>NC_039363.1:94254208-94953894 GCF_003573695.1 Papaver somniferum | reverse complement strand
ATTCCTTTTGTTTGAATAAACTGTGATTCATGATCAAAGATCTTTAACTTTCCAACGAGTGTGCTTCGTGAGAGTTTTTAAAGATCATTTGCTTATATGATTGCATGTTTCTTAGAATCGTATCTAGATGGCGACGATCTGAGAATTTTGCACACTATATCCTTTTCAGAAATAGTCTTTCCAAGAGAGAAAGAAGCATTAATTATCTCATAGAGTTTAACATGAAACTCTTCAAAAGTGTCGTTGTCATCCATTCGAAGGTTTTCCCAATCGGATGTGAGAATTTGAAGTGTGTTTCCTTCGAATACGATCTGAAGGTTATCCCAAGATTCTTTCGAAGTTTGACATATTGATACATGATGTTTTAGATCATGGCTTACAACATGTATTATAGCATTCAAACCATCTGAATTCTGCTTTGCAAGAGTCTTTTCTTCGTTTGAAAAATCTACTGAGCGTTTAAACTCAGTTTCCGAATTTTCTATCTTTGGACGAATGTAACCGTCGATGACTAATAGCCATGTATTAAAGTCTCGTGATTGAAGAAAAGATCTCATAGAAGATTTCCACCATAGATAGTTTGTTCCGTCAAATCTTGGCGTTACGTTAATTGAAGTCGATTCATGAGAACTCGAGTTCATTCTTATAGGTTGGATCGCAACAAACACAGATTGTTAGATCTTTTCGTGTTTGCCTGCTCTGATACCAATTGAAAAGACGAGGGTACCCAAATATACCTCAATCTAAAACTTTTCCACCTATAAGTCCTTTCTCCGAAAGTGATTGTCTATGGACTGAGTCGAGACAATACAACTAATCGGTTCACGCTTCGTGTGATGTCTATGGATGCGAGATCGAGATAATACGACAACAAGATAACTTGTGTGATTGACTATGGATACAAGATCGGGACAATACAACAACGAAGTATGTTTACTTGATAAAAGGTTCGGGCATAACCAAACACAATAAGATTGCTACAAGTAAATAGGAATTAACATTTGTGTATTTTACTTCTAATTATAATAAAACAATTATGATTGCCGAAATAGAAAAGTAAAAGACACAACAAGATTTTGGTAACGAGGAAACCGCAAATACATAAAAACCCCGGGACCTTGTCCAAAACTGAATACTCTCAGGATTAAGCCACTATACAAAATCTAAACCAACTTCGTATAGTTGAGACCAAGCAAATAAACCTATAGTTCACCTAGTTCCGTCTGTATCCCTGCTCCTCCAACTTGCAATAAGTCACGCACTTGGAACAATTCCTTTGGTTCGTATTCCAAACAGTAAAGGAACAACAAATCTGTTCGGTAACAACTCTTTTCAACCAAGTGATATGAGTTTGACAAAAGGCTCATCCGTTTATCCCAATAAACTCATTTGTCAGGTCCTTAGATCTATCCAATAACAATTACCAGAGTAATTGTAAAGATTTTTCAATCAATACTTTGAATCACAAAGAATTGTATTGATGCTGATCTACTCAACTAATCAATCAAATATATCACAAAGATAAACCGATTATAGTTGGATCCTTTTCCAGCCGAAACAAGTATTGCGCACACCAAAGATTATGAGCACAAACATCATCTTTTTCTTCAAATCTTCTTTGATCTTCAATAAACACCTATACACAATCAACTTGAATCTCTTGTGATTAATCACGCACAGAACGGAGTCTGTTAACAATGGATTATCATAAGATGCCTTTAGATATACAAACAGTCTAAAGATCCCCGTCGAAACTTCGATCTAGTTTGAGTTAATCTTATATCAAAAGAGAAGATTCTCAAGCATAAACAAACTAGGTGCAATAAAAGTTCAACCACCGTTAGTCAATCTAATCAATCGAAAACTAATAATAAACTACAATTATCTAGTCTCCCACCAACGGTACTAATAGAGATTCTCAATCCCAAAGAAGTCTTTAAACTGAGCGGCCGTAAGAGATTTCGCCTAATTAGGTTACTTTCCTCTCCGAATAGGCGGCTCCACCAGTAAAAACACAACTAGGTAGTTTTGCTGGCTCTGGGGATTAGTTTGCTCGAAATGCAAACTTCAATATTTATGTCGACGTCTTATATACGAAGTTCAAAAGATAGACGTTATACTTTGTATTGTATTCCTTAATACTATGTCTAACTAGAGTATAATCATTCACAGCTTCTCAGTTATGTTTTCAATATGCACGACTTGAAATATATGTTAGGGAATGAAACAGTTCAAGTCAAATATTACTAACCTCAAGTGGAAGGATGATGCCGTCGTTGTCGCGTCTTACTTCTTCACATTCTTCAAGTCTTCACGTAATACTTGTAATGTCTCATATCCTAATACTTTCAAGCTAACCTATACGAAGTTTACCCTAGTAAATAATCAATCGACTCTTTAAATGAGTTTAGGTTCACTAAAATATGACAACCAAACTTGACATACCAACTCTTGGTAGGTTCAACCGAGCTATGCTCTAACAGAAATCTTCACCATAACCCATACAAATAATCATAATATACCAAATATTATGCCGATGTCATATCTACGAAGTTCAAAAGATAAGTGTTACACTTTGTAGTCTAATTCCTTAATATTATGATCATGTCACATCACTATAGTATAATATACAATACAGTATATACAGCTTCGCAGTTATGTTTTCAATATAGCACGACTTGAAAGATACGTTAGGAATGAAACAAGTTCAAGTTAATATTGTAAACCTCAAGTAGAAGGATAATGTCGTCGTTGTAGTTCATTACTTCTTCACATTCTTCAGGTTTTTGTAGTAATACTTGTATGTCTCAACATTCCTAAACTTTCTAGTCTAACCTAAGGGTGCACAGGAACCGAGCCGGACCGACGGACCGAACCGGAACCGATGGAACCGTACCTGATTTTGGACCGAACCGAGGTACAAGGTACAAGTACCGGTCCCAAAAATAGGAACCGAGCTCTGGGGGTACAGGTACACGGTCCAACACATGAACCGTCTCGTACCGAACCGAAGTCCCGAATAATTCTGACCGTTAGATTTAGGGGATAAGGGATCTGTCTCAGCCATTGGATTAATAGGGGGTATATAAGCTCACATTATTAGATTAGGGTTTCAGTTCCCTTAGTTTTTTCTCGCCTCTTCTCACTACTTCTCTCTGAGAAGGAGAAGAAATTCTCCCCTTATTCTGATCTTCATCTTCTCTGTTAACCTTCAATCAAACGATTAAAAGTTCAAACCGTATTACTTCGTCTGTCTCTTCGTTTTTAATTCCGGTGTGAAGAAAATTAGAAGAACAATTCCGGTGGTAAGTAATTTTTAATTTTTTGATTTTAATTTTTGTATGCATGTCTGTGAATCTGTGATTGAGATTAACGGATTTTTGTTTTCTCTAGCGAGTAGCGGCTTAAAGGATTTTCTTCATCTCCCACCAAACCTTCATAGCGAGTAGCGGCTTAAAGGATTCACTGCAATCACCGTAAGATCTTTTTCTTCTTCATATGGATGTTGTTTCTTTTACACTTCTGAAACTAAATCTAGGCTTTTAGTGTTCTGTCACATTTTTGGATGATTTTTTTTGCTTTTAGATCTTTGATTCATGAGCAGTAGTTTAGCCGTGAAGATGGAAATGCTATTCTAAAGCTAGGGTTACCTAAAAATTTCTGTAATAGACTAATAGTTGTTTTTTAGTTTTGTGAATGCTGATAAAATGTTAACATGGGTGTTGAATTTGACTCTGAGTATTTAGTTTACCATTCTTTTGATTGAGTTAGTTTAAAGGCTATTGATGAATGTTTTTGAAAAGTTATTATGAATCATACTTGAAATAGAAAGCTAAATTGTTCACTTCCAGAGGTATTTGTATGGATTTTCACAAGTAATTAGATAACCAGTTCACAGAACCTTCTGTAGCCCAGTTTCCTCAAACATCTTGCTTTTTGATCTTTCAATTGGAACTATCATGAATTTATAAGCAATGAGTTGCCAAAATTTTTAGTCAATTTCTTTAACATTTTGATCAAATCAACTCTTCTCAAGTATATATAAACACATAATATACATGCAATGATTATGTGTTTATATATACCCACTCTTACCTCTGTAAGTGTTCTTGCCTTTTGTTTCCGTGTCTCTATTTTGGGTTTGTTGAATTCCTGGCTAATTGTGTTTCATTAGCTTTTAATTTTAATTCTGGGAAATCGAAGTAGAACAGGCATTTTATCATACAATTTCAATGCATCTTTTTATAATTTTGAGCTTAACCACCAAATTTAGTGTTCCTATACGAGTTTTTAATTGACTGTATAAGATTGGGTCAGTCATTGTTAAGAGTGGCAATTTATAAGCAATGAGTTGCCAGATTTTGCTGATCATAAGCTACATTACCCCACTCTACATGCCAAAGATTGAGACCAATTGAGAGCAATTTCCTGACAAGTAAAATCAAGGTACATTATCAAAGGCAGGAGCCGCAGGACTGCATCAATTGCACAAGGTAGAAAAATCCTGAACTTTACAATTTCATAACAGTAGAACATTTTTATCTTCTTCTATAGAATGGGAATCATTGTCTAAAGAATTTTATGGAACGCATTGTACATAGCCTCTTTCTGATTACTGAACTTTATGTTCTTTCTTAACTGCATGTCACACAAGTACTAGAAGCACATGTTAAACAGATTTCACAAATTACTAAACTTTAAATGTTCACATGTACTAGTTCACAGTAAATGATTGAAGCACTATAAATGATTGTCCACTGTTTACTAGATTACATGTTTTCTTCTTCTTATTCATGTACTAGTCCACTTTAAGGATTGAAGATAGTTAAATTTCATGTACTAGTTCACTTTAAGGATTGAAGATAGTTAAATTTCTTCTTCAAAAACAAGCCACCTCTTCTTCCACATGCTCTGCAATTAGTTATCATATATGAGCAACTAGTTGAGTTTAGAGATAATGTAGATGAAGATCCTTTTATTGCTACTATGGCTGGAAAAATGTTTAAGAAGTATAACAAATATTGGGGTGATTATGCAAAGATGAACCCTACAATCTTTTTTGCCATGTTGTTAGATCCTAGAGAGAAAGAAAAAGGACTACAATTTGCTCTTGATCTCTTGTATGGGAAGAATTCTTCTAAGGTTGAATCTGTTATGAAGCTTGTTAAGTTGGATTTTAAGATTCTATTTGAAGAATATAAGGATGTTTATTCAGTTCATGAGGAGTCAAGTAGTTCTATCCAGGGACAAGCCAAAGCAGTGGTAAGTAAACCAGTGACAGGGCCAAGTCGTATGAAAGAGTTGATGTCAAGGAGTAAGAGGTTCAAGAAAATCCCAAATGATGATGAGGGAAAAACAGAGTTGGATAAATATTTCATTGACGAGTATGAACAAGGTGAAGGAGAAGATGATGAGGAGGAGTTTGACTTATTGGGTTGGTGGAAGACCAACAGTACAAAGTATAAGATACTTGGACATATGGCTAAGGACATATTAGCCATTCCTGTGTCTTCTGTTGCCTCTGAGTCTGCTTTTAGCACAGGAAAGCGAGTCTTAAGTCCTTGTAGAAGATCTTTATCTACAAGGACAGTTGAGGCATTGCTTTGCACACAAAGCTGGCTAAGGAAGCCAATACAACTTGATCTTCTATCTGATTACATACCAGATGATGATGTTGAAATTGAAGAAGGTAACATATTACATTATTACTTGTGTTTGGCAGTAATAGATATAGTCTAATGGTTACTAACTGCTATTATTATTTTTTTGCAGCGTTACTTGGTCCTATCAACAATGATGACACCACAAGTGCTGCTGACATGGATTAGAAGATCAATATTCAAGGCTACTGCAGCACTGCTAGTTGTTCTTTTATCAGATTTTCTCATTTTCAAGACTTAGTGTGTGTCTGTGACTACTGCTACTTCTTTTTTAAGATTTTCAAGACATTGTTTGTTTGGTTTGCTATTAATATTGCTACTTATTAGTTGTTGCTTTGAGATATTGAAAAATAGGTAAAAAAACAGGTAAAAAAGTAAAAAACAGGGCAGTAGATTTCTGTTTTTTTTTCCCTGAAATGGAACGGGAACCGATACCGACCGGAACCGGAATCGAGGTACTCGGTACCGGGACCGGTCCATTTTTTTGGTACCGAAGGGTGTAAGGTACATGTACTTGGTCTCGGCAAGAACCGAGCCGAACCGTACCGTGTGCACCCTTAGTCTAACCTAAACGAAATTGACTCTAATTGTTAGAGCACTGCTAGGTCGAACTCACAAGCGTTGCTACCTCAAGATTGTTTGTCAAGTTTAGTTGCCAAAACTATAAGTCTTGATTTCTAGTCTACTTATAGCTAAGTCTCGGATTAAGATAATAAGTGTAGTTGAGCTTTAGACTCCACGGTGTTCATCGGATGAAGACGAAAAACTCTTGTGGAACTTCATCAACAAAAGGTATGTGGACACTTGAACTCATCTATCACTCAGAAGTCTATCTACTTTATCTCCTGTTTGAGACAAAAACTCGAATTACTCTATAGACTTCAATCATACACATTTGGAATTTCGAGCCGAGTTTATCTCGCTTATCTATTTATCGAAATATGTGTTGGTAAGCTTTCGCTTTGACCAAGTTCATCTTTTATTCTTGACGAAAGTCAAAAGATGATCATGTGAAAATCTCCTTGTAACATCTTACATGATTTGTGTGAGACAGTCATTAGATGTAGACTCGGAATGTTTCGTATTGATCATTCGATCACTTGAAAATTGCTTTGAAGCTAAAAGTTTGTGTGAGACAGCTATTGTCGTCTTCCGAGAATGTTTCAATGATTGAAATGAGGGTTTAGAACATATAACCATGATTGGATATAAACATAGTGTGTGTATTCATATTTGTGTAAAGTCCAAGTCCGGGAACCATGGTATGCGTACCCGTACGCGTACTGGTTGGTTGATGGAAGTTCGGACTTAAGTATGCGTACCCGTACACGTACTGGCGGAAGTTCAAGTCCGTGAATTTTTTCCGGAGTTTGGAAGAGTACTAGTATGCGTACCCGTTCGCGTACTGGCGAAACCCGAACTCTATTCGGCTACTTAAGTATGCGTACCCGTTTGCATACTTGAGTAGGTTATGTTCTAAAATCGGTTTGTTCATGAACTAATACATTTATATAATAAGGAATGCAATCTTTTGCAAACCATGGATATAATGTTCATGAAATGATTCGAGTGAATCAAAATCGATTTAGCTTCAATTATGTCTTGTATACTTCTATGGGAATATAAACAATTAAACAATTCTCTAACTAGTTTCATTTGAACTAGTTATGATAATGATAAATTAGGTTGATATGAAAGTGCTCATATGGATAACCATTGGTTAACTATTGTTGAACCAACTAAGTGTACACGTTTAGGTACGGTTACCTTTATCTAAATAAAGGTACATTTCATTTGTGTATTAACAAGCTAAGTTCGATCTAACGGTTGAAAGATATTAGCTTGAATCTAATCAGCTTTTCATCTAACGGTGAATATTGAATGCTTTGTTACCAAGGTAGCATTGATTGCAAACCCTGATTTGAAGACTATATAAAGGAAAACTCTAGCAACTGGGAAACCTAATCCCCACACCTCATGTGTGATACTATTGCTTGCGACTAGAGTCGATTCTCCTTTAACCTTAGGTTTTTCTAAAACCATGTAGGTTAACGACTTCAAGACTTCATTGGGATTGTGAAGCCAGACCCGACTATCTTCTCTGTAGTTGCATGTTCTGGTCTTGCTGTTTTCTATCGTGATTGAGTATTATCTTCTTTAAGATTTGCTCGAGATTTAATCTACGATAGGCAAGATTCAAAAGTAGTCACAAACATATTTGTCTCATCGTTTGTGATTCTAAAATATTTTGTTTCGTTAATCGATTAAGATTATTGTGAGGTGATTGATAATACTAGGCTGTTTTTCGGGAATATATCTGTGTGAGACAGATTTATCTATTCAATAGACTTTTATGTGTGATATATATTTTTTTATCAAGTCTTCGACTTTGGGTCGTAGCAACTCTTAGTTGTGGGTGAAATCAGCTAAGGGAATCAAGTGCGTAGAATCCGGCGTGGTTCAAGAGGCGTAAGGAACACGATTGTACCTTGATCACTGTGAGATTGGTTAGGGCTCAACTACATTCCAGTCCGAAGTTAATTGGTAGTAGGCTAGTGTCTGTAGCCGCTTAATACAGTGTGGTGTTCAAATGTGGACTAGGTCCCGCGGTTTTTCAGCATTTGTGGTGGTGTCTGTGTTATTTCTTTTCCGCATTATATTTGTTTATATAATTGAAAGATCATAGGTTGTGCGTAAGTTCAATCAATTGTGAATCCGACCTTTGGTTGTTGATTAAATTGATTGACACTTGGATATTGGTTTTTGATACCGTCCAAGTTATTTCTTATATTCAATCGGGCTCGCAAATTTTTGTTTGTTTGATTGCGGACTGAATTTAAAAATTGAGATACAACTCTTGGATATATTTTCATTGATTAAGTCTGACTGTCTAGTTGATTCTCTTGGAATTATATTGGAGTTTGTCCATACAGATTGCTAGGCGAAATATTGGGTGTGGTTGTTAGACCCCCGCTTTTTCAATTGGTATCAGAGCAGACAAACATGCTAAGACCTCATAAGTCTGTGTTTGTAGCGATCTAGTTATGGATGATAATATCTCAGATAACGCATCACCAGTTCAGAAACGTTCTGATTTGTTTCAAAGACTTGTTTTTCCTGAAAAGTCTCTCACACCTTCTCAATTGTCTGAAACTGTGTATAACTGGGATAAGGTGGAAAGTCACCAGTTCAGCACGCCTAGATGAGCAGTTGGACGATCTTTCAGATGGAAGTGATTCTGATGAGGGATAAGGTGTTGATGAGGAAGTCTCACAATATATCAAGCTTATTGACCAACTCATAAAGAAGAAAGGGTCAACATCTTGCTTGATTGAGTTTCTGACTCCTCTCTGTCTATAAAACAGGAAAATGAGAAAACTCTTTAAGGGATACGATTGTGGTTATAATCTTTTACAATCTATACTTAAAAATCGTGAAGAAGATTGACATTCAAAGAAGTCTGAATGTGAACATCTTCGTCGAAATCTCTTTAAGTTGAAATAAGAACTTGCTGCAAGGATTAACTCTCAACAGAGCTGTTTCAAAGACAAAGAAAGTGTTTTTCTTTCTCGAGATAAGCAACTTGAGGCTGATTTAACTGTTGCTCTTGATAAAATCAAGATGTTGGAAGAGGACTTGAAAAAGTTCAATTCTAGTTCAAACAAATAAACCACAATGCTAGGAGCAAGTAAAAATCGTCGTGATACACGAGGATTGGGCTATAAGGGAATAGATGATCCAAGTACTACAAAGAGGTAAAAATTGTCAAGGCTAGTGATTCTTCTCAACAAATGGTTTCCACTGATGGCAAAAGTGAAATACCTTCACAGGAAGTTAAGGTTCAAAAGAGCAAAGTATATCAACCTCCAAAGTTAGCACACACAGATTGAGGTAAGAACATTCCTTATGTTTGCCACTATCGCGGAAATAAAGGTCACCTGGAAAGGAGATGTCGTTTCCGTATAAGGAATGAGAAACTTCATGATGTTCTTGTTTGGGCCTCACAAGAAGTTGTGAAACCAAGATCATATGTTAAGACTAATCCCCTTAACGTTACATGTTGTAACTGTCCAACCTTTAGGCAAATGAATCAGTGTTGTGATAAACCTAGATTTGACTATAAACGTCATACGAATCCTTTTCAAAATCGTAATGGTTATCAAAAGGATAACTTCGTTAATACGAAGACATGATCCGATGCTCCCAATTGGAGAAAGACTAACTTGCAAAATAATAGTCAATCCAATTCTCTTACGAGAATTCTAGAAGAGAGTAATGGGAAGAAGGTTCCGGTTATTCCTAAACGCACTCATAATTGGATACCAAAGAAAATCTATGATGTTTTGAGTGTGAAAAGGAATTATCTCCTAGAAAATTCCATGACTATGGAGAAGGCAGTATCCATGATGTTGGAACTTAAAAAGTTCTTTGGAAAGATGGATTCGGATGTGAAGGGTTCTAAAAGCGATCTCTTTCATGATAATTTAAAAGTCACTTGTGCTGAGCAAGACATTTTTCACCTCAACACAACTTGATTGTGTTGTAAGTGCATCCTTACCAAGGAATCCCCTGCTGTGTAAACGGTGAGGGAAGCACGAGAATTGGGGCACACAGATTATGTTCGGCAAGGCTGTAAAATTCGACTGGATTATTCTAAAAAGGTATGTCTGTAAACTTGAGCAAGATTTTCGTTTTTATAATGATCCATGTACCTTTCTTATCGTTCATTTCTACCTAACTTGATCTGTGTTTAAGGTTCTTAAATTTTTAGGTTTGAAAATAGTAGTTCGGGATATTTGGACTTCATGGTACACTTACCAAGTATGCATACCACCATTTAAAATCAAAATCCAGGGGTTTTAGTACGCAAACCCATTTGCATACCACTCGAGGTCACGAAATTTCGTTTGCAAACCGGTATGCATACTGTCCTGTAGATGTCGATTTTCGGTAAACTTGTTTTGGCCGTAACTTCTTCGTCCGAACTCGGAATGACCTCATTCGTTTTTCATTCTCTTACTCTTTGAATTCTATTCAAAATGAATATGAGAATTCCTGAATTTGGATGAGTTAAGATTGTCCTTTGTCCCGACTGTTGTTTTTGAGTGTTTTGCTCCGTTTCGTCGCACTTGTTCCATTTCTCTTGGACTTGGGCACTTGGATTCTTGGAGTACTACTCTTCTAAGATCATTTGTATCTTTTACAAGAATGTTATTGGTGAATCACAAATAAAGAAGTTCAAGAATGTGCAGTAGTACGCTTTGCTATGGGATACTTGAATGTTCACAATCATCTTATGTGAACTACGGTGCATGGTCGTTAATGACTTTGTATTTTCTTCTTTGTTAAGAAAATATTTTTACGCCATTGGTAGCCATTCTTGATGTAAATCCTTGCGAAAAATATTGAATCTACCTTCAACGAGCAAATGATTTTGCAGTATTAATCTTTATTGGTTTCATATATTGCAAAAATTATTATGGGATATGTGTGTTTGTGTCCGTGAACTATAATTATCCCATATTATATTGGTCAAAAGTTAAGTCTTTCATATGTCATTATGCAAATATTGATAAAAGATTGAATGAACCTTTGACAAACAAAAGTTAAGCCTATTATGTCATTATGCAAATATTGACGGAAGATAGGATGGACTTTTTGTTAGAGTACTGCTCGGTCGAACTCGCATGCGTTGCTATCTCAAGCATGTTTGTCAATGTTAGTGATCAAAACTATAAGTCTTGATTTCTAGTCTACTTATATCTAAGTCTCGGACTAGGATAGAAAGTTTAGTTGAGCTCAAGACTCCATGGAGATCATCATACAAAGACGAAGAACTACTCAAGGAACTGGTGGAACTTCATCGACTAAAAGGTATGTGGAGACTTGAACTTATCTATCACTCAAAAGTCTATCTACTCTATCTCTTATCTTGAGACAAAAGTCGTTTTGCTATATAGATTTTGATTATACACATTTGCTATTTCGATCCGAGTTTATTTGGCTTATCTATTTCTCGAAATATGTGTTGGTAAGCTTTCGCTTTGGTCAAGTTCATCTTTACTAGTGACGAAAGTCATATGAAGTTTCAATTACTTGAAAATTGCTTTGACGAAAAAATAGCGTGTGAACAACAACTATATAACGTCCTCTAAGAATGTTTCAATGATTGAAATGAGAGTTTAGATTATATAACCATGGTTGGATATAGACACTGTGTGGTAACTCATACGTGTATAAGTCCTTATTCCTTGAACCAAAGTATGCGTACTTTGCTGCTCAGGAAAACCGGAACTAGAGTCCGCGTACCAAGTTCGCGTACTGTCGGAAGTTCACATCCCGTGAATTTCTGCTGGAGTTTGTGAACTAAATACAAACTTATTCCGGGTACTTAAGTCCGCTTACCAGTCCGCGTCTTAGGTTGGTTATTTTCTAAAAATGATTATTCGTGAACTTAAACTTATATAAACTAAGGAATGCAAGTTTGCAAACCGTGGCTATAAAGTTCATGAATCGATTCGAGTGAATCAAATAGTTTTTGCTTCGGTTATGTCTTGTATACTTCTATAAGATCTAAGCAATTGAACAACTCTCTAACTAGTTCATTTGAGTCATTTGAACTAGTTATGGTAAAGAAGAATATGGTTGATATGAAAGTGCCCATATGGCTAACCATTTGGTTAACTACTGTTGAACCAACTAGATGTACATGTTTGGGTACGGTTACACAAACCTAAATAAATGTAAATTTCATTTGTGTGTAACAAGATAATTTTCGATCTAACGGTTGAAAGATATTAGCTTGAATCTAATCAGGTTTTCATCTAACAGTGAATATTGAATGCTTTGTTACTAAACTAACATTGATTGCAAACCCTGATTTGAAAGACTATATAAAGGAGAACTCTAGCAACTGGGAAACCTAATCCCCACACCTCCTGTGTGATACTAGTTGTATTAGCTAGAGTCGATTCTCCTTTAACCTTAAGTTTCTACCGAGACCCTGTAGGTTAACGACTTGAAGACTTTATTGGGATTGTGAAGCCAGACCGATACTACTTTTCTTGCAGTTGTGTGATCTGATCTTGGTGTTTCTATCGTACTAAGTACAATCGTAAGATTGGCTTGAGATTGATTTCTCCGATAGGAAAGATATAAAAGAAGTCACAAACATCTTCGTCTCATCGTTTGTGATTCCACAATATCTTCTTTCGCTAGTCGATTAAGATTATTGTGAGGTGATTGATAATACTGAGATGTTCTTCGGGAATATAAGGTACATTTCATTTGTGTATTAACAAGCTAAGTTTGATCTAATGGTTGAAAGATATTAGCTTGAATCTAATCAGTTTTTCATTTATATAATTGAAATATCATAGGTTGTGCGTAAATTCAATCAATTGTGAATATGACCTTTGGTTGTTGATTAAATTGATTGACACTTGGATATTGGTTTTTGATACCGTCCAAGTTATTTATTATATTCAATCGGGCTTGGAAATTCTTATTTGTTTGATTGCGGATTGAATTGAGAAATTGAGATACAACTCTTGGATATATTTCTATTGATTGAGTCTGACTGTCTAGTTAATTCTCATGGAATTATATTGGAGTTTGTCCATACCGATTGCTAAGAGAAATATTGGGAGTGGTTGTTAGACCCCGCTTTTTCACTAATATTTAACCAAGCGACTCTAGATGAGTTTTGATACTAAAATATGACAACCAAACTTGACATACCAACGCTTGGTGAGTTCAATCGAGCTACTCTCTAACAATATCTTTAGTTGTACTCATGTTCTTTTGCTTTATTTCAGTTTGTCCCTTCCTGCACACCACTTGTGTACCACTTAATATATTTCCGAGAAAATATTGGACAAGGTTAGATATCAAGCTGTTTTTGGATGCAAAGAAATTGGCAGACACCAACTAGAGGCAATGAAAAGTAATGAAACAATCTATGCATTTTAAATATTTTGTCATGAGTATATTAAGTTCGTCTGTGTTTCATAAAAATGTGTGATCTTCTTTTGTCAAATTTTAATTTTAGTCCATTAAGATGCATAAAATTGAAAGCATAGAGAAGGGAAGCATCAATAAAGTCAAAACATATAAAATAACTCTTACATGTACTATGTGAGTTGACGGAGCCCAAGCTGATGTAATATGGGGATAAAGTATTTCAACATCTTACGAGAAGCCAAAAAACTTTACAGGAAGACCAAAGTAAGACTAATGAAGAAAACAAATATTATAAAATATTATCGGAGCACTACACACCCTATTTTACGATATCCATGAGCAACATCATAGTTAAGTGTTTTTCTACAGGTGACCATGTCATTTAAACATTCCAATTCCTTTAAAAAAAAAGATTAATGCCAAGAGAAAAATTCATTACTGAAAAGAAAACAATAAAGTTTGCATCCTCTAATATTGCATTTGCAATATGACATGTGGATATGAAGATCATATTTCCAAAACTTTAAAATTCATAGCAAGCCCAGTTAGGCTGTTAGCAGTGTTATTACATAATCTCCTAATAAATTTGCAATTCGATAATGAATTATTCTTAGTTTAATACTGATATTTAGGATGTCTAGATGAGTGATTAGTTTTTCCATGCTACATTTCAGTAGTCATTGCAAACTGCTTCAACCACCAAGTACGCATCCAATTCAAAGCAATCAACTTTTATCCCAAGCTCCTCGGTCATTCCATAGCAAGCAACAATGTACCACATTTTTAAGTATCCGTCTGCAACTAGATGCACCTTCTTTATTTATAGGTACCTGCAGAATCACGAATATTCAAACCAATTTCAGTGTTATGTGCAGTTTTTTTTAAGATGTGTCGCAACATATTGAATATTAAGGATTTGTTGGTGGTAACCAGCGAGATAAACTTCTAAAACCCAATGGACTAGTGATGTAACACTTTGTTTCCGTTTTATTTCTTTTGCAAGTACAAAATTCAAATTTTGTGTACGTCTAATCACTTCAATAAGATTTGGATTAATATCTTGAAAGATGTATCTACATCTTGCTTTCCCAATCTCTCGTGCTGTATTGGTCATCTTCATAATCTAGTCTTCATCTACAGTGGACATGTTGTTTGTAAATCAGTTTTTCATCTAATATATCACAGTAATATCATTACACTACATATGACGGGTTTTTTATTTCAGAACAGAGGAAAAATATTCAAACGATATATTGATTTGATTGATCATCATAATGTGCGAATCATTCCTTGTTACAAGATTTATACAATTCCTGATATATAGGTAGTGCAAAATGGATTCTAATCCTTCATTTGTCCAGATATTTGGGATACCATTTCTATTACAATAAGAAGCCATGTTTGGTGCCTTAACAATATTGAATCTTGAAGTTAAAACCAAAGCACAAGCTTTAAATTTGATACGATTTTCAGCTCCTGTTTTAAAATATTCACTAATACAATATCTATTTTTTCTAGCTTTTACGTATCTACTCATCAACAACTAGAGATATGGAAAACATCATGTTTTGCCATATATGCACCCACTATGGGTATGCCAAACTCATATGCTTATATGCCAGGAATAACATATAGGCATACAAAACAGAGTTTCCAGCGAGCGATAGAGTGTCCATCGCTCGATGGTCAAGCCATGTCTCGCTGGTCTTTAAATCGCCAGCGCTAGTCAATCTATCGCTTGACTCTCTGATCATCGCTTATCAGATCTTCAATTAAAAGCTATCATTCCCCTCCCCCCTATAAATACCTAATTTCAATCTCATTTCAACTTACATCAGAATTTCTAAATCTCTCTAGAATTTCTCAATCTTCTTCTTCAAATCTAAAACAATCACACCTTCTCTACAATTCTTTATTTCTTGTAATATGGATTCACAATCTCAAAGTCCAGACAAAGGCAAAGCTAGAAAAAACAAAGTTTGTGGTGCAAAATACATCCTGATAGAGGATGAATGCATTTGTCGTAATTATGTTTATTTTTCCCAATATTGTATCGACGGTGCACAAAAACATGGTAACTGAAAAGACGGGGGTCTAATAACCACACCCAATATTTCGATTAGCAATTTGTATAGACTAACTATAATATACTTTTAAGAGAATCAACTAGACAGTCAGACTCAATTAATAAAAGTATATCAAAGAGTTATATCTCACTTTCTCAATTCAATACTTACTCAAGGAAATAGAAATATGCGAGTCTAATTGAATACAAGAGAAATCACTTGAACGGTGCCAAAGACAAATGTTCAAGGATCAATCAACAACCAAAGGTTGGATTTTCCAATTGATCGATTGAACGCACAACTTGTGATATTTCAATTATATAACAAAATATAATGCGGAAAATAAATAACACAGACACCAGAAGTTTTGTTAACGAGGAAACCGCAAATGCAGAAAAACCCCGAGACCTAGTCCAGATTGAACACACATTGTATTAAGTCACTACAGACACTATCCTACTACAAACTAACTTCGGTCTGCACTGTAGTTAAACCCCAATCAATCTCACACTGATCCACAGTTGCGCTCCTTACGTCTTTGATCCCAGCAGGATACTGCGCACTTGATTCCCTTAGCTGATCTCACCCACAACTAAGAGTTGCTACGACCCAAAGTAGAAGACTTTAATAAACAAATCTGTATCACACAGAAACGTATACGATAATAGATAAATATGTCTCCCACAGAAATACCTATGAGTTTTTGTTCCGTCTTTTGATAAATCAAGATGAACATGTACCAATTGATAAACCAGACTTATATTCCCGAAGAACATCTCAGTATTATCACTCACCTCACAATAATCTTAATCGGCTAGTGAAAGAAGATATTGCGGAATCACAAACGATGAGACGAAGATGTTTGTGACTTCTTTTATATCTTGCCTATCGGAGAAATCAATCTCAAGCCAATCTTACGGTTGTACTTAGTATGATAGAAACAGCAAGATCAGATCACACAACTACAAGAAAAGTAGTATCGGTCTGACTTCACAATCCCAATGAAGTCTTCAAGTCGTTAACCTACAGGGTCTCGGTAGAAACCTAAGGTTAAAGGAGAATCGACTCTAACTAATACAACTAGTATCACACAGGAGGTGTGGGGATTAGGTTTCCCATTTTCTAGAGTTCTCCTTTATATAGTCTTTCAAATCAGGGTTTGCAATCAATGTTAGCTTAGTAACAAAGTATTCAATATTCACCGTTAGATGAAAACCTGGTTAGATTCAAGCTAATATCTTTCAACCGTTAGATCAATACTTAGCTTGTTACACACAAATGAAATTTACATTTATTTAGGTTTGTGTAACCGTACCCAAACATGTACATCTAGTTGGTTCAACAGTAGTTAACCAAATGGTTAGCCATATGAGCACTTTCATATCAACCATACTCTTCTTTACCATAACTAGTTCAAATGACTCAAATGAACTAGTTAGAGAGTTGTTCAATTTCTTAGATCTTATAGAAGTATACAAGACACAATCAAAGCAAAAACGATTTGATTCACTCGAATCGATTCATGAACTTTATAGCCACGGTTTGCAAACTTGCATTCCTTAGTTTATATAAGTTTAAGTTCACGAATAATCGTTTTTAAAAAATAACCAACCTAAGTACGCGGACTGGTACATGGACTTAAGTACCCGCAATAAGTTTGTATTTAGTTCACAAACTCCAGCAGAAATTCACGGGATGTGAACTTCCGACAGTACGCGGACTTGGTACGCGGACTCTAGTTCCGTTTTTCCTGAGCAGCAAAGTACGCATACTTTTGTTCAAGGAATAAGGACTTATACATGCATGAGTTACCACACAGTGTTTATATCCAACCATGGTTATATAATCTAAACTCTCATTTCAATCATTGAAACATTCTTAGAGGACGTTATATAGTTGTTGTTCACACACTATTTTTTTCGTCAAAGCAATTTTCAAGTAATTGAAACTTAATATGACTTTCGTCACTAGTAAAGATGAAATTGACCAAAGCGAAATCTTACCAACACATATTTCGAGAAATTGATAAGCGAGATAAACTCGGCTCAAAATATCAAATGTGTATAATCAAAGTCTATATAGAAAAACGACTTTTGTCTCAAGATAGGAGATAGAGTAGATTGACTTTTGAGTGATAGATAGGTTCAAGTCTCCACATACCTTTTAGTCAATGAAGTTCCACCAGTTCCTTGAGTAGTTCTTCGTATTTGTATGATGATCGCCATGGAGTCTTGAGCTCAACTACACTTTCTATCCTAGTCCGAGACTTAGCTATAAGTAGACTAGAAATCAAGACTTATAGTTTTGATCACTAACATTGACAAACATGCTTGAGATAGCAACGCATGCGAGTTCGACCGAGCAGTGCTCTAACAATCGCCCACTTTTTCAATTTTAGTGACAAAACCATCAATACATATGGAATACAAAAATAGATAAATAAACTTTTGTAGCTTCTCTTCCACATGCCTGATCTTCTTGGTTCTTCAACATTACTTGAAATCTTCATCACTTCCAAGTACTCCAATGATCCCAAAGGTTGTAAGTTTATTATCACCATTGTTGAAAATCCGTAGCCATAACAATGAGAAAACAAGAATTCTCAATCATTGTTATACAGTGTCATACTGTTATTACACAACATCAAAGTTCAATTGTATCACAACTTAGACAACAATACTATTGTGATATGTATCACTCCCCCTTAGTCAATACTCCATATCACATGGAAATCACTCCCCCGTTACATAATGATCTGAAAACCATATGTATTTGTAGTGTGAACTACACAATAATTCTCCCCCTTTTTGTCAATAAAATTGGCAAAGGTACGAAAACTAGTTGGATCCTAATGAACTTCCATAGAGACACTTCATGACAAAAGAAAGTACATATCAACTTTTTTAGATGCAATCATATAATCGAAACTAAATGCATTCATCAAGGAGTTTATAAATATACAAGATAACCCCTATAATATTCCACATCTGCACTCCCCACAAAGATTTTGCAATTAGCACAAGTTCAATTAAGAACTCTCCCCCATAAAATGTCATTCCCGAAAGAACAACAAGAGAGACCTTACTTTCACAAGAAAATAAGGATTTATTTGGACATTTACAAATCACATAAGATATGAATTTGTATCCAAAAATCTCAATTAAATTAACCACAAGAGAACCCATGATTAATTCAATCGGAAATGCTCACATAAGAGAACTTACGGAGCCGCACAGTATTTACATAAAAAATATGGATCGGGGAAGATCAATACTACGGAATAAACAAGGATTCATTCTATTTCTCATCGCCATTTGCACAATGACATATAATAGACTTAATATTTGTTGACAAAAGTTCATCCTTTCTTCCATCAATATTTGTGTAACGACAAAAAGGGCTTAACTTTTGTTTGTCACAAGTTCATTCAATCCTTTATCAATACTTGCATATCAACATATGAAAGACTTAACTTTTGAACACGTATGGGACAATCATAGTTCACGGACGCAAACACACATATCCCATAACAAATTGCAATGTATGAAATCATAAAGATTAATACTGCAAAATCATCTTCCAAATAAACTTTAGAATTTAAACAAATAAATCTAAAAACATTGCAAGATGAAAACGTTGGACATAGATATGTGTACTCACAACAATGGCTATTCCAAACCCTAGTTATCCTTCTTAAAAACAAAAGAGTAAAATTTTCATAAGAAGTTTCCTAGACAAAAGAAAATCAACAAGATAATAAACAAAGAAAGACTCCTAAACCACCAAAACCGAACACGAACTGAATTCAAATAGATGTTTCGGAATCCTCACGAGCCTTGAGATCTTTGAGCTTGTGATTGACAAGTTCTTTGACATGTGTCTTTATGAGACCAAGATCAGAAGTAACCTTTTTCAACTCAGTTCTTAACACATCAAGACTCTTCAAAGTATCAACGAGTTGCAGTTTTGCATCCTCATGAACTTCCATAGGGACATTTCATGACCAAAAGCAAGCACATATCAACTTTTTAGATGCAATCATATAGCCGAAGATAAATGCTTTCATCAAGGAGTTTATAAAGATACAAGATAACCCTATAATATTCCACATCCGTACTCCCCACAAAGATTTGGCAATTAAGCGCAAGTTCAATTAAGAACTCTCCCCCATAAAATGTCATTCCCGAAATAACAACAAGAGCGACCTTACTTTCATAAGAAAAGAAGGATTTCTTTGGACATAACAAATCACATACGAATATAAATTTGAATCCAAAAAAACTCAATTAAATTAGCCACAAGAGAACCCATGATTAATTTAATAGGAAATGCTCAACATAAGAGAACTTACGGAGCCGTATAGTATATACATAAAAAATGGACCAGGGAAGATCAATATTGCGGAATAAACAAGGATTCATTCTATTTTCCATCACTATTTGCACAATGACATACAATAGACATAATCCTTGTAAACAAAAGTTCATCCTATTTTCAATCAATATTTGCATATGACATATAATATGCTTGAAACTTTTGTAATGTCAAAAGTTCATTCATTCTTTTATCAATACATGCACATCGACGTACGAAAGACTTAACTTTTGACAAGTATGGGACAATCATAGTTCACGGATGGAAACACGCATATCCCATAATAAATTGCAATATATAAAACCATAAAGATTAATATTGCAAAAATCATCTTCCAAACAACTTTTTAGAATTTAAACAAATAAACCTAAAAACATGAAGATGAAAACGTTGGATATAGCTATGTGAAATCGCAATAATGGATATTCCAAACTCTAGTTATTCTTTTAATCAAAACAAGAAAATAAAATTCTCATAAGAAGATTTACTAGAAAAAATACCATCTATCCAAGACGTGCAATAAGAGATCGAACACAAACAAGTTCCTCATTGGCTTCCTTCAGTTTGCTCTTCACAAACTCGAGATTCTTTATGGCAATTACAAAGTCATCACGTATGACTTCAAAATCTTTAAGAAGATTTCCTACCAGTTGTGATGACATCTGAACTGGTTGCTTGTTTTCATGATCAATTGCATGATAGCACTTTATAAGAACAAGGTTCTCATAAAACTCAGCAATGTTGTTTTCTTCATTCTCAACTTCCTTTTTGCTTCCATCCATAGTTTGCACCATTATCTCATAGGAGACTATTGACGTTACCGAACGAGTATATATCAACAAAGAACTTCATGATATATATATACATGTATGAGATACATATATGGAAACCCTAGGGTTACTCGCTTAAGGTCGGTAATGTGCCAGGTTCGTAAACGCTCAAGGTTATGAACCAGGTTCCAAACCATTCAAGTAATGGAGCCTTAATTAAAAAGGATTTGACAGAAACAGATTGTCAAAAATCTTCAATTCAAAGGAATATAAGATTATTGTTGAGAGACAACAATTTAACTATCAATGGAAGAAATGCTGAAGATAAAACTTCAGGGAAACAACATAGTAAGATTTTCTCAAGTGTTTTTATTGGTCAACACTACTTCATTATGATAAGAAAGCTAGAGTAGGACTCTACTTAAAAATATAATATTATGAACCAAACGAATACTACAACAACCATCTTTGTCAAGAAGAGTCGCTTCTTGAACCCTATGTGCATCCTTACGAGGTTGTAACAAGCATGCACAGTAAAGACTGGTCAGGTTGTAGTATGAGCATATAGCTCATCAACCTTTTCCTTCTCCGAATCACAAGAATAATTAGCAGGATTAGTCTCAATAGAATTATTACAAGGGGGACAAGACGTACCTGAAGATGCTTTCTTTCTTAATTTTTTGATTTTCCGCTTGAGACTATTTATACTGGTTCTTAAATCTGAAGCATGATTATTGATGTGTATGTGATAGGAAACAGATACTTTGGACCCAGTATGTTCTTTGCCAATAGATAAAGGGATTGAACCATTCTTCTTCCTTTGACCTCTTTTTCTCTTTACCGAAACATCGCGAGTCTTAGTCGTCCATATGACATTTTTTCTTCCTCGATCGTAGAAGGAATTATTATCATACATATAACTAAGAGAGGACTTATCACAGTACTCTTTCAAATTAGAGACTATGATGTTCTCAGCACGGAGAAAAACATGATTGATTACTTCTTTTGACATCCATATGAGAATGTTATGAAGTTTTTCATTTCTCATCCGAACACGACATTTCCTTTCAACGTGACCTTTGTTTCCACAGTAGTAGCAGTTGAAGGTATCGTTTTTGACAAATCTCTTCTGACCTGCTTTTGAAGTATGACAATCATTGTTCACAGGAACATCAGTTGTAGCAGGTGTTTTTTCACATAGCGAATTGTCATTAGCACAGACAAAATTGATCTTACCAGTGCTTGGAGCGTCTATTCCTTTATAGCCCAGACCACGTGTATCACGATGTTCTTTACATGCTCCTAACATGGAAGATAATTTTGTAGAGCTAGTATTGAATCTTTTCAGGTTCTCTTCTAGTGATTTTACCTTGTTTACAGCTATGGCTAGATCATCCTTCAATTGTTTTTCTTTGGCAAGAAAAAGACATTCTCTGTCATTAGAGTATTTTTGTTGAGAGTCATACTTTGCCTCGGATTCTGCAAGTCTTTCTTTCAACACACAGAAACTCTTCTGAAGTTTTTCACATTCAGTAATCTTTGTGGAATTCTTCATCATGATCTTTAAGGATGGATTGTAAAAGTTTGTATCCACAATCGTATCCTTTAAAAAGCTTCTTTAGTTTCATGTTTTCACGACAGAGAGGAAACAAATATTCAGCCAGGTAAGTGGTTGACCCTTTGTTCTTTATGATATCGTCAAAGAGTATGATATACCGTGAGACTTCCTCATCAATACTTGGTCCCTCGTCTGAATCACTTTCATCTGAAAGTTCGTCCAATTGTTCATCTAGGAGATTTTCCCAGTTGACTTCGGATTCTGACACAAGGTAACATAAGAGAGATTTTTTGGAGGTCTCAAGACTTTGAGCTGAATCAGAAGGGTTCTGATATGGTTTTGTGTAGTCAGAGATATCACAGCTGTCCATAGAGTCAGATCGCTACAAACACAGACTTTTGAGTTCTTAAACGTGTTAGCCTGCTCTGGTACCAATTGAAAAAGCGAGGGTTTAACAACCACACCCAATATTTCGTTAGCAATCTGTATGGACTAACTATAATATACTTTTAAGAGAATCAACTAGACAGTCAGACTCAATCTTAATAAAAGTATATCAAAGAGTTATATCTCACTTTCTCGATTCAATACTTACTCAAGCAAATAGAAATCTGCGAGTCTAATTGAATACAAGAGAAATCACTTGAACGGTGCCAAAGACAAATGTTCAAGGATCAATCAACAACCAAAGGTTGGATTTTCCAATTGATCGATTGAACGCACAACCTGTGATATTTCAATTACATAACAAAATATAATACGGAAAAGAAATAACACAGACACCAAAAGTTTTGTTAACGAGGAAACCGCAAATGCAGAAAAACCCCAGGACCTAGTGCAGATTGAACACACACTGTATTAAACCGCTGCAGACACTAACCTACAACAAACTAACTTCGGTCTGGACTGTAGTTGAACCCCAATCAATCTCACACTGATCCAAGGTACAGTTGCGCTCCTTACGTCTCTGATCCTAGCAGGATATTACGCACTTGATTTCCTTAGCTGATCTCACCCACAACTAAGAGTTGCTACGACCCAAAGTCGAAGACTTTAATAAACAAATCTGTATCACACAGAAAAGTCTACGATAATAGATAAATATGTCTCCCACGGAAATACCTATGAGTTTTTGTTCATTTTTTTGATAAATCAAGGTGAACAGGAACCAATTGATAAACCAAACTTATATTCCTGAAGAACAGCTCAGTATTATCAATCACCTCACAATAATCTTAATCGACTAGCGAAAGAAGATATTGCGGAATCACAAACGATGAGACGAAGATGTTTGTGACTTCTTTTATATCTTGCCTATTGGAGAAATCAATCTCAAGCCAATCTTACGATTGTACTTAGTACGATACAAACAGCAAGATCAGATCACACAACTACAAGAAAAGTAATATCGGTTTGGCTTCACAATCCCAATGAAGTCTTCAAGTCGTTAACCTACAGGGTCTCGGTAGAAACCTAAGGTTAAAGGAGAATCGACTCTAGCTAATACAACTAGTATCACACAGGAGGTGTGGGTATTAGGTTTCCCAGTTTCTAGAGTTCTCCTTTATATAGTCTTTCAAATCAGGGTTTGCAATCTATGATAGCTTAGTAACAAAACATTCAATATTCACCGGTAGATGAAAACCTGATTAGATTCAAGATAATATCTTTCAACCGTTAGATCAAAACTTAGCTTGTTACACACAAATGAAATGCACGTTTATTTAGGTTTGTGTAACCATACCCAAACATGTACATCTAGTTGGTTCAACAGTAGTTAACCAAATGGTTAGACATATGAGCACTTTTATATCAACCATATTCTTCTTTATCATAACTAGTTCAAATGACTCAAATGAACTAGTTAGAGAGTTGTTCAATTGGTTAGATCTTATAGAAGTATACAAGACACAATCGAAGCAAAAACGATTTGATTCACTCGAATCGATTCATTAACTTTATAGCCACTGTTTGCAAATTTGCATTCCTTAGTTTATATAAGTTTATGTTCACGAATAATCGTTTTTAGAAAATAACCAACCTAAGTACGTTGACTTAAGTACCCGGAATAAGTTTGTATTTAGTTCACAAAATCCAGCAGAAATTCACGGGATGTGAACTTCCGACAGTACGCGGACTCAAGTTCCGGTTTTCCTGAGCAGCAAAGTACGCATACTTTGGTTCAAGGAATAAGGTTATACACGTATGAGTTACCACACAGTGTTTATATCCAACCATGATTATATAATCTAAACTCTCATTTCAATCATTGAAACATTCTTAGAGGACGTTATATAGTTGTTGTTCACACACTATTTTTCCTCGCGTTTTTAGGGGCCACTCAAAAGGATTTAGGGGCCATCAATTTATACCCATCCAAAGACTCTAGTTAAGGGGTACCCTATATGATATTGAAGTTACATAAATTCCCTTCTGGTAAAACTGTATAAAAACCAAATCAAAAAAAATTCTACTCATTTCAACTCTTCTTCTTCCAGTTTCATATTTTCCGATTGTGGAAGAAAAAAAACTTTCCCTCGTTCAACCGAAACATCGCCGCGAATTGTAAAATCAAAACATCGTCGATTCGTTTATAAAACAATGGATAAGGGAAATGAAACCCACAGACCTAGAACCAAAAATGTTGCTCGGGGTATCGATCCAAAGATTGGGATTTTAGCAAGAAATAAAGAAATTCTTGCTGCAAATGAAGAAGAACGCGAAGAAGTACCCGGCAATGTAGTTGGTGGTGGCGATTCCGATAGTCAAACACTTCGTCAACTTCAAATGGCCCCAATTAGGTAAGAATCTATCATTTTTGGGGTTTATTTCGCTTTAATTCGACGAATCGAGAAAAAAATTTTCTAGGGTTTTCGGTTATTTATCCAGATTCGGGCGACATTCATGCTTATTTACTTCCGAACGTAGTCGTGTTCTTCATTTCTCAAGAACATCGACAGTCTTCGGGAGAAATATTTGTTGGTTATCTGCCGAATATTGTTGGCCATATCTTCCTGGATACAAACTGGTAATAATCGGTAGTTTAATGAAATTTTTTGCTCCCGAATATATTTAAGTAGACACACAGTATTCGGAAGTACACTCACTACCGAATATATATATTGAAAAAATCTCAAAATTTCTGATATAGGAAAAATCTCATTTTGGGGACAGTATTTATTCGGAGTACAATATAATGTTTTATACCTCCGATTGTGTATGATAAAATTTTAGAGTTTCTGAACTCCAGTTGATGAATATTCGGTTGTAAACATGTTTAGTTATATTCCGATTATTTTTCATTCGGGAAAAATATGTGTCTTCTTACTTCCGAATTTGTTTATTCGGGTTATAGTTGTGTACTTTGTCTTCCGATTGTGTAGGATGAAAAATTTAGAGCTTCTGAACTCCAATTGATGCATATTCGGTTGTAAATATGTCTAGTTAGCTTTCGATTGTTTTGTATTCGGGAACAGTATGTGTCTTCTTACTTCCGAATGTGTATATTCGGGTTATATTTCCATACTTTGTCTTCCGATTGTATAGTTTGTAAATATTGTTCCTTTCTTTGTTGTTTAGACAAAGTCGAGAAAGGAGGAAGAAAGTGACAGCTAGTGCTAGGAGGGAAAGGAGTGCCAAAGATAATTCAAGTGCTCAACAAAGCTTAGAAGAACAAAACAGTCAACAAGGAGTGCAACCAAGTGCTGAACAAAGTGTAGAACAACAAGGCAGTGAACAAGGGGTGCAACCAAGTGTTGAACAAGCCGCTCAACAAAGTGCAGAACCAACTGCTCCACAAGTTACACCCCACCATGAAATTGAACCAGTTGATACAGTGCTAAGAGTAGAAGAAGAAGGACAACCAAGTGGTACCCAAAAAGCCAAAAAAGGAAAAGATGGTGTAAAGAAGGATATTGCTAAGAAAGCATCACATCTTGTCCCTCAGCACTTGAAGAAGAAGGGTATTCCAGCAGGCACAATCCTTGGGCTACCAGCGGATAGAGGAAAATTGCTATTTGGATACAAAGACTCATGGGCCAGAGAAATATACGAAACCGAGGTAATAAAATTACTATTTTTTATTAATGTATTGTCTATGTGTTATATCGTAATATTTGTATTAAGGATTTTTTTATGTACTTTAATAAGATCATCAAGATGCGGTCCGTCTACTTAAACCTACCGCTGCACCAACAAAAATGCTTGCGTGTCCTTTATCCGGTGAATGTGAAAGGTTCAAGTCAATTGTTGCCAACTCGGGGTTAGCTAATGCCGCCGAGAATTCATTATTGGAACATGATCGTGTGGCCATATCGGCGTTCGTGGAGAGAATGTATCCTGACCGATACTTTCCATATGCCATTTGGGGAGATGAAGATTACCCCGGATGATGTTGTGCAGATTCTTAACCTTCCCGACCAAGGCACAACTGTGAAGTTTAACTACACAAAGCAGTTAAGTTGGGCACAACTTTATGCTCTAACTAAAAAGTGCTTAGGTTGGGATGAAGAGACAACAACAACAGAGTTTAGGAGGCATGCAAGTTACAGAACAAGACAGATCAACATTACACCTTTGATGAATATGTTCCGAGGCACCTTGGAGAAGGAAAAGAATGGAACGTTAACTGATGAGCAAGTGAACCACGCTGCCACCGCGTATCTCCTTTGTGTATTGGGATGTGTCATATTCCCCAATACTTCTGGCAACCGGATCGACGCCAACCTTATACAACTTTTGGATCCTCTCCATGAAGTCGGTGACTTTTCTTGGGGCACGGCATGCCTAGCATTCTTGATGGAAGAGTTGAGAAAGGCTTCGAGGCTAGGAACCTGCCAAGTTTCCGGGAACGTGGCTCTATTGCAGGTTTTTTCTTTAATTCTGTAACTCACTCTATAGTTATTCGGTAGACAATACATATGATGCATATTCATAACTCCAAATGACGCATATTCGGTAGGCAATGATCAATCTCTTTTTCCGAATGTTGGTTATTCGGTGGCTAGGTACTTATTTTTGTTTCTGATTATATATATTCGGAAATATTCTTTTGATATTAGCACCGAATAAACAGGCCAGAAAAACTATAGGTTACTGAACTCCAAATAACGCATATTCGGTAGGAAATGATCCATCTCTTTTTCCGAATGTTGGTTATTCGGTGGATAGGTACTCAGTTTTATTTCCGATTATATATAATCGGAAATATTCATTTGATATTAGAACCGAATATACAGGCCAGAAAAACTATAGGTTACTGAACTCCAAATGACGCATATTCGGTAGGAAATGATCCATCTCTTTTTCCGAATGTTGGTTATTCGGAGGCTAGGTACTTATTTTTGTTTCCGATTATATATAATCGGAAATATTCATTTGATATTAGAACCGAATATACAGGCCAGAAAAACTATAGGTTACTGAACTCCAAATGACGCATATTCGGTAGGAAATGATCCATCTCTTTTTCCGAATGTTGGTTATTCGGTGGATAAGTACTCAGTTTTATTTCCGATTATATATAATCGAAACTAATGTTTGGAAATTACTACCGAATATACACAATCTATTTACTAAAACTTGGTTTCTTATGTATATAGGCATGGATATATGACCACTTCCCTATCCTGAAGTTGGCCGGAGAGAACCTGGGGTGGTGCAAAGGTACTCCTAGAGGAAAAAAGTATACATTTGAAGACAAACCATGTCATGGATCTAGGTGGTTCCAAGGGCCAATATAGAAGGTTAGACATCCCATATTCGGAAGTTTTGGTAACTAAGTTAACTTCCGATTATTTCAAGTTCAAAATTTGAAAAGTATCAGTTTTTCCCAAATTCTGATTTTTGGGCCATCGTACATTCGGGACTTTACAAAAAAAATTATCCTCCGAATATTACAAGTTCAAAACAAACCATGCCATGGCTCTAGGTGGTTCCAAGGGCCAATGTAGAAGGTTAGACAGCCCATATTCAGAAGTTTTGGTAACTGAGTTGACTTCCGATTATTTCAAGTTCAAAATTTGAAAAGTATCAGTTTTTCCCAAATTCTGATTTTTGGGCCATCGTACATTCGGGACTTTACAAAAAAAATTATCCTCCGAATATTACAAGTTCAAAACAAACCATGCCATGGCTCTAGGTGGTTCCAAGGGCCAATATAGAAGGTTAGACATACCATATTCGGAAGTTTTGGTAATTGAGTTGACTTCCGATTATTTCAAGTTCAAAATTTGAAAAGTATCAGTTTTTCCCAAATTCTGATTTTTGGGCCATCGTACATTCGGGACTTTACAAAAAAAATTATCCTCCGAATATTACAAGTTCAAAACAAAACATGTCATGGCTCTAAGTGGTTTCAAGGGCCAATATAGAAGGTTAGACAGCCCATATTCGGAAGTTTTGGTAACTGAGTTGACTTCCGATTATTTCAAGTTCAAAATTTGAAAAGTATCAGTTTTTCCCAAATTCTGATTTTTGGGCCATCGTACATTCGGGACTTTACAAAAAAAATTATCCTCCGAATGTCTTATTCGGAGGGAATACATGTATCGTTAGCAACCGATTGTAGTGCATCATTGATACGAAACCTCAACGACCATATTTTCAGAAACCTCAACGGCCATATTTTCAAAAATTAGAGTCGTTGGAACTCTAATCTATATAAGGAGGGTAACCCCTCTCAGTTATTATTGAGTAAAAAAACAGAATGAAAAACTTTTTCAATGGAAAGTCCATCATCAATCGACAACATACTTCGAAGATGCAAGCGAACAGCTACATCAATTGCAGCAATGGAAGAAGAAATACAAAAAAGGAACAAACAACCCAAAAAAATTAAACCATCGTTACTCCTTCAACTCTTTTCTTTGGATGGTCCTCGACACTTCGGTGTTCGGCCTACCGGTGTTCTTTTGCTTAATAGGTTCCTCCAAATTATGCATCAATATTTGCTTTTTGGTGCCGTTTGATGTAGCGTAACGCTCGGCTATTCGTGCACATAATTCCGACTCCAAGAAAGACGGACCATCAACTACCGGGGTGTTCGGAGTGAAATTTAATTGCTTCCAAAATGGGTGAATATCATCGATGTCAATCACATCAACATACCTACCCAACTTATGACGACACGGGAGTCCAATACCTATCATATCCTTGCAAACACAAACCGTATTCTCGTCATCATAAGTTTTATATAACTTCAATTGTTTCATCATGCGATTTATTGCCCATCTTGAAACTTTATGAACAACTCCCCTTAGAAGCAATTTTTCCTTAATATGTTCCATCGGGAATTGGTGTACACTAAATTGCATACATTCCTAATCTTTACGAGATCACGATTGGTGAATTCATGGATTGCTTCTTGGATCGACACAACTCCATTTTGACTACCAATTAGTATTTTCTTTAGTCGACCATGAGACCCCTCCGCAATGCTTGTCGCCTCGTTCTTGAAGTTACGATATTCATATGTCCATGCAAACACAAACCTCTCCTTAATCGTTAACCATTGTTTTTTACAATACTCAACCGGTTTTGGGTAGTCCGTGCCGTATTCATCCTCAAATTTCTTCAAGTTACATTCGTAAATTTCATGTCTGCATTTGATGTGGTTTTAACTTGGAAACCATTACATGTCCAATTAAATCCAACGGATCATCATGGTTGTGACAACCGTTATCAACTCTATACATTTTATACTCTTTACCTTTAATACCATCGGGCTTATAGAAGACAATCTTAAATGGGCATCCTATCTTCTTTGTATTGCTTCGGTATTTCCTATTCGTCTTCTGTACGTACTTACTATTCTTTCCCTCGTGACTCTTTCGCGTCCCACCTCTCTCACAAATCATTTCAAATCGAGTGTCACTAACATGATTATTTTGAACTACCACGCACATGTTATCTTTTGCCTTGTTCATAAGCCATTCCTTTGCCTCCTTCTTACTTCCAAATGTCTAAATGTGCATAAAACAAAACAAATCTAATAAACATAACCATTTAACATATAAATTTTGAAAAAAAAGAAAAGTAGTAATGAGTATACCAAATCGTTTGCATAGTATAGGGAAGTGTCGGGCCTCAAATAGAAATCATCAACAAACTCTTCAACGGCCTGCATATGAAAGCAACAAATTATTATACAATAATCGGAGGTTACTAAATAAGTCAAACTGCGGAATATACTATATTCGGACTCCTATCGGTTACACAAAACACCCGATTTATGCAAATGAATGTACACAGTTTACTGAGTGCAAAAAATGATATAATCGGAAGCTAAAATATATAGTAAAACAGCGGAATATAAATAACCGAGAGATATATTTAATCGATAAACATCCGATTTTCAAGTTTTCGGAAATTTTATTTTGAGGCCACTGTTATATTCGGCAGTCAAATAATGTTAAAATATTACCGATTGTAAAGGATAAGAATACTGAGTTTTGAAATTTTTTGAGGAATTCGTTTTTGGGGCTATTCGGGGGTAAATAACTCTACATAACTACCGAATGTAGATTTTTTGGAAAACCAGTTTGGGGTTTTTTCTCATATTCAGCAGTAAACTACTATCTTGGAACTACCGAATATACATATTTGGTACTCAGTGTGTTATATTCGTAAGTTTATTCGAGAAATTATCTACCGAATCTGGGTAGTTCATGGCATTCAATGCATGCAATAATCGGTTTTTCTTGTTTACAAAAGCACACAAACGCATGCAAATCGAGTATTTGAGTTTCTTAACACAATATATGTGTTTTACATGCATCGTTAGCTTCAATATCAGGCGATTCTCCATTTTCTTCCATGAAAGGATCGTCTAGGTTTTCCTCTCCGCAAAAGTTTGGATCATTCAACATATACCCCAAATCGTCTTCGCCATGATTCTCACCTTCTTCTTCATATCCATCCATTTTTGTAGTGATAAAATGGGTTTTCCCTTTTTTCCTTCACATTCTTCTCTATAACTCTAACAACTCAAAAATGAAAAAGAAATGTAAAAAATGAAACAAAAATCATTCTAATACTGCACCGACTACAATCGGAAGTCTGGGTAATATTTTGGCTTGCGATTACAATCGGAGGATAACAATGTTATCATATCCTCCGAATATATAAGGGTAATTTCGCCATTACGAATTACGCGAGATAAGGGATGGCTACATTTTCCCTTTGGGTGACCTTTTTTGTTTTATTGTTGTCCCCTAAATCCTTTTGAGTGGCCCCTAAAAACGCGAGGCTATTTTTCGTCAAAGCAATTTTCAAGTAATTGAAGCTTAATATAACTTTCGTCACTAGTAAAGATGAACTTGGAAAGCTTACCAACACATATTCGAGAAATAGAGATAAGCGAGATAAACTCGGCTCAAAATAGCAAATGTGTATAATCAAAGTCTATATAGCAAAATGACTTTTGTCTCAAGATAGGATATAAAGTAGATAGACTTTTGAGTGATAGATAAGTTCAAGTCTCCACATACCTTTTAGTCGATGAAGTTCCACCTGTTCCTTGGATAGTTCTTCGTCTTTGTATGATGATCGCCATGGAGTCTTGAGCTCAAATACACTTTCTATCCTAGTCCGAGACTTAGCTATAAGTAGACTAGAAATCAAGACTTATAGTTTTGATCACTAACATTGACAAAAATGCTTGAGATAGCAACGCATGCGAGTTCGACCGAGCAGTGCTCTAACAGTAACACCATGTGGGATAATATATTTGATAAATATGAAGAACAAACCATGAACATCAATTCTCGTGATCCAAAGGATTGGAAAAACACTTCATTGTAATTAACAGGGAAGTAACCGCTTATGTTGCATTAATAATGCAAGACAAGAGAGCAGGCAAGGAGAGTGGTCAAGTGGATGTTGATTTTGAAAGACAGGTTCGAGATTGGAAGCGAAAACATGGTAAACAGTCCGCTTTCGAAAGTTGTTATCATATTTTGAAGGTGTTGAACAAATATAATCTAGATTTCTTATTAACTAATCAACAAGTACCTGAAAGGTCACCATATAATTCTTCTCCCTCAACACCAAATTCAAATTCTTCACTAGATACTGCAAGAAACCCAAAAGGTAATTTATTTTTTAATAATTATGATGATGGTAAGAGAAAACTGCCAGGGAGGAAAAATGCAAGACTAGCTAGAAAATTATTTCAAGAAGGAGGGAGTTCCGGTGGATTTAATATGGCGGAGCTTATGGAACATCAAAAGACCGTCGAGAAGCAAAGATCAGTTGATAGGAAATTTCAAAACAGGGAGAGTAAAAAAAGTCGTCTTTCTCAAGAAAATTTTTGACTATGATAAGCATAACATTCTTCAAGATAACATTTCAATTTTGAACGCCCAGCAAAAACATGTGTGGCAAATTGAATTTGACAGAATTCAAGCACAGATTGAACAACAAGCTGGATTTACTAACAACAATAGTGATGATGATGGAACTGATGGTGAGTTTGATGTAGTAGTTCCTCTAAATGATTGATGTATTAAATTAAGTTTTAATATAAAGTATTGCATTTTAATTTGATATGTTGTTGTTGCATTCTACTTAATATTAGTTTGAAATGAAAAGTTGATTAATTTGAAATGTTGTTGCTCATTAACTTAAATAAAAATTCATAACTTAAATTAAAATAAATAAATTAAACTAAAATACGTAACTTAAATTAAATTACATGACTCATAACTTAAATTAAAATAAATTGAAAAAGCGGGGGTCTAACAACTACACCCAATATTTCGCTTAGCAATCTGTATGGACAAACTCCAATACTTTCTAGAGAATAACCTAGACAGTCATTCTCAATCTAGACAAAAAGTATATCAAAGAGTTTATATCTCAATCTCTCGATTTATATCTTACTCAAGCAAACTGCGAGTCTCAATTTAAATACAAGAGAGATAAACTTGGATGGTACCGAAGACCAATATCCAAGTGTCAATTAATTTAAATCAACAACCAAAAGGTCGAATATTATAATTGATTGAACAACGCACAACCTGTATTATTTCAATTATATAAACAAATATAATGCGGAAAAGAAATAACACAGACACCAGAAATTTTGTTAACGAGGAAACCGCAAATACAGAAAAACCCTGGGACCTGGTCCAGATTGAACACACACTGTATTAAGCCGCTACATGATACTAGCCTACTCCAAGCTAACTTCAGACTAGACTGTAGTTGAACTCCAATCAGTCTCTCACTGATCCAAGGTACAGTTGTACTCCCTACGCCTCTGATCCCAGCAGGATACTGCGCACTTGATTCCCTTAGCTGATCTCACCCACAACTAAGAGTTGCTATGACCCAAAGTCGAAGACTTGACAATAAAAAAAATCTGTCTCACACAGACAAGTCTATTAAAGGATCAATCTGTCTCCCACAGATAAACCCTAAAAGGTGTTGTTCCGTCTTTTGATAATAATCAAGGTGAACAGGAACCAATTGATAATCCGGTCTTATATTCCCGAAGATTAGTCTAGAGTTATCAATCACCTCACAACAATCTTAATAGTATGGTAGAGAAATTGCTCTCTTCATTGGATCTCGTCATTGATGATTATGAAATTTAAAATGAGAATAGAGATAGAGAAATTGGTGAAATATAGGTTGAAGTAGGTGTGAGTACCTTGGAGAAATATGAGGGCGTATATATTGGAACCAGTAGCGGGGAAATAATCGTTGCAAAATATCCAGTGGTCGATATAATTAATATCGTCGGCGATACTATTTATATCATCCGCTTTAATGTATAACGCCAACGATAATCTCAATATCGCCAGCATTATTCATAATATCGTTCGCTAGAATGTCTATCGCTTGTTGGTTTTCTCATAGTAGCACAATTGATTTACTATGCCACCTGGTACGCCAAACAACTTTTTTGTTGGTATGGGCATAGGAGTAGGCCTAATGCTATATCTATTTTCCCTAAGTCTTATCGCTCAATGAAACATACATCGCTGAACCATTTCCCCATAAGCACTTCTACGGAGGGGCACGTGCCCCCACCCCAAATCTCAATCCCACAGGGCGTTTTGCTAGTGTACCAAAAACAAACATCTCCCAACTTAATCAAAGGATAAGATTCCTTTCAACATGGACGGTCATACAATTACCGTAAGAAAGCAGGGATTGCGATCCGTATTGATTTAAATTAACCAATCAGAATTCATCTATCATTTCACAAATGGAATTCTCATTGCGATCCGCATGAATATAAAGTAACCAATCAAAATTCATCTACCATTTCACAAAGAAATCCTCATTTTCCTATAAATATCAGTTAACCAATATCTCCAGTAATCACACAGAGTAGGAATTCTCAAGATCGTCATAGTATTCAGAGATTTCCAGCGAGAAATTTTTTCTAGTATTTTTCAATTCAATATGTCTCAGAAGGTAGAGAAAGCAGCACCAGTGGCTGAGAAGAAATCAGTCAAGGAGAAGAAAGTAAAGGTTCCCAAAGAGAAGAAAGAAAAGGTTTCTAAAGAGAAGAAACCTAAATCTGATAAAGCTTCTCACCCTACTTACTTTCAGGTAAAGAATTAAAGAAGCCCTAGAATTCAATTTTAATGTCAATGTCAATTTCAATTTCAGTTATGTTTCTTTTTTAATAGGGTTTTCATTTATTGGGATTTTTGATTAATTTAGGGTTCGATTTTTGATTGTGCAGATGATTAAGGAATCTTTGTTGGCATTGAATGAGAAAGCTGGATCGAGTCCATATGCAATCGCTAAGTACATGGAAGAGAAACACAAAGATGTATTGCCATCAAACTACAAGAAAATGTTAGGTGTTCAATTGAAGAATTGTGTTGCTAATCAGAAATTGATTAAGATTAAAGCTTCTTTCAAGCTTTCTGATGCATCTAAGAAAGAGATCAAAGCCAAAGCTGTTGTTCCTAAACCAAAAAGTGTGAAATCTGTTGCTGCTGCTGATGACAAGACCAAGAAGAGGAAGAAACCAACAACATCATCATCTAAAAGTGTGAAATCTGCTGCTGCTGTTGTTCCAAAATCGAAAACTACTGCCGTCAAGAAATCCGTAACTACTACTGCTGCACCAAAGAAGAAGAAAACTGCTGCTCCAGCAAAGAAAGTTACTGCTGCTCCTGCAAAGAAAATTGTTCCTGGGAAGAAGACCAAGAGAGCTACTACTCCTGTTAAAGCTAAACAGCCTAAATCAATCAAATCTCCTGCTGCTAAGAGAGCTAAGAAGTCTACTGCTGCTTAATTAGATGCATAGAGAGCATAATTGGTGTGCGTTTTTTTTTTGTTTTTAATCTTGTTAACTGAGTTTATTTAGATGTGATGTGAATGTAAAAAAATGAAGTTATGAATTTCATGGATGTTTCTTTTACTGCGTTTTTGTTGGTTTATCCTGCATTCTATGATCTTTCCAAGAGTTTTTATCTGTTTAATTCTTGAACTTATTGAAGAGATCAGTCGATCTCAAATAAGAAACATAGTGTACAGTTAACTGTGGATGTTTGCAGATGGCCATGAAGAACTGGCAAGATCTTGCTAGTAGCCAGGATGGAAATCATGTATAGCAAGCTTCAGAAAGTCAGCCTGCGTTAAATCCTTGTATATCTGCGCATTAAGTTTACATTGGTATACATGAATGCTTGTTATCTTGACTTCTCTTCCTTGTAAAGCCTTTATGTTGGTATCTTTTACTTTTAGAGAGCATCCACATTGGTAGGATCTCGTAATAATAACTAGCCAATCTTTACCAATCTTTTACATTGTGAACGAACCCTACAATTAGTGGTAGCTTGGACGCTCATACGCTTAATGGTAACCGTTGGCATTTACTTCTAACGAAGATTATTCGGGACTCGATTCCGTTTATATAGTTGATTTAATCATCAAACGAGAAATAAATTTACGCAAAGTTACGTGATCATCCTAGAAGAATTGCAGGACAACTTTAAATGCATAAGGTCCATAAAGAAGAAGTGCAATAAACTTACCCTGCTACCTTTTTGGTGAAACATTCGAGAATTGGCTGATAAACACTCGTACCAGAAATGATTTTCACGAGTTCTCTTGTATAGTTGCAGTCCTCGGGGTACTTTAGAGGGAGATAGACCTTCACCTGTACCACAAAAGAATTTCACCACTCCTCATGAGGAACGTTGGCAAAATTTGTAACCTCAAGGGACACCTCATTAGGCCGTCAATATTTGTTCGCATATACCATTTTGCATTGAAGCCAGATAAGGCGTTTATATGTTACAAACTAGAATAGACGCCATTGTTAAAATATGGAACAGTACAAATGCACACGTTTAAATGTTTTAGGAAGTGAAAGAATTAATATTTCATTGATAATGGTAAGTACATCCGTACTTAGATCTCAAAAACAACAAAAACAAACTGCTGAAAGCAAACAATCAAAGCCATTGATAAGGGTAGTAAGAAGTCTTCCCTTTGACAAGGTTGACCTGATACCTTAAAGCCCATTGCTTCCAGTTCCATTTAGACCAAAGCCAGCGGCATATCCATGATAAGGGAGAGAGGGATTGGGGATCTGATAGTTTTGAATAATTGTAGAGCTAGATGTGCTGCCCATTCGATAATTATTCCCTGGTAAGAATGAGGTTAAATTGAGCTGCAATTCATCTGCTCGTTTAGCAACCTTAAGTTTGAGCGCATCAATAGCACCGCATAAAATTTCCAACTCTTTTACCCCTAAATCATCAATAGGATCCCACCAATATTTACTCTTATTTTCTTCGGCCATCTTTCTCAAAGTCGCCCCTCTTTTTTTCTCGGCTTCCAACCTGTCAAGTGCCTCGCTATATTCTTTGTTTAGTTCAAGAATTCTGGCTTCACGATGAGGCATGACAGGTGGATTTGGAATCCGAGTATCTCCCGAGAGGTAACGATCGATAACAGTTTCACTGTTGATGTATGAATAAGGTTGCCCAGCAGGTGAATTTACAATTACAGCTACATGAGCACCGCAAAGGGTACCAAGTTCATGAGCCTTCTTGAAGATACCTCCTTTACGTTTTGAGAAGGTAACCTGTCTTGTGTTTTCATTCCCAATTCTTTTGATTTCGATCTTTTGTTTACCCATGCTTGGTTTTCTTGCCATTATTGAAATTAAATTTCGGGTATTATTTGTGTTTTTTTTCTTTTGGAGTGGTGAGATAGTGAAGACAGATATTTATAGGGGTCGAGATTTGTGTGAGTTGTATAGTAATAAATGGTAATAAATTCATTAATTTACTGGTTAAAGATTTAGTCTTAATTTTTTTTTTCTTACATTAATTCTCATTCTCATTATTGCACTCTGCTACTCTATACATGATTGAATTTGACACTGCAGATTCATGAATATGATCCATAAGTGTATGTGTCTTGACTTGTCTTCCATAAAAAACCATATACATTTGCCATCCTTCAGCGAGTCGGATCTCTTTTTCAGTGACTAGCCCAATCTTTACGTTTGGATGAACTACAACGTTTGGTAGGACGCTCGCTCATATGTAACGGTAATCGTCTACATTTATAGAGTTTACAAAGAATGATCGAAACTGAATTGCCGTTTATATTGTTAATCATCAAACGCGAAATCAGTTTACGCATAAGTAGACATATTAGGAGATACGTAGTGTTTGGACTCAAGACTGTGTCTTGAGTCCTACGTATTCGGTATGGATTCTGAGACCAACTTGGATAGTCCATGTAGATGATCTGTTTACGTAAGTAGCAAACTTGAGACCCAAGTAATCGGTCTCAAGTCGGTAGGTCTAGGGTTTGTGTTTTGTAACCCAAGTTTGGTCTTGTATAAGTAAAGACGTGATGAATGAATGGAAACACAGTGAATTACCAAAACTTAACATGGCATCAAGAGCCGGTTAAGAACCCTAAAAGAAAACGATGGATGGTGAAACAGATTCATCCAAAGGGAAAAATATAGAGTGTGATATGCAGAAGAAGAATCCAGTCTACCATCTAGGATCGAGTGATGGTCCAGGTATCATCATCACGCCGATTGTTCTAAAGGGGTCTAACTATGATGAATGGGCTAGAGCCATAAGGAGATCATTGATAGCTAAAAGGAAGTTTGGTTTTGTTGATGGAACAATCACAAAACCTGAAGATAGTGACCAGTTGGAAGAGTGGATTGCTGTCCAGTCAATGCTTGTTTCATGGATTAGCAACACGTTAGATTCACCAATTAGATCGAGCTTGGGAGACTATGATAATGCAAACTTGCTGTGGACACAGTTGAAGAGAAGATACTATGTTGTAAGCGGAACAAGAATCTGTCAGCTGAAAGCTTCGTTAAGTGAGTGCAAACAAAAGAAAGCAGAAGGTGTAGCTGAGTACTTTGGGAGATTGAACAAGATATGGGATGAGATGGTAACATACATGAAGGTACCTCAGTGCAAGTGTGGTAAGTGCACTTGTAATATCGCATCACAAGTAAGTATGTTGAGAGAAGAAGACTTTCTGCATTATTTTTTGATTGGATTAGACTCTGTGTATAGTTCCGTGCGTGAACAACTGTTGGCTAGAGACCCGTTGCCATCAACAGATGTTGCATACCAGACAATGGTGAATTCGGAGCGTCTGCGTATAGGAGAAGTAGCTATGTCTACGGAGGTACATGACAATGTGATGGCATTCAGAGTACAATCTGATCAACGTCAACTCAACAATACGTATGATCCTAACAAGCATTGCAAGTACTGTATCAGAGATGGACACTCAGAGGATGGGTGTTTTCAACGTATTGGATACCCAGAATGGTGGGGAGACAGACCTAGAGGCGGAAGAGGATCTGGTCGAGGAGGGAGAACCAATGGTAGAGGGCGTAGTGGCACTAACTTTACCGGTGGTAGAGGTGGTCGAGGACAAGGTGCAGGCAACCAGGTTCGAGCACACAACCTTAATATATCAGGCACAAGGCAATCAGGTGGAGCGTCCTCATCAGAAGCGTCGGGATTGACCGGAGTCACAGCAACACAACTTCAACAGGTGCTTGATTTTTTAAACTCAAGAAAATCCACGCCTCAGCTCCAAGGTAAGAAGAATAAAACTGTTTGGATTGTAGACACGGGAGCTGCAAATCATGTCGCATATAAAAGGGATGACATGATAGAGATAAAAGATATTAAGGCATGCACTATTGGACTTCCAGATGGGAAGTATGCACTTTCTGAGAAGATAGGAACTTTTATCCTTCCTGGGGGTTTGAGACTAGAGAATGTGCTTTATATGCCTCAGATAACTTGTAACTTAATTTCGGTTCACAACTTATTGATGAGAAAAGATGTATTATCCAATGTACTAACAGTTTATGTCTTATACAGGACCGGTTGACGAGGAGGATGATTGGAGTGGCTGAGAGACAAGGTGGACTGTATATTTTCTGTGGTGTGCCTCAAGTTGAAGTTATGGTTGTTAGTGGAGATACGTATGAGCTATGGCATCGACGTATGGGACATCCTTCAGAAAATGTTTTGCAGAAGTTACAAGGAGTGAGTAGGTTAATAAAGAAGAATAATGATGCTTGTGATATTTGTCCACGAGCAAAACATCATATGAGTAGTTTTGCTAATAGTCTCAGTAAATCCAGTTGTATTTTTGAGTTGGTTCATATAGATTTATGGGGTACGTATAAGACTCAGTCATCGTGTGGAGCACATTATTTTTTGACAATAATAGATGATTTTTCAAGAGGTGTGTGGATTTATTTGCTTCGAAACAAAACTGAAGTTGCACAGACATTTCTTAACTTCATTGCTCTTGTGAAGCGTCAGTTTAATAAAGAAAACAAAATTGTTAGAAGTGATAATGGAACTGAGTTCAATGCATTGCGTGGATACTTTCGAACTAATGGGATAGTGTTTGAGACATCCTGTGTAGGTACACCACAACAAAATGGAAGAGTTGAGAGAAAACATCAACATATAATGAATGTGGCAAGGGCTTTGAGATTTCAAGCCAATTTGCCAATAAGGTTTTTGGGGGAATGCGCATTGACGGCTGCATATTTAATCAATCGTACGCCTACACCTATTTTAGATCATAAAACTCCATATGAACTTTTGTTTGGAAAACAGCCTCCATATCATCAATGGAAGGTATTTGGATGCCTGTGCTATGTGCATGATCAAAGTAGTAAAGGGGATAAGTTTGCAAGTAGAGGAAGAAGGTGTGTCTTCCTTGGTTATCCGTTTGGTAAAAAGGCATGGCAAGTATATGATTTAGACACGAAATAATTTCGGGTGTCAAGAGATGTCAAGTTTTTTGAACATCAATTTCCGTTTAAGACTGATGGTGTATCGAGTAAGATGGCGACTGAGATGATGCAGTCGAGATTTAACGCTTCATCTGCGACTGATATGCAAGGTGTATCGGCTGAGAGGGTTCAGTCCAGTCCTTATGAGTACTGGAGTGAGGATGAAAACAGAGAAGAAGTAGTATTAGCTCCTCAAGGTGGAGTTTCAACTGAGACAGACAACGCTGGTGCTTCAGCCGAGACCGAGGATGCTGGTGCTTCTACTGAGACTGAAGGTGCTGGTGTTTCAGCTGAGTCCGAGGGTATGGGTGAGAGAATACAATACGATGTTCCGAAACAACATGAAGAAAATATTGCTTCTCGCAATGATGTTGTAGTTGAGGGTGACATGGGTAAAGGGAAGCGTCAGAAGATCCCTTCTAGAAGACTAAAAGGATTTGTGACGCACACCATTCGAGAAAATAGTCTACCTCATCCTCATTTTACACAATCATCATCCTCAGGTACGCCTTATCCTTTGACATATTATGTTAGTTGTGATAAATTTTCTGCTGTGCATAAGAAATATCTTGCAGCTATAACAGCTGGGTCTGAACCGCGCAACTTTAAAGAAGCCATGAAGCATCCAGGGTGGAGGAAAGCCATGGAAGCAGAAATCCGAGCTTTGGAAGAACAAGGTACTTGGGAATTGCAAGAATTACCGTCGGGCAAGAGAGCACTCGGGAGTAAATGGATTTACACGGAGAAGTATGATGAAAATGGGAAGTTGGTACGATTAAAAGCACGATTGGTGATCTTTGGGAATCATCAGGTTGAAGGGTTGGATTACAAAGAGACATTTGCACCAGTTGCAAAAATGACAACGGTACGTACTTTTCTAGCTGTCGCAACAGTTAAACATTGGGAAGTACATCAGATGGATGTACATAATGCATTTCTTCATGGAGACTTGGAGGAAGAGGTGTATATAAAGATACCACCTGGATTTGCCAAAGGTCAGACAAATATGGTGTGTAAAATGAAGAAATCATTATATGGTTTAAGACAGGCTCCTCGTTGTTGGTTTGCCAAACTATCAACAGCCTTGAAGAAATATGGTTTTCGGCAAGCATACTCAGACTACTCCCTTTTTACTATGACCAAGGGAGACATGCAACTTAGTGTCTTGGTCTATTTAGATGATTTGATTGTTGCAGGGAATAATCTAGTGGAGATTCATAAATTTAAATCATACTTGGGACAATGTTTCAAGATGAAAGATTTGGGAAAATTGAAATATTTTCTCGGCTTGGAGATAGGTCGCAGTAAACAGGGTATTTATATATGCCAGCGGAAGTATGCATTGGATATTATCATGGAAACGGGTTTATTAGGAGCTAAACCTGCTGAGTTTCCAATGGAGACTAATCATCGTCTTGCTATGGCGCAGGGAGATTTGTTTGATGATGTGGAGAAATATAGAAGACTTATTGGTAGACTGATTTATTTGGCAGTGACTAGACCTGATCTTACATACTCGGTGCATACGCTGTCTCAGTTTAAGCAAAAACCGAGAATAGAACATTGGGAAGCTGCACTTCGAGTGGTTAGATACTTGAAAAAGAATCCTGGGCAAGGCATTTTGTTGCGCTCTGATAGTACCCTAAGTTTGCAAGGGTGGTGTGACTCAGATTGGGCAAGTTGTCCTTTGACTAGACGTTCATTGACAGGATGGTTTGTTCGTCTTGGTAATTCACCGGTGTCTTGGAAGAAAAAGAAGCAACCAACTGTTTCTCGGAGCTCAGCTGAAGCAGAATACAGGTCCATGGCAGTAACAACATGTGAGTTGAAGTGGTTGAAACAATTACTTGGTGATTTGGGGGTTCGTCATACGCATGGAATGAAGCTCCTGTGTGATAGTCAATCAGCATTATACATTGCTCATAATCCAGTCTTTCATGAACGAACAAAACATATAGAGGTGGACTGTCATGTTGTTAGAGATGCTATCGTGAAGAAGATTATGTCACCTTCTTACACTCCTACGGCGGTGCAATTGGCAGATATCTTCACCAAATCCTTAGGGAAATCTCAATTTCAAGGTCTTTGGTCCAAGATGGGCATTTGTGACCTACATGCTCCGTCTTGAGGGGGGGTATTAGGAGATACGTAGTTTTTGGACTCAATACTGTGTCTTGAGTCCTACGTATTCGGTCTGGATTCTGAGACCAACTTGGATAGTCCATGAAGATGGTCTGTTTACGTAAGTAGCAAACTTGAGACCCAAGTAATCGGTCTCAAGTCGGTAGGTCTAGGTTTTGTGTCTTGTAACCCAAGTTTGGTCTTGTATAAGTAAAGACGTGATGAATGAATGGAAACACAGTGAATTACCAAAACTTAACAAGACAAAATTACGTAATCATTCTGGAAGAATTTTTGGACAAGTTTAAATGCAAAAGTTTCTATGGTTTGCATAAACACGCATAGACATAAGCAGAGACCATTAGATGAACCGATTTCTAACACAATAATATATCACATTTTCACCGTACATTTTTAGTGAAATAGGAAGACAGTGGACCTTTGCATGTACCACAAAAGAGTTCTTCATAAATAAGTCCTACCTAAAATGAAATTCATGGGTCCACGTGGGTCCACCCCTGGTTGTACATCCTAAAAATCAGAAAGTCCTTCGAGAATCACCAAAATATCACTTGAAAGTTGAAACCAAACCTGAAAATCGCCTTGACCAAAGTAAAAGCACTACTTAGCCTGTTGGAGTCCATATTATTGTTCCCTTGTCCCGAAAGAGGTCTTTGTTTTCAAATCAAATGTTTGCATAAAACTTGTATTAGTACTAAGGATGAGAAATAGAAAAGTAAGTCCGAATAAAACTTTAGGGTTTTGCAACTGCGATTATTATTATATTATTTTCTCGTAACATAACTATGGAGTTGAGCTGCTTTTTCCTCTTGCTTGTAACATGTAATTTTTTTCTAACATAGTACCTCCTTTATTTACATTGTGCAATGAAAAAACTCATATGAGTTTGATTTTTACGTTTCCAGTTTCATCCTTACAGGTTGTAGCATGTAATATAAACAATCGAGGATCTAAAGGATGTTAAGCAGGAGTTTTTAAAGGTAAAGAGATGTATCTAGGGCACTAGCTATGATCATGCATCATATATGATGCATGGGTTTTAAAGTTTAAATATTAAGATATATATTTTATTCCTCGTATTTCCTGCAAGATTTGATCGCTAGGTTTATATTTACTGATTTAGTCACAAATATTCTATAGCACGTACGTTCATGATCAGATTGCCTGATAAGATTTTTCATTCTTCACTGTACACCGATATTTTCATAAAATGATTACTAATTGTGTTGATGGAACGATGCATGCTTTTTCCTTTTCCTATTCAAATCTATTATAGGTCTTTCCAGCATGTTCTTAATTTCCTTGTTTTCATCAGATGTTGAACCATATGGGAAAGCTAAGATATGATATGAACAAAAAGGCGGATTACCTAGAGAAGTTTCCAATACGTATTACAAACATGGCATATCTGATAAGTAAATGATTGAGACTCATTTCTATATATATCAAGTATGATGTTGGGTAGTGTTTACGAGGAGTGGCCAGGTTGGTCACTTGTATCACTGTGTTAGACATTTTAGAAATATGAAATACAATTATTGTTGGGGTTAGAGCCATCTTTTTTATTTATTTTTATTTTTAGTAACTAAATCTTTTATTGAACTAATAGGGATCAGGCATGAAACACATGGATAACAAATCAACAATCCATGGGGAGTAATCATCCATCTCCCCTATAATAAGTTTATCAGTTCTGACTTCTTTTTAAAAATGACCTCATCTATTTGATTGTAATTCCTATTAATATAAGAAATTTTACTGAAATTAAAAGAAGAAAGCAGTAACTTAATCTCTCTAATGAATTTGGAGTTTTCCCATTTGACTTGAACATCATCAGAATTTATTGAATTCACTACGACTTCTGCATGGCTATCAGGTGAAACTTAATTGTCAACCTAAACTCTGCATCCATCTCACAACTTCTAGTATTACCATACATTTTCTTGCTTCAGTATCCATCACTCCGGCTGCATATGAACCTTTGACTCTAACATGCTTACCTGTATTAGAAGAAAGCACCATACCAGTGCCAGCATCATTAGTCAATTAATCAAATGAAACATCAACATGTAAACGTACCAGTGAGAAATCTCTAGTATTGTTATCCATAACAATAACAATATCTATAGTAGGTTCAATAGGATTAAGAGACATGTGAAAATTATTGATATGAAAATTAAATCTTGAAACAGTGTTAGTTGAGTGTAGAGTTTTATCCCGAAAGATGCATTCACATCTCTCATTCCAAATTACCCAGCAGCCAACCATAAGAGTATTCCTCCATTTATTCGTTTCAGCAACTCCCACATTTTGTATATTGGTGAACTATGACAGCATCCACTCCATGATTGAATTATAGTTGTTCATGACTTGATCAATATCAATATTAACCGTTCTCCACACTGCCCTGGCATGATTACAACTGATTAAGAGATGATAAATAGATTCTTCTCCATCATTAATTACAAATACCACAATAAGTTTTTATCGTATCGCTATGAAGAGAAAGTCTCAATCTTGTTGGTAAAATGCCTCTTAGGCATTTCTATATAAACAACTTAATCTTGTGTGGTAATTTTATCTTTCATAAAGCCTTCCAGGTACATTGTTTAGTGCATCTTGATTATTCACTCTATTCTCCACAAATTTGTTGTAGGCACTCTTAATAGTGAAAGAACTATCTTTAGTATTATTCCATTTAACTACATATTCCTCATATGGAGAAATGGACATATTCTTTATCACGTTGACAACTTTAGTAGAGAAGAGTTGGTATAATAATGAAATGTTCCAAAAAAAATAATTTATGATCATCAGTTCACAAACCAGAGAATAAGAAACATGTGCTGGATTTAAAGGAGTTAGTTTAATATCCAAATCTATAATCCAATTGTCATACTATATTCTTGTGATTTTTCCATTGTTAATCTCCATGCAGTAATTATCTTGAAGGATAGATAGACCAGTCTCAATTCCCCTCCAGACCCAAGAAGTATTATATTTTTTAGAATTGATATGCAAAAAATCTTCATTCTTGAAATACTAATAATGCGGAAAACAAACTAGAAACATTTCATCCGTCGGGTTGCTCCATAAACCTCACTACGATCTAGGATAAGAATAAGACAAAGAGAACTAAATAGATGCAAGACATAAACAAAAGCAATAAGTAAAGAAATTACTCACAAATTTAACGTGGTTCAACAATATATACAATGTATGTATATTGTCTACATCCACCATAACGTCTACGACCTCTTTTTTTATTATGGAATCCCTAACATGAGAATTACACAAGTATTGAATAATCAAATTCGTCAACTCACCACAATATGAGTGAACACAAGAAACTCTCATAAACGCTCTATAACTCTAAAAGGGTATCTTCACGTGAACGAGATAATAATTAACTTATTATCTACCACAACGAGATGATCTTCTCTACACACCCTGACATAAATTATTCTTGGACGCCTTCTGCTCAACACCAATAATTTTCTCCAGTACCCCCAAGATGATCTTCTCACCAAACACGACGTCTTACCAACATCTTAATATGAATACTCCACCACGACATATCTCTTAACATCGATAAGTATTCCATAAGCACCATGATGATGTACTAATCCACCATTATTGGTCTCTCACATCCACCCTAAAAGGTGGGATGAATTCCTCACATACCTAATGAGAATTTCCTTGAGAACTCATAGTTAAAACCCATAGCCTAGGCCTCCTTTTATAGGAGTCACATTACTTATTCTACAAGAATATGGTTTCCTTTATTTAGCTATTAAGGTCCTAGAATTTAGGATCCAGTAGAAAATTATGGTTTATTACAAAATTTATGACCGACAAAGTTTGGGTTATCCCAAACCCAAAACTGACCGACCATTACAAGTTTGAATTTATCTTAAACACAAAATCCTCACCAACAACATAATAATTCTCCATCTCGGATCATGCATTTATGCATGAGACATTTAACATGTTATCCCTTTATCTTCTGAAGAACAAAAAAACGATTGCACCATCACTTGTTGCATAAATATCCTCAATAAGAATCAAACTGAAATGTAGTTTACCCAAATTATTCCATATAACCTCCACCATAAGCAAGCAAAAAAAACTTGAAAGTCACTTACTCAAGACTTAATAGTCCAACATATAAGTGATTGTACAAATATCCACCACGACGAAAAATTCTTGACCATCTCACCAACCATGCAATATCTTGAGATATACCTTACTCATTTATGTTTACAACTCCACATTGATTGGAAACATTCTAGGTGTATTGTGTACCAACTCAATCATACCATACACGATCATTGTCCATATGCTACCAATCGATCTTGGTTACAGTCATCATGTACACTTGAGCCGTTGCTGCCCCTTCAAACTTTCTCCATACAAACCCAACTCCGTCTTGGCCTATGTTGTTCCACCTAAGTTAATATTCCGTTCCAATTAAGTTACTAACTTTAACTTGCGCTCCATACCCTTAGGGATGACATCCATAACAACCCTACCAATAAATGAAACTACCACAATATTTTTCGAGCATCTACCTAAGCACCTTTAGCAGAAGCATAACCTTCGTATAAACTCCAGCTAACTCAAGTGCTTCTTAAAACAGCTGATCACACACTTTCTATTTGGACGAGCATATTTACTACAAAAAGTTAACGAGATACTCTGTTAGTTTATACTAAACCAACCTTTATATTAGCTTTAAGAAACTAACTTTCTTGTATGTACCAATGCATATTGATCATGAATCAAACTGCGCACCAAATACAACCAATCCATGGATCATTGTCACTGTGTGCCAATATCGATCTCATCTCTATGAATCTTGCTTTATCGAGCCTGTCTCCGATTGGATCATGATTCTATGACCATATAACACAAATTGAGTTTTACTCATATATAAAAGATCATCATATATTCAGCCAATGCTTACATACCAAAAACATGTCCAGCTTCACAAAGACTTTGACAGCTGACACAAAAATCTTCTCACCGTTTCAGCAACCTCAACGGGCTTTGACATACTTGTCAATCTAGTTTTTTATCAATTTCTTTAGCAAGTATGTAGTTACGACTTCATGGCAGTCAAACGACAACTCAATTCCGGTTCGGATAAAATTCTGACTAGTGTCGATCGAAGAATTCACTGTTACCCTCGTAACAATGCATAATGTCATACATTTTATCTTGTGCATATCGCGTTCTCAATCTTGCTCAAAAAGTACATTAACGTTGTGAAATCTGATAATTCGTCATTCACACAAAGACCCAATCACACACAACAATAATCTGAAACCTTTGGCAACTTCTTCAATCTTCAAGCAATTCAAGATGCTGATATGTTTATCTTCTCATGATATGTATATAAAATAAACTGGCGGAAACTATAATGTTACTGAACCAAATTTCTCAAAATAAATTATACCTTCATCTCTACAGTCTTTGTCACTATTGAAATCAATTTCAATAACTGTAGCAGACAAGCAACTGCCCATACCATTTCTATAATGTAGTTTTCTCTAACCGAAAGTCTCAAACTGACCATTAGGAAATCGAGTATCCAATGGATAATAAAAGTTGACGGAATTTTTTTCGAAATCGCAGCCCTGCCAATTTCATGCACCGTGTTTTCTCCTAGTAGTATGCACCACCCCCATAGCCACACCACCGTACATATATATTATGTAGTATTATATCTTCATTCTTTAAACTCTTGAAGTTTCCAAGCGATACTTTTTTAATTCCTCACAACGGGTCTTTACCAAAGTATAAGACCAATCTGTTTCTCCCAACGGTCTTGCACTTCAACTAGCTCTAATCGACTTTCAACGGTATACAACCAAAAAAAAATCGACTAATATTTTATCTTTTGATTTTTGTCAATCTGAGAGGACTTACTCCAATACACTTTCTAGAGAATCAACTAGACAGTCAGACCCAACCTAGAATAAAGTATATCAAATAGCTTAATATCTCTAACTCTTAATTCAATCCGCAATCAACAAATAGAAATCTGCGAGCCTGATTGAATATAAGAGGAGTTACTTGAATGGTACCAAAGACCAATGTTCAAGTGTCAATCAATGTAATCAACAACCAAAGGTTGGATATTCTAATTGATTGATCTTAATGCACAAACTGTGATATTTCAATTATATAACAAAATATAATGCGAAAAATAAATAACACAGACACCAGAATTTTGTTAATGACGAAACCGCAAATGCAGAAAAACCCCGGGACCTAGTCCAGATTGAACACCACATGTATTGAGTCGCTACAGACACTAGCCTACTACCAATTAACTTCGGACTGGACTGTAGTTGAAGCCTGATCAATCTCACACTGATTCAAGGTAAAGTTGCGCTCCTTACGTCTCTGATCCCAACAGGATACTACACACTTGATTCCCTTATCTGATCTCACCCACAACCAAGAGTTGCTACGACCCAAAGTCGAAGACTTGATAGACAAATCTGTCTCACACAGAAAAGTCTATAGGAATGAATAAATCTATCTCCCACAGATACCCAAGAGATTTTTTATTCCGTCTTTTGATAAATCAAGGTGAACAGGAACCAATTGATAAACCGAACTTATATACCCGAAGAACAACCTAGTATTATCAATCACCTCACAATAAACTTAATCGACTAGCGAAGTTATTGTGGAATCACAAACGGTGAAACGAAGTTTGTTTGTGATTACTTTTCTATCTTGACTATCGGAGATGTAAAATCTCGATCCAATTATTTCAATTATACTCAACTCGATAAAAACATCAAGATCAGATCACGCAACTATAAAGATAATAGTTGGGTCTGGATTCACAATTCCAATGAAGTCTTCAAGTCGTTAACCTACAGGGTCTCGAAAAGAAACCTAAGGTTAAAGGATAATCGACTCTAGTTATGCAACTAGTAACATACATGAGGTATGGGGATTAGGTTTCCCAGTTGCTAGAGTTCTCCTTTATGTAGTTTTCAAATCAGGGTTTGCAATCCAAGTTACCTTGGTAACAAATCATTCAATATTCACCGTTATATGAAAAACCTGATTCAACCAAGCTAATATCTTTCAACCGTTAGATCTAACTTAGCTCGTTACACACAAATGAAATGTACCCTCATTTAGGTTTATATAACCGTACCTAAACCTGTACACCATATTGGTTCAAAAATATTTAACCGAGGTTAGCCATATGATTACTCTCATATCAACCTTATTCATCTTAACCATAACTAGTTCAAATGATTCAAATGAAACTACTTAATAATTGTTCAATTGTTTAGAAAAAACAATTGAAATAAAATCTGTTTGATTCACTTGAATCAATCATGAACATTATAGCCACGGTTTGCAAAGATTGCATTCCTTATGATTTAAATGTTTAAGTTCATGGACTTGACCGATTTGACAAAGTAACCGGCTTAAGTATGCGTACGGGTATGCGTACTTAAGCAACCGTTTTTTTAGTTTGTAAAGTTTCCAAACTCATCAGAAATTTTCGGTTCAAAAACTTCCGCCAGTACGCGTACGGGTACGCATACTTAAGGTGACTAGTTAAGAGTTTTGCCAAAACCAAACTCAGCAGAAATTCTCGGTTCGAGAACTTCCGCCAGCATGCGTACGGGTACGCATACTTAACCTGTCTCCTTCACCAATTTCGTATACACACATATGCATACTCTTGGCTTCCGGTTTATGGACTTATACACTAATGTGCGAACACACTATATATGCTATATCCAAAGATGGTTACATCATCAACTATTTATTTCAATCATTGAAACATTCTTCTATAATGTCAATAGCCGTTTTCACACACTATTAACATCAAAGCAATTTTCAAGATATTGAAATAATCATTATTGAAACCTTCCAAATCTTACACCAAATGATTGTATCACATAAACCATGTAAGATGTTACTCGGCAATTTTATCATGATATAAGATGAACTTGGTCGAAGCGAAAGCTTACCAACACATATTTCGAGAAATATGTAAGCGAGATATACTCAGCTCGAAATCTCAAATGTGTATAGAGAAAATTATATCGTAACACGACTTATGTCTCAATATAGGAGATAGTAGAAATAGACTTTCTAAGTGATAGATAAGTTCAAGTCTCTACATACCTTTTGTCGAAGAAGTTCCACAAGCTCCCCTTGTAGTTCTTCGTCTTGAAGAGATGAACGTCGAGAGATTTAAGCTCAACTACACTATCTATGTCCTAGTCCGAGACATCTATAAATAGGCTAGAAATCAAGACTTATACTTTTGATCACTAACATTGACAAACATGCTTGAGATAGAAACGCATGCGAGTTCGACCGAGCAATGCTCTAACATCTTTACTTCCACAGACACACAAATCAATATTTGTATCCCAACTACAATACTCTTGCCTTCTTGTATCTTGCACCGATTAATTGAAAACCGATCTAGTCTTTCAAACAATTCACAAAAATATTTGAATATTGAATAAATAAACTTACTTGAAGTCGTGCATAGGGTTTATGCTCCAATAAGTGTAAATGTCAAATATCCAATGTAGAGCACCACAAACATCAAAACCCACATCTTGAATATATCAAATGCAGATCACCTGGTATACTCTCACTCCCTTTAGAAGTACGCTTTACTTTTCTTTTTTCCCGAAACTGATGAAATCAAATCCCACATATACTTGGAAACATCAAATTCTGCATCTTCATAAGTTGTAACATCAAATCCTCATACTTGATGGAACCAAATCCTTTGTCTTCAAAAATTTTTACCAAACAAAAAATCTAAAACTTCTCTATTCAGAATCTTCTATCTAGCCTAAAGCTCTGATACCAATTGTTGAGGAAATTGTCATCCAACCCAATGCTCTGATATTAATGGTTGGGGTTCAGATCCATCTGCACATGCTAATAATGCGGAAAAAAAACTAGCTAACAAGAAACGTACATTTCTTGGATTAGAAGAAGAGAAAGATAACCAAATAGATGCAAGCCATAAACAAAAGCAATAAGTAAAGAAAGTACTCACATATTTAACGTGGTTTGAATTATATACTGTCTATGTATATTGTTACATCCACCAAAACGTCTATGACCTGTTTCTTTATTATAGAATCACCAACATGAGAACTACACAAGAATTGAGTAATCAATCCGACTCACTACAATATGACTGAACACAAGAAACTCCCACAAACGCTCTATAACTCTAAAACGGTGTCTTCACCCAAACAAGATAATAATTACCTTATTATCTACCACAATGAGATGATCTTCTCTGCACACGTCAACATAAATTATTCTTGGAAGCTTTCTGCTCAACACCAATAATTTACTCTATCACCACCAAGATGATTTTCTCCTCAAACGCGATGTGTTACCAACATCCCCATATGAATACTCCATAACGACATATCTCTCAACATCGATAAGTACTCCATAAGCATCATAATGATATACTAATCCACCATTATTGGTCTCTCACATCCACCCCAAAAGGTGAGATGAGTTCCTCACATCTCAAATGAGAATTTCTTTGAGAACTCATAGCTTAGGCCTCCTTTTATAGGAGTAACATTACTTATGCTACAAGAATAGAGTTTCCTTAACTTAGCTATTAAGGTCCTAGAATTTAGGATCAAGTAAACAATAGGGTTTATCACAAAGTTTATGACCGACAAGGTTTGGGTTATCCCAAACCCAAACTGACCGACCATTAATCGGAAACCCAAACTGACCCGCCATTACAAGTTTGAGTTTATCTTAAACACAAACTCCTCACCGACAACCTAACAATTATTACCAACCATCCAGTTGATGAATCCCCTTTCAAAACTCGTTAAATAGGTAACTCTCAGACCCAGGTTGCTCGGAAGCTTAGAAGATCCAATAAAGTGATTTCTTTCATGCTGAGTTTAAGCTTATAAGTTTCTCTAACTACCGTCTCAGAAGATAGCTAAGCAAATAGCTCGATTTTCTAGACATCATCAAGTTGTCTTTGTTTTGATAATGCGTATATTTCTTGTTTCAGCTAGAAGATTTAGAATCCTTGGAACTCAAGCAGGTTAGTGTCAGATCCAAACTCCGCTGATTGTTTGGCTTTTCTGTGCTGTTTTTTCCTTCTCTACTCCAAGACCAGTGAAAAGCTGACATAATTGTTTTAACATGATAGCATGTGTCATAGGTTCGTGAGTGGGGCATGTGAATTAATTGCCCAAAAGCCACCAGCTTGATTCTTTTTCATTTATAATCAAGAAATTATTTTATTTTTTATTTTTTTTCCTCGGCAAACATAAGTATATTGAAAAAGTTTACAGGTTATAAGAGCGTCCACGGTGGTGCGAGTATAACCAAAGACCAAAGACTAAAAAAAAAGACCAAATTTGGGTTTAGTCCGTCATGTGGCATAGTGGGAAAAGAGTATATTTGGTCACGCATTGATAAACATTACGCCTGGAATCAGGCGTTGGTAAAGATAACGCCCGAGTGGGGCGTTGGTATAGTATACGCTTCAGAAACAAAAAAAAAAAAAAATGGGGCGGAGGTATAAAGCCCGCCCCATGCAAGTTTCATAAATTGTGAAGTTGAAAATGGAGTGGGGCGTTAAGTATATGAACGCCCCATTTCGCGCGTTAAGTTTATGAACGCCCCATCGGGCGTACATTTAACCAACGCCCCGTTTCAGGCGTACATTATATCAACGCTCCTTGTGTAGCGGACATTATATCAACGCCCCATGAATGGCGGAGATTATATCAACGCCTGATGTGTAGCGGAGATTATATCAACGCCCGAGTATATTTGGATTTGGTCTTGATCGCAGACCAAATTTGGTCTGGATTTTACTCTTTGATCAAATTTTGATCGATGATCCGTCCCACTACGCCAGCCCACTCGACTGAAAATTTGGGTTTACTCGTCCATTGCAGTTGCTCTAAGCGCACAACAACATCCACAAACGACCATGAGGGTTCCGTTACAATTTAAAAACCGCAAACACCTCCTAAACCAAAAGCGGAAACAGTAAAAACTTACCGCTCCTCGCTGATAACTCCTAGCAACCCAGAAAAAACTTGCAGAGGAATTATGGTTATAATCAAAGGAATTATGAATGAGTGGAAATCTCCTCATAAAAGTGTGTATCCAATTTGAGGGATATTCATGGTTAGATGCTTCCCAAATAGGCGGGTCTAGATTGGGGTTTTATCCTATATCTGTTAAAGCGTCCCAGCTTGGTTGAATAACTATGGTTTAAAGGAGCGTTAATGGTTGTTTACGTGATCTCTTGTACCTTTTATTTTATCAGTACTTTTTTTTTTGATTAAGAAAAATATTTTTCTATATATTTAAAAGGTTGATTTTTTAGAATGATGTTCGTAATTTATTCACACTAAAGAATTAGCTCACTTTTGTTTACCATTTCCCGGTTTATTACTGCTGAAAATATCACCTTGTTAATATATGGTGAATTGGTTGAACTTTTCATGCCGCAAGCGTAAGGTATATATTAGCTGGTCAACATACAGTTTTTGGTTCATGGATAGGACACATTTATAATTTGGTAACGATCCCCTCTATGCCTGCATTTGTTGGCATATGTAAAGTTGTATTTGTAGGAACGGTTCGGGCTTTTGGATCGAGACTTCACAGACATTTCAGGGTGTTGAATTTTTCATTCTCGCAAAATCTTGCATGCTTTAGCACTCCGTACTAGCATGTGGGTTGCAATGTTGCGTAGATCTGGCAGTGGCGCACATCTACACAGCACTGGCACTAGAAAGGAAGATGCATTCAGAAGTAGACACCGTTGCAACAAATGCACACGTTTTATTACATCGATGAGTACATTAGGAATGTACTCAAAATTCAAGTACAACAAAAAACAACTTTTGAAACTAAATGACCAAACAATTAAACAATACAAACCTGTGACAGAAATGAGCAAAAACGAACACGAGAACAAGTATTACATTAAGGTAATAAGAATGACACTGGCTCATAGAGACCATGAGATCAGCGAAGAGGATGAGCTGATTCTTAATAAAGACCATTGCGTCCATAAAAACCAAAGCCAGTGCCATATGATCCGTGATGAGGGAGAGAAGAAGTGAGGATCTGATGGTTTGGAATAGCTGGCTTTGTTTCATAAGTAGTAGTAGAACTATATTCACTATGCGATGTACTACTCATTCCATTTGAAGAATTGTTCCCCGGTAAAAATGACATCGAACTAGAAGAACCGAGCAATAATTCATCGGCTCGCTCAGCAACCTGATTTTTGAGTTCATCAATAGCGCTACTCAATTGCTCCAACTCATGTACCCCTAGATCATCAATAGGATCCCACCAAAACTGTTTCCTACTTGCTTTCTTCATCTTTTTCAACGCGGCTCCTCTTTTTTTCTCGGCTTCCAACTTGTTAAGTGCTTCAGTATATTCTTTATTGAGTTCACGAATTTTGGCATCACGATGAGCCGAGACAAGTGGAGTTGGAGTCATGTTCTCCTGAAGAGAATTCCCCGAGAGGTAACGATCGATTACAGATTCAGGATGTATGAAAGAAAAAGGTTTTCCAGCAGGCGAGAACACGATAATGGCGATTTCAGCCCCACAAAGGGTACAAAGCTCATGAGCCTTCTTTATAAGACCTCCTCTGCGTTTTGAGAAAGTAACTTGTCTTGCATCTTCTTTCTCAATTCTCTTGATCTCAATCTTTTGTCTTCCCATGCTTGGTTTTCTTGTCACTGCCATGATGATTGAAATGAAATTTGGGGTAATTTTTTGTGTTTTTTTCTTCTTCTCTTGGAGTGGTGACAATGTGGCGTTTAAGAGATGGGGATATAAAGGGTCGAGACTCGAGACTTTTATGCATGTAATGAATTTTCCTTTACAAATAATAGTTGTCTAATTTAATTTCATACATTAATTGAATAATTAGAGTGTTAATTCATTTTTCTTACCGTAAAAAAGTTTTTACTTACCATATTCAAAGTAATCAAACTTAAACAAATCTTATCTAGTGAGTGATGGAGTAATTATGTGCATGATGCATGTAATTATTTTGTTGACCTTCCTTTTCTAAACGCTTATATTCATGACCTTTAATTAGCACCATAATGGGCAAGTTTTTAACTGATGAAATTTAAGGTAGGTAGTAAAAGAAAATCTGTGTTGAAATGGAATTATCTTGATAGAAAATCCTAGAACTAATTGAACTTAAAGCTTAGGAATCTATCTTAGAGTCTGAAATGGAAGATGATGATTAATAATAGTCTGGTTTTGGTCATTTTTTGTTGGATCATCATAACTTTGACAACTAGTATATCATAAAGTCCGTGTTTCCAGATGCATTGCACAGACGATGAATATGCTTAGCTATGCGGTATGCCATGGCATGGCATTGCGCGAAACCGTCTAGCGACTCTAGCCAGCTAATTAAGTAAATTATTCTCGATTCATATAAAATGAACAAGAAAGATGTACTGCCTCAAAGAAATAACCCCGTGCTTATAAAGAAGGCTGATCGCTTGATACTGTAATAGATAATATTTGAAAGGCTTCGAGGTATATCTGTCTTACCGTGTTTTTTCATACCTCTTTGGCTCCTCTCTTCAAGTCCTTGCCTCACTTGTAAAATATCAACCATGGAAACTGTCGGTCCCCGAGCCTAGACGTAAAAACATGTTGATATGGCTGAATATCACCGTAAGAACTTAGTGCTATACCAAATGAGTTTTTAGATGACCCATCTTAATGATTGCCGGTCGGCCATGAAACCGAGTTCAACAAACAGATCCATGATGCCGAATAAGAAGAATCCTCATTTTGGGCATACTGAAATCTTACTAGGCATATTGCATAAAGACAAAAAAGGTTGTGAAATAGCAAAATCAGATTACCCCTTAACCCAATTTTTTTTAATGACAAATCTGCCCTTTACGTATTAGTGTTAGTAATATTGATTAGTGATTAAATATTTTGTTTAGTGATTAAGATAATTTTCAGAATTATAAAGGTTGTTTAGATGATTTTTTGGATCATGGTTCGGCGAAACAAGTTGAGGTTCGGCTCATATCTATGAACCGAATCTACCAATTGATGAACGGTTCGCTCACTGAATCTGTTTACTGCATGCGCCGAACCTATAATTTTCAATTCCAACCCTTTTGCTAGACACTAGTTCGGCTTATATGAAAGTTTCACAGTAAGCCGAACAACATCCTAAATAGCCCGGAAAAAAAATATTAATTACTGGTTCGACTTATATTTCGAAAATCGTATGAGCCGAACATCCATTTGTTATTTTTTGGGTTAAAATATTGTTATTGGTTCGGCACATATTGGGAATATCGTAATAGCCGAACCTCGTAAATGTGCTAGGTTCGGCACATATTATGATTATCGAATACGCCGAACCCCTATGCATCTCTATATGTGACTAGGTTCGGCTTGAAATTTCATGAAATTTCATGCCGAACTATTCATATACACTTACAAGAAGCTTTTGTGAAGAATAGTTCGGCTAAAAATGCAACTCAATTTTGAGCCGAACCCAACACTGTAACCGTCATTTAATCGATGAAAAACAACAAATAGGAGATTGGGTTTGTCAAACTTATTTTCTTATCCTCATTTCCGGAGTTGGAGATGCAGTTGGTTCAATTTCTGGTTCAATTGGTGGTTGATTTTCAGTTTCTACACCTTCATCTTCAATTGGTTCTTCTTCTTCAATTGAGGGATTAGAAGACGATTTGGTTTTCCTAGTCCCTGCTTTTCTTTGTATGAGTCATTATGTGGTTGATTTTAATCGAAGATCAAATTTTTACGAATCGACAATTAATCACGATGATGATTTATTTTTTTCGCAGGAGGGGGAAGAGTTCGGCTAGAGGAGGAGGAGGAAGAAGAGATGTTAAGGGAAACTGATTTTGATTTTTTAGAAAACTGATTTTAGATTTTTGTATTAAAGGTATATAGGTAATTGAACTACTCATAGGATACCCCTTATAAGGTCACCCCAAGATGGGACTATTGTTTTGTATGCCTAGAAAGATTTAGGTATGCCCAAAATCAGGGTTCAATAAGAACTACCTAACTTAGTAGCCTAGCTAGATAGTTTTTTCATCCCATTCAAAAATATAAGTAAACCCAGTACGTACTTATATATTGTTTAAAGAGAAGTGTTCTCTCATCTCCGAGCTCAAAATCAAAACCCTAGTTTAATGCTCGCTCTAGACCTGAAAAGGAGAAGCTAGCATCAATGTCAAGCTTTCCTGAAGATGTCTATCTTGAGATCCTCGCAAGGCTACCAGTATAATCCACATTTGTACGTAAGTGTGTTTGCAAATTTTGGTTTTCACTAATTTCTTTCCCTAATTTGGTTAAGACACACCTTATTCTTATTATCCAAAAGGAAAACCTTAGTCTAATGCTTAATACTTACGACAAGAGTCGAGGAAAATACGTATTATATTCCATCGGTTATGATCCGTTATTAGGGCAACTCTTATGATATGGAGGTAAAATCATCCATAACTTAAGGAGTATCCACATATATGTGGACCTTCATCAAAGAGTGGAAATAAAACCCACTATGATGAAAAATCAAAAAGATTAATCCATCTGTCAGCAGGTGACATTTTGCAACAAATATAAAGTGTTTCTGATTTGAGAAAAACACTTAATCGAATCATTAACTGTTATAAACGTTGCAACATGTCCTATTTTTCAATCCGTAACACTAAATTGAATCAGCAACATATATATCGTCCTAATTGATTTCAGTCAAAAAATGAAAAACTCCATCCGGTCATTAAGTGACCGGATGAGAATAAAAAAAATAAAAAACAAATATTGATCAGAACACTTAGTGTCCGGATGGGGTATCCGGTCATCCAATGACTGGATGGACTCTCTACAACTCCCTCCACTGATTTGAGGAGTACCCTCTTGACCTAACAAACATATGGATGTTAAAATTATCTATAGACGCACTTTTTGATCCATAAGATGTGCACTATCACAAAGATATGGATGATTTTTTTCTCCATAGAAGTTGCCCTTAATGAATGAAGTCAGAAATAATATTGTTGAAATAAGCTACCCATTAAAAACTTTAGATTGTGCAGCTGAGTTGGCTGGTTCTTGTAATGGGCTCGTTTTCTTGGAGAACAATGCAAGGAGTTTTGCTTGTCTTTGGAATCCAGCCACTAAAAAGTACAGGAAAATAGATAAATATGAGAGGGGATGTGGATATGTACGAGGTTTTGGTTATGATCGTAAGTCTGATGATTACACGATAATCGATATAATAGATATTGTGGGGGACGCTTATGGACCCAGGATGAACACTTCTTTGATCGCAGTCTTTACGTTAAGATCAAGGGTTAAGTGATAAAATGCCCCAAAATGGATTTCAAGGTTGTGAAAATGCCACGGACATTAGAAAAAAGATTAAAATGCCCCATTTCGTTAGATTTTCCGTTATGGAGATTTAAGTAGTCGAAATTGCCCTTTAAGGTACATTGTAACATTGTTCATTCAGGGTTCAATGTTTAATATTTAGCGTTCAAGGCTTAGGGTTCAGAGTTTGGGGTTCATAATTTAGGATTCAGGTGGTGGTGGTGGTGGTGCGGTGGTATTGGTGGTGGTAGCGATGGTTATAGTGGCGGTGGTGGTGGCGGTGATGGTGGTGGTGGTGGCGGCGATGGTGATAATGGTGGTGGCGGTGATGATGGTGGCGGCGGTGGCGATGGTGGTTGTTCTAGTGGTAGTGGTGGTAGCGGTGGTGGTGGCAGCGGTGGTGGTTGGTGGTTGTTCGTTTGGTGGTGGCGGTGGTAGTGGCGGATTGGGGCGTTTTGATTAAGAAGGATAAAAATGGAATTTCAAAACTCCGTTGACCGGTCAAGATGCCCAATTTTAATCAAAAAGCCCCAAAACTAACATAATGGGACATTTTAATCTTTTACCTAAAAACGGGACATTTTCACAACCTTGGGGTCCATTTTAGGACATTTTGTCACTTAACCCTAAGATCAAATGTACGGAAGACTCGAATTGTGCCTTATAAGTTTACTATATAGTGGGGTGCTCGTTAATGGAGCTCTACACTGGTTTGGCGAAGTGCATGACAAACACAACTTGTTCATAATCTCTTTTGATATCAGCAATGAGAAGTTTAATGAATTGCAACAAAAAAAGGAACTTTTAGAGAATAAGCATAATATATTTCATATTATGGGAGTTTTGGATGAGTGCCTTTGTGTAGTTGTTAATAATGCCGTTAAAGTTTGTTTTGAAGTTTGGGTGATGCAAAATTATGGAGTTGGTGAATCTTGGACTAAACTACATGACATCATACCCCATGAGAGAATTATGAAATATCCCCCACGTTTGAAGCCTGTGTAGTCTTTCAGGAAGGGGGGGTGAAGATTCTGTTCTGCTGTGATGCCTCTGGTTATCTAGCGTTGTATGACCTAAGACATGGAAGTGCTAAAAAGCTAAATTTGTGTGGCATAGAGTTCATTAGCAGAGTGAATTATTTTGAAAGCTTAGTTTCACCTAATGCTGCCTAGTACTTATGTGGCGGAAATTAGCAACGAAGACACAGACCACGGAGAGAAAAAAAAAATGAGATGGCGAGTCTTCATTAGATATACTGCACTTGATATTCCAAAGAGTTTTTCCCCTTTTCTTAGGAACCAATTTGCACTTGCAAATATTTGTTTAGATACCTTTAATTGCTTCTTCAATAAATCTTCACTTCTTATTCCCAAAGCATGATCATAGTTATGGGCTTTCCCCATGAGGCGACTTTGCTTTTGGGTTCTACCTTGTACGTTTCTCATTGTCACGATCCACATTATCATATCGGTTAAAAGTTCTTACTTTATATCCCAAAGATTATCGTATATAGTGTATCGTTGCATGCCATGAGACGACCGACCCCTGCTTTATACACAAGTCACCGCGAGATTCAAAATACGCGCGATAAAAAGCCGATAATGTGACAATTTTATATCAACTTGATGATCAGAAAATTCAGAACTGACCCATCAAATTGACATTTTGAAGATAGTGAAATTTTATAGGTTGGTGTCTAAGCAAATCTAGTTTTTTAATCCAAACTTAACGATTAAAACCAACTAAACAATGCGAAAATGCTAAGCAATGTGACCTTTATAGAGTCTACGCTAGGAGCATCATAAAGGTAAACAGAGAGACCGGGAATCATTTATGAGCATTTCGTTTTAATATGACTTCGTTTCAACGATGGCAGGTAAATTATAATCCACGGAAATTTGTGAATGACTTCATCCCACATGCCACGTGCACATGGTACCGTTTACAAGCCAGCCAAAAATTTTGCTCTACATGCCACATGGTAATGCTTACAAGCCAACCAAGTTTTCAGCAACTTTGTAAACCCAATATTCACTGTGAATTTCTGTAGCTCATTTACAGGAACACACACAAATAATCAAATTTCAGGGGGGTTAAATCGGCCTTTATGGAATGACTTTATTCCATCGGCCATTGGTTGCTTTTCTGCAATGAATGCTTCAAGAAATCATACAAAAAAACAAAAACAAAAAATCTTTATCTTTACCCCAAGTTTCCCAATTTAACATCGCTTGTAAGTATCAAGGCCGATTGTAGACCGTGAAGCACCGGCGTAGCTCAGCCACCGGCCATCCGTGGACAAGCACAACCGGGGCAGCTCGGCCGTGAATGTTCAAACTTCGTCTGGGCCATTTGAATTAGCATCTTCTTCATGAATAAATCCTAGAGCATGCAAAGCATCTTCTCTACTCCAACCTGAACCAACTAATCTGACAGACAATAACCTCAAATACTGATTCAATGTCTCTTTATCTTTCAAAAATCGAACATCTAAATCATTTTTATGATCAATTGTTTTTGTCGTCGTTGTTGTGATCATTTCTCTAACTTCGTCATCAGACCATCCACCACTTTTCAAACTCTTTCTCATTTCCTCAAACTTGTCTTCTAATTTCAACCTCCACCCTTGATTCTCAACACTACATTCAATCAACTCAGACCAGAACTCAATCTTCTTATCTCCGCCCCAAGTAGAAGGACATTTCATCACCTTCTTTGAAACTTCAGCAATGTTAATGATTTGACAGCATTCACTAATCTCATGAAAAAACCCAACAATGTCGAAACCAGAGTATCGTAAATTTTCATCTTTGACAAAAATAACAGGATTTCCAGCTAGATTCGGACTCGAAGGAATGTAATAATTTCTGTAAATGGGAATCAAGACTGGAGCTTTCTTTAATAAATGTTTAGCAAATGTTAATGCATTATTTGGATCATCAGGTCGATTACCCCATATCCGAAACCATAAGTTTCTTTTAGATATTTCTCTGCAAATCCCCAGAATCGGAAGATTGATCAAGATTTTGAGTTGCTGATGTGACGATGATCTCCAGTTAGGAAATTCAGGGCCAGTCGGTAACCCTTCATTAAGAATCGAACGAAGATCAGGAGGGAATACAAAACCAAATGAATTCTCAATGGAAGATAATTCATCATCGGTTAATCCTTCTGTTATATGAATTTCGCATGTTCTTAAGTGAGAAATTACCTTTTTCGCGTAAGCAGCGAAGGAGAAACATACTCGTCTTGGGTTTTGAAGTTGATCAGGTGGTGATTTGGTTGATGTTGATGATATTGCCATTAGAGATGGATTGAAAAGAGAGGACGAAGGGTTTGGTGAAGTTTGTTGAGATTTGATTGTAGCTTAGTCGTATAGAGAAGAATTTCTATGTCCTTAAAAAATGCCTAAGTCAGGGGATATTACCGAAGAAGGTGTTCGGAAACTATCATCATCAAATCAAGAAATCTAAAAATAAAATAAAATGATATCTCTGTCAGAGCTAGCTAGAAGCCTAGAACTTGTGCTCGCTCTGGAGTCTGGAGTGGACTTTCGGACTCGGGCTATTTGACTCCTTGACCACTGGACCATGCTGTTAAAATTTAAGTGTGGCTGCTGGAATTCGATCCCAGTTATTCATGACATTAATCTTTTTCCTTTTTGAAGCATTAATTTTATTAATCAACTGCATTTATTAAAAGATACTCCCAAATTAAATTTTGAGATTCTCTTTTACTAAGAGAATAAGAGCACACCATTTAGGATTATGTTTCTCCTATAAGAATACTTTCCAAAGTAAATTTTCTTTACCACAACACAAACAAACAAACAACATAGGTTATTTTGTTTCTGTGGAGAGAACTAAAGAGGATGGCTATGAAGAACACTCTCATCTTATGCTTTTTCTTGGTTCTTTCAATTTTCTTTGCAGGTGAATATACACTTATTTTTCTTATTTAATCCATAATAATAGGTTAATTGGTGATTAAACTTTTAACGATTTTACCATCTCTGCACCAGTAAGGTTTTTTTTGTATATATGGTCTTAATTTGCTTTCTTATTTCTTCTGAAATCGACATGTAGATGGAAAAGCCATATTGAATCAAGATGAACCTTGCACGATGACATGGGTATCGGCGTGTACCAATGATGACTTTAAGGATTGCAAGGATCGGTGTATCAATGATTATGGTGGCCAAGCCATAGCAAGTTGTGTCGACTGTTCCAAGCAAGAACGTAAAAATCTGTGCAAGTGCAAATTTTGTTAGAAAAATCACAAAGATTGTTTAATCCATGGCAATAAGCAAGTATAATAAGAAGTAATATCCAAATTTGATTAAGCAATCGATTCTCCTTTTTATTATTGGGACGTCACATTTCAATAGAAGGGCTTCATTTGGATTCCTAATGACTAAAAAGCTAGCTATGAGATGTCTTGATATAATAATAAATGTCTAAGTTATCCTCCATCTAAAATAAAAACCTAAAATCTAAAATCAAAACCTAATTTTAATTCAACTAATCCTCTTCTTCTACACTTTCTCTATTTTTACCTTCCCTATTTTTTCTATCTCTCTTTCATCAACTCAAAAAACTAACAATCGTTGATAAAAATCTCCATTAAACATACGCAAAAATAAACAAATTTTATGAATTCTAACCGTAAATAAATAAAGGGTGTTCTTCTATATACCCCAGAAATACTAACTATACCCCTTTATCTATATACTCCCAACATTTATCTACCTACCCCATCAAATTCAAAAAATAATTATACCCCTGAATAACAAATCAGAAATAAAAACACAAACCCATCTTTATTACAGAGTTTTTGTTCTTCTTCCTTCTCTTTGTAAAAGTCTCGAACTTTAAATTTTCTTTTGGAATTTGTTCACTTCCTCTACACAAAACAATGGAATGTCTGAAGCTAATGTTAGCTCGCAAAAAATCCTAATCTTGGTTTTTTAGTTCTCTTCTTTGGGAATAAAAATTTTCGTCTGGTTAATTTCTTGTTACTGTATCAATAGTGATGGATGAGGAGAATTAAAATGAATAGTTTGTAGAGGTTATCAATAAAACAATCATGATTCATGAACTCATGATCATTGATATTAATTTTATGTTATACTTTATTTAGCCTAATTTGAAAACTTATTGTTTTGTACAACATACCTTCTTCGTTTGATAAAATGCCTTAAAGATTTTCTTTGCAATCGATTGTAATTTAAGGATTCTAAAGAGATTTTGATTTGTGGGTTTTGTTTAAACATGATTTGATAAAATGCCTTACGGTTCATCTTAATATGATTCAATCCACGGACCTTCCAAATGGGATTCTAACGATTTCATAGTTGATTTACCTAGCTAGGGTTTTCTATGTTCTTCCATGAGATATAAAATTTTTAGTATATAATCTCACAATTAATCTCACAGTCAAAATAATGTTCTATATTTGGAAGAAATATTTTGCGTATTTAGAAATATAATTTTACGTCTATATATATGGTTGTATAATAAATTTTTGAAAGGGGGTATCAATCTCAAAATTTTGAATAATTTCATGATTTTCATGTTAACCAAATTAAAACTACCATAACTAACTAATGGGGATACCGTTAGTATTTTATAGGGGTATATAAAAGAACGCCCTAAATAAAAAAGAAATTGTACGTGTTATTACGGTTAGGTTTCTAACCGTAAACCTATTTACGGTTGGGTTCGACTCTCAAAAAATCTAACCGTAAAATATCCTGAATTATAATTCTTTCATAAAATTTTGATTTACTGTTGGATTTTTTGTGCATTAACATGTTATTAATCTTTATTCACCGGAGTTTAGGTAACAAAAGATACTATATGGTAATAAAATCTAGAAATAGGAAAGGAATCAGTCTTGTGGAGATTTTTAGTCTCGTGGAAATAAGTAAGGAAAGTGATTAGTCTCGTACCAAAGAAATCTGAAATTCCTAAATAAACTAAATATGCATATATCCTTGAATTCACGGATTTTTAGTTACTGTATACACATTATCAAACTAAATATGCATATATTTAGTTGAATATGCATATATCCTTGAAACTAAATTCACGAATTTTTAGTTACTAAATATATATCCTTGAATTTCCTGTTAGTAGTTTAATTTACGGTTGGTACCTAACAACCAAATCCGACCGTAAGCAAATCTACGGTTGGGTTGCGTTTCCACCCAACCGTAATTGGTTTTTCAGTTTGGTTTCTTTTTAGTTTATGGTTAGAGATTTATTGTTATCTAATTATAAGTTTATCTTTATGCTAGCAAAAAAAAGAACCTAACCGTAAAACAGTCTAAAAAGTTAAAAACAAAATCAAAGTTTCTCAAACCGAGAATTTCTGCTGAGTTTGGTTTTGACAAACTCTTAACTTTGTCACCTTAAGTATGCTGGCGGAAGTTTTCGAACCGAAAATTTCTGCTGAGTTTGGAAACTTAATAAAATGAAATCTGGTTGCTTAAGTACGGATACCCGTACGCATACTTAATCTGGTTACTTTGTCAAGTCGGTCAGTTCATGGACTTAAACATTTAAATCATAAGGAATGCAATCTTTGCAAACGGTAGCTATAATGTCCATGATTGATTCAAGTGAAGCAAACCGATTTGATTTCAATTGTGTTTTCTAAACAATTGAACAACTCTTTAACTAGTTTCATTTGAGTCATTTGAACTTGTTATGGTTAAGATGAATAAGGTTGATATGAGAGTATTCATATGGATAACCTCGGTTAACTATTTGTGAACCAACATGGTGTACACGTTTAGGTACGGTTACATAAACCTAAATGTGGGTACATTTCATTCGTGTGTAACAAGCTAAGTTCGATCTAACGGTTGAAAGATATTATCTTGGTTGAATCAGGTCTTTCATATAACAGTGAATATTGAATGCTTTGTTACTAAGCTAACTTAGATTGCAAACCCTGATTTGAAAACTATATAAAGGAGAACTCTAGCAACTAGGAAGATTAATCCCCACACCTCATGTGTGTTACTAGTTGCATAACTGGACTCGATTCTCCTTTAACCTTAGGTTTCTTCTCGATACCCTGTAGGTTAACGACTTGAAGACTTTATTGGGATTGTGAAGCCAGACCCAACTATTATCTTTGTAGTTGCGTGATCTGATCTTGCTGTTTCTATCGTGTTAAGTGCAATTGAAATAATTTGCTCGAGATTTTATATCTCCAATAGACAAGATAGAAAATTAATAAAAAACAAACTTCGTCTCATCGTTTCTGATTCCTCGATAACTTGTTTCGCTAGTAGATTAAGTTTATTGTGAGATGATTGATAATTCTAGGTTGTTCTTCGGGAATATAGGTCCGGGTTATCGATTGGTTCCTGTTCACCTTGATTTTATCAAAAGACGGAATAAAAACTCTTGGGTATTTCTGTGGGAGACAGATTTATTCAATTCAATAGACTTTTCTATGTGAGACATATTTGTCTATCAAGTCTTCGACTTTGGGTCGTAGCAACTCTTGGTTGTGGGTGAGATCAACTAACGGAATCAAGTTGCATAGTATCCTTCTGGGATCAGAGACGTAAGGAGCGGAACTGTACCTTGAATCGGTGTGAGATTTATTAGGGTTCAACTACAGTACATTCTGAAGTTAATTGGAAGTAGGCCAGTGTCCGTAACGGCTTAATACAATGTGGTGTTCAAACTGGACTAGGTTCCGGGGGTTTTCTACATTTGCCTTTTCCTAGTTAACAAAATTCTGGTGTCTGTGTTATTTCTTTTCCGCATTATATTTTGTTATATAATTGAAATATCACAGTATGTGCGTTGTATCGATCAATTAGGAAATCCAACCTTTGGTTGTTGATTGAGATTGATTAATCCTTGAACATTGGTCTTTGGTACCGTTCAAGTTTACTCCTCTTATATTCAATCGGGCTCGCAGATTTTTATTTGCTGATTGCGGATTGAATTAAGAGTTAGAGATATTAAACTCTTTGATTTACTTTATTCTAGATTGAGTCTGACTGTCTAGTTGATTCTCCATAAAGTGTATTGGAGTAAGTCCTCTCAGATTGCCAAACGAATTGTTGGGTGTGGTTGTTAGACCCCTGTATTTTCAATTGGTATCAGAGCAGGCAAACACGTTAAAGACCTCATAAGTCTGTGTTTGTAGCAATCTGTGCTATGAGGACCTAAGAAGTATATCTCAAGATAACGCATATTGATATGTCCTCCAAAGGTTCGAATTACGCCAAAAATCTTGGGTTTGCCTCAAAGGATAACTCCTTAGTAGATTCTTTCGAATCCCGAGGGAAAAATAAGATTTGTGGGATTGTGTGATAGACACATTTTTGTGTCTACTCTGTCCTCAGTGTTCTGTATTGTTGGCACTCGATTTCGTACTTATTTTGGTGTTTAATGTGTTTGTAGGTATTTTTGGGAAATAAACATTTTTGGAAATTTTGGCTCGAAAAGTTGTTAGAGGCACCCTCGTTTTGGATAAGGGCGCCCTCAGGCAACCCTTGATGTTAAAGGCGCCCGTGTTTTGGATCAGGGCACTTCATCCTCTACATTTTGAATTTCCATTTTGGAGGGAAAATAATGCAGATTACTGCGTGAGAATTGGAGCGAGTTTTCAAGAGATTTAATCAGATATTTCGGTTGGATTGGGCTTGACTTAGTGAAACAGGCGTAGTCTGGTGGTTTAATTCAACGGAGATGGGCCAGATAATCAGTTTTTGATAAAACAGGAAAGTGATAAATACTCGATATTCTGTGGGATATTTTGGTTTTGATGTGGAGGTGTTTCAACGAGATTAGATCGTTGGAATTCTTTGGTCCGGCTTGTTTTGACTTAACATGCATCATATGGGTTTGTGGTTCGACTAAGTTTGGCTGGATAGCTCGAGTGAAAGATATCACGGGAAATAATGTGTAGATAACATTCTTGCACGAGTGTTATTTCACCGGAGACTCATTCTCAGCATGTTTGGAGGATGCAGGCGTGTGGAAGAGATAAAAAAGAGGGAAAATCGAAATTATTCTCGTGCTGCTACAAGTAAGGAAAGAGAATTGATGAGAGTTATTACACGTGATTTCTTTGTCTTGTTGGGTATAAAAGAGAAGTATGGGAGGCGTACAAGGGGACGGAGAGTTGGGAAGGATTTGGAACATCACATAGGCGAAATACAACCACCAGAGAAACCTGTTGCTGCTGCTGCCATTGAAGAACACGAAGAACATAAGACCTCAAGAAGCAGTCTTATTTTGCTATAGTATTAACGACTGTTCAGTGACAGTCTTAGAGCTACAATAACAGTGACACATCCTCTTTATCGTTCTTTGGTTTGTAACAAATATAATTGTTACAAACCCGGTTTTGAATTATTTCTCCTTTTTCATCATTTGTAAACCATTTTTGAGCAATGAAATCGAATTCTGAGTGTGTTTCCAACATGATGAGAGTCTAAATTCTCGCTTAACCAAGGCAATGGATGAAGCTATTTACACATGAATAATGGGTAACTATTTCTTTTTCTCTAATTTTTAATTATAATTCACTTAATCACTGCTTTTTCAGAGTTTTTAAATGTTTACACAATTTTCTTAATTACTTGTGATTCAATTTGATATATTATACTTTGTTTAATAAATTGATAGTCTATGCTTGGGGAATACAATTAATATTTGAGAATATGTTTGATTATTTGTGAATTAAGAAATAAGGGACTTAAAAGATAATTAGAGTTTTGGATTATTTGCCATAATTTATTCATGTGTGATAGTGGAATCAGTGTCTTGGTTATTCCTAATAATCTTGAATTAAGTTTTTTTTGCTTTTAAATTTCATTAAGTATAAAATCTTTTGCTTTCACAAGTCTCAACGAACCTATTACTACTACAACAACTTGAAATCACATCATTGTGTCAGAATCCGAAATGGAGCTCACCAGATCGTCAAAAAAGTCTGTTGATATCATTGATGTTCAAGTTTCTGAAATTATGATTCTTGAAGAAAAAATGATTTGCTTATTGATGAACTTGAGAAATCATTTGAAAGAGAACGTGATCTCTTCTGCTTTATTGAATCTCTCTCCAACGATGTTGAAAAGATTAGTACTCTTGAATTTACTGTTAGAGAAGACTCGATTAGAGAAAAGCATTTAATCAAGGCTCATTCATCAGAAATAAACAGCTATCGTGTTGAAAAAGAGAAACTTGTTGCATCTCTGCGATTTGCCCAAGAACAGTGTAAATCCTTGAAAAAGGAAAACTTTGTTTTGCTGATTAAGTCATCTTCTACACCTTCTCCTGATACTCACAGGGTTTTACCTAGTGTAAAGAAAAATTCCTACAAGGAAGTACCTACTGAGAATCACCTGCAAAATGTGCGAGTGAAGGATGAAGGTTTGGGTCAAGATAATCATGTCTCAAATCCACGATCTCGTTCCTTCTGTGGGAAAAGGAATCACTATGCTCTTCATTGTTTTATTCGAAAGAAACAAATTTCTAACCTTCATAATTTGCTTCTTTCTTCTGTCAATGGAGTAAACCATCTGACGACATCTACAGTGAGTGTCTTACCTACATAAAACCAGAAATCTTATATAAATGATCTCTTGTCTAGAAATCATCACAGGATACATGTTCCTCATTATGGTGTAAACTTTTCTGCCACTAATGAACACTTACCTTGTGCTTATAAGAACAAATCTGGTAAGTCTAGATCAAGAAAATGGAAATCGTTCAAATTCCCTTTTCTGTAACCGATTTCTAGAGGTCCTAGACTCAGTCCTCAGAAAAATCCTTCAGATGGACTATTGAAAAGGTTTATGATAAATTCTTCTGGAATAAGTTATAATCAATGGAAGAGAGGTAACACACAAGTAAAATGCTCAAAAAACTTGTACAACCCTTCTCCCATGTTTCGTAGTGAAATCACCTCTCACTCTGTTACCTAACTCTAGGTAACCTCATCCTTGAATCTATCTTGAGGGGTACAAGGACGATGATTATGGGAGTCTCAAGATGTGCTGTATATTTTTCGTGTTGTTTTCGTTTGTCAATCAATCTGAGATATGAAAATGTCATAACTCAGGATCTAATTTGAAGATTATTGAGATATATTGACAAACATCGTGTTTTCCTTTCTTTTGGATTTCTCTTCATCTTTCATTTGTAGACGGTCCTTGAACGTCCGTATTTTACTCATGTGAGTTCACAGGGATTCCTAATGAAAAGTTCCTTCTCTTAAATATATATACATCCTATATTGTATTAATCCATTCCTATCAAAAATTTACATGGAGAACTCTGCAAAATCTCAAGATATTGTGCATCTTGATATGGAGGAAGACACTCAAGGACGTGAGTCGATTCAAGAACTGGTTCTAAAGAAGATGCTTGCAAGAAAGGACCATAACTCCTGGATTGATGATTCTGTCAAGGATTTAATTCATTTTCAGAATGATTAAAAGGTCGAGTTTGCAAATCTTCAACTGCAGATAAACCAACTCTTAGATGGTCAGGCCAAAATACTTGCAAATTAAAATATTCTGATACGGAATCAGAAGAAACTCATAATGGACTGTGTCAAGGCCAGGCAACTTGCTCGGGTCGTTGACCGTAAAGTTTGTTTACTCACTCACGAACATGGAGTGTCTATGGTCAAAAGAGTGAAGGAAAACAGTGACACCTTGTATGATAGATTTATTGAAAGGTATGAGGTTCTCAAGGAACTTTAATTTTATCTAGTAAATCATCTTTCTTATGTTTTTAGAAGAATAACTAGGGTTTGGAATAGCCATTATTGTGAGTTCACATAGCTATGTCCAACGATTTTCATCTTCATGTTTTTAGATTTATTTGTTTAAATTCTAAAGTTTTTTTTTTTTGAAGATGATTTTTGCAATTTTAATATTTATGATTTGGTATATTTCAAATTGTTATGGTATATGTTGTTTACGTCCGTGAACCTGTGACTGTCCTATACTTGTTCAAAAGTTATCTTTATTATGTAGGTATGAACGTATTGATGGAAGATAGAATGAACTTTTGACATTACAAAAGTTAAAGCCTTTTATGTCATATTTTGATGGAAGAAAGGATAAAACTTTTGTTTACAAGGATTAAGCCTATTATATGTCATTGTGAAAATAGTGATGGAAAATATGATGAATCCTTATCTATTCCGCAGTATTTGGTCAATCTCCGATCCATATTTTTGTGCACATATTGTGTTTCTCCGTAAGGATTCATGTGTTTGAGCATATACGATTGAGTTGATCATTCCTATGATTAATTTAGTTGTTGCTTCATAAGGTTCCTTATGAATGAGCATGACCAATTAAATTGATCATACGTGTGTGGTTAATTTAGTTGTTGCTTCGTAAGTTCTCTTATGTCGAGCATGACCAATTGAATTGATCATTTTCTTGTGGTTAGTTCAGTTGTATATTCCAATTGAATTAATCATGGGTTCTCTTATGATTAATTTAGTTGTACTGTTCGATTGAACTAACCATGGGTTCTCTTGTAGTTATTTCAATTGAATCTTTTGGATACAAATTCATGTTTTCATTTGACTTGGTTGTCCAAATAAATCCTTATTTTCTTGTGAAAGTAGGGTCGCCTTTTTTATTCCTTCGGGGATGACATTTTATGGGGGAGAATTAATGTGTAGTGTGATACTACAAATACATATGGTTTACGGATCATTATGTAAGGAGGAGAGGTTTTCATGTTGAGATAGAGTATTGACAAAAGGGGAGTGATGAATATAACCATGGTATTGTTGTCAAAGTTGTGATACAATTGAACTTTGATACTGTGTAATAATACTATGACACTGTATAACAATGATTGAGAGCATTTTTTTTCTCATTGTTATAGCTACGGATCTTCAACAACTGTTATGCTGAACTTACAACCTTTAGGATCATGGAGTACTTGGAAGTGACGAAGATTTCGAGTCGTGTTGAAGATGACAAGGAGATCAAGCATGTGGATGTGAAGCTGCAATTTTTATTTATTTTGTAATCCATATGTATTGATAGTTTTGTCAGTAAAATCGACAAAAGGGGAGATTGTTAGAGCATTACTCGGTCGAACTCGCTTGCGTTGCTATCTCAAGTATGTTTGTCAATGTTGGTGATAAAAACTATAAGTCTTGATTTCTAGCCTATTTATAGATGTCTCGGACTAGGACATAGTTTGTGTAATTGAGCTTAGACTTCACGACGCTTATCACTTGAAGACGAAGAACTACTAAGGGGAGCTTGTGTAACTTCTTCGACAAAAGGTATGTGGAGACTTGAACTCATCTATCACTTGGAAAGTCTATTTCTATTATCTCCTATATTGAGACATAATTAGTGTTACAATATAGTTTTCTCTATACACATTTGAGATTTCGAGCTGAGTATATCTCGCTTACATATTTCTCGAAATATTTGTTGGTAAGCTTTCGCTTCGACCAAGTTCATCTTATAACATGAGAAAATTGCCGAGTAACATCTTACATGGTTCGTGTGATACAATCATTTGATGTAGGCTTGGAATGTTTCGATAATGATTATTTCAATATCTTGAAAATTGCTTTGATGCTAATAGTGTGTGAAAACGGCTATTGTCATTATAGAAGAATGTTTCAATTATTGAAATAAAGGGTTGATATTTTAACCATCTTTGGATATAAGCATATATAGTGTGTTCGCACATTAGTGTATAAATCCATAAACCGGGAGCCAAGAGTATACATATGTGTGTATACGAAATTGGTGAAGGAGACAGGTTAAGTATGCGTACACGTACGCATACTGGCAGAAGTTCTCAAACCGAGAATTTCTGCTGAGTTTGGTTTTGACAAACTCTTAACTGGTCACTGGTAGGCTTCTAAAAGGTCCTACAAATTATAACCGCAAGTGCACGGTCGTCAGTTATAGCTCGTGCAAGTACGGGTCGATCCACAGAGATCGGGTGTGTTTTGGAAGTGTTTTAGCTAATTGGGTTCCTAAATTGTTGTTGGGTTTTGAAGCCTTTTGGCTTAAATTGGGCTTTGAGTGCTAATGGGTTTGTTCACAATAAAAGGAACTGAGCATGGGCTCAGTTTGGTCTTTGAAGTGCAAATGGGCTTAGGCCTTAAACTTAGGCTTTTGATTAAGCCTGAATTGGATTGGGCCTTAATGAATTTGGGCTTTGGTCTTAAACAACTGGGCTTTGGTTAAGCCCACAGTTGACTGAATTGGGCTTCAGTTTGAATTGAGCTTTGGACTTGATAGTGGACCAGATTGGGCTCAGCTGGCTTTGGCAGTGAACTGAGCTTTGGGCTCAGCAGCAGCAGGCAGGAAAAAGAAGGCAGCAGCTTGGCAGCAGCAACAGAAGTGCTGCAGGGCAAGTGCAAGAGAAACAGCAACTGCAGAGCAAAAGCAACAGCAGCTGCAGAGGGAGGCATAGAAGGCAATGCAGCAGCTGTACACAGGGCCAAGAAAAGAAAGCAGTATTGCAGCACAAGACAATGCAAGTAGCAGCAAGAACAGCAAGACAGAGGCAAATGCACAGCAAGGCCAAGGAAACAACAGCAGTAGGGGAAGCAACAAGAAAACAAGTAGTGGGTAACTAACAGGGCAGCAACAGGGAAGACACAACAGCAACAGAAAACAACACAAGATGAACCAAGGCCTAAGCCAAGGGCAGGGGTGATAAAGAAACTGAAATGAAGCAAGGCTAGGCAGAATACAGGCAAACTAAAAGAATGGGAGGAAAATTAGCTTGCTCATTGTCACTAGTGAGCACTAATTTCCCCCAATGCACAATCAGCACATTGCATACAAGCATACACAGGGAATGGCAAGAAAATCAGCTTGCTTTAAGCACTGATTTCTTCCATTACACAATCAGTTCATTGCTTCAAATGTATCTAGCCTAACATTCCTTCAAATGACAGTGAATTAAACATGACACAACAATGAGGATAAACATATAAACAAACATGAACATAAGCACAACTAACAGGAGCAGAACTGAAATACTAACAGGAATTAATTTAACCTAACATGATACTTAACACATTAACAGTGAATAACACAACATCACAAACATAACAAGAGCACAGCAATTAACAAGAAACAATATTGAGAACAACATGAACTGAAATGAGCTTGTAAATTGAAAATTGAAAATTAACAGTTAACAGGACATGAGAGTCCTGGATGTGGGCTAATCCCAACATAACTTTCTAACACAACCCATCAACCTAATTTATACACAATATCTTTTTCCCCCAAAACAGTGAACTAGGGTTTGGTAAAAATTGAAATTGGGTGTTACCTAATCACTGATAGCACTCAATAGCTTCGACCCAATCTTCCTTGTCATCTTCTCTTGCTTCCCATACCTCCAATTTCTCTGTATCATCAACTAATTTCACCAACTCACTCTTAGGGTTCAGTGGTGAGAGAATGGGCGAAATTAATTGTTTGATAGAGATTAGAACGTGATATAGGTGATGGGTCGAGTGTGTATGATGGTGGAGGTGTGGTGGTGGCAGTGGAGTTGGTGGTGATGATGGTGGTGCGGTGGCAGACATGGTTTGCAGCAGGGTGATGGTTCTGCAGAGGGGTGGGTGGAGGAGAAGGTCGACTGGTTGGGAGAAGGGGTTGTTTGGTTAGGTGGATGGTGCTCGGTCACTAGGGTGTAAGGCGGGTGTATCTAGTTTTGATGTTCTGTGACTCTGAGCTGCGAGATGCGAAGATGGTAGGTAGATCGGACGGTGATGCGGAGGCAAGCGATGAGCGACCGTTGGATTATATGATACAACAAAATGAACGGTACTTGATGGAGTTAGGTACTGTAGTGTTAGGCGGAGATATCAAACTTTGATGCACAGCAAGGGAGCGACCGTTGGATTCAACTACCATCTAATCTGAAGGCTTGGAATTTCAGCGCTGTGGTGCTTGGCAGAGACATCAGATTTTGATGCTCAGCAAGGAGCGACCGTCGGATGCTTCTGAGAAATGATCTGATGGCTGAGAACGGAGGCGCTTTTGTGTGTAGAAAATGAGGTTGTGCGCACCATTCTTCGCGGCTTCCTTGCGTAATTTCTCCCGGCTTTTCACTACTTTTCTGCTCTTTTCGCTCCGCGACTCATCCGAACTTTATTTATTACCTAAAAATGCAAAATTAATTAATAAAAATATTTATTCTTGAAAACAATGAAAATACAGAATATGGGATAAAATGTAGAATTAATGCATAAAAGATGAGTTAAATGCCAACAAAAAGGGATAGATATATACAATATTTGGCACTCATCAAATACCCCCAAACCTGAATTTTACTTGTCCTCAAGTAAAACAAAACTAGGGAAATCCTAACTATACCACTGTCGCTGGTCTCTCGAATGCATTTAGCGTATGCACTAAGCCTTTTAAACCACTAAGTGTCCCTAGTGGACGAGTGAAGTCTCGTGAAGGTTTACCAGAGGTGTGCCTACAAAACCTAAGGACAAAATATAAGCTCAGATTCCATCAAATGTGACATGTGCAAAACAGTTTAAGCTCACAGCAAAATGGAGATGTCAACCTAGCTATTAAAGGCACAATCCTAGCACTGATAACAAAAAAAGACATGTGATAAGAGTGTAAAGTGTATCTACACATGTGTAAAGAAAGATCTGAAGTCATGACTACTAATCACCAAGAGATAGTTTCTCAGGCTAAGAACTGAGGTCGAAATCTAGCTAGCTGTCCGGACTTTACGAGAATTGTGAATGAGTTGGAGGTATTTCACAATTACTCGCGTTGTACATCAATGGCATACACCCTCCTTGCTTATTACAACGAAACAAAAATAACTTTACATGACTCTTATTTACATTGACTAATCTCTTTTATTTTTGGAACAAGAGATGATGGAATTGAAAAATACTTGATTTTTTTGTATTTTTCTGATATTTTTTTTTCTTTTTTTTTTTTTTTTTTTCTCTTTTTTTTTTTTTTTTTTTTTTTTTTTTTTTTTTTTTGAACAAAGAAACACCTTTGATACATACAAAAGGAAACAAAAATTACATGACACTTTGCAAGAGGTAGCCCTTTTTGATGCACCCAGTTAAATTCGATGGTTGTCTTTCTTAATGTAACCTCCACCTTCTATCCCAACCAACCAAAGAACAAGCTAGTCAAGTTTCGTTCAGTATTCTAAAGTGATTGGCAATCGTAACTTCCTATCAAACACCTTGAAGATCGAGGCCATACATGTATTGGTAGATCGTGCGCGTGCAAATTTCTTATCACTATGTGAATTGTGCTAGAATCAGGGTGCCTAAATATCTAGACTAAGACTCCTAATAATTACATATTTGCACAAGAGTCAACATTTCAAGGTAAATGAGCTCCATTTTTTATGATTTTTCATTTTTTTAATTTTTTTTGAATTTGATTTTTCAATTTTTTTTGGAATTTTTCAATTTTTTTCAAAAAGAAGGAGTTCGTTTTCAGTTATAGCATATTATCGTGGTATCTACTCTATACCCCCAAACCTAAACTAAACATTGTCCTCAATGTTTCAAAGTATGGAAAGAATTAAAATGCAACATATGGAAAGGGACATGCTGAGTAGAGTAAAAGGAGAGAGAATACCCGATTTCGGCGAAAGCAGAATTAAAACTCCGTTATTCAAGGCAAAAATCCAACATATTTCAGCCGAGGTCATATTGGATTAGCAAAATATATACAAATGGAAAAAAAGTTTTTTTTTTTTTTTTTTTTTTTTTTTTTTTTTTTTTAACAAAGAAAATAAAATTTGTTTTTTTTTTTTTTTGAATGGGAGCAAAAAAAATTTTGGTTTTTTTTTTTTTTTTTTTTTTTTTTTTTAATAAAAAATAAAATTTGGTTTTTAAAATTGGGAGCAAGCCCACTGTTGTCCTCTAATGGAATGGAATGAAGGCTGCGGCCTACGAAAATCCAAGTTTTAATTTTGAAAGTTTAATTTGGCCCAGTTGGTTAAGGCCCGACGTTTGTTTTAAAACTTTGGTTTCGAGGTCCACTTTTGAGTGGAAGCAAGTCCACAATCAGTTATAAGCTCAGCTGGGTTTAAACCCAGAGTCCAAAATACAAGTCCAATGAAAGAATTTAAACAAGCCCACAAATTAAACAAACAAGCCCAAAATTAAATTATTACAAACCCACAATAGAAAAATAAAAAGCCCAAAAAATTGGGTTAATTATTACAAGCCCACAATTAAAAATTTGGAAGCCCACAGGTTGGGTTCTCTTAATGAAATGGGTTTAGGCTTACCTTTTTAGCACAGCCCAGCTGCTCTGATATTGTTGCAAAAACCCAGTTGGGTTTTGGTTCTTTTCCTTGGTGGCGTCCCAGCAGAGGAAAAACAGGTTCAGAACAGCAGGTCCAACAGCAAATGAAGTGAAGCAGATGCAGATGCAAATGCTATGCAGTGAAATGCAAAAATAGCTAATAAAACAACAAGAAAACACAGCACCAATCCCCGGCAACGGCGCCAAAAACTTGGTAGGCTTCTAAAAGGTCCTACAAATTATAACCGCAAGTGCACGGTCGTCAGTTATAGCTCGTGCAAGTACGGGTCGATCCACAGAGATCGGGTGTGTTTTGGAAGTGTTTTAGCTAATTGGGTTCCTAAATTGTTGTTGGGTTTTGAAGCCTTTTGGCTTAAATTGGGCTTTGAGTGCTAATGGGTTTGTTCACAATAAAAGGAACTGAGCATGGGCTCAGTTTGGTCTTTGAAGTGCAAATGGGCTTAGGCCTTAAACTTAGGCTTTTGATTAAGCCTGAATTGGATTGGGCCTTAATGAATTTGGGCTTTGGTCTTAAACAACTGGGCTTTGGTTAAGCCCACAGTTGACTGAATTGGGCTTCAGTTTGAATTGAGCTTTGGACTTGATAGTGGACCAGATTGGGCTCAGCTGGCTTTGGCAGTGAACTGAGCTTTGGGCTCAGCAGCAGCAGGCAGGAAAAAGAAGGCAGCAGCTTGGCAGCAGGAACAGAAGTGCTGCAGGGCAAGTGCAAGAGAAACAGCAACTGCAGAGCAAAAGCAACAGCAGCTGCAGAGGGAGGCATAGAAGGCAATGCAGCAGCTGTACACAGGGCCAAGAAAAGAAAGCAGTATTGCAGCACAAGACAATGCAAGTAGCAGCAAGAACAGCAAGACAGAGGCAAATGCACAGCAAGGCCAAGAAAACAACAGCAGTAGGGGAAGCAACAAGAAAACAAGTAGTGGGTAACTAACAGGGCAGCAACAGGGAAGACACAACAGCAACAGAAAACAACACAAGATGAACCAAGGCCTAAGCCAAGGGCAGGGGTGATAAAGAAACTGAAATGAAGCAAGGCTAGGCAGAATACAGGCAAACTAAAAGAATGGGAGGAAAATTAGCTTGCTCATTGTCACTAGTGAGCACTAATTTCCCCCAATGCACAATCAGCACATTGCATACAAGCATACACAGGGAATGGCAAGAAAATCAGCTTGCTTTAAGCACTGATTTCTTCCATTACACAATCAGTTCATTGCTTCAAATGTATCTAGCCTAACATTCCTTCAAATGACAGTGAATTAAACATGACACAACAATGAGGATAAACATATAAACAAACATGAACATAAGCACAACTAACAGGAGCAGAACTGAAATACTAACAGGAATTAATTTAACCTAACATGATACTTAACACATTAACAGTGAATAACACAACATCACAAACATAACAAGAGCACAACAATTAACAAGAAACAATATTGAGAACAACATGAACTGAAATGAGCTTGTAAATTGAAAATTGAAAATTAACAGTTAACAGGACATGAGAGTCCTGGATGTGGGCTAATCCCAACATAACTTTCTAACACAACCCATCAACCTAATTTATACACAATATCTTTTTCCCCCAAAACAGTGAACTAGGGTTTGGTAAAAATTGAAATTGGGTGTTACCTAATCACTGATAGCACTCAATAGCTTCGACCCAATCTTCCTTATCATCTTCTCTTGCTTCCCATACCTCCAATTGCTCTGTATCATCAACTAATTTCACCAACTCACTCTTAGGGTTCAGTGGTGAGAGAATGGGCGAAATTAATTGTTTGATAGAGATTAGAACGTGATATAGGTGATGGGTCGAGTGTGTATGATGGTGGAGGTGTGGTGGTGGCAGTGGAGTTGGTGGTGATGATGGTGGTGCGGTGGCAGACATGGTTTGCAGCAGGGTGATGGTTCTGCAGAGGGGTGGGTGGAGGAGAAGGTCGACTGGTTGGGAGAAGGGGTTGTTTGGTTAGGTGGATGGTGCTCGGTCACTAGGGTGTAAGGCGGGTGTATCTAGTTTTGATGTTCTGTGACTCTGAGCTGCGAGATGCGAAGATGGTAGGTAGATCGGACGGTGATGCGGAGGCAAGCGATGAGCGACCGTTGGATTATATGATACAACAAAATGAACGGTACTTGATGGAGTTAGGTACTGTAGTGTTAGGCGGAGATATCAAACTTTGATGCACAGCAAGGGAGCGATCGTTGGATTCAACTACCATCTAATCTGAAGGCTTGGAATTTCAGCGCTGTGGTGCTTGGCAGAGACATCAGATTTTGATGCTCAGCAAGGAGCGACCGTCGGATGCTTCTGAGAAATGATCTGATGGCTGAGAACGGAGGCGCTTTTGTGTGTAGAAAATGAGGTTGTGCGCACCATTCTTCGCGGCTTCCTTGCGTAATTTCTCCCGGCTTTTCACTACTTTTCTGCTCTTTTCGCTCTGCGACTCATCCGAACTTTATTTATTACCTAAAAATGCAAAATTAATTAATAAAAATATTTATTCTTGAAAACAATGAAAATACAGAATATGGGATAAAATGTAGAATTAATGCATAAAAGATGAGTTAAATGCCAACAAAAAGGGATAGATATATACAATATTTGGCACTCATCAGTCACCGTTCGAAAACTTCCGCTGAGTTTGGAAACTTAACAAACTCAAATCTGGTTGCTTAAGTATGCATACCCGTACGCATACTTAAGCTGGTTACTTTGTCAAGTCGGTCAGTTCATGGACTTAAACATTTAAATCATAAGGAATGCAATCTTTGCAAACCGTGGCTATAATGTCCATGATTGATTCAAGTGAATCAAACCGATTTGATTTCAATTGTGTTTTCTAAACAATTGAGCAACTCTTTAACTAGTTTAATTTGAGTCATTTGAACTGGTTATGGTTAAGATGAATAAGATTGATATGAGAGTAATCATATGGGTAACCTTGGTTAACTATTTGTGAACCAACATGGTGTACACGTTTAGGTACGGTTACATAAACCTAAATGAGGTTACATTTCATTTGTGTGTAACAAGCTAGGTTCGATCTAACGGTTGAAAGATATTAGCTTGGTGGAATCAGGTTTTTCATCAAACGGTGAATATTGAATGCTCTGTTACCAAGGTAACTTCGATTGCAAACCCTGATTTAGAAACTATATAAAGGAGAACTCTAACAACTGTGAAACCGAATCCCCACACCTCATGTGTGTTACTAGTTGCATAAACTAGAGTCGATTCTCCTTTAACCTTAGGTTTCTATTGAGACCCTGTAGGTTAACGACTTCAAAGACTTCATTGGGATTGTGAAGACAGACCCAACTATTTTCTTTGTGATTGCATGTTCTGATCTTTCCCGATTCTATCTTATTGAGTACAATTAAAATAATTGACTCGAGATTAGTTTCTCCGATAAGCAAGATAAAAGTAATCACAAACATCTTCGTCTCATCTTTTGTGATTCCGAAATATCTTGTTTCGCTAGTCGGTTAATATTATTGTGAGGTGATTGATAATACTAGGCTATTTTTCGGGAATATAAGTCAGGTTTATCAATTGGTTCCTATTCACCTTCATTTATCAAAAGACGGAACAAAAACTCTTGGGTATTTCCATGGGAGACAGATTTGTTAAATCCATATACTTTTCTTTGTGAGACATGTTTGTTTATCAAGTCTTCGACTTTTGGTCGTAACAACTCTTGGTTGTGGGTTAGATCAACTAAGGGAAGCAAGTGTGTAGTATCCTGCTGGGATCAGAGATGTAAGGAACGCAATTGTACCTTGAATATTTGTGAGACTGATTAAGGTTCAACTGCAGTCCAGTTTGAAGTTAATTCGTAGTAGGCTAGAGTCTATAACGGCTTAATACAGTGTGGTGTTCAAACTGGACTAGGTCCCGAGGTTTCTCTGCATTTGTGGTTCCCTCGTTAACAAAATTTTGGTGTCTGTGTTATTTCTTTTCCGCATTATATTTTATTATATAATTGAAATATCACAGGTTGTGTGTTGTATCGATCAATTAGGAAATCCAACCTTTGGTTGTTGATTGAGATTGACTGATCCTTGAACGTTGGTCTTTGGTACCGTTCAAGTTTACTCCTCTTATATTCAACCGGGCTCGCAGATTTGTATTTGTTGATTGAGGATTGAATTAAGAGTTCGAGATATTAAACTCTTTGATATACTTTATTCTAGATCGAGTCTGACTGTCTAGTTGATTCTCTAGAAAGTGTATTGGAGTACGTCCTCTCAGATTGTCAAACGAATTGTTGGGTGTGGTTGTTAAACCCCCGCATTAGCATTAAGCACTTGATTCCCTTAGCTGATCTCACCCACAAACAAGAGTTTCTACGACCCAAAGTCGAAGACTTGATAAACAAATCTGTCTCACACAGAAAAGTCTATTGAATAAATAAATCTATTTCCCACAGAAATACCTACGAGTTTTTGTTCCGTCTTTTGATAAATCAAGGTGAACACGAACCAATTGATATACTGGTCTTATACTCCCGAAGAACAGCCTAGTAATATCAATCACCTCACAATAATCTTAATCGTATGGAATCGAAACAAGATATTCCTTATTATATAAATGTATTAGTTCATGAACAAACCGATCTTAGAACTTAACCTACTCAAGTATGCAAATGGGTACGCATACTTAGAGTCCCATATTTGATCTGGGTTCTCCAGTATGCGAACAGGTACGCATATTATCGTACATGACCAAACTCAGTTGAATTCCCAGACTTGAAGTGTTAATCCGGTATGCATACATGTATGCATACTAAGTTCCCAGACTTCAACTAACAAACCAGTACGCATACGGGTATGCATACTATGATTCCCGGACATTGAGTACGGATATTGTGCTATATTCAATCAATGGTTAATCGTTCCAAACTCCCTGTTAATTATTGAAACATTCTTAGAAGACGGGAATATTTGTCTTATACAAACTATTAGCTTCAGAGCAATTTTCAAGTGATCAATAGATCAATACGAAAAATTCCGAGTCTACATCAAATGAATGTCTCACACAAATCATGTAAGATGTTACCAGGAGATTTTCGCATGATCATATTTTGACTTTCGTCAAGAATAAAAGATGAACTTGGTTAAAGTGAAATCTTACCAACACATATTTCGAGAAATATGTAAGTGAGTTAAACTCAAATCGAAATATCAAATGTGTATAAAGTAAAGTCTATATAGATATAAGAGGTTTGTCTCAATAGTATATAGAATAAAAATAGACTCCTGAGTGATAGATGAGTTCAAGTCTCCACATATCTTTTGTTGATGAAGTTCCACAAGCTACCCTTAGTAGTTCTTCGTCTTCAATGGATGAACCCCGTGAAGTCTAAATCTCAACTACACATTCTATCCTAGTCCGAGACATAGCTATAAGTAGACTAGAAATCAAGACTTATAGTTTTGACAACTAAACTTGAAAAACAAGCGTGATATAGCAAGGCTTGCGAGTTCGACCGAGCACTGCTCTAACAGAGCTTTCTTCATCGATCAAGATATATAAAAATCATCAAAGTTCTTTTCATCTCAAACTTTGTTGACTCCACAAGTTTTATACTTGTGAGGTGAATAGTAATCTAGGATGCACTTCGGGTTGCATAAGTCCGGATTTTGAGGTTAGCTAGACTTTGTGTATTGCTATCGATTTCCACACCTTTGATCAAACTATTTGTAGGGCTGGCAACGGATAACCGATATCCGATATCCATTTCCGAAATCCGACATCCTATAGGATTTTATCCGACATATCGGATATCGGATATTTTCTCTTAACGATAACGATATTGGAATAGGCCTTTCCGTTAGGTTAATATCCGATAGTCTAGGGGTGTACTTGTAATTTCCTACCCCTAGATATATGTTGCCCGCTGCCGACAGGGAGAACCTAATCGTAATCTAATCTTCTGAGTTCTAGATATTTTGGCAGTGGGAATTTTTGGAGGAGAAAACGAGGACTCGAGGAGGGATAAGGAGATTTGAAGAAGTTGAACAGAGGTCGGTGTGGATCTTGGTGAGTATGATTTTGTAAGTTTTTTGTTTATTTTCTTTGTTTCTCTGTTGATTTAGGTAATTGAAAGTGAGATTGAATAGTTGGATTTTGAATAGTTCGATTAGGGATTACTGATTTAGTTTTTTGTGTTGTTTGAATCAGCTGTGCGAAAATCCTCAAGGTAAGCTAGGGTTTCTTTCAATTGTTTTGATGTTTTCATTCTTGTATGAAGCAGCTTCAACTTCGATTTAGGGGTTACCGGTTTAGTTCATTTTGTGCGTGTGAAATGATATGCTAAGTTCCAATTATTGATTCTTCAGTTAAATGTTGGGTGTATTTTTGGTTAAAACTTCATTTAACCTCTAGTTCGATTTGAGATTTTGGGAAGTTAAAACATCTTATGTTGTGATAGAATTTGTCTTCAACGTTTGATTTGTTGTATTTTCTGGATTTCTTGGAGATATATAGGTAAACTGATGTTTTACTTGCTTGCAGGGCTGAAGACTGGTGCTTGTAACTCTGCAGCAGGATCTGCAAACACGGAGTTTGGAAATACCAAGGTCAGTGTGTCTGTGTGAGTGAGTATAACTTGTATGAGTTTAGGTAAAGGATTAGAGTTTTATTATTGGTTGCAATCGATAACATCCAACAGAGTTTTTCTATTTCTTGAACAACATGCTTTATGCTTTATGACTTTCATGTTCTGTGTTTTACTAATACTTTATTCATGTTGTTCTCAGAATGTCTGAAAGTCATAAAGCATCCAACAGAGTTGGAACTTCAGGCAGTCCAAGCATTGCTATGCTTAAGTGATTGGCTGCCAGACTTCTTTGATGCAGGTAAATCTTCGTTTCTTTTCCTTTACTTAATTCTTTTCCATATTAGAACTGTAACAATATTAATATTAGATGAGCTACCATATTAGATGAGCTACCATATTAGAACTGTAACATTAGATGAGCTACCATATTGCACTTGTTCCAGAACTGTAATTAGAACTGTAACATGTAAAAGCATATTAGATCTCATACGCTAGTAGATGAGCTAATATAGTTTCCAAGTATTGAGCTACCCTAACCAGGTTTTTGTGATTGTGAATGCAGATATGGAAGTCGTCGACTGAAGTTGATGCAAAATGAAACCAGCAAAGAAGATCTAGCATGTTTGAGTGTAGTTTTTTGTTTGTAGTTGCAGACTCTGTTGTTGTTTGTTTTTTCATGTGTGATGTGACTGAGGTGTTTGTGTGGTTTGTATTTCTTACACCTGAACAAAAAAGACTGTCAAAAAACTTGAAGAACAACCTAAATTTTCAGCATTTCTGCATTTGCTTCTGTGACAGGCGTTATCGGATGTTAACGGATAAATATCCGTTATCCGATAGATTAACGTTAACGATATCGGTTTGTATTTTTGATATCCGCCGGATGTTAACGGATATCGGATATCCAATAATTCTTAACCTTAACCTTATCGGATTGTCTAATATCCGACGGATATTTATCCGTTGACAGCCCTAACTATTTGATTGCAAAAGGATATCATACATTGGCTTAATCTGTGGGAGGAAGATTTGGTTTAAAGTCTTCAATTAAGTTGAAGCAACTCTTAGTTGGTGTGACGTCATCTAAGGGAATCAAATGCGCGGAGTCCTGCTGGGATTCAAGATGCGTAAGGAGTGACTGTACCTTAATCGATGGGATACCTTTAGGGATCAAATACATTCCAGTCTGAAGTTAATTGGTAGTAGGCTAGTGTCTATAGCGGCTTAATATATAGTTTGGGATTCAATCTGGACTAGATCCCAAGCTTTTTATGCATTTTTTGTTTTCTCGTTAACAAAAATTCTGGTGTCTGTGTTATTTTTTTTTCCGCATTATATTTTTTATCATTATAATTGAAATATCATAGGTTGTACGTTGACCAATCTTAGTAGATACATCCGACCTAGTTTGTTGAATATGACTAGATAGATTCTTGGACAATTGGTCTACCGTCCAAGTAATCTCTTTGTGATTAGGTTCACATACTTGTTTCTGTAAACGTTCTAGTCGAAAGAGATAGAGATATAACTCTAAATATTCTTTCTTGATTGAGTCTAACTCTCTGAGTTGTATTAAGTTTGTCCATACAGAATGCCTAAGAAAAACAATGGCGGTGTATTTTGGTACCCCCGCGTTTTCACTTGGGATAAACTGCAGATTGTATTTAGAGGTAATACATCAGAAAAATAAGCTAGATTTCAAACCCTCACTTCTGATTGGGAAAACCTTCGTATGGATTATAATGATACTTTTGAAGAATTTCATGTTAAACTCTCTGAGATAATTATTTCTTTTTTCTCTATTGAAAAGACTATTTTTGAAAAAGATATAATATGCAAATTTCTGAGATCGTTGCCATCCAGATACGAATCTAAGAAACATGCAATCATGGAAGCAATTGATCTTCCAACTCTCTCTCGAAGCACACTTGTTGCAAAGTTAAAGATATTTTATCATGAATTCACAAGTATTAAACATGTGTGAAAAGACGAGGGTATCCAAATACATTACCATCTTTTTATTTCAACCTATAAGTCCTCTACCGAATGTGATCTTCTATGGAAAAAGTCGAGACAATCCGACACTTCGGTTCACACTTTATGTGATCGTCTATGGATACAAGATCGAGACAATATAACAACAAGATAACTTGTGTGATTGACTATGGATACAAGATCAAGGCGATACGACAACAAAGTGTGTACTTGATAATAGGTTCAGCAATAACCGAAACTCTATAAGATCAATATCAAGTATTACGGAGTTAACGTACTTGTGTACTTTACTTAATAATAATTATTATTATAATGAGGAAAACAAAGTAAAAGACACAACAAGATTTTGTTAACGAGGAAATCGCAAATGCAGAAAAACCCCGGGACCTAGTCCAGTTTTGAATACTCTCAGAATTAAGCCGCTATACAAAATATAATACCAACCTCGTATAGTTGAGACCAAGCAGACTACCCATAGCTACTTAGTTTCTTTAGTAACCCTGCTCTTTCGACTTCTACAATCACGCACGTGAATAACAAGTCCTTTGTATCTTATTCCAAATATCAAAAGAAGAATATGTTTGGTAACCACTTTAATCAATCTTGACAGAAGATAAGATGAGTTGTTCACAAAGGATCTTATGTTTAATATAATAAACTCCTTTGTATGGTTAGATCAATCTAAATAATAACTACCGAAATAGTCAAGCCTAGATTCGTACTCAATCAATATAGATCTCAAAAGAGAAATATAGAGAATGTCGATCTCACACAACTAATCAATCAGATGTATCAAAGATAAATCGATTCTAGTTGGATCCCAGTCGATCAAGGTTTGTGCACTAAATCCACAAGATACGAAAACTAATAAGAATTATTCTCCATCTTCAAATCTTCTATTTCCTTCAAATACCAGCACAACACCACTTGAATCTCTTGTGATCAATCACACACATAACAGATCCTGTTAACAATGGATTATCACAAGATGTCTTTAGATCTAAAAACGGTTATAAAGATCTCGTTGATACTTCGATCTAGTTTGAGTGAATCTTATATCATAAAAGAAGATTCTCAAGAATAAACAAACCAGGTGCAATCAAAGTTTCGATAACCGTTAGTCACTCAAATCAAATCGAAAACTAATAACACTGCAATTATCTAGTTTCTCACCAACGGTACTCATAGAGCTTCTTTATCCCGCAAACGTCTTTAAACGAGCGTTCGTAAGGGATTTCACCTAATTAGGATACTTTTCTCTCCTATTAAACGACATACAAATGCACAATATATACAACTTCACAGTTATGTTTTCAATAATCAGTTTACTTCCTTTTAAAAAAATGTAAACCATTGTTTCCTAGGATGAAATCTTCACAATAACCCATTCACATAATCATAAAACTATATACACGATTATGTCGATATCATATCCATGAAGTTCAAAAGATAAGCGTTATACTTCGTAGTCTGATTCCTTAATACTATGATCATACTATTATGATCATGTCAAATCACTAGAGTATTATATACAAATGTACAGTATATACAGCTCCGCAACTATGCTTTCAATATGCGATGTCATATCTACAAAGTTCAAAAGATAAGCGTTATACTTCGTAGTATGATTCAAATCATCTGAATTCTGGTTTGTAAAATACTTTTACTCGCTTGTATAATCAACTAAGTTTTTAAACTCAGTTTTCGGTATCAGACTTATATCCATCAACGACTAATAACCAAGTATTAAAGTCGCGTGATTGAAGAAAATATTTCATATCAGATTTCCATCACAGAGGCGGTACGTTAACAGAAATCGATTCATCTGAATTCGAATTCATTCTTATAGGTTGGATCACACTAAACACCGATTGTTAGATCTTTTCGCGTTTTCCTGCTCTGATACCAAATGAAAAGACGAGGGTACCCAGATACGCCATAATATTTTAAATATCAACCTATAAGTCCTATACCAAGTGCGATCGTCTATGGACTAAGTCGAGACAGTACAACAACTTGATATTCACTTGATAATAGTTACCGTCCGAAACCGATTTACTACAGGATCAATATCAAGTGATTCGAATTAACGTACAAATGTAATTTACTTTATTATAGTAAGACAATTATAATGCGGAATTAAAGTAAACGACACGACAAGATTTTGTTAACAAGGAAACCACAAAAGCAAAAAAAAAACGGGACCTAGTCCAGTTTTGAATAATCTCATAATTAAGCCACTATACAAAAATATAATGCCAACTTCGTATAGTTGAAACCAAGTAGACTACCCCTAGCTACTTATTTTCCTCAGTATCCTCGCGCCTTCGACTTCGAGAGTCACACACGTGAATATCTACTCCTTTAGATCATATTCCAAATAACAAAGGAAGGAATCTATTTGGTAACCACTCTAATCAATCTTTGGTAAAAGATGTATTCAGTTGTTGACAAAGGCTCTTCCGTTTAAAATAATAAACTCCTTTGTCAGGTAAGATCAATCTGAATCAGTAACTTAGATTCAGATCCACAACTATCAGATTCGGATAATAAAGAGTACCACCAAATGATAGTTGCCGATCAGTACGACTTTATAATCAAATTCATCAAAGATAAAATGTAATCTAAGTCGGATTCCAGACGATCAAGGTGTGTGCAAAAATTCACAAGATACAAAAACTAATAATAAAATTTTATTCGTCTTCAAATCTTCAATTGCCTTCTCAATAACCTGCACAACACAAACTTGAATCCTCTTGTGATTAATCACACACATAACGGAGTTTGTTAACAATAAATCATTACAAGATGTATTTATATCCTCAAATGATTCTAAAGATCCCGTCGATACTTTGATCTAGTTTGAGTCACCCTTATGTCAGGAGAGAAGGTTCTTAAGAATAATCAAACTAGGTGCAATCAAAGTTTCAACAACCGTTAGTCAATCAAATCAATAATCGTAAACTAAAATAACAATGTAATTATCTAGTTTCCCACCAACGGTAATCGTAGAGCTTCTTGATCCCACAAAAGTCTTTAAATAAGCGGTCGTAAGAGATTTCGCCTAATTAGGACACTTTTCTCTCCAGATGACGGCTCCACCAGAAACAACACGAATGAAGTTTGTCTGGCTCTTATGATAGCTTGGAAGAAATGCAAACTCAAGTATTTATAGACCAAGATTGTTTGAACAACAAGGAAATTCCAAAACCGAAAACATTCTCAAGATCTTTCATTAAAGTACCTAATTTCGGTTTTCCTATTCCCAATTAAATGCCAAAACATATTTCCCATATCTCTCTTAGAAAAACTTATATTATTAGCTTTGCACATTAACTAATAACCTTTTCCAGAGGATATGTTTTAATTGTTGGTAATTAAAACATATATATTTGAAAATCATAATTAAATGCTTTTCAATATTTCGGTTTGGGGTCACCTTGAGCATCAATGAATATCTTGAACAATTAATGATAAGAGTTATGTATATGTTCAAATAATAGCGGCTTAATACAGTTTGGTGTTCAATCTGGACTAGGTCCCGGGGTTTTTCTGCATTTGTGGTTTCCTCGTTAACAAAATTTATGGTGTCTATGTTATTTACTTTATGCATTATATTTTTTATCTTTATAATTGAAAGATCATAGGTTGTACGCAAATCAATCAAAGTAAATAATCCATCCTTGTTTGTTGGATACGACTTGATTGATTCTTGGATACTGATCTTTGGAATCGTCCAAGTACTCTCATACGTAAATCAAATTCACTGACTTGTCTCTGTAAAAATTCTGATTATGAGAGAAAGAGACATAACTCTAAATATTGTTCCTTTATTGAGATTCATTAAGTTGAACTCTCAGAATTGTATTTCAGTTTGTCCATACAAGTTTCCTAAGAAAAAGTTGGTGGTGTATTTTGGTATCGCCGCGTTTTCACTAAACAAAACTATAAAATATACATAGTAATTGACATTTAGTATCACATGTATCACATATATTTATATATTTTAAATAAAAAAGGTAACATGTGAATCACATATTGTCCATATATCTCTGATATAGAGCACACCAATGCCAAAAAGGTAAAATCTTAATGTACATCAAAATGGGAGCATGCATAGTGAACAAAAGGATAAAAAACGGAAAAAATAAATTGTTCTAGATGCAAGGGATATCATGACATGAAAAGTAATTAACTCATATGTAACATAAGCTAGTATAACAAACGAATAGTTGCGAAACAGACCACCTCATCATAGCTATGACTATTATCTTTCGTATAGTCAATGTAATAAGATCAGCTAAATAGTTCAAATATTAATTTAGTAAAGATACGGAGATTGAGATGATAATAAGAGGTGAAGATACATTTTTAATAGAACAAGTAAATACGTAGCTTCGTATACACTATGCTAAGTAATATAAAAGTGTAACTGAGTAATTATAACATTGTCAGTTGATATTATAACAGATGAATCATTTTCGATAATAAACCATGTATCAATTTTGGAAGAAACATTTTTTCCAACAACTTCAAATCCCGAAATCAAACATATTCTGTTAAAACTTCAAAGGCAAAACAAAAATGTAATTGAGCTGATAAAAAAGTACTTGATGGGAAAATATTTTATCTACAACCGAACTAAACCTCTATTGTTAACGAGCTCATCCCATAGTCTTTCGGTTATGGCATGGTTAATATATATATTTGTGTGTGTGTGTGTGCGCGTGTGAATTTACCATTGTCGGCCACTCGTAGATGAAAAAAAGACTAAACAGATTGCCATTAGCTCAAAAGAAACAATTGGAAATGGAATATTTGGAATTTGAAAATTTACCCCTTTGAATACACCAAACATAATCGGTGGGATTTCTGAATCATCTTCTGATATATTCACAAGGATATGAGGACTGTGCATCAATCGGTACAACATAACCCAATGAAAAGAATACTAAGATGAGAATCCATGGTCTTCTAACAAGCTTCACTGAATGTGAATGTGGTAGAGTCGTTAAGAAATTTATATATAGAAGAAACTGATTGATCATGTGTGATTTAACCAATGTAGTTTGTTTGTAGAATCATACATACATAGCATAGTGCACATTAAAGTCAATAAGATTCTTTTCTCTTTTCATTTCTTTGGCAAGCTCATTAACAAACATTGAATTCAAAACAGATAGTATCTAGAGAAAAAACCAACAACTATTTCAAATTACATAGAAACTAGACACTTTGAGCAAGAAGCAAAAGACTAAAAACTTACTATCTGAGACGTACATTGATTACTTGGTTGAAAGTATAGGCATATCTGACAAAGATTTAAAACGGATGAGATAGAATATTCCACAAGGTGTTCCCATCCCATCACAAAATGCCCTAGAAGTAAATGAAAATTTAAACAAAGGAAATAAGGAGTTAGGAGGAGCTATAATACCAAAAGATGCTCTACCTTCTTGCGGCCCCTCGCTCTTGGCATTGGTAAAAATACACTACTTAAGCAATTTGTACGCTGAAAAAACTTATTCTTCACGTGTGATTCAATCAATGTATTTTTTTGGTAACACTATACATACATTAGCATAATGTACATCAAAGGCAATAAGATTCTTTTCTCTTTTGTTTTTTTTGTTGGCAAGCTCATTAAGTCATATTGACTTCGACAATGAAATAATAGACTAAAAACTAAGTGATAATAGCTGGAAAAACCAACAGCTATTTCAAATTACACAGATTCTAGACACTCCGAACAAGAAACTAAAGCTAAAAACTCATCATCTAAGACATATGTTGATTACTTGGTTGGAAGTATATGTATATCTCATCTATTTGTTGAAATTACCACAACAAATCTCGTATTCCAGAGAATATAGCGTGGGAAAACAATAACGAAAAATTAGTTTTTAATCTTTTATAAATAAATTATTACTTATATGCGGGTTTGAGCTCTTGACCTACTGATTATTTTATATGTTTTTCTTTTTCATTTGTTTTATTTTGTGATTGAAATTTTTTAGTCCCATATCTATGAGCTCCCACTTCTTAAGAGGGTGTTTGGATACCCATTTAGAAGTTTTTTTTTTTGACCTGTTTAAGTTGAAAAGCCAAAAGATTGGATTGTTCAAAGAACAAAACTTTTAGAAGCTTCTTAAAGGTTAAAAAAAAGACTTATGAAGAAAGCAAAAAATATTTGCTTCTTGCTTCTCAATTAAAAAGCTTTTTGCCTTGATTTCCGTGAGAAATTAAAAATATTCCTTTTCTTCATTCGTTTGTCGGTTTTCTCCCATATCTTATAAGAACATTTTTGTTCTTGAAATTCCTCTTAAAAACAATAGTCATGGTAGCGGCATATAGGATTCTGATGAATTAATCAAGTTCACGGATAAATGAATTCTAATATATAATTTTCTCAATATTTCTTTTATTTCTTCTATTAATTTTTAGTTTCGACGGGTACTATAATGAATGTTATATGTTTTAACCCTAAATTAAATATAAATGTGTTATGACTAACTACTTTAATAATCATAATATTATATTATGAGTCAGATATTATAAGCCCTTACTAATATGAATTAGTTAATTTCAAACTATGTTGTTTCCGTTGTTGGATTCACTTAAATTATATTGTTGTATTTTTCAATGCTCTTCCATCAACACTTGTTACTATGCTCTCCTTATATGTTATTGTGGTTTTTGATTAGATATGAATTCCAAACTATATAGTTTTCCCACCGATTATTTAACTCACCATCAAGAACAATTTAGTGGCATAGTTTAATTGGGGTTTTTAGTTCCTAAAAAGGAAAAACATTTTATGATTGAGAAGAGAAATGGTTGTTTTAATTACTGAGGTCTTATAAAGTGAGGCATTTCAACAATTAATAATTGTTCTCACAACAAATAGACAAAATTATTTTAATGTTTAGCTTTTCCCCTTTAATATGAGGATCTTTTTCAATTAAACAATCTAGGATTTTGATTAATGGTTGGTATTAGTCGTTCTTTGAAATCATTTTCAGTTTATTTATTCTAAGAAAGAGAACTAATAAACCTATGAACTCTTATCAATACATTATCAATAATTAGAAGGATTCAGTTTTAGTTAAAAAAAGTTCTACTCGATAAATTTCTAGTTTTAGTTATCGGTTTCACAAATCATAATCTTTTTTTAATTATTTTTATTTACATGTTTTAGGTTTCCATACTAAATTATTGAATTTTCTACTTAAAAGCAATGAGGTTGTCTCTCTAAACATCTTCATTTTGCTAGAAATCTTTTTCCTAAATGGGATAAAACTCATTTTGGTGATATCAACCAAAGAATAAATGTTCTGCAACAAGAAATAAGGAATCTCCAAGTTCACAACACTCTACTTAGGTCAACAACAAATTTTTTGAGTTAACTTGTGAACTCAACAAACAACACAACATCTAGAATGACTTTTATAAACAGAAATTCGGTGATAGGTTTAGCAGATAAATGGATAACAACACCAAGTACTTCCATAATACGAACAGGAAGAGGGATAGGAATAACATCGATGCTTTCATGGGTGAAGACGACCCTTGGAAGACCTCAAGAAAAGATTTAACTTAGCTCTTCACCAACCATTTTCAAGACATTCGTACCACTTCAAATCATGTCATAGAAGAAGGCCCATGTAAAAATTCCAACTTTAATTACTGAAACAATAACAAACCTCTCCTTCAAGTATCTAGCAATCAATATATTTTTCGGACTCTTAAAAGTGTGAAATTCTAGTATGCTCCCGGAACAGAAGGACTTACAGTTGTTTTTTATAAATCCCAATAGAAAACAATTGGTAATGAAGTTTGTCAAATGGTGAAACAATTCTTCCATTATAAGTATCTTATAAAACACAAGAACAAGATATACATCTCTCTTATACCTAAAAAGAAAAAAGGCAGATTTCAGACCTATCGGCTTATGTAACACAAGTTACAAGATAATCTCCAGGATCATGGTGAACAAAATGAATCCATTATTTAAAAAGGTTATGTTTCCCTATCAAGTGATATATGTATCTTGAAGGTTAACAAACGATAATACCATGATCACTCATTAAATTGTTCATTCTACGAAGAAGAAAGAAGGGGTGTGTGGTTGGTTAGCTCTAAAGGTGGACATGTCTAAAACATTCGGCATGCTAAAGTGAAAATTTCTTGTTAAAGTTTTAACTTTTTTTTGGGTTTGCTGAGTATTAATGCGACATGATTCTTCAATGCATTAATACGAAATTACTATCAGTACCGCTGAATGGATCTCATTGTAAAGAATTCCAAACTACTAGAGGAATATATCAGGGAGATACGTTATTTTCTTTTCATTTTGTCCATTGAATTTCTATCAAGTACTCTAATGGAATCTCACTGTAATGGTTATATTGAATGAATAAAAGTGGCTAGGGCGCACCTGCAATTAATCAACTTTTGTTCGTAGACAATTGCCTCATATTTACTCAAGATAATTTGTCCAGTATTAATCATCTCCTTGAAGTTTTGCAGGATTCTAGTTCTCTCTCATGGAAATTGATCAATATGGATAAATTTTCACTTTTATTCAGTATATTGTGGACCTTGACGTCTGCAACATGCTTCAAGATATTCTAGGGGTTAAAGCCATGGAATTTAATGAGAAAAAATTTGGGCTTGTCTTTCCTCCTAGGCCGATCCAAAGTCAACTCTTTTGGAGATATTAAAGTCTTTTTTGATAATGGATTGGCGAGATGGAAATCCATATCTCTTAATCAAGCAGCTAGGACCACAATGGTGAAGTCAATTCTTAATTAAGTTCTTCATTTCTAGATGAATACATTCAGATTCCAAAAGATCTTATCAATAATTTAGATACTTTGCAGAGGAAGTTTTTATGGGGCTACAATTCAAATAAGGGAGCTAAAATGACTGCTTGGCATAACTTCGGTAAACCTAAGTCTATGGGTAGTCTGGCTTTTAGGAACTTAAAAAACTTAATAATACTTTACTTATTAGGATGACTTGGAGGGTGAGCAATAATCCCAACCAGTCGATGGTAAAAGTACGCAAGTCGAGATAATTTAAGAACAATAAGTGTGTTCATTTGATTGTCCCTAAACAAAACAGTTCATGAGTATATATGGAAAGGAATAGAACAAGGTATTTGTCGTCTCTGAGGGAATTATTATATGGAAGTCCGTAACGACAATAAGACGAAAATATGAGTATATAAATGGGTTCCTGGTTTGAACCATCCACAAATTCCTTTTAGTAATGGACACACCAACTTGGGATATTGACCTTTTATCTCAAGTTTTTGATACAAAGACAAAATTATGGAAATTCAATTTAATAAGAAGACATAAGACATTATGATTTGATGTCCTTCAAGAGATGGTTGCTTCTTATTGAAAAGTGTTTATAACATGCTTCGTGATAGTGGAAGTACTTCTAATTTTGGGAATAACAATATTTTTATCGAAGTTTGGGAGGCTTTATGGAATACCGTACATCCCATAAAATCAAATTATTCATTTGGAAATGCTTAACGAATATTGTACCAATAAGATCAAGACTGTATTTATACTGTAGGGACATATATAACAAGTATAAAATATGTGGCTAAACCTCCGTCACATCTTCTTATGGAATGTAATCTCTTAGGAACTGTATGGAGTGGTACTAACATTGATATTGATGCCGTCAAAAGTAATGGGATTTGTACCATTGAATGGATTACTTTTTGTTTATCCAAAACCAATGACAGTTTTTATAATCATCAAATGAATTGATTCCTATATTAATTGTGGGGTGCTCGGTGTTGTTGAAGATACAAATGCATTTTTTAAAAATAAAACACCGAATCATCTAAGTGTTGTGACTATAATTCATCATCATTTAAATCTGGATTCTCAATTGCAAACTAATTCTGTTCGTATCACTAAAACTTGCACTGTCGGAAAAACTGCTGGGCTCCACCAGACTCTGGCTTTTTGAAACCAAATGTTAATGCATCTTATGATTACAAAAATAATAACTTAGATATTGCATGACTTTGCAGGTGATTGTGGAGGCATCATCAAAAGAGATTTCTCGAATGGAGCATTGAATCCGGAAGAATGCGAATATTTGGCAGTAAGAGAAGTATTAAAGTGGGTAATCGATTAACTCGAGTAAACTATAAATTGAAGCTGATGATAAAATAGAAGTAGAGTCTATAATAAATTCAATTCTTTCAGTTAGATGAGAGAATGTGAGAATATTAAACCAGACAAAGTGTCTTATGTCTGAATTTTGTTATTGTAACATCTCCTTTATCAATAAAGAAAGTAATCAGGTGGAAAATTGCTTCTTTAAATTGTCAGGTTCAAGAGGTCTAGTTATGAGTATTATGACAACTTTCCTCCCCAGGTTCAAACTCTTCTGACCACGGACAAGAATATTGTAACTCATTAGTTTCAGTAATGCAATTCTCTTTTTATGGGAAAAAAAAGGAATGAGTTTGCTAAAAAACCTTTATATTGCTTTTAACTTCTCATAAGTAATTCTGCTTTTCTGAGAAGCAGAAGTACTTCTACTTCTGGTATCCAACACTTTATAAACTACATTGAAATATTACATAAACATGATTTTCTCAACCTATTTACACATCTAAGAAAATGATTTCTTTATATTTTTAGAGAGACTAAAAAGAATAATATTTTTTTATATAACTTTTCTTAAACTTTCGAGATTTTCCTCGAGTTTTTCTTTGAGTTGCCAAGTTCAAGTTGAGCATTTACTACGGCTGCTGCTAATAGGTCTAGAAGGGTGTTTTGTACCGGAGGCATACGTCATATGGGGCTATATCATCGCTCTTGAGTATTCTATCTGGACGCTAATGTATTAAGGACATCGTGTTGAACACATATTCATTTTGTTTTCCAAAATTTTGCTAAATATCAATTGATGAAAGGGTAACTTAGGCATTACAATATCTTATAACACCTTATATCCAAGTCCCTATTCATTGGATATTCTGCAAGAGTCCCCTTAATAGTGCGTTTGGATACCAGAAACACAAGTTAGAAGCAAAAATACTTTACTTCACAAAAATTTGACTTCTTTACTTCTAAAAATCTTACAAACACAAACACTGTATCCAATTGGGCCTGTGCTCCCACGCGGGGCTAAGTGCTCCCACGCGGGGCTAAGTGCTAAGCTTTACTGGGTGGTTGCTTCAAGCCCGTCCCCGATTGAAAATACAACCGTGTCCGAAAATAGGAACAAAACAACACCACCAGCAAAGAAAGATCAAAAAGTAACAGAGAAACCAAAAGAGACAGGTGAAAAAAAAAGTAGAGAGAGAGCAGACTATGTTGTTGTCTTCGGTAACTTTCAGCTATCAACACTAGCATTAGTTTATAGTCTAATAATTTGTCGATTTTAAAAGAAGAAGCAGAAAGAAAAGGGTTTTAAATGTCTGAAAGATTCTGTTAGGGTTTTTTCAAGGAGTAATGGCAGCTTCTTCTCCATCTACAAGATATGGTGCTACTGTTCCTACTACTTCCACTGTTAGTGGCGTTTCTACTAGTGGAGATGCTCTTAGTCGTATCCTCGCTAATCTTTGCACTAGAGGAAACCCTAAGGTCAGTTTCATTTTGTTGTGATTTTTTTTTCTGATTTTTTTTCGTTTTTTTTTTTAATTAGATCTTCTCCATTAGACCTATCTTTCTCGATATTTGAGTAATTTAGTTGAATTTGGCTTGGGTTAACAGTATTTCCACTGTTTTGAAGTTCAATTATAGTTGCTGTTCAGGTTAGGGCGTTAGAAAATTTTCACTTAAAATTACTGGTCTAGCTATGTGATAAGCTGACATGAAATGGAGGCTCTTACAGATAGATTAGGTCTGGCCTAACTTGAGATTGAGTTTTTAGTCGATTCTCTTTAATACTACTAGGAAATGCTTTGAGGCTATGCAACTGGAAAAAAAGATTCGAGAATTGTGGTGTTAGATGTAAGAAAGCTTGTAGTAATTAGTGTTTTAATGTATATATGCTGTATCATTGAGTTGTCAAATTGCGGATGAGTTGCTTCACTTTCTCATTTTTGGTAACAAATTGTTCTTTAGAAAAGGAAAGATTGCGGAATCGGAGTAGGGAAAAATAGGAAACTATCTGGGTTTTCGATTGTGCATTTTTCTTAGTAGGCTACAGTTAGTTTATCCATGGGCATGCGAATCAAAGGTATTATGGCTTAACTTAGCTGATAGAGTTTTATAAGTACTGTGTAACTACTAACTGATTGGATCAACTTAGGTTTCAGACACATAGCACTACTGCAGCACAGTGCTAACAATCCTTATGATATTATCTTAACATTCAAAAACTTTTTCAAAATTTCAAGTTTATGAGTGCATGTCATGTGGTTTTACTAGTTATGTCATGGTTAGTTCCCTATACATGTATCCATGTCCAAATTAGACTGCTTCTCTAGACAGTAATCCTCAATCAAAAGATTAAACCCTGTTTCAAACAACTAGTGATATCTACCGAATAGGTTGTGATGTATCCTCCACTTGCCACCTTAATTCTTTCATAGATTTTCGGTTCTGAACAATTTCTTCTCATGATGCATTTGTTGATCACCTTGAGTGCAGGACGGTGCTGCATTGGCTTTGCGGAAACGCGTTGAGGAAGAAGCTCGAGACCTTAGTGGGGAAGCCTTTTCTCGCTTCATGGATCAGTTGTATGATCGTTTTTCGAGCCTGCTAGAAAGTAACGATGTCTCTGAGAATTTGGGAGCTTTAAGAGCCATTGATGAGTTAATAGATGTGACAATTGGCGAGAGTGCTTCCAAAGTTTCCAAGTTCTCTAACTACATGCGCACCATATTCGAAGTAAAACGTGATCCCGAGGTTCTAATCCTCGCTAGTAGGGTGCTTGGACATCTAGCAAGAGCTGGTGGAGCTATGACTGCAGATGAAGTGGAGCGCCAGGTTGGTTACTTTTCTCATCAGTTGTTTTGTGATGTTTTCGTAGCCATAAAAATCTAAAATTATTTGTTTCTCCAGGTCAAATCTGCAATGGATTGGCTTCGTGGTGAAAGAGTAGAGTATCGTCGTTTTGCAGCTGTCTTGATTTTGAAAGTAAGATCCTGGTCTGTTGTTTAATAAATTGTTTATTTGGTTTATCTTCTTTTTGCTCCATAAGGTTGGTTTATTAGTTGCTTAAGGTGTCCTCATTCAACAAGTAATCTATTTTCCTGCTGATACAGTTGAAGTTGGTGTAAATTGGTTAACTGAATGCTTGTCTCTTGAAATGTTGCTACAGATTTGCACATTGTTGTGTACTGTAGTAAAAAATTATTTGTTATGAAGATATATTTGCTCCTACACTAGAACACCTTCTTACATAAGTTTATTTCTTCTATGTCAGGAAATGGCAGAAAATGCATCAACAGTTTTCAACGTCCATGTGCCAGAATTTGTTGATCTCATATGGGTTGCGCTGAGGGATCCCACGTTGGCTGTTCGTGAGCGGGCTGTAGAAGCACTGCGTGCTTGCCTCCGTGTGATTGAGAAGCGGGAGACACGTTGGCGCGTGCAATGGTACGTGAGAACCCTCATAACTTGTTAACTAAGTGTTACCTATTAAAATCTAGTGAACTTCCGTCAATTATTTGTGCCGGTCCTGCCGAAGTGCCTTATAAATTTGTAGCAGTTCTACCGTTTGACCTTGATGCTAGTATCTTTTCCTTATAGTAACTTGCTGTCATGTTACAATTGACTACGTGTTTTCTTGTTAAACCACTAGAAGGAATTTACCAATTTCAACTGTCTCTACAAGTTAAGTTTATTATAAATGAAAGAGGATTTGATGTTAATGCATAATTGCAAACTATACATTTATTGCCAGTACAGGCCTTAAGGAACAATATTTTGTATAGGTACTTAGGTAGCAGTGTAACTAAATCACATTGGTTCAGAAACAAGACGCGGAGCTGTTGGCACTTTTGGACTAATGACTGGGTCTAGAATATTAGCTAGGTTCCTAGTCATGCATCATTCTAATGCCATACATGAAAATAAAGGGTTGTATGAATCTGTCTTTGAAGAAGCTTAGTAAACAAGGATCTGTATCTGAATTGACATCTCAATCTGTTTTTTTTTTCAACGATGATAAAAGTTGCAAAATACAGATACTGTTGAAATATTGTTAAAAAAAGTAAGGCCATAAAACAACATTTGAGTGGAATGGTTCAGATTTCAAACCCTAAGCAAACACTTTTATCTTAGGATGCACTAATAGTTTGCATCATTTCTAAAGGACTCACACTGTAGATGGATTATCGATATTTCATCTGTGTGTTAGTAAATCTATTGCTACTGGAGCATCTTCGACGCAAAGGGTCAAGGTCATCCTAGGTGGAGGTCTTATTAACACCTTATTTTTTGTGGTCATTGCTAAATGACAAGAAAAAATAAAGATAAAACTTTTACCTAAAGTTCATCTCCAATGTCCAAGGTGTTATTTAACAAACTTTATTCAAATTTAGAGACAAAATGATGATGTGAACTTAAGACCCAAGGTCAGCCATGTCATCTTTCTTTTTGACCTTGACCCTTGCATTGGAAATGAAAATCTGGTGCAAAGTGTCTTAGTTGTCATGATATTTTAAGACCTTTACCCCTTGCATTGGAGATGCTCTCAGAGTCACGCTGGATGCGCTATGTGATCATGACAAGATCCAAGCTTGTTAATTTTTTTTAAACAATGTTTTTCTTCCTATTTAAACTAAAATTTCTATTTGTTACAACGTTCTAAAAATAATTTTTACTGACTTATATATCAATAGGTATTACCGCATGTTCGAAACTACACAAGATGGACTCGGTAAGAATGCTCCTGTTCATAGCATACATGGTTCATTGCTTTCAGTTGGGGAGCTTTTAAGGTTTGTGGTTCTCAGTTTTCTTTCTTCTGCACCCTCATATTCGATAATTTCTAGCAGTGTAACAATACTATAATGTGTATGTGAATCACAAATCCTTGCTGCTCCCTTTTTTGTAAAGTGGATAATATACTATTTGCAGCATTTCAAATAATAGAATGCTTTGTAGTTTTTGTATTACATACATCACCAAGCACATTAAGGCGCCTAACCTTGATGATATTTTAATAACCGTGATGATTAATTTTGATTTGTGCAGGAATTCTGGTGAGTTCATGATGTCAAGGTATAGAGAGGTGGCAGACATTGTTCTCAGATACCTGGAGCATAAGGATAAACTTGTACGTCTAAGCATAACATCCTTGCTACCCCGCATAGCCCACTTCCTACGTGACCGTTTTGTTGCAAACTACTTAAAGGTATGTATGCTATCTTTTCCCTCTATATTTTAACACAATCATAAACTGATTTTTAATATTCAGTGTTAGATGTTCTGGGATGTAAAACTGATCATCCATACACATCACTAAGTAATTGCAATGTTTTGCACAGATTTGTATGGATCATATTCTTGCCGTTCTGCGAATACCAGCTGAACGCGCCAGTGGGTTTATTGCCCTGGGAGAGATGGCTGGTGCTTTGGATGGTGAACTTGTCCACTATTTGCCGACTATAATGAATCACTTGCGAGATGCAGTATGTGTCTAGCTGTTATCTGTTTGATATTCCAAAATCCTAATCCACTGCTTATGGTTAACAGAATTTTCAAATGTGTATTTTATGATTTTTAGATCGCTCCCTCTCGTAGAGGTAGACCCTCACTCGAAGCTTTGGCTTGTGTTGGAAGCTTTGCAAAAGCCATGGGGCCTGATATGGAACCTCATGTTCGAAGTCTCCTGGATGCCATGTTTTCTACCGGTCTTTCTTCTACTCTTGTTGAATCCCTTGAACAAATAACTGTTAGGTATGCTGTCGTGCGACTCATTTCAAGATCGTTTTTTTTAATGAAACTTAGTGTCCACATGCTTAATCACGGGAAAGAATTCACTTTGTACAATGCCTTTGTACGTTGCAGTATTCCATCGCTGTTGCCTACCATCCAAGAGCGCTTGCTTGATTCCATTTCGGTAGCTCTTTCAAGGACTCTTTATTCTCATTCAAGGACAGGTGTTGTAGTTACTCGTGGAAATGTGATTAATAACCCTAACCAAGTATCAGAGCTTAGTGGTTCTGCTCTTGTGCAACTTGCTTTGCAAACACTTGCTCGTTTCAATTTTAAGGTGGGTTTAATCATTTATCCATGCTTATCTTTTTGATGTCATTTATGGTGAAGCTGGTCTCCTTATTATTTATGTGCAGCAGCTATGACCTTCTTGAGTTTGCTACAAATCTGTTACTCTATAAGGAGAGAGTTACTTTGTGATTTATCTGTCTCCTCACTGTGAAGCTACTTTGTGATTTAGGGTCATGAACTTCTCGAGTTCGCTAGAGCATCTGTTGTTGTATATCTTGAAGATGAGGATGGAGCTACCAGGAGAGATGCTGCTTTATGTTGCTGCAGATTAGTTGCTAACTTCTTCACTGGAGTAGCATCTGCACAGTTTAGCCCAAGTAGGTCCAGTCGAACTGGAGGAAGGCGTCGCCGCCTTGTTGAGGAGGTCTGTTCACACTTCACAACTGTTCATTTCTTATGGTTGCTTATGTTACATCTGATATCGTCATTATTCATGTCCTGCTGTCCCTTGCAGCTAGAGCATTTTTTTTTTATCATTTATTATTGCTATGCATGCTCCAATTTGATTTAGCCTTGTGGTACTAAATACTTTTTGGGAGATCTTCCTCCAAATCACTGGTATGGCTATCAAAATCATGAGCATTGGCATGTAGGTTCCAGATCTAAGCGGTAGTATCAGGGCCTTTATGCGCTATATCATTGCTTAGAGATAGGCGAATATATGAAGTTTGAAGTAATATGGTACCTTTGAAGGAAAGTTTCATTATGGTTACATGTGTCGCACATACTATAGATGGCAGCTTACCTATCTTTCTGTTTTTGTAGATTGTTGAAAAGCTTTTGATTGCAGCCGTTGCTGATGCTGATGTCAATGTTCGGCTGTCAGTCTTCTCTTCTCTGCATGGAAATGGAGGGTTTGACGAATTTTTGGCACAGGCTGATAGTTTAAGTGCGGTTTTTGTCGCTTTAAATGATGAGGTAAGGTCAAGCTATATGAATAGAGTGAGAATCTGCATTTTGTTGTTCCTCTACTATTGCTAGTGACAAGCGACAATATGTTTTCGTTTTTCATAATGATAAGTAAAACCCATAATGTTTACCGGTTTTAAAGACCATGTTTCACGACTGCCTATCTATTTATTGTTGATTTTCAGTGTTACCTTAGCTGCTTTATACATATAAGGTATCGTATACCTGATATTATTTTTCTTCCCTTTGCTCTCATTACTGTAAATACTATTTTGTCGTCTATTCTCCTGATAATGTCTTATTTGGTGTTATTGATTGAAACATCGTTATGGTTAACATCATAAGGTTGTTGCATATAGGCTTAGTCGTGTCCATTTGCTATAGACATAATATCAAAGGTTAGTGCATACAGACTTAGTCGTGTCCATTTACTTATACGCATTGCAAAACCTGTAAAGCCCAATAACTGAATAAAATCCCTAGTGCATTGATTATCAATGACGTCAGAGTTAGTTATTCCGAAGACCCATTTTTGGGAGAATTTAGCTGATAACGCACAGTTGCATTCCTCAGTGGAACAAGGATGTATATCAGTAACATTATACTCAATTTTGATGTTGACAATTAAGGTTTGGTAATTGGAATCTTATAAAAGAGAAGAGCTTCCAAATTGGGCACAGTTATAATTTTTTGAATATGCTTGAGAAATAGATGTAGATAAGTTTCCTAGCATGTTGAATATCATAAAAACTTTGTTCTACTCTAGTTCGTGATTAGCTACTGTTAAACTCATTGATTTCTCTCTTCCTCTATCTTTTAATTTATAGTTTGTTCTTTTTTTACTGTTACAGGATTTTGTTGTTCGAGAGTATGCAATCTCATTGGCTGGGAGGTTATCAGAAAAAAATCCAGCATATGTTCTTCCAGCACTTCGTCGCCATCTCATACAACTGTTGACATATCTAGAACAAAGGTCAAATGGCTATTTCTTAATTCTAATTCCTTTGAAGTTGAGGAAAGAAGATGTTGTTTTTATTGGATATGTTCGTGCATTTAGAAAATTCACCATTCTTTGTTCAATTTTTCAGCCTGAAATCTTCAGATGTTGACATGTCTTGTTTGTCAGCAGTGCAGATAGCAAATGTAGAGAAGAAAGTGCGAAACTATTGGGTTGCTTAATTCGAAGTTGTGAACGACTTATACTTCCATATATTGCTCCTGTGCACAAGGTTCGCTTAGTGTTTTGTTTATACATCAGCTCGACTAGTGAACTATCTCTTACTGTCTGCTTTTAAATTTCTTCAGGCACTAGTGGCAAAGCTTCGTGAGGGCACTGGGGTGAACACAAATAATGGTATTGTAAATGGTGTTCTTGTTACTGTTGGGGAGCTTGCAAGAGTGGTGAGTGAACACTTATAGCTTTTTATGCTGCTTGTAAAATCTTCCTTCTGCTCTCCTACTCTATGTTTTAAAACATCAAAGATACCTAACATTTGCGAGATCGAAGCCTAGAAACCGAGAACCGAGAACCGAAACCCATTTTCCAGTAGCAAGTACCGGGTTTGGGTAGGAGACAATGTTAGCTCCCAAATATAGGACATAGTTTTTACGCAGGCCTGACCAAGCCTTGCACAACCCGTAGGCACAATCCTTGAAGCCTAGAAACCATCAGTCCAAAAGAGTTAAAATGCCTGCAGATAAACTTATGCTTTTCATTGCTTGAACCACTGCGTATAATATACTGTACCTCTTCAAGGATTTTCTAGCAGAACCGGTTCTAGGTTTTTGAGTAACAAAGATAGTTCCCTTTCGAGCTTACATGTGCATCTAGAGTATTAAATCCATTGAGGCCGATAAAGAGGCTGTGGAAGTGAATCGTTAGTTGTAACCTTTTATTCAGTTTGTTATTAAGTTACTTGTATATTTTGCCTGCTTAGACTTCATGTAAAAAAATGAATAGAGTCCTGATTGAGTGAATGTATATCTCACCACATAGGTTTGGTATATTTATTGCTGTTCCTGCCATCAAGAGACGTAGTTGACAAGTTTATACTATAACAGCAAAACGTTTTTATGTAATATTTTGTCAGACTGCACTGGTCTTGCTACTTACTCCTTGTGTTGAACACCAGGGTGGTTTTGCAATGCGGCGGTATCTTCCTCAACTAATGCCATTGATTGTAGAGGCTTTAATCGACGGGTCATCTGTTACGAAGCGTGAAGTTGCCGTAGCAACACTTGGTCAAGTTGTTCAGAGCACAGGGTATTGCTACTTTATACCAGCACTGTTTTCTCTTGAAAAGATATATCGATATATTTTAAGGTCGTAATCTCTTGTTTTATATCGCTGATGTTGTTGAACATCAAACTGTGACTCCAAATAAAAGGCTGCATCAGATCTGCCCCTCCAAACAACATATTCTAGATGCACCACTGTTGATCTTCTCAACTTTGGTAAAGGTTTAGGTCACACATGGTTGTACCGTTTTTTAGTTGATTGGCCAAGACTGTAGATTTGATTGCTGAATTAATAGGATTTGTTTTTATTATTATTTTATTTTTACATTGATGTTTCTTGGAGGACTCTTAGGGGTGGTTATCTCGTTTTAGATTCTTGATTCTGTTAGCTGGCCTCGTATACTAATAGCATCATAAGTTCACTTGCTCGGCTTGACGGTGTCAAAATATATTGAAATTATTAATTATTGTAAGTTACTACTGGTAGCAAGGTAGGCAGTCTCGGTCCTTATCATTTTAAAATTGAGTTGCGCATAGCTTTGCATTTTTAGTTGATTCTTGAGATATATGACTCTCCGTAGCTGAATGCTTACGTTGTTTCTACTTTCTTTGATATACACTTCCCCCCCTCACAAAATCCAATAGGAAGCAGTAGTCTTTTCTACTTTCATTGTTGTAATGATTTCTGAAATTATTATGCCACATGGTTTTTATTTTTTGTTTTGTCTTTTTTCACAGCTATGTGATTGAGCCATATAACGAGTATCCACTTTTGCTTGGATTGCTATTAAAGTTGCTGAACGGTGAGTTGGCTTGGTCTACCAGACGAGAAGTGTTGAAGGTACTTGTCTTCGGGCTTGATATTCTGGTGATGTACCTATTTTATTATTCCTGTGCTGAAATAGTTCTTGTCTTTCTGCTACAGGTATTAGGGATTATGGGTGCCTTGGATCCCCATGTTCATAAACGGAATCAGCAAAGCTTGCCAGGGTCACATGGAGAAGTTATCCGTGCAGCCAGTGATACTGGCCAGCACATCCGATCAATGGATGAGTTACCCACGGATCTCTGGCCATCTTTTGCCACATCAGAGGATTATTATCCTACGGTAAATATTTAGCGCGGACTTTGGGATATGTTATGGTCTTCCATGTATTTTAATTTGAGTTTTAATGATCAGGTTGCAATCAGCTCACTCATGCGCATTCTTCGGGATCCTTCTCTTTCAAGCTATCATCAAAAGGTTGTTGGTTCTCTTATGTTTATATTCAAGGTAATGTATTGTCTCTCTGTTTGGCATTTCATTTCTCTTTTAGTTTTCTTTTGTTTATTGTATTTCTTTTTTTCTAGCATTCCTAACCAATTGTTTTTTCCCTTTCTTGTGAGGTTAGTCCATGGGCCTTGGGTGCGTTCCTTATTTGCCAAAGGTCAGTTCAATAATGTAGGCTTCAGTTGTCGTTCGACGTATTTGTATCTGAGTTATGTTAAGATAACCAAATTACAGCAACCGCTTCTTCCCTTTATGAGCACATATGTTGCTTGTCCTCTTATACTTGGATGTGTTGGATTGTCAGGGTCATGTTCCATCTTGATTCAGTTGAGACTTATTTTGTTGGTTAATTAAGTGTGCAGTCCTGTTGAGATTCGAATCTTGAAAATGAGAAGAAAAGTAACACTTAAGAGAAAACAAAAATAATGCTCCCTATCCCTTTTTACACTTGAATCTACAAAACCGTGTTGGGCATTTGTCCCAACTCTTTTAGACCACAATTAAATGTGAAATATAACTTATCCCAAAAAGAAAACTAAAAAGCTATTTAAAACGATCTTTTTTTACCTGTAGGTTTTGCCTGATCTCTTCCACACGGTCCGCACTTGTGAAGATGGGCTAAAAGAGTTTATAACTTGGAAGCTTGGGACATTGGTATCTATTGTGCGCCAGGTAGACGAGAACCATGGAATGAAGGGATTATAGTTCGTTCGACTTTTTCTTCTTCTTCTGATGGTTCAGTGATTCATTTAGTATGCTAACGAGCATTTGGTATTATGTTGTGTAGCATATACGCAAGTATTTGCCCGAGTTGCTGTCTCTTGTATCTGAATTATGGGCTTCTTTTAGTTTGCCAGCATCTAATCGTCCTGTGCATGGCTCACCTGTAAGTCCAGTACCTTCTTGATATTAAGCTTCTCGATTCTCGACCCCATACTGTAGTATTCTGGGGATTCATTATTCTAGAATTTCTGGGGTTCCTTTTGTTTGAGAATATTTCGATTTCGCAGGTTCTTCACCTTGTAGAGCAGCTTTGCTTGGCATTAAATGATGAATTCAGGACATATCTTCCTGTTATTCTTCCATGTTGTATTCAAGTACTGACTGATGCTGAACGTTGTAATGACTACACATATGTCCTAGATATTCTTCATACTCTTGAAGTGTTTGGGGGTTCGTATTCTTGAGCTTAGTTGTTGTTTATTATGTTTGTATCAATCATTTACTTCTGTTGTTCTATCTGTTTGAACCGGTCTTATGGATTTGATACGCTTATTATTTGTGTATTGCAGGGACTTTGGATGAGCACATGCATTTACTTCTTCCAGCGCTCATTCGCTTGTTTAAAGTGGATGCTTCTGTGGAAATACGGCGTGCTGCTATTAAGACTCTTACAAGGTTGATCCCTTGTGTGCAGGTACCGCACTACTTCTCTTTGCAATTGTGTACCATGTGAAATTTGATGTCTACATTTCTTTTATTTAATTTTCCGCATATATATTTCCTTTTCTAGGTAACTGGACACGTAGCAGCGCTAGTCCATCATTTGAAGCTTGTTCTGGATGGGTAAGTTCTCAACAGCCTGCGTTTAATATATCTGCATAAGACTAGCTTTCTCCTTTGCGGGGTATGTCATATTGTAAAAAAAAATCTAGAATTTAACAATTTGACAACATCTTACCAATATCCAGTTATGCTTATAGTAACAATGTAGCAATGCAATGTTCATGCAGAATTGTAAGTCTCTCTTAATGAGGCAGTTGACATGATATCTTGCGCCTAGCTGTTTTCACAAATGCTCTTGCCTATTTTCATCATTTGCATATGCTTTTCATTTGCAGAAACAGTGACGAGCTTAGGAAGGATGCTGTTGATGCCCTTTGTTCCTTAGCACATGCCCTTGGGGAGGATTTCACCATTTTCGTGCCGTCAATCCATAAGCTTTTGCTGAAACACCGTTTGCGGGTCTTCTTCTAAACCATAGTTTTAAAGACTTCGTTTAACTTTCTATTTTCATTAATTATTTCACTGACTGTTCATCATAAGAAATTTCTGATAGTGAGAGCTTTATTTCCAGCATAAGGAATTTGAGGAAATCGAAGGACGTCTGCGTAGGCGTGAGCCGTTAATATTGGGGAGTTCTGTTGGTAGATTGACTCGGCGACATCCTGTTGAGGTCATAAGTGATCCTCTGAATGATGTTGAGAATTTTGATGAGGGGCCTGAGGTGAACAAGCAACTAAGAAGCCATCAAGTAATTTCTTATCTAGATTAGTGCTGAATAATTTGTGCATGTATGTTCCTTTGTTGTATGACCTGTAGTGATTGTATCGACCTACTGTATAATCTCATGCCGCTGTTGTACACGTTCATGCAAGCTTAACCAATCACGAATTTACCTGAGTTCTTTTTACGACATCTAGTCTTGACCTATGCTATTTATCTGGTCATTCTGATGCAGCAACATTGCTGTCAGATTATGTGTTGTTACCTCTCAGAAATGGATTTTTATTACTGTCTGGTAGTTTAAACATTACTTAGATGTTGGGTAAACATTTTTTCCATGATTACATCGACAGATACTTTCATTACAGAAAAAGTTTCTTAGACATGCTTTATCTGTAATGGATTATTAATACCATCTTGTTTAGTATTTAATGGTTATTTGGTTTTGGAAGCAAGGACTTTATCCTCTTCTTGCTATTTAGTTCAGCTTAGTAGAAAATCTTATTCTTAGTATCCCCTTTTAGTCTTAATTATTATCCTTTTCATGCACAACTGGTCCTTAAAGTTGAACTAGTAAGTAGAGATGTTCCCAAGGCCTTACGAGAGAGATTGATCAGGCTTGTGCCAAGTCTCTTGCCCAAAGAAAACCCCATGACAGTGAGCGATGGCCACTAAGGGGACAATATTGGCTGAAGTCTGGGGTGGGATTGTGATGCTAAACGATATTCTTACCCTTTCGGTCACCATTTGAGCTTGTATCATTTTCTTTTATCAACCGAGTTTTAACTTGACTCTTTTCCTTACAGGTCAATGATGGTCGATTGAGGACAGCTGGCGAGGCTTCTCAAAGGAGTACTAAGGAAGATTGGGCAGAGTGGATGAGACATTTTAGTATTGAACTCCTCAAAGAATCTCCTTCTCCTGCTTTGCGAACCTGTGCAAGGCTTGCGCAATTGCAGGTGGTACATTATTATTGTTATTATTATTTTGTTGTATGTACATCTACTTTTCCCTGAGGATTGACTTTGTAATTGCAGCCTTTCGTTGGCCGCGAGCTGTTTGCAGCTGGTTTTGTGAGTTGCTGGGCTCAACTGAACGAAACTTGTCAGCAACAGTTAGTTCGGAGTTTAGAAATGGCATTTTCTTCTCCAAATATTCCTCCAGAAATTCTGGCAACACTCCTTAACTTGGTATCTATTATTTGAAAGAATCGTCGTCATTCATTGTGATGTATACTTGTGGTAGTCGTATTTTTCTTGTTATGTTCACAGTTACCATGAGATACTTTACAAAAAAGTATGAAAAAGAAATGTGTTTATCTTGAGAGTTGTCAGTTTAATGTGAAATTAGTTTATGTTACTATGAAAATCAATTCACTGAAAGTAGTATCAAATTTCATGTTTAGGTATTAACTGATTTTTGTGGTATCAGACTGCCAGTATAATCTGACATTGTTATAGTTATAGTTAATATTACATGTTATCACAGCGGCAAAATGTAAAACTCACCATTTTTGCCCAAATCTAGCTGCAGACAATATATTCCGTTTATAATAATTTATTTTCTTGTATTGTAATCAATAATTAATGTTGGACTAAATATATCATGGAGGTATACAAGCTGTATATTTTCTACGAATGAGGTCTGTGTCTGGAGCTATCCATTTTGGATTTGACTCGGGCTTAAAGTAAATTTTTTTACATATTTATCCGCCTACCCTCGACTGATCCTCGAGTAGTCTCTCTAGCGCCAGGCCCTGCCCAGCCGCCTAGCACCTTCCCAACGACTTTTGCTACACGGGGCTTAAGACTTTTCGTATTATAATAGTTCCATGTCTATAAATAGGAGATACAAATTCTACCCCAATGATGTGCTGGCCTTACATAATATGGCACTGTCTGAACATATCTTGAACTCCTAAATCTGCAGGCTGAGTTTATGGAGCATGATGAGAAACCTCTTCCAATAGATATTCGACTACTTGGTGCTCTTGCAGAAAAGGTAATTTTGATCTTCTTGATTGATTAGGAATTTTATTGGTGATCTAGCTCACACAACTGGTAATTCGGTATTGCTCCTTTGTATCAAGAGCTCCTCCTTTATATTGATGCATCTACTGAAGCTGAATTGTTCCTCAGTGTAGAGCATTCGCGAAGGCTCTACATTATAAGGAAATGGAGTTTGAAGGTGCACGCTCGAAGAAGATGGATGCTAACCCAGTGGCTGCTGTTGAAGCTCTTATACATATAAATAATCAGTTGCACCAGCATGAGGTCTGTATATCCTCTATGTTATAGACTTCAAATGAGTATAATACCCAATACGCCTGGTGTTTATAGAAACATTCGAGGGATACTTTCTGTCCAGTCAAGATTTTAATCAAGATTTTTATCCCCAGGCTGCTGTCGGAATACTGACTTATGCTCAGCAAGATCTGGATGTCCAACTGAAGGAATCCTGGTAAATTTAAGCCAAACTCCATTTTTTGAGATTTTATTTATGTTTGTTCTGCATTAAGAGATAGACCACTGTTGCCTTGCTATAGCAGTTTAGTTTAAAGCTTTAGCAGTCGCTGCTGTGCAATTTACTTGATTGATGGAGACTTTCTTATCATGTGGTTGTATTATATTTACTATAGGTATGAAAAACTGCAGCGGTGGGATGATGCTCTCAAGGCATACACTGTCAAAGCATCTCAGGCAGCTAGTCCCCATGTCATTTTGGATGCTACGTTAGGTTTGTACTATTATCCGTGTGTCTGGTTTGCGTTTTTTCTTTCTTCAGTTTTTTCTGCGATAAGCATAACTGTATCAAGAAGAGGAGCAACGAAAGATGCTCTTAGTATCATCTGGTGCTCTAATGCGCAATTGTGAGCCTTTCGTGGGCCGTTGGTTGTGCCTTTTCGTTTTCTTGCTCGTAATGTTTTTTATAATATGCCTTTTACATTTTACTGATGTTTCATATTCTTTTGATGACCTTCTATTACAAAGATACCGTTAAGGGTTTTCATTTTGTATATATCTCGTAGGAAGAATGCGATGTTTGGCTGCACTAGCTCGATGGGAAGAGCTCAATAACCTCTGCAAGGAATTTTGGACCCCCGCGGAGCCTGCAGCTCGACTAGAAATGGCACCAATGGTTTGTGCTTACTCATTTGTCATACTTCCAATGAATATGTGTGGCTTCAGCTAAAAGATATGGTTCATTTTTCTAGGCTGCTAGTGCTGCCTGGAACATGGGGGAGTGGGATCAGATGTCTGATTATGTCTCTCGTCTGGATGATGGGGATGAGACCAAACTCCGAATCCTAGGGAACACTGCTGCAACTGGCGATGGAAGTAGTAACGGTACTTTCTTTAGGGCTGTTTTGTTGGTTCGCCGTGGGAAGGTAAGAATCTTTGATACTGTCGATCTTGCCTGTTGTTTTCTCTTATGATTTCAATCTGCGTAGAGAGCTTAGTTTCCCTTCTTTACAGTATGACGAGGCACGTGAATTTGTTGAGAGGGCAAGAAAATGTTTGGCAACAGAGCTTGCGGCGCTGGTAAGTTTCTTTAGCCCCATTGCTTGGCTATGTGCACTGCATCGGTTTTCTGGAACTGTTTTTACAATGGGTATTGGCCTGTTAACAAACCTTGTGTACTTTTCATATTATTATTACAAAGCGTGTGACTTAATATGTCTTTAACCATTGGAATGTGATAGTTTAGTTGAAAACTTGAAATTCAAACTTTGTGCATTTTTAAAGCCCTCCATGAATGCAGTTTTTCTCTTTTCCCCTTCTATCCATTTTTCTTCCTTCCTTTTCTCCCTGTCTGGTATTTAGATTTCAAATTTCCTTGTTACAAAATCTTTATATATTTACTACCGGAGTATCAACTTTTTACTTCTATTCATAATTGTTGTTCTCACATAATATCTGATTTGTGGTAATATATTCAAGACGTTATTCGTTGTGTAGGTCCTTGAGAGTTACGATCGTGCTTACAGCAATATGGTGCGAGTTCAACAGCTGTCTGAATTGGAGGAGGTACTTTCTGATCTTAATTCCTATGGTCATTATTGTGTCAAACTGGATTTCTATGGTCTTGAACGTACCACCGTAGATCTGAACACATGTGCATTATGCGACACTGCGACAGGTCATAGATTACTGTACGCTTCCTATAGGAAACTCTGTCGCTGAAGGACGGAGAGCCCTAATTCGAAATATGTGGACCGAACGAATACAGGGAACAAAGCGAAATGTAGAGGTGAGTAGGCCTTTACGTACCAGTCTTGATTTTATTATCAACATCTCTTTTCCATATTTTTATTATCAACATCCCTTTTCCATATTTAACCTTTGTAATGCTTATTGGTTGGGGATAATTCTTAAATCTGGTTACTGCATGCTTTTACTGTTAATATGCCTAGCTTCTTTGCAAGCTAGTGTCTTCTTGCTTGGCCATCTATGATTCACTGCTGAGTCATTCATTAATACATAGAATGATGTTTCTCCTTGCCTTCATTCTTGAATCGTGCAGGTTTGGCAAGCACTTCTCGCAGTCCGAGCACTTGTGCTGCCCCCCACAGAAGACATAGATACTTGGCTCAAGTTTGCTTCTCTTTGCCGCAAAAGTGGTAGAATCAGTCAAGCACGATCCACTTTAGTCAAACTGTTACAGGTCAGTGGTGCATATTTATTGGTGCTACATTTCTGCTTTCAACTACTTCGTTATTGATAAAGCATTTCATTTTTGTTAAATTTAATGTATCTATTCAATACAGTACGACCCGGAGACCACAATGGAAAATATGCCATATCATGGTCCTCCACAAGTGATTTTGGCCTACCTAAAGTATCAGTGGTCTCTTGGGGAAGATTTGAAGAGAAAAGAATCATTTGCAAGGTTGCAGGTACCAAGAATACCTTCTTTAGTTTTATCTTTTTGTGACCCTTTTAATGGTGCAGTTTTGGCGCATACATTCTGATGGTTCTATTTGGTTTGATTTTTTCATGGTTTTTATCATAATTGTTAACTGTTTCTCCTTTTTTAGGATCTTGCTATGGAGCTTTCAGGAACAATGGGCAGTCCGCCAGGGTTACCAGCTAGTTTAGTTAGTTCTTCAAGTCCTTGCATTCCGCTTATTGCTCGTGTTTACCTTAAACTTGGGACTTGGCACTGGGCACTTTCTCCTGCATTGGATGACGAGACTATACAAGGTTAATTTTTGATTAATTGTTTGCATCTCATTGTTTGGCGACACAAATATCCTTTAGCTTTAACGTTTGCTTCTTTGTCTTCTTTTGAAGAATGTCGTCTTATTTGCCTGCTTATTGTCTCTCATTGTCAGCAGAAGTCCTTATTGCATTCCGGAATGCCACTCAATGTGCAACTGACTGGTCGAAAGCTTGGCACACATGGGCACTCTTCAATACTGCTGTCATGTCTCATTACATGAATGTTTACACTGGGAGAGGGTTCCCTGATTTCGCTGGGAAGTATGTTGTAGCAGCTGTTACTGGTTATTTTCATTCAATTGCATGTGCAGCAACTGCAAAAGGAGTGGACGACAGTTTACAGGTAAAATCATTTCTCATGTGGAAGCAGGTTTTGCTTCTGCTAATCATACTCACATTTATACCTTTTTATAGCGAACTTGTAATTTTTTTTTTCTTATTATACGAACTCATCTTTTATTTTTGTTGTTCTTTTGTCAAATTTACTATCTAGAGATTAGATCTTAAATCATACATGGATAAAGTACTATTTACATTTTACAGTCTTATTTTGCACCTAAGTTTTGCCAATTTTGTTTGTAACTTAATCTGGACCTACGGATTATTGCTTATCGATGCAAATAGTGCTGTGCTCTATATTTATCTCTTGTTTAGTTGAACGTGAGATTTTGGGGTTTATATTTCTGTCTCTAAATCAGTGTGATATTTATTTCATTATCTTATGTTTGCTAACTGTACTTTTAATTGGGCTGGTAATTCTTTTTCCAGGATATCCTTCGTCTTCTCACGCTGTGGTTTAACCATGGAGCTACTGCAGAGGTTCAATTGGCGCTGCAGAAAGGATTTGCGCATGTTAATATCGACACATGGCTGGTTGTGTTGCCTCAAATAATTGCCAGAATACATTCAAACAACCATGCTGTGAGAGAACTCATACAATCGCTTCTAGTGCGGATAGGGCGAGGACATCCACAGGTTTGCTTTTGTTGTTTCCACAATCATTTTTTTGTACTTGAGTAACTCCTAAACTAAAAGTAGAATACAAAAAATGTGCAGCTCTAACATGTCAAACCACTAAATGATGATCAGAAACCAGAAAGCTGGTTTCATATTTGCTCCTTGTCCAGCCGTCCTTTATTAAATGATATCTAGCATAGGGGAAATGTAAAAACGCATTTCAAGCCAAACATTAATACTCATGTCGCACAAGTCTTTCCAATTTGTCTGTTTGAGTGTTTCGGTTCCGATGCTGCATGTCTGAGTCCATAACGTCGGCGTGTTCCATTTTCTTGGACCGGGGAATGCTGTGATGCTAGTTACTTTTAGTTCTTCAATATTATTCTTTTGCGCAAATAGTTTTTCTTAAATGAATTAAAGCATCAACTTTGGCCTTCTAGTTTGTGTAATCTTTTTTATCGGTAATATTTCCTTTGGAACTTATGAAAAGACACGCCTTTTGGGCACTTTAAGAAATGTTTATGGATTTCGTTGACAGGCTCTTATGTACCCTCTTCTTGTGGCGTGCAAATCAATAAGCAATATGCGCAGAGCTGCAGCACAAGAAGTGGTTGATAGAGTTAGGCAGCATAGCGGCGTACTTGTGGATCAGGTAACAATTGTTTTTGTTCTTCTTTTTTTAAGGAATCTTATTTTAATTGGAATCCTGGTTGCTAGTGCCTGTCATTTTATTAGGAGACCGTTCATGCAGGCACAACTTGTGTCCAAGGAGTTGATTAGGGTTGCAATACTGTGGCATGAAATGTGGCATGAAGCGCTGGAAGAAGCCAGCAGGCTATATTTTGGTGAGCATAATATTGAAGGAATGTTGAACGTGCTGGAGCCACTGCATGAAAGGCTGAAGGAAGGCGCTAGCACCATTAAAGAACAAACTTTTATCCAGGTAATTATCTCGGTCGTTTTGGTACTTTATCTAGGTTTGGAATTTCCTGGACCATTGCATGGGGACCAACAGGTGATAGTTTGCCAAGTAGGTGAGTTGCATGATCATTAACTAGTAAACATGTCCTGATCATACATGCTTTGGTCCACCTATGTATTTTCAGCTCAAACTGTGGTTGATGTCCTTTCATAGTATAAGCATTAACAATAACTCATTATGCAAACAGACCTTTCAGAATATAAGCATTATTAATAAATCTGGTGTCTATATCCCTTAACAACTGATCCCTACCAAGTTGTTGTTTCGACCTGTTTGCCACCAAGTAGAGATTGATATCTTGTTGGGAAGTTGTCGTGTGGACCATGTTGCTCGTAGAGTGTACTGTGTCATCACTGAGTGTGCAAGCTTTGTGTAGTTGGAGCTTGGAATTTTCACCATTTTAGTCTTTCAGCATACAGTATTCAGCAAGTTTTCTTTCCCATATTATGGAAACTCAAAATTACTCATACCAAAGTGTCAAACGTAGGATTCGTTGAATGTTTGACCTTCTAATATGTTTTTTCTTTTCTTTTCTTTTTTTTTTTTTTTTTTTTTGGAAACAGGCATATGGCCATGAATTACTGGAGGCCTATGAGTGCTGCATGAAATACAAGAAAACTGGGAAGGATGCAGAACTTACTCAGGTAATAGAGTTCCTACATGAATCTGGCATGCACCTTTATATAATTCTGTTTCATCTGGGTTGGTTTATTTATTTAGTTCTGGAAAAACTAAAAAGTTGACGCTTCTCGTTTGATGCTGGTTTTCTAGTTTCTCTTTGTTTACGACATAGAATGTGCTTGTAAAAGCTATACAGAGTTATATACCCGTTTTCTCGAATTTTCTGTTAAGCATGTGGCTTACCGTTATAGAATTAAAATTTGTTTTCCTTGCTCATGTTGAGATTATTCATTTGGTGTCATCTTTCTAGATCTTGGCAAATCCTAGTTATATATGATAAAACTTTTCCTATATTCCAACTCTGTTTTGCCTAAAACTTCCACCAGTGTATTCAATGGTTTTTTTGCTACAAAACCATCACCAGATGTCAACTTCGAATTTTTGTGACGCTGCTATTGACAAATACGTATTTGTTTGACAGGCATGGGATCTCTATTATCACGTATTCAGACGTATTGACAAGCAGCTACCTAGTCTTACAACCCTAGACTTGCAGGCAAGGAATACTGTAGTGTAGTCTCTTAATGATTTCAGTAGTGCTTTTCTCATTGGCTTCGAAAATTGCAGTCTGTTTCCCCAGAGCTGCTTGACTGCCGCGACTTGGAGCTTGCTGTGCCTGGAACATACCGTGCAGGTGATTGATCAAATTCTAGTGAATATTTGATGGACTTTTATAAAAGCCTTTAGTGCTCTAATATTAGTGCTTACTCTCGTATCTCAGGATCACCTGTTGTTACCATTGCTTCATTTGCGCCACAGCTTGTTGTGATAACATCTAAACAACGGCCCCGCAAGTTGACAATTCATGGGAGTGATGGAGAAGACTATGCTTTTCTGTTGAAGGGGCACGAAGATTTACGTCAAGATGAGCGTGTTATGCAGGTAATAACATAATTCCTTTCCCATTGGCCGCCTCAACTTATCCGTGCTAGAAATTATCACAGAGTTTCGAGTTTATAATTAATAGGTAGTAATTTGGTATTAACTAAAAAGTGCTTTTATTAGCTTTTTGGACTGGTGAATACCTTGTTGGAGAACTCCAGAAAAACTCAAGAGAAGGATCTTTCCATTCAACGTTACGCTGTCATCCCATTATCTCCCAATAGTGGGTTAATTGGATGGGTTCCAAACTGTGATACTTTGCACCATTTGATCCGGGAATACAGAGATGCCAGAAAGGTTGGTATGCCTAACTAAATTATAATTTTCTTCTGGTTATTAGAATAATCAAAATCTGATCTGTAAACGTTGGTTCACAGATCACCTTGAATCAAGAGCATAAACTTATGCTGGCTTTTGCTCCGGATTATGATCACTTGCCACTCATCGCTAAAGTCGAAGTGTTTGAGCATGCTTTGCAGAATACTGAAGGGAATGACTTGTCAAGGGTATGATACCACTTCTCTCTTTAGTACTTGTAAAAAATGCCTTGCGGTATTGTGAATTTATCTTCTTGCATCATCTGAGGATTCTTCCTGGTTGCTCTTTCTGTTGTAGGAATTTTCCATGTCATGTGTTATGAAATCCTATGTGTTGAATGTTGTAGGTTCTGTGGTTAAAAAGTCGCACTTCTGAGGTCTGGCTAGACCGTAGGACAAATTACACTAGAAGCTTGGCTGTCATGAGCATGGTACTTGTTCCTCATGTCTAATCTCTAAACCAACTTATATTTTACATGAAGCTAACAGTGATTTCATTTTTTTCTTTCCAGGTAGGTTATCTCCTAGGATTAGGAGACAGACATCCAAGTAATCTTATGCTACATCGTTATAGGTACTTCTAACTTCTGTGATCTTCCTTTTGTTGTCATAGATGAGAACGATCTAAAGGTATTAATTAATTCTTAAATTGCAAAAATTTTGTAGTGGGAAAATATTACATATTGACTTTGGAGATTGCTTCGAAGCCTCAATGAACCGGGAGAAGTTCCCGGAAAAGGTACGTTTGGTTAAATGATAAATGCATAACCTTTGTCAATTCTATGGGTGTTAGAATACCAACATTTTCATCATTCTTACAGTTTTCCCCTATTGAAATATCATGGAACAGGTTCCTTTCCGTCTGACTAGAATGCTTGTGAAAGCTATGGAAGTCAGCGGCATTGAGGGAAACTTCAGATCGACGTGCGAGAATGTTATGCAAGTTCTTCGAACAAACAAGGATAGTGTCATGGCCATGATGGAGGTATAAAATTAAATATTTTTATTCAACTGTTAGTATATCACATTGATCAAATTGTATGAGCTCCTTGAAAATTGTATGAGTTCCTTGAAAATTGAATGCTGTTATTTAGCTGAAAACAGAAACAATACCAACTGAAACCTTCTAAAGACAAATAAAGGAGAATAATGGTAGAAACCTAGATGGTGTCATTCCAGTCACCACGAACAGCAAAAATAGACATTCAAAATTTCATATTTGTATGTTTGGTTTTTGTTTTAGTGGTTACTGTGAAGCAACTGGCTCAAATTGGCCAGCATTTATACCATTCACTGGTACATGACAGGAAATATGTCTTCTAGAATCACTTGGTTTTATTTTGAGACACAGTGCGGCTTCATCTTACTCAGGCAACTTCATTGGAATCATGGCTTAGATTATCTGTCTGCTAATAGCGCCTTTCCTAGTTAATCACATGAAAGTTGTGCTTCACTGCTAGGCTTATGTTTAACTCACCAAGAGCATCTCTCTTTACTAATCCAAGCATCTCGCCTACTTGAATGATTTCTTTTCTTCTTTCCTATATATTGTTCTTTCATTATCGTGTGGCACTTAATACATATTGACCTTGTAAATAGTTTCTTTAGAAATTTTCTAAGGTTGGTGATTCGTATGTTTAATTGTTCACAGGCTTTTGTACACGATCCTCTTATAAATTGGCGACTTTTTAATTTCAACGAAGTCCCTCTTACTAATAGTCACGTCCAGCCAGTTGTAAATAGTGAAGAACCTGCGCCCAATAGGGAGCTACCTCAAAGAGGTGCTAGAGAAAGAGAACTTCTCCAGGTATTTATATTTTCCTCTAGAGGTTTTGTGGGTTCTTTAATATTGAAGGTCGCAAGTGATTTCATACCCAATTGGTCGTTCTTGTACAGGCTGTCAACCAACTTAGTGATGCTAATGCTAATGAAGTTCTAAATGTGCGTGCTGTGGTCGTCATGGAAAGGATGAGCAATAAACTCACAGGGCGCGATTTCTCCACTGGTGCTTCAGTCCCCAGCACAACCAGCTCCGCTCAACATGCAGTAGACCATACTACATTGACCCCTGGAGATGCACGTGAAGTAGATCATGGGCTTTCTGTTAAACTCCAAGTTCAGAAATTGATTCTTCAAGCTACATCACATGAAAATTTGTGCCAGAACTATGTTGGGTACGTAATTCCAATTTCTTTCCAGTTATTTACAGCCAAATCAGTAAAATTCAACTATACAGGTGGTAATTTTCACTTCTGCCATTTCCTTGGACATTTACCACAGAAAATAATACAATTGTGTTTCTTGTTATTCAGGTGGTGTCCATTCTGGTGAATAGATTTTTCTTTGTTTCTGTAAATGGCATGTACATAACTAGGATTACTTTTGTTGTAACTTGTAAGTATTTATGTAAATATCAGATATGTAAAAAGTAAATGAAATCGATGGGAGTTCTCTCTACTTAGCAGTAGTCAGCTCTTTCAGAACTAGAAGGTAGAAACAGGAACATAACAATGTTGTTGGTTGTACCACAAATTGAATATATACATGTATTTTTTTTTGAAACTGAAAAATTGAATTGAATTTTAAATAGCGGTTACATTGTGTGCATCCTTATGCAGTTGATCAACAATTTCAACCGGAGGAGCTATAATCCAAACACCACTAATAAATTGAGTTCCAGCTACTTTGAGAGTCTGCAACTATATTTTTTTTCTTTGGGCACATAGCAACATTGCCAAAAGGGATGAGTACTTAATAAGATTCTGATCCTAGTTAGCAATTCGGGATTCGGCAAATATATGAGTATTATACGGTTTTGTAAAATTCAGATTCGGTCCAAAATTTGGTCAACGGGACGTGATTCGTCAGTAATTCGGAACAGCATACGTACGTGTATGATTCGATTTATAAATGTGAGTTCGGCTCTGAAAATTCGGTATGTATATATAACAAAGAATTTGTATTTATAAGGTCATGGACCAATTTTTATGCATATGTGTGAGTTATTTAAAGAAAAAATAAACTTAATATGATGATATTAATAATATATACAACATTAGTTATCCAAGAGGACGTCGTATGGTGGTTTAGATGCTTGGTTAGTGAGTTTGAGATCTCTCTCACCTTCACCTTCAAATCTCTTCAGTCGTTTTTGTTTCATAAAAATCACAACACGTCTAATATTCGGTCGTGTATGCTCGGGAGGCAGTAAAGCCCAAAAAATGGAGTCTTTGAAAAATAAAAGCTAAAGAATTTATGGCGAATTAAGCGGACGTATCATTCGGGATACGTAAAATTCGTGAACGGTTCGCGAATAATTCGGAAATGCCACATAATACGCGACTTGGATTCGGAGTTGCAAACGTACGCGAATAAGACGATAAAATTCGTGATACGGAAAAATTCGCGAATGATTCGCGAATCATTCGCGAACTTACTAACTAGGATCCTGATATCTAAAATCAAATTATGTAATCTCCAGCTTATAGAAACTCCCAAGACTGGGTCCACTACAAGCTTTGCATCCAGCTCAAAGATCACTTTCTCCAGATTTTTCTCCAAAACCCATTGCATTGCCTCCCATAAAGCTTTACTCTCAGCTTGCTCTGGACTATTTGCCTTGGTTAAATAGATGCATGTTATATACATACATGTATTCATTTCCTTATAACCAGTGTCCAAATAGTGAGAAGAAAAATCAAGTTGATTTTTGAAGTTCTTGGAAATCAAATAAGACATACAAAAAAGTCCAGATGAAACCTTTATTCAGAAAGAAAACGAATGGCCTTAGTTACTAAGATCAAAGCCATAGAAACAAAGGATCGGAGACCTTATCTTAATGGTGGACAAGTCGAGCAATGATCTCTTCAATGTTATTATCTGAACTTCCACCTTCATTTACTGCATCTTTTGCCAACTCTTTCCATTTATTAGCATTCCTCTTGATTTCTTCGAATCTTTCTCCTTCCATTACTTCCTTAATACACCTACAAATTTCTTCTCTCCTGACAAAACCTTTGTCATCCACCCTAACTCTAATTCCCATTCTCCAAACTTCTTCAACGAATTTTGCACCGCTGAACTGATCCAAAAATTGTGGCATAGCAACCATTGGGACTCCCAAACAGACCCCTTCAATTGTAGAATTCCATCCACAATGTGTCATAAAACAACCAACAGCTTCGTGAGACAAAACCTGTAGTTGTGGGCACCAGTTGACAATCAAGCCAATGCCATTTTTAGAGGTTTCTTGCAAGAAATTGATAGGTAATTTGCTTTCCTCTGACTCTCGAACAACCCACAAGAAATGAGTTTTGCTTTCTATTAAACCCCATGCAATCTCTTCCATCTGCTCTGGCCCCAAACTTGCTGCACTCCCAAATGATATGTACACCACAGTTCCTGGTTCTTTGGTGTTCAGCCAATTTGCGCAGGCATCTTCATTTGGCTTGAAGAGATTGAAACCGTATTCATTATCATCTTGGATCCTATTGTCTAGGTAGACTGATGGTATTGTTGGTCCGATCGTCTTCACTGGGCACATCTTTGACATCCATTCCACCACCTAGAGAGTGAAGAAAACTTAAAAATAGGCTCCCCTGGATGTTACTCCAAGGATAAAAATGAAAATTTTTCCAAGTTATTCTGAATTTTCTTGAAAAGAGAAAAGAAGAAATGGTGCTTACCTCTTCTTCCAACTGATCAAATGAGTTGAAAAGAACCCAATCAGCTTCCTTGATATTTGACAGCTGATCCAAAATGAATTTCAAGAAAGGTGGGTGTTTCCCACTGGAATTTGAAGTGCCCTCAAAAGATCTCAGAACAGGAATCCCAATTGTAGATAAATCAGGAATAGAAGAATTAGGCCCTTTGTCACCTTCTTCACCATCTAATGTCATTTTGTAGTAACTATAAATTGAAGAACAAGATTGAGTGAAAAAAGCTGCTCCAAGAACACTCACTTCTTTTGCTATACCTAAACACCATGGCAAATTAGCATCATAAACAAGACACTTGATAAGGTAATCTAATGGGTTTTCTTGGGTTTTCATGATGAGTTTCTCTAAATTTTTTGAAGCAATGGATTCAAACTTTTCTGAGAAAACTTTGAATCCTCCGAGTGTTTTCATGTCACCTTCAATAATGTCATCATAAATGGGTTCTAAGCTTATGGATTCTCCAATAATTACTTGTTTGGTTTGTTGAAGAGATTTGATGACAGAAACAGTAGTAGCTACTGTTATTTTGATTCCTTTTGAAGATAGGCGTTTGCAGAATTGAAGCATTGGGTTCATATGGCCTTGACCATGATATGGTACCACCATTACATGACCTCTGTAGTCTCTCTTCTTCTCTACTTCCATAATCTTAAGTATCTTGCCCTACAAAGTCTATCTAGCTCAAGAGTACAGTACCGAAGGTGATATTTAAACACAACATATTTTCATTAAACTAGTCCAAAATGGCAATCTGTTCATTCCTTGGACCCCGAGCATGCATGTCAGCATGACATCACCATCATTTGCTAAGGTTGTTGGTGGTTGTAGGATTTAATGGGCGATTCAATAGTCGGTCAATTGGCTGATCTCAGCCTTGGCATGGGCATAAATCACTACTACTTCCTTGGCGTAGTTGGTAAAGCGTCAGCCTGCTCACCTTAGGTTAAGAATTCAAGGCGTGGTACCAGACGGGAACAGTGGCGATTGGATATGGGTGACGGTGGCATCTAAAATACCTTTTTGGCCCTCTAATGCAATTCTAAGAGGTTCTATCTATGGGCAACATGCACAGCCGCACAGTTTGTTTTTTTTTTCTTGAATTTTTTTGAATTGTTTTTCTCTATAAAAAAAATAAGGAGACTTTTAAGTGGTTTTTCCAATTATATATCCTTATGTTCTAGAAATATAGTGAAATTTTGTGAATTTTTCTTTTCGCAGAAATGAGGAGATTTTTATGTGTTTTTTACAATTATATCCTTACGCATAACAAAAAAAAAAATGAAATTTACGATAGATATAAAGACCCGTACAACGAATATAATTTTTTTATCAAATTAGATATATTTTTGAGACTAAAAATTAGTATTTGAAGTTTGCAGTTAAAATGTGTTGTTTTAACTAATTGTTGAATTATACACTTATTCCAGATTTAATCGCATAATTAAGAAAAATATTATCAGGTAGATAGATAGGAATTTGTGTGTAATATATGACCGCGGGCATTGACTTCAAGATCTAAAAGAATTTGCACGTCAACGACACTGATGTTCGTTGGAATGAAGAACAAACATCCACAAATTTTTGCCTTTCCTCCTTGATTCTCTCCTTGTTCGGCTGGGAAACACAATTTAGGTTTTGTTTCTTCTATATCTAACCAAGTCTCAGTGGTGTCTATAATTTCTGAAATTCTTTTTTTATTCTCCCACTCATCCGGTCACAGCCTCCCACTTCCACCAATGAATACTCATGCACCACCTCATACTACCAATCCAACGCTTCCTTCCACCGCAAAAGCTACTCTTCAACCAAGTTTACACATAATCAACTCTAGAAAGAAACATAAAAAGCAGAGCACAAATTTGTACAACTCTACTTCAGAAGCTTCATCTTCAGCTAAATAAAAGAGAAAGAAAAGAACCTACCTTTTAACCCAGAACCATCACAATCTTTCTTCACACCTAAATCATCTTCGACTTATGATACATCTTTTTTGAAAGGGACATTCACATCTCCAAACCCTCTTCAAAAGCAACAAAACACTACTCAGTGACATCAAAACTTTCATAATTACAAAATCACCCATCGTCTATAACACATAATCTGAAAGACGATGAAACCCCACTTTTCCAACGTACTGAAAGAATGAAAAACCTTATGCATGCGCACAATGAACACTGTTTAGCTGTGAAAGTTCTTGGAGGAAATGCTGATTTTTTCTCTTTCAAACAAGACCTATCTAAAAAGTGGTATCCCATGCGTATATACCACATGGAAACAAGCTTTACCCATCAAGTTTTCCAGCTTTTTTTTTTGTTGCACAAGGGAGACAAAATAAATATCCTTGAAAACAAGCCTTGGACTGTTGGTAACCAAGTGGTTCTCATTTAAGATTGGAATGTATTCCAAAAACACCCAGAAAAGTGATTCTTGTTTGCCCCTTTTTGGATTCAGTTACTAAATCTTCCTTGTTTTTTAAATGATGAAAAAACAATATTTGAGTTGATTGAAAATCTGAAACAGGAACAGTGTTACAGGTAGATTTTTCGAGGAAAGGGAATGTGTTCAAGGAGTATGGGTACAAATAAGGAGTAGTGTTAACGGATGTTTCCATACCATTTCTCCTTGGTGTGATGTTAAAAGTAAGGAAAGGGGTATAGGTACAATTTGCATGTGAAAATATTCCGTTACTTTTCTTTTTATGTGGTTTCAAGGGCATGTGTTCAAGGAGTGTACAAACTTCCTAGACATAGAGAAAGCTATGAGAAACGTCAAGTTCCCGAACTACCCTTATGGAAGGTTGAACTCAAGAATGAAAGCTACTATCACCAAAGCTCAGAAAATGGGAGAACCACAATACGTGAGGATAACCAACTTCTACACTGGTGAGTCATCTACAAACCGTAACCCTCATGCTGAAAATCAAGATCAAGATCAACATCAACAACACCAACATCATGATCAGAATAGTCCTCAAGAACAACCACCAGCAGAAAAGACACAGCTTGACAAACCATGGACGGTTCGGGTTAACGATTTGGTAAAGAATAAATCGGTACCAACACAGCTAGCTGAGGAGATGACTCGTCGAGGGTTGGCTTGGAGCTCGGTCAATAAGCAGGAACAACCTGACACATTTACTTCCTCGGACCAACCTATGCAGCCTCCTCGGCCGTCCATGCAGAACAATAAATAATGAGCCCATGCAATTGCTGCAAATTCTGAAAAGTGAAAACTTCGGGGAGATTCATTCTCCCAGATTTTTCCACTGTTAAACCCACGGACAGAAAAGTTCAGGCGCGCATCCATTTTCCCGTCAAAAATTCGTAGCAGACCCATAATTTATGAAATTCTGTTTCTCAGTTTTTAAAAGGCCAAACTACACTTTTCTTCGAGCGACGAACAGAGAGAAGCGAGAAGAAAACAATGGTGAACTCCGATTCTTCGTTTTTAACATTTGGATTTTTCTCTTTGTCAAATCTTTTCCAAAATCCTTTTCTGAATAATCTTCTCAATAAAACTAGGGTTTTTGTTTCAAAATCTGCGATTTAAATCTGGGGATTTTGAGTTTTTGTTGTCTTTGATTGCACATGCATAAGATGTTATGCATATTCTTTTTGTACTGCATGACTTGTTATGCACATTTTCTTTGTACTGCATAACTAGTTATGCATATTTTTTTTTGCATCTGCAGTGATTTATGATAAGCATAACCTTTGATGCACACTGTTTTGTACTGCACAATGTCTTATGCATCTGCATAACTGGTTATGCACATTTATTTTACTTGTGCTACATAACAAGTTATGCACATTTTCTTTGTACTGCATAACTAGTTATGCACATTTTCTTTGCATCTGCAGTGATTTATGATAAGCATAACCTTTGATGCATCTGCATAACTAGTTATGCACATTGTTCTGTACTGCATAATGTCTTATGCATCTGCATAACTGGTTATGCACTTTTTTTGTGTGCCACATAACAAGTTATGCATCTGCATAACTGGTTATGCACATTTTCTTTGTACTGCATAACTGGTTATGCACATTTTTTCTGTACTGCATAACTGGTTATGCACATTTATTTTTATGCCACATAACAAGTTATGCATCTGCATAACTGGTTATGCACATTTTTTTTGTACTGCATAACTTGTTATGCACATTTTCTTTGTACTGCATAACTAGTTATGCATATTTTTTTTGCATCTGCAGTGATTTATGATAAACATAACCTTTGATGCATCTGCATAACTAGTCATGCACATTGTTATGTACTGCATAATGTCTTATGCATCTGCATAACTGGTTATGCACTTTTTTTATACTGCATAACTTGTTATGCATCTGCATAACTGGTTATGCACATTTTCTTTGTACTGCATAACTAGTTATGCACTTTTTTTTTGTACTGCATAACTTGTTATCCACATTTATTTTTGTACTGCATAACTGGTTATGCACATTTATTTTTCGTTAACTGAAAGTGAAAGTATCAAAGTAAAATAAAATGTTGATTTTGTTTGTGTTTCGTTCATTTTTTTTCGAAATGTTGTTTTTAGAATTTGTAAACTGTAAATAGTTTCTAGGTTGGTTTTTTAGAGTATGAAATTGATTTTTCATCCATTTTTGTTGAAATTGATTTTTTTTTCTGTTTCTTCTACTTGATTTTTTCTTCTTCATCTGTTTCATCCATTTTTGTTGAAATGTATTCTAGGGTTTAGTCAAAAATGATTTACTTTTTTGAATCATCGATTTTAAATGATTTATTTCTTTAAATGATGGAGAAAAAATCTTTGCAGATCCGTTGCAGAGATTAATGGAGGAATAGAGAAAGAAACCGGCGGAGAAGAAAAGAAATTATGCCCAAAAACGATGAAGGGTAATAGAGTCCTTCAGTATGTTTTAAATATTTTTAAATAATTATGGGTGCGACTGTATCAGAAATTAATTGTGGCCTGGCGGCTAGAATTTTTTTTTGGGCCTGCGCCTAAGTTCCCCCAAAAATTCATAAACTGTCCGTGTCAGGAATGTTGGGTAAAGATTTCTACTTCAGGGCCACACGGTAACACGTCGACAATGCCACCTCAGCAGCTAGTCATCTTCGTAACCCACGTATCAGAACACATCATCAATTAGACAGATCCGCAACATCAAGGCCAAAAAGAAAAAGCTCAGAATGCCGAATCCAGTATCCAAGCTTAGCCAACCGAGAACCGTGGACATCAACCGCTTGAGAGCACAAACCCGAGCCCGAAATCCAAACCCGGAATGGCAAGAATGTTAGCTTTCTTTTCTTCACACCAGATTACACTCAAGTACTAACATCTTTTTTGCAGCATCGAGATGCTAAGGTCAAACTATTAGTGCACAATGTTAATGGCAAGACTGTGATGATTTTCACACACAGTGGAAAGCCGGAGGAAAGAAATCACCCACTCCGACCACGTACAGACATACAAAAGAAGGACTTCTAGGCCACCAACAAGAGTGCCAGAACATTTGATGCTACCAAATACACCGAACTATGCAGCTAGAACTCCACCACCTAAGGAAAGAAAATACGTCTCGATTGCAGAACTTGAGCATCACACCACCAAAATGAATTCACCAGATGTTGAGATACCAATACCGAGAATCAGAAAACAAAGAAACAACAGATCTCAACAACCATTGAGCCAGCACAACACAACTTCAGGAACACCTATTCGGCATGTGGCATCCCATGCTTCGACTTCTTTCTACAACCAAATTAGTGGCAAGAAAACCAGAGGTACCAAGCCTGCATGGAAACTTTCCCTTAGTGAAAATATTGTCACAGCAGACAAGTCGAATGATGAGTGAGGTGTTGGCATGGACCAACACTCGCGCCAAGCATGAATTTTCTTTCATGGAACTATCAAGGGGTGCACAACCCTTTGACAGTCTCAAAACTGCATGAGTATACACTCAAGTTCAAAACTGTTTTTTTTTGTCTGAAACTCTAGCTTCTGTTTCGCATATATCTTTTTTGCAAAGTACTCTAAGGATTTCATTTTTTTCTTTCAATCCCTTATATTGGACATAGAGGTGGCCTCTGCATGATGTGCTCAATGTCTCTATTTTAGTTGCTAATCAAAATGTGATCCATGCTTAAATCTATTCAAACCAATAAAATCAACAAAACTGTTTTCTACGGGTATTTATGGACCTACACAACCGGCAACAAGATGAGACTTTTGGCAAGACTTTAACAACATCATTATAACCCCAACACCCGTTTGGCTTGTTATTGGATATTTCAATGAAGTTATAAATCAAGAAGAGAAGAAAGGAGGAAGACCAGTGACACAAAACCAAGTGAAACACTTCAACAACTTCATTAATCGGAACATGCTAATAGACCTAGGATTTTAAGGTGACCCATATACTTGGTACAATAAACAAACTAATTCAAAGTTCATAATGGAACCGTTAGACAGGAGTTTAGCTACACTAACAACTGGTTGACCTACATCCGTGGGCACTTATTAGGCATCTACCAAGAATTTGATCAGATCATGCTCATTTGCTACTACAACAAAAAGCTACGCATCAAAACTCAACAAAGCTATTTTGCATAGAGCACATGTGGTCCCTACACCCACAAATGAAATAAGTAGTGATAAATGCATAGAAATGATCAAGTGAAGCTGAGTTGGTCAATAATATGCAGCACAAAATGGAGAACACGGCACAAGCACTACAATTATGGCACAACAGAATTTTGGCCACCTCCCAACACTCCTAAAGGAAGAATTTCAAATACAACTGGCACAATCAATAAGTGCATCAACTTCTGGGGCAGAGTTACCTTTTTGGCTACAACAGGAGCAGGAAATGCGGAACTCGCATCTGATGCTCCAGCATTGCCATGATTCGTATTGGAAACAAAGATCAAGGATTTACTGGCTAAACAATGGATATACGAACACAATTTTTTTTCATACCAAGGCCACAATTAATAGGACAACAAATCATATACACCAACTCAAGGATAAAAATGACAATTGGATAGAAAGTCAAAGAAAAATTGCAAGTTTGCTGGTACAATATTTTCAACGGCAATATGCTGCACCACCAACAACAATTAACATGGATATCTTCAATGGCATGAAACCTAGACTACCTGACACTCAATACAGGGCTTTAACTTTAAAACCAACACCACAAGAAGTTTATAAAGCTCTCCTCAACATTGGATCAGAAAAATCTCCAGGACCGAATGAATATACAAGTAAGTTTTTTAAAGTATATTGGGACAGGAAAAACTCTCAAATCATTGAATTGGTTCACAACTTATTTGAGAATGTAGACACTACACCATATTTCACGTTTAGTCACTCTTTAGTTCAGTTACTAAATAGTGTTGTAACACAATCCAGCCGTTACAAAAGAGGGTGTAACAAATTTTCGTAACCAACATGTTGCCGATACTAATCTGGAGTTGTAACGGCTTTTGTAATGGAAACCAGGACGTTACCAAATGAAAATTAGTAACCACGTTGGGACCGTTACTATATTTTTACCAGGGTACTAATATCTTGATCAGGTCAACGTTGACCGACTCCTACTACCCTGGTTAAAATTTATTAACACTTTTTCGTCGTTACTAATTTTTTTGTAACAAAAAAAAAAGAAGTCCAGTCATCATTGACCTGGTCAAAATTAATTTCCACCCCTTTTATTTTACCCTGCAAGTACCCTATCCCCTGGAATTGCTGTCATTCAATCCAATCCAATTTAAACATTCATTCAAAAGAAGTCATTCAAACATTTATTCTTTCTACAATCAAACATTCATTCATTCTACATTCGAAAAAAGCAAAAATAACTGTTAAGTATATGATACTTAGGTTGATGGTGAGTTCAACTATCAGATGATTCATGACTACTAAGTATAGGCAAATGACTTTTTTCTCATCTAAAAATCTAAGAGTTCCAGCAGTACCAACAATAAGATTACCTAATTCCACGTGTTTCTTTATCTAATTCTAGAATTAGATACGCACTTCAATCATACCAATATAACTTTACTACCAAAATACGATCTCCCAACAAAACCAAATAATTTTCGGCCAATTGTTTTGTGCAATGTAGTCTATAAGATTGTATCTAAAATATTAGTGGATAGACTACGTTCGTCCCTACAATTTATCATTAGTCCTTACCAGAGTACTTTTGTGCCAAATCGAGCCATCCATGACAATATTATCATTGCAACTGAAATCTTCCACCATATCAGAACGTCCCCTCCAACCCAAAATACAAAAATTGCACTCAAACTAGACATACAGAAAGTATACGATAGCATTGACCGTGGATTTATAAGAAAAACCTTGTGTACCCTTGGATTCCCATCAAAATTCATAGAATATATTATGCTTTGTATCATATCTGTTAGTTATTCGGTCAATTCAAAGGGCACACCTCATGGATGTATACAACCAAAAAGGGCATCAGACAGGCGGACCCTCTGTCACCCTATGTTTTCATTATGTGTGCAAAAATATTTTCTACAAATTTGGCAAAGATTGAGTTATAGGAAAAAATAAAAGGCTTGTGTATATCATTAAACACAACACCAATATTGCATCTCATGTATACAAATGATTTACCCATTGTTAGAGCATAGCTCGGTTGAACTCACCAAGCGTTGATATGTCAAGTTTGATTGTCATATTTTAGTATCAGAACTCATCTAGAGTCGCTTGATTAAATATTAGAGTCAACTTCGTTTAGGTTAGACTAGAAAGTCTAGGAATGTTGAGACATACAAGTATAATCCGAAGACCTGAAGAATGTGAAGAAGTAACGAACTACAACGACGACATCATCCTTCCACTTGAGGTTAGTAATATTGAATTGAATTATTTCATTCCTAACGTATTTTTTAAGTCGTGCTACATTGAAACTGCGAAGCTGTATATACTGTACATATTGAACTTTGTAGATATGACATCTACGAAGTATAACGCTTATCTTTTGAAGTTTGTAGATATGACATCGACATAATCTTGTATATAGCGTTATGATTATGTGAATGGGTTATAGTGAAGATTTCATCCTAGGAAACAATGTTTTACATTTGTTTAAAGGAAGTACATTCATGAACTTGTTTCGTGAATCGAAAGGGAAATCAATAGGGTTATTGGTCCGGCTAATCATTGCAAATCTTTGGATGACCAATATGTGTGAGTTAGTAGAATCGATCTTAACTCAGGTTATATATCTTGGTATAACTAATCACAATGCCTAGACTAATGATTTGGTATGACCGATTTTGATAATTGGTGTAACCGATCCTAATTAATCACTATGTGATGGTATGATTGATGTGATTTGTAGATAGTGGTAAAAAGAGTTTCCTTTCTCGAATTTGTGAAGGATTAATCTAGACTTAAATTCTAAAACTAAATATAAACTCAAACAAAGATGTTATCAAGATTAAAAAAACACCGAGGCTAAGATTCCACTATTTTCCAAGTTCAAAGTGATTAAATCCAATATTAATATTTATGCAATTATTGCGTTGAATTTGATTCTAAACTATTGCAACAAGTAGATTTTCGAAAAAACTAAGGGGTTTACCTCTTCATATTAATCACTTGCTCAAAATACATGTTTGTTGCTCAAAAGTTGATTAAAAGAGTGAAAAGTTATAAAGCAGTGTGTTTGTAACAAATATAGTTGTTAGAGAACCACTGTCACAGAGAAACCTTAACAGAACTGTTGCGAACTCGAAATAATGTTGGAGAATTGTTACAAAGGTAATGAATTTGAAAGAATAGGTAACACTTTCTGCGACTGTCTTGTTCTGTGTTCTTCTTCTCCCTCTCGCCTGCAATTTGTGAAATCGCCTTTGCAACCTCCTAAACTTCTCTGAAATTACCCCAAGGCTTACTTGATACCCCTTATGACCTTCAACAACCTATATATATATATACCACATCTCCCAAATATCTCGATCAAATCTCTTGTTTTGCTTCCACCAAAAGTTACAGAGTTTTTCATTCTCCTGCAAAGCTTATCTACACGTCTTCTGGGATCTCTCAACCCTCCAAATTCCCTCAAGACTTAATCAAGACTCGATTCATTAGAATCATGGCGTAAAATTCTCTCAAAACTTCCATCCAGATAACCAAAAATATCTGAGAATATACGTATTCTCTGTTTTACACAACAACCAAATATATCGAGATTTCCTTATTTTTTTAGTCTTCAAAACACGTCACCAGCCCTGTTTATGTATAACAGGGTAATTCTAATCTTACTCCACGTAAGAAACCTCTAAAAACACGACCAAAACCAAATCAGAAATATGTATCCGCAGATGATAGGTTTCCTTTCCCGTCAAAAACGCAGTTTGAACGAAGAAGAAGGAGAGGCGCCCCCTATACAGAGTAGGGTTTCCTTTAGCAGTTGGCTTTGGGATGCACCTTGAGGGTGCCCCTTATCCATACAGTGGGTGCCAATATCATTCCTTCTGGCGCCTTTAACAACTTTTCCAGCCGATTTTTCCAAAAATGTTTATTGGCCAAAAATACCTACACAGACATAAAACACCATAATGAGTACAAAAATGAGCCCTAACAATATATAGAATCGAGACACATCAGACACAAAAATGTGTCTATCAAATACCACAAAACTTATTATTTGCTAGTCCTCGAGCAAATCCAAAATAGAAAATAAAATCCATTGTCGCAGGAATCGCGATTGCACTTAGTGTGTGCAACAATCCTTTGAAACCCTAGGTGGCCCTAGTGTCCGAGTTATGGTCTCAGGAGGGTTTACAAGAGGTGTACCTATAAAATCTTTACTCCATACCATATCTATCTACGCAGAACCTTGGAAGGCACTAAAGAATCTCCTTGGTGGCATACTCTCATTGACTACAGGAGGAAGTACCCTGATGCGAAATTCCAATCGTTGTACACGAGTTTGCACTCAAGCATACTAAAATTCATATATAAGTGACAGATCTCTACTCAGGGAAGCCAAACTATATAGCCACGATTTGGCTTTATCTTCCAGGGAAAAGGGGAATAACCTAAGTTTCAAAGCATCATCATCAAGGATTTTAATTTTTAGGGTACTACAAATTTCCTCAAAGTCCCTAACATGGAAATAGGGGTTTTCATTTTCTTTCCCTAAAAAGATTGGGAGCATCTGTAAGGTCTCAGGTTTAAGTTCATAATTTGCTTCCGTTTCAGCTAACCTGATACACGAGGGACGAGTAGTCCTAGTCGGACTTAACAAAGCTTTCAAAGTTTCCATTTCTGGCTCTATTGGAATAATAGGTATTCTCTCCTCAGTAAAAGACGGACGTCCAAAACCAGATTCTCCGAGAATCAGACTTTCTAAATTAAGGTAATCGAGATTCTTAGAACTAATGAATCGACCTAGAGCGTCTCTTCTACGTTCAGGCATACAAAAGAAATTTTCTAAACTGGAAGGTATTCTAAGCAATCACAAAACAAGGATGACTCAACCAAATCAAAACTATTGATTTCTAGCAAACAAAAAGCATGATGACTCAACTTAGATTGTTTCTAGACCAGCTTATACTCTTCCAAGAGGCAACTAGGTAAAATTTTAGCGAACCTTGTAGGATGATCCGAATAAAGTAAGTCGAAGAGAAGCAGGAGAAGCTCAGAGGAGATTTGATACCCTCACCTCTTTGGCAACAATTTCCTGGGTTACAAGGCGGCTCTAATCAACTTCCATTAATCTTCCTGAACTTTGAGCTAGGCTAACAAGATACCCAATACGATCTTTTTGAACGACTTTCCTATAAACTCATTACCTTATTGGTCTCGTTCTATTCAAAATTTTAAGGCTTAAGTTCGCGCAGGTTGCGTGTTCCTAAGACGGGCAAGAATAGAACGGTGATGAAATCCGAACCCTTATCTTGCATGGCCAGGCCTTTCCCTTTACTAGAAAAATAAATGTCTGTATTAAGTCCTCAACATATAAGCATATGAAGGAGGACAGTAACCCGCTGACAGGTGATTCCCGGGTGTTTAGAAAAAGTTACCTCACGTTCCATACGGGGGATGAATCGGTTGTGTAGTCGACTCGGGCCACCGACTCCTATGTCAGTGTACGAACCCGAGGGGCCGAGACAATATCGTAACTGTCGTCCTTCTCTGCAAACAGTTTATATTTAATACTAACTTTCTTTAGGGTTTTAAAAAAATAATGTCCCAAAGTCCAAAAGTCCAAAGTTTTCAAAAAGAAAAGAAAAATTACAAAAATAATAAATAAACCCTAATACAGTTTTTTTCTAAAAATAAACAAAACCCTGAAAAAATAATAAAAAAATAAAATCTAAAAAATAAAATTCTTTGTCTTTAACTCGTTTCTTTTCGCTTTGTCTTTGACTCCAAGTCTTTGGTTTATCACCAAAATCTTTGCCTCAGCTTTCTTTCGATCCGAGATCCAAAACCTGTAACCGTAGTTTTTACAATGATAAGAAAAGTTCGTTCAAAGACTTAGGAAGATTCGTTTTAGACTCAAAATTCTAAGTCTAAATTTGAAAATTAAATTAAAGTTGATTTCAAGATAATAGAGAAAACTGATACTATGGATTCCACCATTAGCCAATTATCAGTGATTCAATCAATAACAATAATTATGCAACTCATACATTTAATTTGATTCTAAAATATTGCCTAGATAAGTAGATTCTCAAAACAATAGTTGTAAGTCGGAAGCATGGACCATCAAAAGACTTAACCTAAGCATGAACCATCAATTGAAATCACAACCACTTAATCAGAATCATATATTCAATTTTAGTTCAGTGCAAATAATCATAAAAGAATTGCAAAAATTAAATTAAATAGAAATTAACACATGATAATTGGAAAAGCGGCTTTCTCCGTCGCCTCATCAAAGGGGTTTAGCTCTTCATATTATCACTTGATAAAAATACATGTTTGTTGCTCAAAAGTTGATTAAAAGAGTGAAAAGTTGTAAAGCAGTGTGTTTGTAACAAATATAGTTGTTACAGAACCACTGTTACAGAGAAACCTTAAGAGAACTGTTGCGAACTCGAAATAATTGTTGGAAAAATTGTTACAAAGGTAATAAATTTAAAAGAATAGGTAACACTTCTGCGACTGTCTTGTTCTGTTCTTCTGTGTTCTTCTCTCCCTCTCGCCTGTAAATTGTGAAATCGTCTCTGCAACCTCCTAAACTTATATGCAACTAGCCCAAGGATTACATGATACCCCTTATGACCTTCAATAACCTATATATATATATCACAACTCCCAAATATCTCGATCAAATCTCTTGTTTTGCTTCCACCAAAAGTTACAGAGATTTTTATTCTCCTGCCAGGCTTCTCTACGCGTCTTCTGGGATCTCCCAATTCTCCAAATTCCCTCAAGACTTAATCAAGACCCGATTCATTATAATCCTGGTGTAAAATTCTCCCAAAACTTCCATCCATATAACCAAGAATATCCGAGAATATACGTACTCCGTGTTTTACACAACAACCAAATATATCGAGATTTCCTTCTTTTTTTTAGTCTTCAAAACACATCACCAGCCTGTTTATGTGTAACAGGGTAATTCCAATCCTACTCCATGTAAGAAACCTCTAAAAACTCGGTCAAAACCAAATTAGAAATATCCGCAGATGATAGGTTTCTTTTCCCGCCAAAAACGCAGTTTGAACGAAGAAGGAGAGGCGCCCCCTATCCAGAGTAGGGGTGCCTTTGGCAGATGACTTTGGGGTGCCCCTGGTGGGTGCCCCTTATCTAAATTGTGGGTGCCAATAGCATTTCCTTCTGGTGCCTTTAATAACTTTTCGAACCGATTTTTCCAAAAATGTTTATTGACCAAAAAATACCTACACAGACATAAAACACCATAATAAGTACAAAAATGAACCCTAACAATATATAGAATCGAGACAAATCAGACACAAAAATGTGTCTATCAATGATCGATCCTTGTAGTTGGTGTGACCGATCCTAGTAATTGGTGTGACCGATCATAAGTGTTGTGTGACCGACCACAAGTAATACCATGTGTAGATGGAACCGATCCTTGTAATTGGTGTAACCGATCCTAGTGTCTAGTTTGACCGACCAAAAATATTTCCAAATTTAGGTATAACCGATCCTAGTGATTGGTAGAACCGATTGAACCCATGGATGTGATTTGGTAAATCACGTAGTAGTCTTGGAATACATACAAACCAATTCTAAACTTGTTTGGAAGTGTGGTATAACCGATTCCATGAATGCAAATCCATGTAAATATGAAATAAAGATTTGCAGTGAAAAGATGTCAAAATACTTTCAGTAACTCTTATCATTTATTGTTCAAAGATATTCCTTGGTATTCAAGGTGATCCTGTGCCGAAATAAATTAAGAATCTTTTAATTAAGGTTTTTAGTTTTATATGCTTTAATTACCAGCAATTAATGCGTAGCTCTAGAGAATAAAAATTAGTAATGTGCATTTACTAATTTTTTTTTTTTTTTTTTTTCCAAAACGTTCCACAAACGGAATGATTCTTTTTAACTTTTACTAATTAGAAATTTTCTATTGAGAGATTTCGGAAATTTTGGACAAGCATTTATCGGAATTAGGAAAATCGAATTTTTCCGTTCATAGCATACCTTGAGAATATCTTAGGTTTTGGAAACTCCTTGGTATCCAAACATCCTTGGTCTATAAATACCTAGGTTTGCATTTCTAGCAAACTATCCTAAGAGCCAGGAAAAATTCATTTCTTGTTGTTTCTGGTAGAGTCGTCTATTCGGAGAGGAAAGTATCCTAATTAGGTGAAATCTCTTACGACCGCTCGTTTAAAGACTTCCGTGGGATCAAGAAGCACTACGATTACCGTTGGTGGGAAACTACATAATTGCAGTGTTATTAGTTTTTGATTGATTTGATTGACGAACAGTTATTGAAACTTTGATTGCACCTAGTTTTTTTATGCTAGAGAATCTTCTCTTCTGATATAAAATTCACTCAAACTAGATCAGAGTATCGACGGGATATTTAGAACTGTTGTTAGATCTAAATACATCTTGTGATAATCCATTGTTAACAGACTCCATTATGTGCGTGATTGATCACAAGAGATTCAAGTGGTGTTGTGCAGGTTTTGAAGATAAAATAAGATTTGAAGACGAAGAAGATTTCTTATTAGTTTTCGTATCTTGTGAATTGTGTGCACGGACCTTGATCTGCCGGGATCCAACTAAAATCAATTTATCTTTGATAGACCCGATTGATTAGTTGCGTGAGATCTGCATTCTCTATACTTCTCTTTGAGATTTATATTGATTGAGTGTGCATCTATACTTGACTATTTCGGTAGTTAAAGTTAGATTGATCTAACTAGACAAAGGAGTTTATTAGATTAAACATAAGAGCCTATGTCAACGACTCATCTAAATCTTTTAGCAAGATTGATTAGAGTGGTTACCAAACAGATTCATCCTTTGATATTTGGAATACGATCCAAAGGACTTGCTATTCACGTGCGTGACTCTAGAAGTCGAAGGCGTAGGGATAATGAGGGAACCAAGTAGGTAGGGGTAATCTTCTTGGTATCAACTATACGAAGTTGGTATTAGATTTTGTATAACGGCTTAATTCTGATAATACTCAAACTGGACTAGGTCCCGGGGTTTTTCTGCATTTGCGGTTTCCTCGTTAACAAAATCTTGCTGTGTCTTTACTTTGATTTCCTCATTATAATTGTTTATTATAATAAAGTAAAATACACATACACGTTTGGAAATGCGGGGGTCTAACAACCACACCCAACAATTCGTTTGGCAATCTTAGAGGACTTACTCCAATACACTTTCTAGAGAATCAACTAGACAGTAAAACTCAATCTAGAATAAAGTATATCAAAGAGTTTAATATCTCTAACTCTTAATTCAATCCGCAATCAGCAAATAGAAATCTACGAGCTCGATTGAATATAAGAGGAATTACTTTAACGGTACCAAAGACCAATGTTCAAGTGTCAATCAATGTAAATCAACAACCCAAGGTTGGATATTCTAATTGAAAAAGCGGGGGTCTAACAACACCACCCAATATTTCGCTTAGCAATCTGTATGGAATAAATCCAATATACTTTGCTAGAGAATCAACTAGATAGTCAGACTCAATCTAGATTAAATTATATCGAGGAGTTAATATATCTCTCTTGTTTTGATTTACTCGAGCTAACAGAAATCAACGATTCCTTAATCAAACACAAGGAATAACTTGGATGGTACCAAAGACCAATATCCAAGGATCAATCAATGACAATCAACAACCAAAGGTTGGATTACTCTAATTGATGATCTAACACACAACCTGTATTATTTCAATCATAAAGATAAAACATTATAATGCGGAAATTGAAATAACACAGACACCAGAAATTTTGTTAACGAGGAAACCTCAAATGCAGAAAACCCCCAGGACCTAGTCCATATTGAACACACACTTTACTAAGCCGCTACAGACACTAGCCTACTCCAAGATAACTTCGGACTGGACTGTAGTTGAACCCCAATCAGTCTCCCACTGATCCAAGGTACAGTTGTACTCCCTACACCTCTGATCCCAGCAGGATACTACGCACTTGACTCCCTTAGATGATCTCACCCACAACTAAGAGTTGCTACGATCCAAAGTCGAAGACTTGACAATAAACAAATATGTCTCACATAGACAAGTCTATCAAAGGATCAATCTATCTCCCACAGATAAACCCTAAAAGGTTTTGTTCCGTATTTTGATAATAATCAAGGTGAACAGGAACCAATTGATAATCCGGTCTTATATTCCCGTAGAACATCCTAGAGTTATCAATCACCTCACAACAATCTTAATTGTATGGTAGCGAAACAAGATGTTGTGGAATCACAAACAATGAGACGAAGATGTTTGTGATTAATTTTTATATCTTTCCTATCGGAGATATCAATCTCAAGCCAATCAATCTGATTGTACTCGGACGATAGAAGATGCAAGATCATATCACACAACTACGATAAAAGTAGTATCGGTCTGGCTTCACAATCCCAATGAAGTATTTAAGTCGTTAACCTGGTTTTAGAAGAAGAAAACCAAAGGTTAAAGGAGAATCGACTCTATCACGCAAACTAGTATCACACGTAAGGTGTGGATATTAGTTTTGCACAATACTAGATGTCTCCTTTATATAGTCTTTCAAATCAGAGTTTGCAATCAATGTTAGCTTCGTAACAAAGCATTCAATATTCACCGTTAGATGAAAACCTGATTTAGATTCAAGCTAATATTTCTCAACCGTTAGATCAAAAAATTAGCTTGTTACACACACTTGACAATGCATGCTTCTAGGTTTGTTAACCGTACCCAAACGTATTCACTTGTAGGTTTAACAATAGTTAACCAAAAGGTTAGCCATATGAGAATTTCATATCAACCATGTTCTTCTTTACCATAACTAGTTAAAGAGTTGTTCAATTGCAAGTAAATCTTATGTACTACACAAGACATAATTGAATCAAAGATGATTTGATTCACTTGAATCGGTTCATGAACTTTTATATCCACGGTTTGCAAACTGCATTCCTTAGTCTTTTTAAGTTTAAGTTCAGAAATCATCTCCAGATATATAACCTTCTCAAGTTCGCAGACTAGGTTCGCGGACTTAAGTTACCGGGCAGAGTTTACAAACTCCAGAAGAAATTCTCGGGTATGAGAACTTCACCGGTTCACGGACTGGGTTCGCGGACTTAGCTTCACGCAAGTAGTTTGTCAACTCCAGCAGAAATTCTCGGGTTTGAGAACTTCGGTAGTTCGCGGACTTGGATCACGCCATTCTTCCGGTTCTCTTGGTCAACAAGGTTCGCAAACTTTGGTTCAAGGAACATGACTTATACATAAATGTGTTTCCACAACAATGCTTATGTCCACCATTGGTTATGTGATGAGTGCTAAAAAGTGCATATTTCTATATATTTTTCTTGGCATTTAACTCATCTTTTGTGCATTAATTCTACATTTTATCCCATATTCTGTGTTTTCGTTTTTTTCAAGAATAAATACTTTTATTAATTAATTTTGCATTTTTAGGTACTAAATAAAGCCTGGTTAACTCACGGAGCGAAAAGAGCAAAGGAACGGCAAAGACTCTCGCTAGGAGGAAGCGAAGAATGATGTTTGCAAGAGCCGGATCAACTAGAAGTGGGCTTGAAGAGGAAGAATTGTTCTCAAAGAAGATATGGGCTTGGCATACCCAAGACCCAAAACCCTTACCCAAATCCATTTCCATTATCCATACCCATTTCCATGAGAGCCGTCAGATTGAATCCATCTTGTCATCCAACGGTCGCCTCATCATTGTGCATCAAAATCCGAAGATCCTGTCAAACACTATAGTACCTAACTCCATCTGAAGCCGTCAGTTTTGTTGTATCTCATGATCCAACGGTCGTTCATATCGCATCGTTGGATCATTCCATCATCTTTTCATCCTACGCTTTCGCTTCGGTGAGCATCAACCTTTGATACGTCCGTCTAACACCCTAGTCACCGAACCATATTACCCAACCAAACAGACCCTTCTTCTCCATCGGGTTCTTCTTCTCATCTTCCCCAAAAACTCCACAGTCCTACCACCATACCGCCTGCAACTCCACTGCCACCACCATCTCTTCCACCTTCATCTCGAACACCACAACTACCACCTTCCCCCGACAAACTCAGTATTCCATCACCACCCTTGTCTCTTCCTTTCTCGTCTGTAGCATCGAGTCCTGATGCTACAAACTCGATAGTAAGAGAAGCTAGGGTTCACAGAAGTCTAGGGCTAGGCCAACAGCGCAACAAGAGATAGAGGAGGAGCAGAAGAACATCAAGAATCATGGGTCAGCGCTCAATTGCAGAGGGGACAACGAATTCAGAGGGTATGGTGAGTTTTCCCCAATTTCCCAAGAACCCTTATTTTATCAAATTTGGGAAAATGCTTGTAAACCCTAATTGAATGTTTTGGGTATAAATAGAGATGAAGGGTGAATGTTAGAATCATCTCTGGACTAGCCAGTAGACATTTGAAGAAATTTTAATTACAATTTCAAATTCAGTCCCTTTATCACAGTTGATTTTTTTGAATGTTGTGTGTTGTGTTTGAATTATCTTGTATGATGAATGCTTGTGTATGTAATATGTTGAGCATGAGCTAAGTAGCATTAAGCTAAGGCTCAGTTGAAGCCTTATGCACTGTCAAATGACAAGTTGCTAGGATAGTTAACTCCATGCCCTGTTTTTCTTGAGTAATTGGAAGAAACTAATGCTCATAGTGCCTGTGATTGACTGTTCTGTCAAAAGACAGTCAATACTAGGGGCAAACTAATGAGAAAGTTAGTTCTCTTCCATTTCTAGATGTATGCATAGGATATTCAACTCAACCTAGAAATATGTTGTTTGATTAGGACACAAGGTGGATTCTAAGCCTTGGCTTAACCACAAATCCTTTACAATCACTTATAATTTCAGTTCTATTTTGTTCCCTGCTAAATTTACTTTCCTTCACTGTTTTTCTTGCATTTTGAAGTTGTTGTGCACTGATTTCAGTGCACAAACTCCCCCTGCCCTTGGCTTACAGCCTTGGTTCCTTGCTATTTTTATTTTATATCCTCTGCCATTTAATCTTTGCTGTTTTGCCATCTTGTGTTAACTGCTTTGGTTTGTTAACTATTTTGGTTCTTTGCATCTGCCATATTACCTTGCCTTGCTCACTGCCATAGTGCTTTGCACCCATTGATAGCTTAGGATAATTTCTTGTATGCTCCCACTCCCTGTGGACTGATCCCATTCTTACTTTCTATACTAAAACTTGACCTTGTATACTTGCAAGTCTTTTGTGTGTCGTTCCCAAGCACACCAAGTTTTTGGCGCCGCTGCCGGGGAGTGGTGCTTGCTGCTGCTGATTTCCTTTGCTGTCCTGACCTGCAATCATTGCAGCAAATCATTGCATACTTGCACCAGATCATTGCAGCATAACCTCTGCAATCATTGCACTGCAATGATTGCAACTTCTGTTTAGCCTCTTCACTGTCATTGCACACTGCTTGTGCAATCATTGCAGTTCTGCCTTGCTATCATTGCACTACAATGATTGCACTGTGATCATTGCACTGAGTTGTCTGAGCTTCTTCACTATCATTGCAGGTGCCACTGAGTTGCTGCAGAGCTGTGTTGCTGGCCACCTGAGCTGGGCTTCGCCAAACTTTGCAACTGGGCTTAGTCACCTGCTTCTACTGGGCTCTGCCTTTTTCTGTTGCTGGGCTCGTGATCTTCTGCTCCTGGGCTTCGCAGCTGATCCTCCTGGGCTCGTGTTGCTGAACCAACTCCAACTGTTGCTGGGCTTGGGCGTGAGCTACTTAGGACGATCCTAAATCCCAACTGGGCTGTGCAACTAAAAGGGGACCAAAAGCCTATTTTTGGGCTTCCCTCCAAAAATCAAGTAAGCCTAACCCATGAGTTAACCCACTTGGGACTCATTTTAAAATTTTAATCCGGGCTTGTAATAATTTATTTAATTATTTATTTGGGATTGTAATAATTTTTTATTTTTTATTTTTCTTTTTCTTTTCTTTTTCTTTTATGGGCTTGTCTTAATTATTATTATTGTTTGTATTTTCTTTTATGGGTTGTTCTAATTTATGCTAGGTTTAGTACAAAAAACTTCCAAAGCCCAATTTTCAACAAAAAAAAAATAAAAAAAATCCCTTATCAAAACCAAAACCCACTCAAAACCAAATCATCAAAACCCATTTTAAACCAAAATATTGGGCCTTTTGTGGTTCAAAATTGTTTCCGATTGCTCTGACCAAAATGTTAGTTGAGGTACCTGCGAGGACATGATTGTAACCTTTAGAGACCAATCAAATAGACTAGTTAGAGTAAATCAAATAGACCCAATTGACATACCCATAACTTCTGAGGAAAACACACCGGACCAATCTGAAACAATGGGAGAACACCGTACCCTCAAGGATTATATGTACCCAACTAGAGCAAGTCAACCCTCTTGCATTGTCCTACCCGAGGCTAATGGCCATTATGAGCTGAAATCGAGCACAATACAAATGCTCCCTGTTTTTAGAGGTGTTGAAAATGAAAACCCTTACCACCACGTGAGAGAATTCGAGGAAATTTGTGGAACTCTGCGTTTCACTCAAATGACCGACGAAACCCTAAAGTTAAGGCTCTTTCCTTTTCCCTGAAAGATAAGGCAAAATCCTGGTTGTATGCTTTACAGCCACAATCCATCATGACATGGGATGACCTCACAAAGGAGTTTTTCAAAAAATTCTTCCCAAACCACAAGACTGCGACAATTCGTCAAAGTCTGAATAGCTTTGTGCAATTAGAGGGTGAGACCTTAGCTAGATACCTGGAGAGATTCAATGAATTATTGCTCCAATGTCCCCATCATGGTTTTGAAAAATGGAGACTTGTGCAAATTTTGTATGAGGTCTAGATGTGTCCACCCGAACAACGGTTGAGTCGATGTGCAATGGTCTTTTCGTAGACAAAACTGCTGATGCGTCTTGGGACTTCTTATTGAGTAGCTGAGAAGACGCAACAGTGGGAATCCATCCGTGAACCCAGAAAGACTACACCTGTAGCTAAGGTTTTAGGATTGAGTCAGATTTTGAGGAAAGCAACGATGGCATCGTTAGTTAGGAGAATAGAAGAGTTAGAACTACATACAAAACCTTCCACCACTACTCTCCGAACATGTCGAAATGTCTGTATGTGCTGCTTGCCATGATCCCAACCATCAATCAATAGTCCCATTTACTTGCAGTCCAGGAAGCTAGACTTGAGCAGCCATGCTGTTTCAAAAACCAGAGCATAACCCTTATTCACAGACCTACAATCCAGGATGGAGGAACCACCACCAACTTTTCATGGTCCAAAGGCCCCACTCAAGGAGGACCATCTCAACCCACCCAAAGCTATCAAAACAATCAGGGATATCAATACCCTAGGAACCCTCAACAACAATCATATCCTCAACACAATACCGACAAGAGAATATCCACATAGAGGAGATGTCCAGAGTTTGGTGCAAAGTCAGAAAAATCTAGATCAAAAGATGGGTCAAATGTGTGATTCAATAAGTGAGAGAGAAAAGGGTAAACTTCCTAGCCAACCCCAACAAAATCCAAAGAGGATATTTCAAGCAGGCACAACATCCTGCACTGAAACCTCACCCGATCAAGTCCATGCCATTACCACCCTCCGAAGTGGTAAAGTCATCGAGAACAACGTGGGCGAACCTAATGAATCTGATACAAATTCCACGCTGTCTCCACAACCCCAGAAAACCAAAGAATCTGAGCAAGTTGGAAAGCCTGACAATTCTACTGCTGTGAATGTCCCTTTGCCAACTCATTCTCCTGTTGCCCCATTTCCTCAAAGATTGATCTATCAACAGAAAAGTACCCATTATAATGAGATGTTAGATCTGTTCAAGAGAGTCAACATCAACATTCCTTTTCTTGAAGCAATCAAGCAAATCCCTGCATATGCCAAATTCCTCAAAGACTTGTGTACTCAAAAGCGCAAGCTCAATGTGCACAAACGTGCTTTCTTAGCTGAACAGGTGAGTTCCATCATTCTGAACAAAACTCCACCCAAGTTTAGGGATCCAGGTGTCCAACAATTTCTTGCACTATAGGAGAACACACGGTCAATAAAGCGTTATTAGACCTAGGTGCAAGTGTTAACCTTCTGCCATATTCTGTTTATGAGCAGTTAGGTCTTGGGGAGTTGAAGCCAACATCTATCACTCTACAACTGGCAGACCGATCTGTCAAGATTCCTCGTGGAGTGGTCGAAGACGTTTTGATCAAGGTTGACAAATTCTATTTTCCCGTAGACTTCATTGTCTTAGACACTCAACCTGTACAAAACCCAGACTGTCACATTCCTGTCATCTTAGGACGTCCTTTCTTGCTACGTCCAACGATCATTAATTGTCGTAAGGAGTGTTGAAACTGTCTTTTGGCAACATGACGATAGAATTGAATGTGTTCGATATTAGTCAACAACCTGTGAATCTTGATGATGATGATGTGCATGAAGTTAATATGATTGAAGGATTAATACAAGATTCGTTGACTAACATTCTATCCGTCGACCCTTTCAAGCATGTATGGAGAACTTTAACTCAGATTCCTATGATGATGCATACTGTAGTGACGTCCTATCTCTGCTCGAATCTGTACCTCAAATGGACGTCACTGAAAAGATATGAAGTGGAACCACCCTTACTCTCTGATTCCAAGCTTGTTCCATCCATTGTTGAGCCACCCAAGCTTGAATTGAAAACATTGCCTAGTACGTTGAAGTACGCATTCCTAGGTTCTTCTGATACTTTACCTGTCATTATTTCATCATGTTTAGACACGGAACAGGAAAGTAAGCTTTTAGAAGTACTTAAGGAACACAAAGAGGCCTTAGGATGGACCATCTCAGATCTCAAAGGAATTAGTCCCACCATTTGCATGCACCACATTAACCTTGAAGAGAATGCCAAACCATCGAGGGAAATGCAAAGGAGACTTAATCCTAACATGAGAGATGTAGTCAAAGGAGAGATCCTGAAACTACTTGATGCGGGTATCATATACCCAATACCTGATAGCAAATGGGTTAGTCCCATTCAGTTGTGCCTAAGAAGTCAGGCATTACTGTAGTTCGAACGACAAGATGAGTTAGTCCCTTCACGTACAACCACAGGATGGCGAGTATGCATCGACTACAGAAGTTGAACACAGTAACAAGAAGATCACTTCCCTCCCTTTCATTGACCAAATGCTAGAACGTGTGTCTGGACACAGTCACTACTGTTTTCTAGATGGCTTTTCCGGTTATAACCAAATTCACATTGCACCGAAGATCAGGAAAAAACTACATTCACGTGTCCATTTGGGACATTTGCTTTAGACGTATGCCCTTCGGGTGTGTAATGCACCTGCTACTTTTCAGCGTTGCATGATGAGCATTTTTTCACATGATAGATAGTTTTCTCGAGATCTTTATGGATGATTTCTCTGTTTTGGTTCTCTTTTGACGAATGTTTGGACATCTAGTCCCTTGTGCTATCAGATGTAAGAAAAGAACTTTTTAAATGGGAAAAATGCCATTCATGGTGAATCAGGAGTTCTAGGACACATCTATCGAAAAAGGAATTGAAGTGATAAAGCTAAAGTCGACCTCATTCAACATACCAACCCCACTTGTGAAGGGATTCGATCATTTTAGGTCATGCTGGTTTTTACCGGAGATTCATCAAAATTTAGCAAATCTCTCGCCCTTTGTGTCCTACTCCAAAGATGTTGTCCTTCAATTTGATGCTGCTTGTGAAGGCGTGGGAGAATTAAACTCTCCTTACCACACTCCTATTGTCCACCACCCAACTGGGATTTACCGTTCGAACTCATGTGTGATGCCTCTGATTATGCTGTTGGCTGTTTTAGGACAGCGTGTTGATAGACTACCATATGTGATATACTATGCTAGCAAAACCTTAATGATGCCCTCAATTATTCACTACCGAGAAGGAGGACTTGCTGTGGTTTTGCATTAGACAAGTTTAGATCTTATTGATAGGATCTAAGATCATCATTACACTGACCATGCGGCTTTGAAGTTCCTTCTTTCCAAGAAGGATGCTAAAGCTCGCCTTATTCGATGGATACTCTTATTACAGGAATTCGATCTCGAAATCCGTGATAAGAAAGGTGTGAGAATGTGGTTGCTGATCATTGTCTAGATTAACCAGAGTCTATTGATGAATTGCGCTGATTAGAGAATCATTCCCTGATGAACACTGATGTCTATGTCAACCTTCGGTTTGCCGACATTGTTAACTACCTTGCTGCAGGTAGGATGCCCTCACGTTGGTCGAGACAAGACCGCTCCAAGTTCTTGGCTGAAGTTAAACATTTCCTTTGGGACGACCCATATTTGTTTAAGTACTGCCGAGACCAAATCATTAGGAATGTCCCAACATGAACAGAAAGATGTGATATCTTTCTGTCATGACCAAGCATGTGGAGGCCATTTCAGTGCCAAGAAAACCGCTGCAAAGATCTTGCAGTGTGGGTTTATGGCCATCGCTGTTCAGAGACTGTTATGATATTGTATTGCTTGTGAGCGCTGTCAGAAACTAGGAAGTATCTCGAGGAGAAACATGATGCCATTGAATCCGATTCTGATTGTTGAGATTTTGATGTTTGGGGGATTGACTTCATGGGTCCATTCCCTATTCTGAAGGTAATTACATCCTAGTCTGTTGATTACGTTTCGAAGTGGGTCGAAGCTGCAACCAGACAATGACCACAAGGTGGTACTTCATTTCTAAGGAGAACATATTTTCACGTTTTGGTACCCCTAGAGCTATAATCAGTGACGGTGGTTCGCATTTCTGCAACAAGTACTTTGAGTCTTTAGTACGCAAGTATGGCATAACCCACAAGGTTGCTACTCCGTACCACCCCCTCAGACTAGTGGACAAGTGGAAGTTTCTAATAGGGAGATTAAGCACATTCTGGAGAAGACGGTCAACCCGTCCAGGAAAGATTGGTCATTGAGATTGAATGATGCTTTGTGGGCCTATAGAACAGCTTATAAGACACCAATTGGCATGTCCCCTATCGTCTGGTGTATGGAAAGCCATGTCACCTTCCTGTGGAATTAGAGCATCGAGCTTACTGGGCTATCAAGAAACTTAACTTTTCTCTCGACAAGGCGGGTGCACAACGGAAACTTCAACTCAATGAGTTAGAAGAATTAAGGAATGAGGCTTATGACAGTGCCAAGCTGTACAAGCAGAAGATGAAGCTGTTTCATGACAAGCGTATCCTAAGAAATCTTTCACTCCTGGTCAGAAAGTCTTGCTGTATGACTCCCGATTACATCTTTTTCCAGGAAAACTGCGTTCCAGATGGAAGGGTCCGTACCTAGTACGCACAGTTTTTCCTCATGGAGCTGTAGAGCTGGAGGATGTTTCCAACAAGAACGTTTTCAAAGTCAACGGGCAGAGATTAAAGCCATTCCTTGAGCCATTTCCACCCGACATTGAAACAACCAACCTGGAGGACCCGGTCTATGTGGACTAAACTGGTCCACTCTTTCCCTAAATAACCAAAAAGTTTTCATTCCCGACAAAACCAATTTTTCCAAAAAGTCCAATCCCATTAAAAACCAAATTTTCTTGTAGATAATGTGTTAGTCGAATATTTTATTTCCTTGTGTATAATTTTGTGCTCATCCATTGTGACTCCTAATATGATGGATTTTTGCCTTGAATAACGGAGTTTTAATCGAGCTTTCGCCGTACAATCGGGTATTCTCTCTCCTTTTACTCTACTCAGTATGTTCCTCTTCATATATTGTTTTATAATTCTTTCCATATTTTGAAACATTGAGGACAATGTTTAGTTTAGGTTTGGGGGTGAAATAGATACTGATAATATGCCATAATTGAAAACAAGAACTCCTTCTTTTTGAAAAAAGAAAAATGAAAATAAAAAAAAAAATTGAAAAAAAAACATAAAAATGGAGCTCATTTACCTTGAAATGTTGACTCTTGTGCAAATATGTAATTATTAGGAGTCTTAGTCTAGATATTTAGGCACCCTGATTCTAGCACAATTCACATAGTGATAAGAAATTTGCACGCGCACGATCTACCAATACATGTATAGCCTCGATCTTCAAGGTGTTTGATAGGAAGTCACGATTGCCAATCACTTTAGAATACTGAACGAAACTTGACTAGCTTGTTCTTTGGTTGGTTGGGATAGAAGGTGGAGGTTACATTAAGAAAGACAACCATCGAATTTAACTGGGTGCATCAAAAAGGGCTACCTCTTGCAAAGTGTCATGTAATTTTTTTTTCCTTTTTATGTATCAAAAGTGTTTCCTTATCAAAAAAAAAAAAAAAAAAAAAAAAAAAAAACGATGTATATATTCAAAAATTCAGAAAAAAAAAAAATCAAGTATTTATCAATTCCATCCTCTCTTGTTCCAAAAATAAAAGAGAGTAGTCAATGTAAATAAGAGTCATGTAAAGAGTCATTTTGTTGTTTCATTGTAATAAGCAAGGAGGGTGTATGCCATTGATGTACAACGCGAGTAATTGTGAAATACCTCCACTCATTCACAATTCTCGTAAAGTCCGGACAGCTAGCTAGATTTCGACCTTGGTTCTTAGCCTGAGAAACTATCTCTTGGTGATTAGTAGTCATAACAGATCTTTCTTTACACATGTGTAGATACACTTTACACTCTTATCACATGTCTTTATTTTTATCAGTGCTAGGATTGTGCCTTTGATAGCTAGATTGACATCTCCATTTTGCTGTGAGCTTAAACTGTCTTGCACATGTCACATTTGATGGAATCTGAGCTTATATTTTGACCTAGAACTTTGTAGGTACGTTCTAAGCAAACCTTCACGAGACTTCACTCGTCCACTAGGGACACTTAGTGGTTTAAAAGGCTTAGTGCATACGCTAAATGCATTCGAGAGACCAGCGACAGTGGTATAGGTAGGATTTCCTTAGTTTTGTTTTACTTGAGGACAAGTAAAATTCAGGTTTGGGGGTATTTGATGAGTGCTAAAAAGTGCATATTTCTATATATTTTTCTTGGCATTTAACTCATCTTTTGTGCATTAATTCTACATTTTATCCCATATTCTGTGTTTTCGTTGTTTTCAAGAATAAATACTTTTCTTAATTAATTTTGCATTTTTAGGTACTAAATAAAGCATGGTTAACTCACGGAGCAAAAAGAGCAAAGGAACGACAAAGACTCTCGCTAGAAGGAAGCGAAGAATGATGTTTGCAAGAGCCGGATCAACTAGAAGTGGGCTTGAAGAGGAAGAATTGTTCTCAAAGAAGATATGGGCTTGGCATACCCAAGACCCAAAACCCTTACCCAAATCCATTTCCATTATCCATACCCATTTCCATGAGAGCCGTCAGATTGAATCCATCTTGTCATCCAACGGTCGCCTCATCATTGTGCATCAAAATCCGAAGCTCCTGTCAAACACTATAGTACCTAACTCCATATGAAGCCGTCAGTTTTGTTGTATCTCATGATCCAACGGTCGTTCATATCGCATCGTTGGATCATTCTATCATCTTTTCATCCTACGCTTTCGCTTCGGTGAGCATCAACCTTTGATACGTCCGTCTAACACCCTAGTCACCGAACCATATTACCCAACCAAACAGACCCTTCTTCTCTATCGGGTTCTTCTTCTCATCTTCCCCAAAAACTCCACAGTCCTACCACCATACCGCCTGCAACTCCACTGCCACCACCATCTCTTCCACCTTCATCTCGAACACCACAACTACCACCTTCCCCCGACAAACTCAGTATTCCATCACCACCCTTGTCTCTTCCTTTCTCGTCTGTAGCATCGAGTCCTGATGCTACAAACTCGACAGTAAGAGAAGCTAGGGTTCACAGAAGTCTAGGGCTAGGCCAACAGCGCAACAAGAGATAGAGGAGGAGCAGAAGAACATCAAGAAGCATGGGTCAGCGCTCAATTGCAGAGGGGACAACGAATTCAGAGGGTATGGTGAGTTTTCCCCAATTTCCCAAGAACCCTTATTTTATCAAATTTGGGGAAAATGCTTGTAAACCCTAATTGAATGTTTTGGGTATAAATAGAGATGAAGGGTGAATGTTAGAATCATCTCTGGACTAGCCAGTAGACATTTGAAGAAATTTTCATTACAATTTCAAATTCAGTCCCTTTATCACAGTTGATTTTTTTGAATGTTGTGTGTTATGTTTGAATTATCTTGTATGATGAATGCTTGTGTATGTAATATGTTGAGCATGAGATAAGTAGCATTAAGCTAAGGCTCATTTGAAGCCTTATGCACTGTCAAATGACAAGTTGCTAGGATAGTTAACTCCATGCCCTGTTTTGCTTGAGCAATTGGAAGAAACTAATGCTCATAGTGCCTGTGATTGACTGTTCTGTCAAAAGACAGTCAATACTAGGGGCAAACTAATGAGCAAGTTAGTTCTCTTCCATTTCTAGATGTATGCATAGGATATTCAACTCAACCTAGAAATATGTTGTTTGATTAGGACACAAGGTGGATTCTAAGCCTTGGCTTAACCACAAATCCTTTACAATCACTTATAATTTCAGTTCTATTTTGTTCCCTGCTAAATTTACTTTCCTTCACTGTTTTTCTTGCATTTTGAAGCTGTTGTGCACTGAAATCAGTGCACAAACTCCCCCTGCCCTTGGCTTACAGCCTTGGTTCCCTTCTATTTTTATTTTATATCCTCTGCCATTTAATCTTTGCTGTTTTGCCATCTTGTGTTAACTGCTTTGGTTTGTTAACTGTTTTGGTTCTTTGCATCTGCCATATTACCTTGCCTTGCTCACTGCCATAGTGCTTTGCACCCATTGATAGCTTAGGATAATTTCTTGTATGCTCCCACTCCCTGTGGACTGATCCCATTCTTACTTTCTATACTAAAACTTGACCTTGTATACTTGCAAGTCTTTTGTGTGTCGTTCCCAAGCACACCATTATGTAATCTAAACTCTCATTTCAATCATTGGTTATATAGTTGTTACACCATTTCTCGTCAAAGAAATTTTCAAGATGATTGAAACATATCATGACTTTCGTCACATGGTAAAGATAAACTTGGTTAAAGAGAAAATCTTACCAACTCATATTTCGAGATATAGATAGGCGAGGTATACTTGGCTCGAAATACCAAATGTGTATAATCAAAGTCTATATATATAACATACGACTTCTTGTCTCAAAGAGTAGGAGATATAGTAGATAGACTTTATAGTGATGGATAAGTTCAAGTCTTCACATACCTTTTTGTCGAGAAGTTCCACCTGTTCCTTGAGTAGTTCTTCTAATTGTATGATGAATCGCCATGAAGTCCTTGATCTGAACTACACTTTATATCCTAGTCCGAGACTTAGCTATAATAGACTAGAAATCAAGACTTATAGTTTTGATCACTAACATTGACAAACATGCTTGAGATAGCAACGCATGCGTGTTCGACCGAGCAATGATCTAACACTAATTGATTGATCTTAACGCGCAACCTGTGATATTTCAATTATATAACAAAATATAATGCAGAAAAGAAATAACACGGAAACCAGAATTTTGTTAACGAGGAAACCGCAAATGCAGAAAAATCCCGGGACCTAGTCCAGATTGAACACCACATTGTATTAAGCCGCTACAGACACTAGCATACTACCAAATAAATTGTAACTAGACTGTACAATTTCGCTCCAGGTTGAACCCTAATCAATATCACACTGATTCAAGGTGCAATTGCGCTCCTTAAGTCTCTGATCCTAGCAGGATACTACACACTTGATTCCCTTAGCTGATCTCACCCACAACTAAGAGTTACTACTACGCAAAGTCGAAGACTTGATAAACATATCTGTCTCACACAGAAAAGTCTATATGATTGAATAAATCTGTCTCTCACAGAAATACCCAAGAGTTTTTGTTTTGTCTTTTGATAAATCAAGGTGAACAGGAACCAATTGATAAACCAGACTTATATTCCCGAAGAACAGCCTAGTGTTATCAATCACCTCACAATAAACTTACCGACTAGCAAAACAAGTTATTGTGGAATCATAAACGATGAGACGAAGGTGTTTGTGATTACTTTTCTATCTTGCCTATCGGAGATATAAATCTCAACCCAATTTTACAATTGCATTCAATCACGATAGAAACAACAACTACAAAGAGAATAGTTGGGTCTAGCTTCACAATCCCAATGAAGTCTTCAATTCGTTAACCTACAGGGTCTCGAGAAGAAACCTAAGGTTAAAGGAGAATCGACTCTAGTTATGCAACTAGTAGCACACAGGAGGTGTGGGGATTAGGCTTTTCAGTTGCTAGAGTTCTCCTTTATATAATTTTCAAATCAGGGTTTGCAATCCAAGTTACCTTGGTAACAAAGCATTCAATATTCACCGTTAGATGAAAAACCTGATTCAACCAAGCTAATATTTTTCAACCGTTAGATTGAACTTAGCTTGTTACACACAAATGAAATGTACCCTCATTTAGGTTTATGTAATCGTACCCAAACGTGTACACCATGTTGGTTCACAAATAGTTAACCGAGGTTAGCCATATGATTACTCTCATATCAACCTTATTCATCTTAACCATAACTAGTTCAAATGACTCAAATGAAACTAGTTAAAGAGTTGTTCAATTGCTATATTCTCATATATTTATACAAGAACACAATTGAAGCAACATCGGTTTGATTTTACTCGAATCGATACATGAAAATTATAGCCACGGTTTGCAAAGATTGCATTCCTTATTGATAAATATTTTAGGTTCATGTACAACCGATTTTAGAAAGTAACCTACTTAAGTATGCGTACAGATAAATAAAAATTGTATCTTCTCATCCTAATGCTTGATCTCCTTGGAAACTTCAACGCGACTCGAAATCTTTGTCACTTCCAAGTACTCCATGATCCTAAAGGTTGTAAGTTCAGCATCATAGTTGTTGAAGATCCGTAGAGATAACAATGAGAAAACAAATGCTCTCAATCATTGTTATACAGTTGTTGATGGTGGTTTCTGGCTCAGGGCTAAATTTGTAAAAGTCTATCTACCTGACCAGGCATTAGATGTAGTAGACATTGATATGTCTATATTCTACGGGGAATTTGGAGAATATATTAAAATCTGACGAGTACCTATGTCTCTCTTCATATTATATCGAAACTCAAGCTCATAGATGAATTGTTCACTAGTATAGAGCCTAATGAGTGTATAAGCTCCTAGCTGCATTACTCACAAATGCCGGAGCCTGCTGAGTACTTTTCTTGTGCTTATGTTCCCTGGTAGAACCCTTAATATTGGTGTGGCATGACGGATTCGTGTTCACTCGCAACAGAAAGGATGTGGCCATAATCAATGGCTATCCTTCCTCGTGAGATGCAATCTCAGGCGTCCAAGTTCGCTACCGAACTGACAGGCTGGTGGCGACTTTTAGGCGACCGGCTGATGAGTGCCAAATAATGTATATATTTATCCCTTTTTGTTGGCATTTAACTCATCTTTTGTGCAGTAATTCTACATTTTATCCCATATTCTGTATTTTCATTGTTTTCAAGAATAAATATTTTTCTTACTTAATTTTGCATTTTTAGGTAATAAATAAAGTTTGGATGAATAGCGGAGCGGAAAAGAGCAGAAAAGTAGTGAAAAGCCGGGAAGAAATTACGCAAGGAAGCCGCGAGGAATGGTGCGCACAAGTCCAAAGAGCTAGGAATGGGCTCAAGAAGGAAGAATTGTTCTTAAAGAAGATATGGGCTTGGCATACCCAAGGCCCAAAACCCTTACCCAAACCCATTTTCTATATCCATAACCGCCTCCATTATCAGCCGTTAGATGGGACTACATCGAAATCCTACGGTCGCTCCTTCGTAGAGCATCAAAATCTGAAGTCTCTGCAAAATACCACAGCGCTTAAATTCCAAACCTTCAGATTAGATTGTAGTTGAATCCAACGATCGCTTCTTTGACTATGCATCAAATCTCAATACTTCCGCTTAACACCACAGTACCTAACTCCATCTTGCGCCGTCGGTTTCGTTGTATCTATGCATCCGACGGTAGCTACAAGCTCCACTCAATCTCGCCGTCAGATTGTTCTATCAACTCCACATCCCACGGCCTAGCTTCGAAGATCATCCAACTTGATATCCCCGATCAACACTCTAACACCAAACCCTATACTACCCAAACAAACAGCCCCTCCCCTTCTTTCCATCGACCTCATCCCTCTCTGCAACTCCACCACCTTCACCTGCCGTACCACCATCATCACCACCACCTTCTTCACCTGCTACAACCACCATGAAACCACCATACCATCATCACAACCACCTATATTACCTAAACCACCTAATACCCCTCTCTCTAGCCCTCTATTTCACTGATTTCTCACCATTCTTTTCTCTGAAACCCTAGGTGAGAAATCAGTCAAATAGGTGAGTCTAGAGTAGCAGTTGGCGCATGGGAATGGAGCAGGAAGAGATTACAAGGCATGGGTCGACGTTAATTGGGATTGATTTAAGCGAATTAGGTGAGAATACCAAACCCTAATTTCAACTGTTTTGGGAATTTTTGAGGAATTTTTCTGTAAACCCTAATTTGGGTGTCTGGGTATAAAAAGGGGACTGTGGTGTGATGTAAAGGGATCTCTGGACTAGCCAGTGTATCCCCATGAGGGCTGTACTAGCCAGTTCCTCTTGGGTAGATTTTTCTTCCCTGTTGTGTATTTGTAGATTTAATTTTAATTTCCAATTTTAATTCCAAATTCAGTTTTAGTTTATCTTGTTTTCAATTCATGTTTTGCTATCCATGTTTTGCTATCCATGTTTTTCCATGTTCTGTGTATTGTTCAGTTTCTCCATTTGATGTAATGTTCTGTACTGTTTCTGTTATGTATGTTCTGAATCTCAAATGCTAGGACTAGATGAAACCATGAATCAATAAGATAGTCTTCATCATGTGCAGCTCATGTTCAGTGTTGCTAAGCCCTTAGACTAGTTGTGCTTTAATCAGACAATTAGCACTTTGGTAATTCTCTTAGCTGTGAGTAGAATATCCCTTAGGTTAATGGTGGATTCAACATCCTAGTGTTCTTTCATCACTCTTGTTTACTGTTTTGTGTGAATGTTAGGCTAAAGCCTGTGAAGCATTGGATTGATTGAGCAGTGGGGAGAAACTAGTGCTCACTAGTGACTGTGAGCAAGCTGGTTCTCTTCCCACTCGAGTTGTATGTCTAGGCTCTCAATTTGTTTTTTTTTTTATAACTGTTTTGTGCCTTGTTCTCCCACTCCCCTTGGCTAGCAGCCTTGGTTTATTTGGTTTTGTTTCCTGTTAACTGCCACTGTTACCATTTTGTTTCATTGCTGCTCCCTTGCCTTAGGCTAACTGCCTTTGTATTATTGCCTCACTGCCTTCTTCCTCTATCTTTGCTGTTTTGGCCTAGAGCCATTGTTGCTCACTGTTACCTGTCTCTCCTGGTCACTTCTTTTCTTCTTGACCAAAAACTCTCTAAGCCCACTGTCCATTGTTTGTACAAACTGAAGCCCAGTTCACTGAGGCAAAGACCCAGTTCAATCCAAAGATCAAGCCCAGTTCAATTCACATCAGAAACCAAAACCCAAGCCCAAGTTCACAGTTCATCATTCAAAGGCCCAAGGCCTAAAGCACTTCATCATTACAAACAAACCCATTAAGCACAATTAGAAGCCCAATAGCAATTTAGAGCCCAAATAGCTAGAAACTCCAAACACCCCCAGTCTCTGTGGATCGACCCGTACTTGCACGAGCTACAACTGACGACCGTGCACTTGCGGTATTACTGTAGGCCCGCGTTTTTATTACGCTTAATTTTCACACATTTCCGGGCCCACCAAGTTTTTGGCGCCGCTGCCGGGGACCATTTTGCATTTAAATATAATATCTTTGAGGCCTACCAAGTTTTTGGCGCCGCTGCCGGGGACTGGTGCTGTGTTTTTCTTGTAGTTTTATTAGCTATTTTTGCATTTCACTGCATAGCATTTGCATCTGCATCTGCTTCACTTCATTTGTTGTTGGACCTGCTGTTCTGAACCAGTTTTTCCTCTGCTGGGACGCCACCAAGGAAAAGAACCAAAGCCCAACTGGGTTTTTGCAACAATATCAGAGCAGCTGGGCTGTGCTTAAAAGGTAACCCATTTAAGAGAACCCGAATTGTGGGCTTCCAATTTTTAATTGTGGGCTTGTAATATTAAAGCCAATTTTTGGGCTTTTTATTTTCTGTTGGGTTTGTAATTAATTTTTGTGGGCTTGTTTGTTTAATTTGTGGGCTTGTATTTAATTTTTGTGAGCTTGTTTAATTTGGACTGGTATTTTGTATTCTGGGTTTTTAAACCCAGCTGAGCTTGTAACCGATCACGCTAGGTTAACTCGTTAGTGGGCCGAGTACCCAAATTCTAGGCCGAGATTTGGACTCAGTTTCACCAAGCGTTTTCAAACCAGCGGAGCCAAAGCAAACACAAAACCAACAGTGGGCTTGCTCCCATTCAAAAACCAAATTTTTTTTTAAAAAAAAAAAAAAAAAAAAAAAAACAAAATTTCTCCCATAAAAACCAAAGTTTTCCAAATGTTTCCCTAAAAACCAAAATTTTTCTTTTTCCCATCAAAACCAAATGTCTCCCGACAAAACCAAATTTTTCCCAAAAGTCCAATCCATTAAAAACCAAATATTCTTGTAGATAATGTGTTAGTTAAATTTCCTTTGTATATATTTTGTGCTCATCCATTGTGACTCTGAATATGTTGGAGTTTTGCCTTGGATAACGGAGTTTTAATTCTGCTTTCGCCGAATCGGGTATTCTCTCTCCTTTTACTCTACTCAGCATGTCCTTTCCATATGTTGCATTTAATTCTTTCCATATTTTTAAACATTGAGGACAATGTTTAGTTTAGGTTTGGGGGTATAGAGTAGATACCACGATAATATGCTATAATTGAAAACAAAACTCCATCTTTTTGAAAAATTGAAAAATTCCAAAAAATTAAAAATTCAAAAAATTAGAAAAATGATAAAACATAAAAATGGAGCTCATTTACCTTGAAATGTTGACTCTTGTGCAAATATGTAATTATTAGGAGTCTTAGTCTAGATATTTAGGCACCCTGATTCTAGCACAATTCACATAGTGATAAGAAATTTGCACGCGCACGATCTACCAATACATGTATAGCCTCGATCTTCAAGGTGTTTGATAGGAAGTTACGATTGCCAATCACTTTAGAATACTGAACGAAACTTGACTAGCTTGTTCTTTGGTTGGTTGGGATAGAAGGTGGAGGTTACATTAAGAAAAACAACCATCGAATTTAACTGGGTGCATCAAAAAGGGCTACCTCTTGCAAAGTGTCATGTAATTTTTTGTTTCCTTTTGTTATGTATCAAAAGTGTTCCTTATCAAAAAAAAAAAAAAAAAAAAAAAAACGATGTATATATTCAGAAAATTCAGAAAAAAAAAAAAATCAAGTATTTATCAATTCCATCCTCTCTTGTTCCAAAAATAAAAGAGAGTAGTCAATGTAAATAAGAGTCATGTAAAGAGTCATTTTGTTGTTTCATTGTAATAAGCAAGGAGGGTGTATGCCATTGATGTACAACGCGAGTAATTGTGAAATACCTCCAACTCATTCACAATTCTCGTAAAGTCCGGACAGCTAGCTAGATTTCGACCTTGGTTCTTAGCCTGAGAAACTATCTCTTGGTGATTAGTAGTCATAACATCCGATCTTTCTTTACACATGTGTAGATACACTTTACACTCTTATCACATGTCTTTATTTGTTATCAGTGCTAGGATTGTGCCTTTGATAGCTAGATTGACATCTCCATTTTGCTGTGAGCTTAAACTGTCTTGCACATGTCACATTTGATGGAATATGAGCTTATATTTTGTCCTAGAACTTTGTAGGTACGTTCTAAGCAAACCTTCACGAGACTTAACTCGTCCACTAGGGACACTTGGTGGTTTAAAAGGCTTAGTGCATACGCTAAATGCATTCGAGAGACCAGCGACAGTGGTATAGTTAGGATTTCCTTAGTTTTGTTTTACTTGAGGACAAGTAAAATTCAGGTTTGGGGGTATTTGATGAGTGCCAAATAATGTATATATTTATCCCTTTTTGTTGGAATTTAACTCATCTTTTGTGCAGTAATTCTACATTTTATCCCATATTCTGTATTTTCATTGTTTTCAAGAATAAATATTTTTCTTACTTAATTTTGCATTTTTAGGTAATAAATAAAGTTTGGATGAATAGCGGAGCGGAAAAGAGCAGAAAAGTAGTGAAAAGCCGGGAAGAAATTACGCAAGGAAGCCGCGAGGAATGGTGCGCACAAGTCCAAAGAGCTAGGAATGGGCTCAAGAAGGAAGAATTGTTCTTAAAGAAGATATGGGCTTGGCATACCCAAGGCCCAAAACCCTTACCCAAACCCATTTTCTATATCCATAACCGCCTCCATTATCAGCCGTTAGATGGGACTACATCGAAATCCTACGGTCGCTCCTTCGTAGTGCATCAAAATCTGAAGTCTCTGCAAAATACCACAGCGCTTAAATTCCAAACCTTCAGATTAAATTGTAGTTGAATCCAACGATCGCTTCTTTGACTATGCATCAAATCTCAATACTTCCGCTTAACACCACAGTACCTAACTCCATCTTGCGCCGTCGGTTTCGTTGTATCTATGCATCCGACGGTAGCTACAAGCTCCACTCAATCTCGCCGTCAGATTGTTCTATCAACTCCACATCCCACGGCCTAGCTTCGAAGATCATCCAACTTGATAACCCCGATCAACACTCTAACACCAAACCCTATACTACCCAAACAAACAGCCCCTCCCCTTCTTTCCATCGACCTCATCCCTCTCTGCAACTCCACCACCTTCACCTGCCGTACCACCATCATCACCACCACCTTCTTCACCTGCTACAACCACCATGCAACCACCATACCATCATCACAACCACCTATATTACCTAAACCACCTAATACCCCTCTCTCTAGCCCTCTATTTCACTGATTTCTCACCATTCTTTTCTCTGAAACCCTAGGTGAGAAATCAGTCAAATAGGTGAGTCTAGAGTAGCAGTTGGCGCATGGGAATAGAGCAGGAAGAGATTACAAGGCATGGGTCGACGTTAATTGGGATTGATTTCAGCGAATTAGGTGAGAATACCAAACCCTAATTTCAACTGTTTTGGGAATTTTTGAGGAATTTTTCTGTAAACCCTAATTTGGGTGTCTGGGTATAAAAAGGGGACTGTGGTGTGATGTAAAGGGATCTATGGACTAGCTAGTGTATCCCCATGAGGGCTGGACTAGCCAGTTCCTCTTGGGTAGATTTTTCTTCCCTGTTGTGTATTTGTAGATTTAATTTTAATTTGCAATTTTAATTCCAAATTCAGTTTTAGTTTATCTTGTTTTCAATTCATGTTTTGCTATCCATGTTTTGCTATCCATGTTTTTCCATGTTCTGTGTATTGTTCAGTTTCTCCATTTGATGTAATGTTCTGTACTGTTTCTGTTATGTATGTTCTGAATCTCAAATGCTAGGACTAGATGAAACCATGAATCAATAAGATAGTCTTCATCATGTGCAGCTCATGTTCAGTGTTGCTAAGCCCTTAGGCTAGTTGTGCTTTAATCAGACAATTAGCACTTTGGTAATTCTCTTAGCTGTGAGTAGAATATCCCTTAGGTTAATGGTGGATTCAACATCCTAGTGTTCTTTCATCACTCTTGTTTACTGTTTTGTGTGAATGTTAGGCTAAAGCCTGTGAAGCATTGGATTGATTGAGCAGTGGGGAGAAACTAGTGCTCACTAGTGACTGTGAGCAAGCTGGTTCTCTTCCCACTCGAGTTGTATGCCTAGGCTCTCAATTTGTTTTTTTTTTTTATAACTGTTTTGTGCCTTGTTCTCCCACTGCTCTTGGCTAACAGCCTTGGTTTATTTGGTTTTGTTTCCTATTAACTGCCACTGTTACCATTTTGTTTCATTGCTGCTCCCTTGCCTTAGGCTAACTGCCTTTGTGCCTCATTGCCACTGATTTTTGCTTCTTTCCCATGATCATTGTTAGTTTGTTTCACTACCATCTTCATTGTCATTGTAAATGCCATCCTTGGCCCTGTGTGATTTTGTTTCCTGTCTGCCTTTGCTTCTGCTGCCTTGTTCTCCCCCTTCTGCTGCTGCTGTGCCACTACTTGCTGCTGCTGAAGTCTTTTGCACTGCTACTGCTGAAGCCCAGTTTCATCACAAAAGCCCACTGTGGACTTAATCAAAGCCCAGGTGAAACATTAAAGCCCAATTCACAGTTCACTACACTGAGCCCAAGCCCAAATTTAGAAACCTAAGGCCTAGTTCACTGCCAGGCTTAAAAAACCCAAGCCCAAGTTCACAGTTCATCATTCAAAGGCCCAAGGCCTAAAGCACTTCATCATTACAAACAAACCCATTAAGCACAATTAGAAGCCCAATAGCAATTTAGAGCCCAAATAGCTAGAAACTCCAAACACCCCCAGTCTCTGTGGATCGACCCGTACTTGCACGAGCTACAACTGACGACCGTGCACTTGCGGTATTACTGTAGGCCCGCGTTTTTATTACGCTTAATTTTCACACATTTCCGGGCCCACCACCAGCCGAGATAAACCTAATAGCACCACATGCTATTTTTCCTGCGGAATGTCTCTTGACCTTGACTTGCCACCCGTAGCAAACTGCTACATGTTTTCCACGAAAACGCTCGAGACATCAAACATGTCACAAAACTGGGGGATACTCATCAGGGTATTGGTCTGTCGGTTTACAGCGTGCGACGTGCAATACGCCCGTTATAAGAAAGTGTCATGAAGCGGGATGGTTAATGGTGGAAAGAAGGGTGTAAACGGATACACTTCCTTCATAATGGAAGCACGGTATCTGACGGTTACACACTATTCCATCACTCAATCGTTCCCACTTCCTACAAGACCAGGGTACGTTTTATTACGACTTTTATAAATAGGTTTCACATATTTCCACCAAAACGACAAGTTTTTGGTTGGCAACAACATAACATCCAAATATCACCAAGAGCTGATAGCTTTTCACTCTGCAAGCCAGTTCCACTTTCTGATACAAGTCATAAAACAAGCCACATCTTCAGAATTAACGATTCTGATCTCAACACTCTCTTCGCTTCCCTCTCAAGCCTGGAACGGCCATTTCTTGGTTTAGGCCAGGATTGTACAGATTGATCTCTCGAATCAAAAATACTCTCGTTTAGTGCATTGTTTAGAGTTTAGATTCGTTTCTCATCCACACACCCAAATTTACCAAAACCAGAAGAAACAGTTTTCAACCACAAACAATTGAAAACCACAGTGGGAGAATTAATATCTCTGTTGCAATATCGATTTCCAATTTACGATTTCATTTTTCAATCCCGATCTCAAGATGGTGGAACTCATGTTCGAATCAGCAACAAACCCTGAAAACACTAGTGCTGAAATTATCATCGGTTTTAACGCTCCTTCCAGTGGCATTAACACGCCAACTCGCGGAAAATTTTCCTTCGGGTGTTACGCCTCTGATCACCAGAGCTAGAGCCGCTGCCGCTACCCCCAACGTTTCTTCAAGTGTGACACCTCCAACCGTCGCCAGAGCCGCTGCCACTCTACCATCAGGACGTGAGACTAGAGGAGACAGAGGAACCCGATCCCATATTACCATTGTTGATTTGATGGAAAGACAGGAAGTTCTTGCTAGAGCTCAGATGGACATGGCTTCAACTCAGAAGGAGGTGCTTGTTTTCTTCAAGACACTAATGGAGTAGCTACCACAGGAATCACGCCAACCATAGCCAATGAGGAACACCTTCAATACTCCTGGCGCCGATGCCTCAGCAAGGCACACCTTTGTAGATGAAGAGACTAGTTCAGGAGCTCCAGAGGAGAGGAATCAACCATCTAATTTTGTCACACGAGGAGATTTGGAAGGACTTCTTCGAAACCGAGACAAAAGCGATTCTGCGGACATGCATCAGCATCAACCCCCGTATCCTCCTGAAGTACAAAGAATTCCTATTCAGAGAGGGTACTCTTCTCCTCAATTATCCTTGTATGACGACACCGGTACTGCGCGTGAACATGTCTCTCAATTTTTGGGATCCTTGGGAGAGCACGAATACAACCATGTTCTCCGTTTGAGGGAGTTTTCGAAGTCACTTACCAGAAGAGCATACACCTGGTACAACAACATTGCACCAAACAGTATATCCAACTGGTGTGACATGGTTACAGCTTTCTACAAGAAGTACTTCTTTGTGTCTGAGCAAATCACCCTCTCATATTTAAGAAGGATGTTTCAACGAAACAATGAACATCCAAATGATTATGTCAAAAGATTCAGAATTCAAGCGCTAGATTGTCACGACCCAAACGTGATCGAACATCAATTGGTGGATTCTTGCATCAATGGCATGGTTCCCATCTACCGTGCCTTACTGGAGAATCTGAGATTCCGGACACTATCTAAACTTCATGAGGCTGCTAAATGGTCGGCCACAACAACACCAGCATTGTTAGAAAGCGCCAGGACAGCCAAGAGTGAAGACGCACGCGAAACTCGAGGAAATATACGCCTCATCAACAAGCAATATAACATTGGCCATTCTGTGAGCGTGGTACGCGAAGGAGGAAAAAGGAAGGATCCACCGTCAGAATAACAATCCAAGCACACAGCGCTAATGCATTAGGCGGCTCCACTGCGGAAGACTGCAGCTAAAGCTCCTGCGCAACATCAAGTAGACATAGAAAATGCCTTAGATTTCCCGTTTCCAATCGAGGAAGTAAGTGAACTCTTGGAGGCATGGATCCAAGATGACACCATCAAATTGACTCATACTAGGTGCCCACCAACTGAAGAGGAAATGACAAATCCCAAGTATTGCCGCTACCACAGTTTTGTCCATTACTCGACCAATGACTGCAATAGATTGAAGCGTATATTCAAAAAAAAAAAAAAGATGAAGGCCGGGGAACTTCAACTGGGCAATGAGGGAGTTCACAGAGATCCTCTTCCAATCAGGAGTTGCATGTTCTCTGGGGACTCTGTTCACAAAACTGTGTAATCCATGATGCAGCACGTGTGTGAAATCCTCTATTTCTCCAAGGCGCAGCGTCAAGTTATGTTTGCAGCCATTTATCGCGTTGTGTCGGGTAAGCGAGTTTTTCCTATTGAAGAAACCACGCCGGAATTCCAATCTCTCTCAGGAAGCGGCGTTGAAAAATGCAACTGGGGACTGCTCACCACGGTTTGTTTGAAGGATGCCAAGTTTGATAATGCATTGATCGATGCAGCCTATGACTTCAACATTGTTACCATCAAGACTCTGAGAGCCGCGGGGATTTCTAAGAAGGAGGCTACTCCCCAATCGTGGTCAAGAATTCGGAAGGGGAAGCGATGAATGCGTACAACTACATTAACCTCGAAATCAAGGTGGGAGATGCTCTAACGCATGAGAAATTCCACATTGTCAAAGAATGCCTAAAATATGACATGATTCTGAGGCGCTCATGGGTACATGGAAATAAGGCAAAGTTGGGAGTATCTCCTTTACCTGTGACCATACCTGAAAGAATCTCCAACAAGCCATCCAGTCCTGAAGATCATCTGTTGTCGTATAAACAACTTGCCAGTGTAACCCAATTACCTGGAGAGAGCCCATCGACGTTCGTCCACATATTCCGAGAACACGTAATACTTATTGAACAACCCTTTCTGCAATCAGCCACTTCTCCTCTCGTCAAGACTTGCCCATCGACGTTCGTCCACAGATTCCAAGCACACGTAAGTCTTATTGAACAACCCTTTCTGCAATCAGCCACTTCTCCTCTCGTCAAGACTTGGGGGGCTCGATCCAATCCTCAACCCAGGTGTCACTAAGAGATGTGAATGAGGTTCCGGGCCTTTCAAGTGTTTTATCAAAAATCTGGAGGATGTCTTAGCCGAGAGTAATGATCTGGAGATCAGGCGAACCATACCTAGTAGCAGAAGTCATTTCAGGAGGCTACTACAAGCTCATCAATACCGACAAGTTGGAAGGCGTAATAATACATGCCCGCTGGCTCAAACCCTTTTAAAACTTGAAAGTGTTACGCCGTCTCTCGCCTCAAAATTCTCCTTAGTATTTCCTTCAGCAATTTCCCTTTCGTTCAATATTTGTAATTCCTCCGAAATAAATTGCACTGCTTGCATTCATGGTTAGGGTTTCAATTTTAATTAAAAGCATCTTCCCTTCAAAATAAACTTTCCTGGATTACTTCAAAGGAAAAATACCGAGTAAATCCAACCCTCACAAAACCATTGTCCATCAATTAAAAACCAAAAAATTCAAACCCTGCAAGAAATACCTTATTCGAAAACACCGAAGAAGAGAATATGCGAGAAAGAAAATCACCAAGTGACGAAACAAATATCTTCTTCAAAATATCTGGCTTCAAGTCTCATCTGACGTTCCTCTGTTTCTCGTGGCGTGTGACAACCGTACTACTACAAGGGAGAGCCAAGAAACAGGTAGGTAAAACCTTTAACCATTATTATTGTTCCCCTGTTTTGAGTTGCTATGGATGATGTGGGAACTTGGAGGTGTTAGCTACGAAAACTGCATGACGGCCAGCGCGTGTTGAAATTCCATCCACGTTGTTTGTGTACGGTATCTTTCCATTCACTGGATGACCTAGGAGAATGGAGGAACTTGTTTTCACAAGAGGGGTTTTGGATTCTTTCAGTCGGAAGATTTTATTCATTCATTCAATTAAAGACATGAAACTACCAAATCTAAATAAAAGAATATTACTTGGCGAAGTCCTGTCTCCGTCATGTGAACGAGAGAATAAAAATAAATCCCCGAAGTATCGAAAATGGCTACATACCTAGAAGGAATAGAAAAAGAAAAAAAAAACTAGTCGTCAATGACAAACACCTTGGTCAATGACGCTTCTATCAGAGCTTTTTCAAGCACTTTCCCCAACACCTTCTCCGACAACAAACATTCCATCCAGAAGCCGTTTAAGCAGCAGCTTCAACATCCCATCCAGAAGTCGTCTCAGCAGCAGCTCAACATCCCATCCAGAAACCTTCTCAGCACCAGTTTCAACATTCCATCCAGAATATGTTTCGACAGCAGTTCCAGCATATGTCCCCATAGATTCTCCAACGACTCCAACATATGCTTTCACCGCCTCCCCATCTACCCTGACAGCATCCTCAACGATCGCTCCAACTTCCCCAGCAGCAGTTCCGGCGTCCACTCTGGAAGCTGCCTCAGTCTCGCAAATCGCGTCAACATCTTCCTCCGGAACTTTTCCAACAACCTCTTAAGGATGCTCCAGTTCGTCCACGTCAGAATCAAGGATTACGATACCATTATGGACAGGGTAATCAAATTGTCTCTCGCTCAGAAGTTTCTTGGGCTCAGTCCTTCGCTGTTTCAATCGAGAAGCGAATCGCTCATTCCTGGCATTGGGATGTGGAGAAGCTTCATCACGTTGAGATTTCCCGACTTGCTGGGATGCTTCATCATGTCTCCACTTCTCCTTTATGTCCATCAAAGCCAGAGCATGCACCCGCACGATGCGTAGATAGGTGAGAGAATGCCTTGTATAATCCGGCCGACTGCATGGAACAAATGGTTGATTTGGTTTAATATCTCCTCATGTGAAGAAAACCTGGGTTTGTCAACTTCAAAAATTTTCTCCGAAGAGTCAGAGGTATGATCATCACCGGAAGATCCCATTGTGCACTACAATTTTTTTTACATTATGTCTGCATCGGCGATCTACATGATGAAGAAGATAAAATGGAGAACTATGAGAAAAGACACGAGACGGTACCTGTGAAGAGGATGGATGCAATTCTATGATGATCTATATGAAAGAAAGGTTCAAGATTGCCTCTTATACTAAGCAGATTGGTGAAACCTGAGAAAGTGAAACTTTACTGCCAACCGTGTATTAAGGCTTCGAACGCGGGATATCAGCTGGATTAGATACTTGTCTATACAGAATAATTGGCTCACCTGGACTGCTGATGGAAAGAGGTTTACCACTACAGAGATAAGGCCAATGATATAAAAATAGAGGGTGTGAAACGCCTTTTGTATACATTGTAATTTTGGAGTTTGAGTAGAAGATGGTTTTCTCTTTCAGGCCATGCACAGAAAAAGGAAACCAGGCTCGCAAATCCAGACAGGCGACCTCCCTTCCATTCCGTGACCTCGCAAAAGGAGCGCCATCTTCACCGCTCAAGCAGCGCCACCTTCATCGCTCAAAGCAGTGCCATCTCCGCCCTCACTGTTTGGTAGCCAAAGCTCCAAGTGTCGTTTTCAACATTCCGTGGACTGGAGCCAATTTCCACCATTCCGCGGATTGAATCCAGTTTCCACCGTTCCACGAACTGAAGCCAGTTTTTCACCAATCCAAGCCAAACGCCATCTACGCACGTTCCGTGGCCTAGCCATCCAGCACCGTACCGCGGACCAAATTGCAGTGCCATCTCCGCCGATCAGCATCCAAAGTTGCAGCACTGACGCCAACACCCTATGGCCAAGCCAGATTACGCAAAGCCCACAAATTCTCTATGACTCCTGCCAAAGGTTAGCCAAATTTTCCTGGCAATCTCTTCATGACTTGTCATTTTGATTTTTATCCTTGTCTGTCACCATCATATGCTTACACCGCAACAATGCCACTGTTACGAGCTAAGCATGGGACTTAATGTTGATGGTGGTTTTTGGCTCAGGGATAAATTTGTAAAAGTCTATCTACCTGACCCGGCATCAGATGTAGTAGACATTTATATGTCTATATTCCGCGGGGAATTTGGAGAATATATCAAAATCTGACGAGTACCTATGTCTCTCTTCATATTATATCGTAACTCAAGATCCTGGATGAACTGTTCACTAGTATAGAGCCTATGAGTGTATAAGCTCCTATCTGCATTACTCACAAATATCGGAGCCTGTTGAGTACTTTTCTTAAGCTTATGTTCCCTGGCAGAACCCTTAATATTGGTATGGCATGAAGGATTGGTGTTCACTCGCAGCAGAGTAGCACGGACCTCCAAGTACCAAGGTTAAGGCCCTTGCACAAAATACTCAGTCAGAAAACAAAGAATAAACAGAGCCGCGGAGTAGGAGCAACAATGAGGGAAGCGTGGCCATGCCATAGGCTAACCGACGCCACTTGGACACGCCCCATGCTACCTAACCGTCCCTTACTCCTTTGTCGACCAATCAGGTCGCTTTAAACCTGCCACACTCCCATGAGTTGTGGATGGGCCCATACTTGCCGGCTTTATTCCCCATCGACCAATCAGGTCGCTTTATACCTGCCACACTCCCATGAGTTATGGCTGGGACCATAATTTCCGGCCCTATTCCCTATCGACCAATCAGGTCGCATTAAACCCACCACACGCACCAAAAGGGTAGCCACACCCATGCTTGGCCGACCCCTACTTTTGACCAATCAAGTTTCCCTAAACCCGCCACAACTTTAAAAGAGATGGAAATTGCGTCAAGTGGTCGCCATGCCAAATTGGTTTCCCAAAACCACGCCAACACGCCAAAACAAGCATGTCAGACGCATATGCCAAAAGCATGCAAATCGCACATGCCAGACGGGCATGCCAAGTGCACTTGCCAAACATGCCACTTGCCGCGGCAACATGCCAAAACGTGCCAAACCACTCTCTGTTCGTGACCAGCATCACAACGGACTTCAATTTGGCTAGCCTAACCGTTAGGCGCGGCCATGCTCTAGTGGCAGTGGATGAAACACTAATTTATATTCGCGGCACAAACTATTCCACTCCGGGCCCACAACATGCCACGAGCCGTGAAAACCATGATAAAAGCATCACAACATGCCACTCGTGGAAATATTGACTCCCGTGGCCATTTTCACACAATGACCTGGCTATGGTTCTTTTGGCATGGATCTGGCACTGTTTACATAAAAACGCCGCTATGCCATGGCCACATGCCACTTGCCGCATACCATGTGCGCTAATTAGGGTTTCGGCATGCCAAAACCTAATTTAGGCAAAGTTGCTACGCCAATCAAGACAAATAATATTCCATAAATCATTGGGATTGATGAGGCGACTGGAACTGATGTTGCCACACCACATTTGAGTCTTAACACTAATGTGCCAAAGTCTAGCGGCCATGGATACGCCAGGCGCTACTTGCACTATCGTTCCACTGGCATGCGCAAACTATGCCATCCATGCCACCGTGCCATTGGCATGCACGAAACTATGCCAGTCGTGCCGCAATGCTACTGGTGTGCGTTAAAAGCGCCATTACATCGTTGGCATGCGCTCAAAGCGCCACTATGCCATTATCAAGCGCCGATAGTATGTGGCCATAATCAATAGCTATCCTTCCTCGTGAGATGCAATCTCAGTCGTCCAAGTTCGCTACCGAACTGACAGGCTTGTGGCGAGTTTTAGGTGACCAACCGAGATAAACCTAATAGCACCACATGCTATTTTTCCTGCGGAAATTCTCTTGACCTTGACTTGACACCCGTAGAAAACTTCTACATGTTTTCCATGAAAACACTCGAGATATCAAACATGTCACAAAACTGGGGGATACTCATCAGGGTATTGGTCTTGCGGTTTACAGCGTGCGGCGTGAAATACGCCCATTACAAGAAAGTGTCATGAAGCGGGATGGTTAATGGTGGCAAGAAGTAACGGGTGTAAACGGATCCACTTCCTTCATAATGGAAGCACGGTTTCTAACGGTTACACACTCTTCCATCGCTCAATCGTTCCCACTTCCTACGAGACCAGGGTACGTTTTATTATGACTTGTATAAATAGGTTTCACCTATTTCCACCACAACGACAAGTTTTTGGTCAGCAACAACATAGCATCCAGAAATCACCAAGAGCTGACAGCTTTTCACTCTACAAGCCAGTTCCACTTTCTGATACAAGTGATAAAACAAGCCACATCTTCAGAATTAACGATTCTGGTCTCAACACTCTCTTCGCTTCCCTCCCTAAGACCAACCCTTCTCCTTCACTTTGTGACCGAAGCAAGCCAGGAACAGTCATTTCTTGATTTAGGCCAGGATTATACAGATTGATCTCTCGAATCAAAAGTACTCCCGTGCAGTGCATTGTTTAGGATTTAGATTTGTTTCTCATCCACACACCCAAATTTACCAAAACCAGCAGAAACAGTTTTCATCCACAAACAACAGTGTCATAGTATTATTACGCAGCATCAAAGTTCAATTGTATCACAACTTTGACAACAATACTGGTGATATGTATCACTCCCTCTTAGTCAATACTTCATCTCGACATGAAAACCACTCCCACTTACATAATGATCCGTAAACCATACGTATTTGTAGTATCACACTACACATTAATTCTCCCCCCATTCTGTCAATATAAATTGGCAAAGGTACGAAAACTAGTGAGATCCTCATGAAATTCTCATAGAGATACTTCGTGACTAAAAGATAATACCATATCAACTTATTTAGATGCCATCATAAAGCCGAAACTAAATGCACTCATCAAGGAGTATATAAAGATACATGATAAACCCTATAATATTCCACAGCCGCACTCCCCACAAATATTTGGCAATTAAGCACAAGTTCAAAAAGAACTCTCCCCCATAAAATGTCATTCCCGAAAGTACAACAAAAGCGACCTTACTTTCACAAGAAAAGTATTTCAAACAAACACTACGATACTTGACAGAAACACATCTACTAGAAACAAATGCAAACAAGACTCAACACTATTCTGGAATTCCAAACTCAATTGACCAAAAGATCGAGATAAAATCATGGGCAAGAGTTCTGAGGAGCTAATGAACCAGAACAACACCAATAGACTGCCGTAGGTGCTGAAACGTGGCAGTGTCTAATGGTTTGGTGAGAATATCAGCCAATTGTTGTTCGGAAGGCACAAATTCCATAGTGATAATACCATCTTTATAAAGATCTCGATAAAATGATACCTGATGTCTATGTGCTTAGTTCTTGAGTTCTCAAACAGGATTCTCAGTGATGCGAATCGCACTTGAGTTATCACAAAAGATCTTCATTATTCCAGAATCAATTCCATAATCAGCAAGCATTTGTTTCATCCATAGGAGTTGAGTACAGCATGAACCAGCATCAATATATTTTGCTTCACATGTTGAAAGAGATTATGAATTTTGTTTCTTTCTATGCCAAGCTATAAGATTCATCCATACATAGTAGAATCCCACTGATGTACTCTTTATGTCTTCCATACACCCTGCCCAATCGGCATCTGAATAGGCAGTAAGATCAATTTTAGTATCAAAGTGTAAGAAATACCATACCAGCCAGTGTGATTGATACAGCACATGATCCTCTTTGTGGCGGCAAGATGATATTCCTTTGAATTTTCCTGAAACCTAGCACATCAACCAACACTAAAAGAAATGTCAGGTCTCCTGGCAGTGAGATAAAAAATAATTTGAATAATAGATCGATAAAGTTTTTGATCCAAATTTACACCTTTCTCATCTCTATGTAGTTAACCCGTGGTAGGCATATGAGTAAGTTTTGGAGTAGACTTATGAAGACCGAATCTTGAAACAAGATTTTTTGCATATTTTTCTTGAGATAAGTGAATTCCATCCTTGTGTTATTGAATTTGTAAACCCAAAAAGAATTTTAATTCACCAACGTTGATCATTTCAAACTCCTTACCAAGAGAAACTTGAAAATATTTTGCAAGTTTCTCCGATGTTGATCCATAGATGATATCATCTACATAAACTTGAGAAATTACAACCTCTTTCCACTCCCTTTGGTAAACAATGTTTTATCAGCTCCACCTCTTGAAAAACCTTTCTTAAGAAGAGAAGTATTTAGTTTTTCAAACCAGGCACGAGGTGCTTGTTTTAACCCGTACAATGCCTTGTTAAGTTTAAGAACATGATCGGGAAAATCAGGGTTTTCAAAACCCTTAGGTTGAGCGACATAGACTTCTTCTTTTAAGTTTCCATTTAAGAAGGAAGATTTAATGTCCATCTGAAACAACTTAACCTTAAGAAAACAAGCATGAGCTAATAATAATCGAATGGACTCAAGACATGCCATGGGAATAAAGGTTTCGTCAAAGTCGATCCCTTCAATCTGTGAATATCCTTGAGCGACAAGTCTAGATTTGTTTCTGAAAAAGGTGCCAAATTCATCAGACTTGTTCTTAAATATCCATTTGTTACCAACAATATTTATATTTGGGGGACAAGGTACGAGTTTCCATCTTCTTGTCTTTGAAACTGATTTAACTCTTCATGCATTGCATTTACCCAAAAAGGATCATTAAGATCTTCATCAATATTCCTAGGCTCTACTTGCGATAGATAACAACCAAAATTGCAAATATTTTGAAGTTGACCTCTCGTCTTAGCAGTAGAATACCTACCTCCAATAATATTGTTAGTATCATGATTCCTTTGAACCCAAAGATGTTGTGTGGTGACACATTCTTGTTCAAGAGGAACATCCTGACTAGATATTTCTCCTCATCACTAGAGACATCAGGATCAGCAACCGTTGGAACAACTTCTTCTGATTCAGATGTTTCTTTGATTTTCTAAATTGTCTCGGTTGGAGGAAATTTCGCAGGAGAGTCATCATGATGAAAGTTACTTAGATCATCAATGATGACATTAGATAATTCAATCATGAATTGGGTTCTGATATTAAAGACTCGGAAACCAAACGGTCAGATGCATAGCCGAGAAAAATACCCTTATCACTTTTTGAATCAAACTTCCCTTTCGGTTCTCGATCCTTTAGAATGTAGCACTTACTGCTGAACACTCTGAGATAGTGTAAGTTGGGTTTCTTACCGTACCACAACTCATAGGGAGTGTTTAAGGTCTTTGACCGTAAGTAAACACGATTGATCAAATAGCAAGCCGTAAAAATAGCCTCACCACAATAAACTTAATCAACTAGCGAAACAAGTTATTGTGGAATCACAAACGATGAGACGAAGGTGTTTGTGATTACTTATCTTGCCTATCGGAGATATAAATCTCAAGCCAATTTTACAATTGCACTCAATCACGATAGAAACAGCAAGATCAGATCACGCAACTACAAAGAGAATAGTTGGGTCTGGCTTCACAATCCCAATGAAGTCTTCAAGTCGTTAGCCTACAGGGTCTCGAGAAGAAACCTAAGGTTAAAGGAGAATCGACTCTAGGTATGCAACTAGTAGCACACAAAAGGTGTGGGGATTAGGTTTCCCGGTTGCTAGGGTTCTCCTTTATATAGTTTTCAAATAAGGGTTTGCAATCCAAGTTACCTTGGTAACAAAGCATTCAATATTCACCGTTAGATGAAAAACTTGATTCAACTAAGCTAATATATTTCAACCGTTAGATCAAACTTAGCTTGTTACACAGAAATGAAATGTACCTTCATTTAGGTTTATATAACCGTACTCAAACGTGTACACCATGTTGGTTCAAAAATTGTTAACTGAGGTTAGCCATATGATTACTCTCATATCAACCTTATTCATCTTAACCATAACTAGTTCAAATGAATCAAATAAAACTAGTTAAAGAGTTTTTCAATTGCTATATTATCATAGATTTATACAAGAACACAATTGAAGCAAAATCGGTTTGATTCACTCGAATCGATACATGAACATTATAGCCACAGTTTGCAAAGATTGCATTCCTTATTGATAAATGTTTTAGGTTCATGTACAACCGATTTTATAAAGTAACCTACTTAAGTATGCGTACGGGTATGCGTACTTAAGTAACTGGATTTGAGTTTGTTTTAGTTTTCAAACTCAGCAGAAATTCACGAATGTGAACTTTCCGCCAGTATGCGTACGGGTACGCGTACTTTAGGTAACCAGATGAGTTTGGTTTTGGTTTTCAAACTCAGCAGAAATTCACAGACGTGAACTTCCGCCAGTATGCGTACGGGTACGCATACTTACCCAGTCTCCTACAACCTTTGTGTATACACACAAGTATGCATACTTTAGGCTCCCGGTTTTGGACTTATACACTAATGTGCGAACACACTATGTTTATATCCAAAGATGGTTACAGGATTCTAAACTCTTTATTTCAACCATTGAAACATTCTTATATAATGACAATAGCCGTTTTCACACACTATTAGCATCAAAGCAATTTTCAAGATATTGAAATAATCATTATTGAATCATTCCAAGTCTTACACCAAATGATTGTATCACACAAACCACGTAAGATGTTACTCGGCAATTTTCTCATGATATAAGATGAACTTGGTCGAAGCGAAAGCTTACTAATACATATTTCGATAAATATGTAAGCGAGATATACTCAGCCCGAAATCTCAAATGTGTATATAGAAAAACTATATTGTAATACGACTTATGTCTCAATAGGAGATATAGTAGAAATAGAATTTCCAAGTGATAGATGAGTTTAAGTCTCCACATACCGTTTGTCGATGAAGTTCCACAAGATCTACTTAGTAGTTCTTCGTCTTCAAGTGATAAGCGCCGTGAAGTCTAAGCTCAACTACACACACTATGTCCTAGTCCTAGACATCTATAAATAGGCTAGAAATCAAGACTTATAGTTTTGATCACTAACATTGACAAACATGCTTGAGATAGAAACGCATGCGAGTTCGACCGAGCAGTGCTCTAACAATGTTAGCTCCGTAATACTTGATAATGATCATATAGAGTTTTGTTATTACCGAACCTATTATCAAGTAACACACTTTGTTGTAGTATTGTCTCGATCTTGTATCCATAGTCAATCACACAAGTTATCTTGTTGCTGGATTGTCTCGATCTCGTATCTATACACAATCACACGAAGTATGAACCTAATCGTCATATTGTCTTGACTATGTCCATAGACGATCACATTCGGCAGAGGACTTATAGGTTGAAACAAAAAAATTATGGTGTATTTGGGTACCCTCGTCTTTTCATTCATCACATGCTTGGAAGATCAGAATCCGTGTGAGAACCTACGAAATATATTAATCTCATATTCATCATCATCTGGCCAAGCAATCAACAAACAAAAATTTATACTCATTTACCATCCAAACACACCACCAAATACTAAACTATGTCTGGCTAACACATTCCAAATCCAAACAACCCACCAATCTACTAATGAATTCAGTTCAAACAAGGTATAAACTCTTCACCAATATTTTCTAAGTTATTACAGAGATTAGAAAGGAAAGCTAAGGGTTGGATGGAAAAGTGCATTAATCAATCAGGCAGATGACTTTTGATCAATATGTCTTTAATGCCAACGACAGACCACATTATGATGACGCAGTTGCTGCTAACTCATGAACACAACAAAATAGACAACATAGTAAGAAATTTCTTCCAGGGACATGATAAAAATACAAAAAACTCCACACTATTAGACGGGATAAATTAAATCTGTCAATAAGTTAAGGAGATCTTGGGATTCGTGATAGCAAAAAACACAACTTCGATTTTTTTGGGAAAGGAAATTGGAAAATTCATGCACAACCATCAAAAATATGCAACAACATGTACAATACAAAATATCTTCCATCTTCACTGCCATGTCCAAACCACCGGACTCAGCAAGCGCAGCGTGGGAAAATCTCCACAAAGTGGCCATGTCTATGCAGGAACATTGTGCTATGCATATTGGCTATGGTTATGCCACCTTGATAAAAGAGAGATGGATTCCAGCACATGGAAACATTACAACTGTTGGAAGTTGCGGCGATAATCCGGTTAGTGATCTCATGGAACCACACTCTTTTTCATGGAAATATGACTTGTTAAACCATATTTTCACACCACCTATTGTTAATGCGATTACAGGCATACACATTCCAAATCTTCATATCGGTGATACCATAATCTGGCCATACTCAAAGACTGGACACTACATGGTTAAAAGTGGGTATGACATTCTACTTAAACATGTACAGCATGATCAAGATGATGGGACATGAGGTCCTGCAATACAGACATCCACCTCAACAATTCAAGAAAATATCCTTAGGTCGAAAAGGATATGGCAAGCCAATTTCCCACTAAAAATCAGACTTTTCTTGTGGAAAGTCGGTCACAAGGGTTTACAAACTTTTGAGACATTTAATATCAGAAAAATCATTACCACCAGCTTATGCCAAATCTGCAATACAAATACAGAACCTGTTCAACGCTGTTTGTTCGAATGCAATCATGCAAAAAAAAACTTGGAATCTGATGGTTTGACACTTAGCATCAAATGGGAGTGGCAATAAATGCAGTCCATACAACAACTTGAGACTACCACCACATCCATTAGCCATTATGATAGGTCAAACATCGAGTTCACCACTGGGGAGGTCAAACAATCATCTTCAGCATCAAATAACAAGGCCACAACGAGTATCCTATACAACACGGATTCATATACCAAATAAATTCAAAGATTTCATGTTATTAGCACCAGACAGAGATACATTCACTTTATGTTGCTTCACTATATGGAATATTTGGTTGGCTCAGAATGCCAGAGTCTACACCAAAACCATACGGACGCCAAAGCAAACACTCCAAATAGCATTGCTTCTAACATAAGAATATAGATGAGACCAAAAGAAAAATCTATCCATGCAAACTTCGGCTACTACCACACAATAAAACAACAATCCAACCATCAATACCAGCCAATTAGAAGATTATTATGGGTAGGATGGTTTCCATCGACTAACAACTGGCGGAAAATAAACACGGATGAAGCCAGCAGAGGCAAACCGGGGGGATTGCCGGAGATTGCAGGGGCAAGGTGAATATGTAGAAATGAACAAGGTTTGGTCATAATGGTAATGGCTACACTAATTGGAGTGGCTACAACAATGGTGGGTGAAATATGCTCATTTCTACTCCCCACGAGAATGGAAAATGCGCAAAGCTGGAAAAAAAATCTGATTTGAAGTGGACTCAGTAACGCTGTCGAAGTTAATAGAGAAAAATAACACACATACACCGTAGATCATTTGAAATGTGATAACAGAAATATACCACCACCTACACTTGATAGGAGAAATTAAACTAACACACACATATCCAGAAGGGAATCAAGGAGTAGATGGATTAGGGAATTATGCTATAGAAAGACAAATACAACTAGGAGGACAAGGTAACACTTGTATCTGAGACAATTCTTGCCCAATTTTCCTTAATGTAATTGTAATGAATGATTCGATGGGGCATTTGTACCCAAAGAAGTTTCTAATTAATAAAAGTAATTTTTCTTCCAAAAAAATAATAAGCGCATAATTAACCGCCGAAGTAGCTAATTTTGCTTCATATTTTAGCATGTGAAATCACATGCAAAACTGTTAGTAGTTTCATATGGTCATTTGATTTTTGTGTGCAACCAATATATATGTTAGTTTGTTATCGTCTAAGTAATAATCTGAGATGAAAGAGGAATAAAAATACACTGTATAATGACTATCCTAATCTAAAATTAGTAGACTAAGTGAAAATGGTGGGTACCAAGTACACCAAAGCTACCTGGAGCCTTGAAAATAGGCCTGTCAATATCTGTCCATATTCGGAATTCGTTTCCGAGTATTCGGGATCCTATAGGATTTTATCTGCTTTATCGGATATTAGATACAGATATTTATCGGATATTTCTTCCTTAACATATCGGAATCGGATTAGGGTCCATCCGTTTAGTTAATACCCGATATCCGATAGAATCAGGGATATACTTGTACTTTTCCAATTACATCTATTATCAATCGGGTAAACCGAGCGATATAATCATTTTCTTTTGTTTTTTTTCCTCTTCTCTTCTCATTCCATCATTCTCCTCTCCACTCTGTCTCTCGATCGATCAATAACTCACTCATTTGTTTACCAATCACTCACCCACTCAATCAGGTATTGATTCTCTTCTATTTCTGTGTTTGATTTTTGTATTCGATTGTCATGAAATTAGGGTTTCTGTCTTGTAATCAAAAATTAGGGTTTGACGTGACTTACATGTATGGATAAATTAGAGAAATATTTGAGATGGGTTTAACTTAAATAAGAATATGAGGCATCGAGGTTGAAGAATAACTCAATATTGATGAGTTACTGAATTGAATCAGAGTAAAGAAGAGATTGAGTTAATCTATTTTTGGAGTTTGTCCTGGTTTGTTGATTCTATTAAATTTGCACAGAAAGGATTTCTTTGATTTTTGTTCTTGTTCATTCTTTGTTCTTCTTAGTTGAATCCATTCTTAGTTGTTGTTTTTGAATCCATTCTTAGCTGTTGTTTTTTATTTCGTAAGTGGCATAAAATTGCAGGAAAATACATTTATAGTTGTAATAGGGAATGAGCCTAATGCTTTAAGTTGCGACTCCTGCTGTCGAAAAGCTACCACAAAACTCCTACTCAGGTACTGAAATGAGGAACCCATTACCTTTTTTTTGTTCTAATTTGAACTGTTTAGCTAAAAATATAAGATTTTTATAAACTTATGAGGATTGCCTGAATATTGTGTTGGACTTGGAACTGTCATTGTTGATTTATGGTTTAGTTTCAAACTTTCTTTGCTAAACATCTGAAAGAAGCCTTATTCTAGGTAAATGATTGGTGCTACTTTGGTTCCATTAAGAAACACACGGTACACCACTACCTAACATGTAACATGTATTAAGTTAACTATCCTAGCTAGTCATTTGCTTGTTAGGTTGTAACTTAAATTGAAATTGAAGCTGGTTGGTAAAGAATTTTCTTGAACTCTATTTGATCTTAATTACTCAGTTTGGTTTGGATTCTTGCCATGATTGAGATGAATGCTTTTTAGTGTTTACTGTTGATAGTTATGAATGATTTTTTCGTTTCTTTGGTGTCTTACTCTATGTTTAATTTTAATATAGGCAATTGCAAAAATGTTTACAAAACCATCCAAGGGCAAGACAGTTGCAACCTCAAAGTCAACCCTTTTGCCTCAATCTTAATCAAATGCTATCATTTCTAGGGATGGTTCACAATCACAAAGTGTTCAAGCTTCAGCAATTGGCTCAACACCGGGTACTAGTGACACTAGGAGATTACCAGAACCATAAGAGAACCCAGTTGATGATAACAGACTGATAGACACATTTTTGTGTCCGATTTGTCTCGGTTCTATATATTGTTAGGGCTTATTTTTGTACTTATTATGGTGTTTTATTTATTTGTAGGTATTTTTGGCCAATAAACATTTTTGGAAAAGATTGGCTCGAAAAGTTGTCGGAAAGCACCCGGAGGACACTTGCTATTCGGACCCCCGGTTTGGATAAGGGGCACCCCAGGACACCCCTTAAGGCAGCTGCTAAAGGCACCCCTACTCTGAATAGGGGGCGCCCCCTTTCTTCACAAATTCAAATTTCAAATTTGGAGGGAAACTCCATTATTACCTGCGTGAATTTGGGAGCATCAATTGGACGTGAAATAACGAGATTCAATGGCTGATTTTTGTTGGGCTGGACTTCCTAGAGCATAACAGGGTTGGTATAGGTGATTGGATCGAATGAATTGGGCTAGATTGACCGGGAGAAGGAAACAGAGGTGTTGTGGTCACGGGTTGCTGTTGGAATATTTTTTCAACAATTCAGGGAGATTAAAGGCTAGAAAAGCTTCCCCAACATTCGTAGTTATCTAATAAAGAGTTTGGAAGTATTGGGAGAGGTCAAATACGCGTGAAGAGAGTTTGGAAGGAAGAAAACTCCGAAACTTGTTGTGGAGATAAACCAAGATTTTGGGGGAGATTTAATCGAGCTGTGGCCTATAAAAGGAGAGGGGATAAGTCATATAAGGGGGACGAAACCTTAGGAGAAGTTTAGAACACCACAGAGTTCCAGAGATCGAGTTGCAGGAAAATACAATATTCTGCTGCTGCTGCTGAAGAGGAAGAACACGAAGAACATTGACGCACAAGCAACTGTCGCAGAAAACTATCATTGTTTCACAGCAGAACCTATGTGTCGTTCATCACAGCGGTTGCATTAGGTCTTTAGCTATTATTTCGCCCTGTAACAGTGATTCTGCAACACCAACACACTGTTGCAAACAGTCTGTGTTATTATTTTTCACTCTTTTAATCATCTTTTGAGCAACAAACACATATTTTGAGACCATGATTAATATGAGGAGTTAAACCCCATTGCTGAGGCGATAGAGGAAGCTATTTTTCCAATAAAAAGTGGTATATTCTATTTTATCTTTTTATTTGCAATAATTATATAATTATTTGCCCTGAACTATTATTGAATATGATTTTTATTTGAGTGATTGTGATTTATTTTGATGGAGTATGCTTAGTTTTAAGACTTTTGATGCTTCATACTTGGTATTTAAAATTATTACTTTTGAAAATCTACTTGTTGCAATATTTTAGAATCAAATTAAACGAGAAAATTGCATAAATATAAGTATTGGTTTAATCACTTTGAACATAGAAAATAGTGGAATCTTAGCCTCAGTGTTTATTTTAATATTGATATCATCTTTGATTGAGTTTGCTAAATTTTTAGAGAGTTTTCTATTTTAATATTAGAATTTAAGTCTAATTAATATCCTTCACAAGCCTGAGAATCGAACCACTTTTACCACTATCTACAAATCACATCAATTTTTGGCGCCGCCGACGCGGACTTGTTTTTAGGGTTTTAGATTTTTTTTTTTATTATTTTTGTTCTTTTTTATGTTTTTGGGTATTTATCTTGTGTCTACAGGTTCTGAATCATAAAGAAAATTGAGCCAAAGAGTTTGGTGATTTCATAAAGACTTGGAGCTAAAGATTAAAGCAAAAAGATCAGAAAAGAAGACAATTTTAGTTTAGGGTTTGTTTATTTTCTTTTTTAAAAAAAAACTGTATTAGGGTTTATTATTTTTGTAATTTTTCTTTTCTTTTTGGACTTTTGGACTTTGGGACATTATTTTTTTTATTACCCTACGGAAGGGTACTTTAAATATAAACTGTTTGCAGAGAAGGAGGACAATTACGATATTGTCTCTGCACCTTGGGTTCGTACACTAGACATCGGAGTCAGTGGCCCGAGTTGACTACAACCGATTCATCCCCGTCTGGAACGAGAGGTAAGATTCTAAACACTCGCGAATCCCCTGTCAGCGAGTTACTGGACTCCTTCGTATGCATATATGTTGAGGACTGAATACGGACATTTATTTTTCTAGTAAAGGGAAAGGCCTGGCCATACAAGATAAGGTTTCGGATTTCATCATCGTTCTCTTTTTGCCCGTTTTAGGAACACGTAACCTACGCGAACCTAAGCCTAAAATTTTGACTAGAACGAGACCGGTAGGGTAACGAGCTTAACAGGAAAGTCATTTAAAAAATATTGGTTACTCTTTTAAGCATACTTCGAAGTTCTTGACGGTTTCTGTAAGTTGAATGCGTGACTGCGCCGCCTTGTAACACCGGTGAGGCCTTGGGTATCAAAGCTCCATCGAGCTTCCCTCGCCTCTATTCAACTTACGTTAACTCGGATTGATTCCATAGGGGTTTGCTTAAATTGTAACGAATTCCCGTTCGAAGGATTAAAAGCTGGTCTAGAAAAAATCTAAGTGGAGCCATCATGCTTTTTTTTGCTAGAAATCAATAGGTTTGATTTGGTTGAGTCGGCCTTGATCTGTGTTTGCTTACCCTTCCAATTTAGAAAATTCTATTGTATGCCTGAACGTAAAAGAGACGCACTAGGTAGATTTGTTAAAGAGAAACCTAGTAGTTCGAAGCGTCTCGATTACTTTAATCTAGAGAGTCCGACTTTTGAATAGTCTGTTTTTGAACGTCCTTTGACTGAGGAGAGAATCCCTGTTGCTCCAATAGCGCCAGAAATGGAAACTTTGAAAGCTTTGTTGAATCCAACTAGGACTACTCGTCCCTCATGTATCAGGTTAGCTGATACGGAAGCAACTTATGAACTTAAACCTGGGACCTTACAATTGCTCCCAATCTTTTTAGGGAAAGAAAATGAAAACCCCTATTTCCATGTTAGGGACTTTGAGGAAATTTGTAGTACCCTCAGGATTGGAAACCTAGATGATGATGCTTTGAAACTTAGGTTATTCCCCTTTTCCCTGAAAGATAAAGCTAAATCGTGGCTATATAGTTTGGCTTCCGGGTCAATCGAAACGTATGAACAACTTACATCTGCCTTTTTGAACAAGTTTTTCCCTAGACACAAAACATCGTCTATTATGACGCAAATCTGCACGTTTTCTCAATAAGAGGGAGAAACTTTGTATAGGTATTTGGAAAGGTTCAATGATTTATTAGCCTAATGTCCTCATCATGGTTTAGAGAAGGTTAGGTTAGGTTAGTTCAGATCCTTTATGAGGTTTTAGATTATCCCACCAACCACAGTAGAATCTATGTGTACTGGTGGATTTGAGAACCAAACAGTTGATGACGCGATGACATATTTGCATGAAGTCGTCGAAAAAACCCAACAATGGGAAAGTATTAGGGGACCCCAGAAAACAATTATTCTTAGCAGAGGAAACGTTAATAGGGTAGAAGGAGGCTATGAATCAGATGCCAAAATTGCTGCTATAGCGAAAAGGTTAGAAGCTTTAGAAGTGGGTAACACTAGTGGTAGATTGGAGCCTCTTTGGGAAGGCCAGATAATGAAGAGAAAGCCAATGCTCTATATAATAACACTAGGTTTGATAATCATCAGAAGTTTGACCCATATTCAGAAACCTATAATCCTAGTTGGAGGAACCATCCGAACTTTTCATGGTCTAAGGGCCAGAGTCAGGGTCAGTCTAATAATTCTAATGCTCCCCCAAGTTTTGGCTACACTAGGAATACATCAGGCCCAGAAAATAAAACGACTAGCTTAGAGGAATCTATTAAGATGTTAGCAAAAACTCAGGAAATGTTAGCACAGAGCCATGTTAGTTTTCAACAGGAAACCAAGCAGAATTTTCAAACTAATGCTCAGAGTCTTGCTAAGTTAGAACTTCGAGTCGGCCAATAACTAAGACCTTAAGTGAGAGAGATAATGGTAGGTTCCCTAGTCAGACTAATCCCAATCCTAGAGGAGTTCATGAAGTAGGTACAAATCCATCGAATCAATTGAATGCTATTAGAACCCTTAGGAGTGGTAGAATAGTAGACAATCAGGTAACCATGCACGATAATGAACATACTGTAGTTCACCCCTCAGGACCACTAGATACGGAAACTGATAAAATTTCTGATGATGCCAACTCAGTCCCTGAGAGGTCTGATTCTGTTCCTATAGCCCCATTTCCTCAGCTATTAGTACCAACAAAGAAGGAATCGAACTTTAATGACATATTGGAAGTTTTTAAGCAAGTTACCATAAACCTTCCTTTATTAGATGCAATTAGGAAAATTCCTGCTTATGCCAAGTTCCTCAAGGATATGTGTACACGAAAGAGAAAACTTAGCGTCCATAAGAAAGCCTTTTTAGCTAGTCACGTAAGTTCAATTATTCAAAACACTACAACTCCAAAGTACAAAGACCCAGGTTCCCCTACCATTGCTTGTACAATAGGTAAACGCCGGGTAGAAAAATCTTTACTTGACTTAGGAGCCAGTGTGAACCTACTTCCGTACCATGTGTACTTACAGCTAGGACTTGGTGAAATGAAACCTACTCAGATAACACTGCAGTTAGCTGATAGGTCTGTTAAAATTCCTCGAGGTGTTATTGAGGATGTCCTTATTGAGGTCGACAAGTTTATCTATCCAGTGGATTTCGTGGTCCTAGATACCCAACCTGTCCCTGACCCAGAGAACCAGATACCTGTGATTTTAGGTCGCCCATTTTTAGCTACGTCTAATGCGATCATTAACTGTCGAAATGGTGTGATGAGTTTATCTTTTGGTAATATGACTATGGAGATGAACATTTTTAATGTCAGTAAGCTACCACATGAGCTAGATGACACATGTGTTGAAGAGGTGAACATGATAGAAGCCTTAGTTCAGGAGTCATTACCAAACAGTTTGTCTGAAGACCCATTAGAAAGTTGTCTATCCCATTTTGGTTTAGATTTTGATGACGATAGCACTATTGAACAGGTGAATGCTCTATTAGATTTACCCCTGTGTTAGACACTGATAGATGGAAAGCTAGGTTCGAACCGTTACCAGTTTCTGAGACTACCCTAATTCCTTCTTTAGAAGAGCCCCCAAAGTTGGACCTTAAACCACTACCCGATACTCTAAAGTATGTGTTTTTAGGCCCATCTGAGACTTTACCTGTGATTGTAGCTTCCGATTTGGATAGTGATCAGGAAAGTAGGCTAGTAAATGTACTTCAAGACAATAAGGAAGCTTTAGGGTGGACTATAGCAGACATTAAGGGTATAAGTCCTACTGTGTGTATGCATCAGATTCATTTAGAGGAAGACTCCAAACCTTCTAGGGAGATGCAACGTCGACTGAACCCTAACATGAAAGAGGTAGTTCGAAAAGAGGTGCTTAAGTTGTTAGATGCGGGTATTATTTACCCAATTTCAGACAGTAAGTGGGTCAGCCCTGTTCAGGTTGTCCCCAAGAAATCAGGTATCACTGTAGTCCAGAATGATAATAATGAATTAATCCCAACCCGAGTGACCACGGGATGGCGTGTGTGTATTGACTATAGGAAATTGAACAAGGTCACAAGGAAGGACACTTTCCCCTTCCTTATCGACCAATGCTAGAGAGATTAGCTGGACATAGTCACTATTGCTTTTAGATGGCTACTCCGGTTATAATCAGATCGTTATTGCCCCAGAAGACCAAGAGAAAACCACTTTTACCTGTCCCTTTGGTACCTTTGCGTATAGACGCATGCCTTTCGGGCTTTGTAATGCCCCTGCGACTTTTCAGCGTTGTATGATGAGCATATTTTCTGATATGGTAGAACGGTTTTTAGAGGTCTTTATGGATGATTTTTCAGTGTTTGGTTCATCTTTGATGAGTGCTTGCATCATTTGACATTAGTGTTGACTAGGTGTAAGGAAAAAAAATTTAGTGCTTAATTGGGAAAAATGCCATTTCATGGTTGAATCAGGAATTGTCTTAGGGCACATCGTCTCTTCAAAGGGTATAGAGGTAGACAAAGCCAAAGTTGACCTTATTAAGACTTACAGGTCCCAAAAACCGTAAAAGATATTAGGTCATTCTTAGGGCATGCAGGTTTTTACCGTCGATTCATTAAGGATTTTAGCTTGATTTCTAGACCTCTTTGCAATTTGCTTGCTAAAGATGTTAAGTTTGTCTTTGATGATGCTTGCTTAGGCTTTTGAAGCTTAAAACTTTACTCACTACGCCCATAGTCCAGGCACCTAACTGGAACCTACCCTTTGATTATGTGTGATGCTTCAGATTATGCTATAGGCGTCGTTTTAGGTCACGAGAAAACAAATTACTCATGTGATTTATTATGCTAGCAAAACTCTGAATGATGCCCAAATGAACTACACAACTACCGAGAAGGAATTTAGCCATCGTGTTTGCCTTGGATAAGTTTAGATCCTATTTATTAGGTTCTAAGATCGTAATCTACTGATCATGCTGCTTTGAAATACCTTTTGTCTAAGAAGGATACCAAACCTAGATTGATTAGATGGATCCTTTGTTACAAGAATTTTTCCAGACATTAGAGACAAAAGGGTGCAGAGAATGTAGTAGCAGACCACTTGTCTAGGCTAGTTGTTAGTTCCCCTATAATTCCCTTCCTATAAGGGATAGTTTTCCTGATGAACAATTGTTCTCTGTTTCCCAATCACCTTGGTATGCAAATATAGTGAATTATCTTGTTACTGGTCGAATGCCTCAACATTGGGGTAAGCAAGATCGTTCTAGGTTTTTAGCCGAGGTTAAGCATTTCTTTTGGGACGATCCTTATTGTTTAAGTATTGTCCGGACCAGATTATTAGGGATGTGTATCTGAGAGTGACCAGTCTAGTATTATCTCCTTTTGTCATGAACATGCATGTGGGGGTCATTTTAGTGCTAAGAAGACTGCTGCTAAGATTTTGCAGTGTGGATTTTACTGGCCTTCGTTGTTTAAAGATTCCCATAGTCATTGTGTTTCTTGTGAGCGTTGCCAGAAGTTAGGAACCATTTCCCGTAGAAATATGATGCCTTTGAACCCTATTTTAGTGATTGAGGTCTTTGATGTGTGGGGCATTGATTTTATGGGTCCATTTCCTATTTCGTTTGGTTATCTTTACATACTTGTCGTTGTAGACTATGTGTCTAAGTGGGTTGAGGCGGTTCCGTGTAAAACGAATGACCACAGGGTCGTAGTCCAGTTTTTGAAAGAGAATATACTTACATTTTGGTACGCCGCGAGCTATAATTAGTGATGGAGGTTCACACTTTTGTAATAGACCGTTTGCTCTTTTAATGAAACAATACGGTATTACCCATAAAGTAGCAACCCCATATCACCCTCAGACTAGTGGTCAGGTAGAGGTTTCCAATAGGGAAATTAAACGTATTCTAGAGAAAACAGTTAATCCAAATAGGAAAGACTGGTCGTCGAGGCTTACTGATGCCTTATGGGCTTACCGTACTGCGTTTAAGACACCCATTGGAATGTCACCTTATCGTTTAGTGTTTGGCAAGGCATGTCACCTGCCTGTTGAGTTAGAGCATCGAGCCTATTGGGCTATTAAGAACTTAAACTTTTCACTTGACAAGGCAGGAGCTCAAAGAAAGCTCCAGCTCAATGAGTTGGACGAGATTCGTAGAGATGCATACGATAGTGCTAAGGAGTATAAGAACAAAATGAAACTTGTGCATGATAGGAATATTTTACGAAAGTCATTTTCTCCAGGTCAAAAAGTTCTTCTGTATGACACTCGTTTGCATCTATTCCCCGGGAAGTTGCGCTCTCGGTGGACCGGTCCTTTTGTGGTCCGTACTGTTTTTCCTCATGGCGCTGTTGAGATTGAGACACCAGATGGTAGTAGTTCTTCGAAGGTTAACGGTCAGCGATTGAAGCCCTTTTTAGAGCCTTTTCCTACAGGTGATGTTGAGGAGGTCCCTCTGGAGGACCCTGTTTACCTTGATTGACCATCGAGGCGATTTTGTATGTTGTATAATATTTTTGTAGGTTTTTGGTTACACTTCACCCAGGTACTATCTTTCCGACTTCTCTCTTTACTATTTCCTCATGTTACTTATATTTTTGGTACTGTTCTTTAATTAGAAACATTGAGGACAATGTTAGATTTAAGTTTGGGGGTGGGGTAGAACTTTTTGTTACCTTTTCGTTGCAATAAATAAACTCCAGAGCCTAGAAATTTATCCCTATTAAGGATGGCACTAACCAATCTAAGTGGATGGAAGCATTTTGGTTGTAGGAGTTGAGGAACCAATCTGACTAGATGGCAACATCTAAAGAGTCTATTCATAAAAGCACAGAGCTCAGGTGTTAGAAATAACATGATAGTTTCACCATATCTCGTTGAGTCCTTTTCACTTCTGTTTTTATTTTGTTTTGTTTTTAAACTATGTTTCTCTAAGTGATTAGGTGGGGCTCACGATTCAAGTTGTTACCAATGCTAGGGTGAATTAGAGTGATTGAGATACAAAAAAAAAAGAAAAAAAGAAAGAGAAATTGAGACCAGACCATCAGACCAACTGGAATAAATTCAATAAAGTCGACCACTGGAACCCTTGTATATGCCAGTTGTGTTGACCTTGAGTTAGGATTATCAATCACTAGTTCCCTTGTATATGCCAGTGTGTTGATATTAGTCAGACTAGTATCTCAGTCCATTAGGATAGGTTCATTTTGGCGGAGGCCTTCAGACAGATATGAGAAACACCATTCACCTAGTAAACATCAAAACCATTTATGTTTTTCTCTGTATCCATCTTCTTGATCTATCCATGTGATTAGTTTTGACTCCGGATATTGATGTCCATAGTGCGACTATCTGAGTAGAGCTCTGTCACTTATATATGAATTTTAGTATGCTAGAGTGCAAACTCGTGTACATCAATTGGAATTTCGCATCAGGGTACTTCCTCCTGTAGTCAATAAGTATGCCAACCAAGGAGATTCTTTAGTGCCTTCCAAGGTTCTGTGTAGATAGCTAGGGTCTGGAGTATAAAGGTTTTGTGGGTATACCTCTGGTAAGCCCTCCGGAGACAACACTCCGCCACTAGAAACACCTAGGGGTTTAAAGGCTTATTGCATACGCTAAATGCAATCGACGATGCCTGCGACAGTGAGTTAGGATTTTATTTCTATTTTATTTTTGCTCAAGGACTAGCAAATAATAGGTTTGGGGGTATTTGATAGACACATTTTTGTGTCCGATTTGTCTCGATTCTATATATTGTTAGGGCTTATTTTTGTACTTATTATGGTGTTTTATTTATTTGTAGGTATTTTTGGCCAATAAACATTTTTGGAAAAAATTGGCTCGAAAAGTTGTCGGAAAGCACCCGGAGGACACTTGCTATTCGGACCTCCGGTTTGGATAAGGGGCACCCCCAGGACACCCCTTAAGGCAGCTGATAAAGGCACCCCTACTCTGAATAGGGGGGGCCCCCTTTCTTCACAAATTCAAATTTCAAATTTGGCGGGAAACTCCATTATTACCTGCGTGAATTTGGGAGCATCAGTTGGACGTGAAATAACGAGATTCAATGGCTAATTTTTGTTGGGTTGGACTTCCTAGAGCATAACAGGGTTGGTATAGGTGATTGGATCGAATGAATTGGGCTAGATTGACCGGGAGAAGGAAACAAAGGTGGTGTGGTCACGGGTTGCTGTTGGAATATTTTTTCGACAATTTAGGGAGATTAAAGGCTATAAAAGCTTCCCCAACATTCTTAGTTATCTAATAAAGAGTTTGGAAGTATTGGGAGAGGTCAAATACGCGTGAAGAGAGTTTGGCAGGAAGAAAAATCCGAATCTTTCTGTGGAGATAAACCAAGATTTTGGGGGAGATTTAGTCGAGATGTGGCCGATAAAAGGAGAGGGGATAAGTCATATAAGGGGGTCGAAACCTTAGGAGAAGTTCAGAACACCACAGATCTCCAGAGATCGAGTTTCAGGAAAATACAATATTCTGCTGCTGCTGCTAAAGAGGAAGAACACGAAGAACATTGACGAGCTCCAGAGATCGAGTTGCAGTAAAATACAATATTCTGATGTTGCTGCTGAAGAGGAAGAACACGAAGAACATTGACGCACAAGCAACTGTCGCAGAAAACTATCGTTGTTTCACAGCAGAACCTATGTGTCGTTCATCACAGCGGTTGCATTAGGTCTTTAGCTACTATTTCGCCCTGTAACAGTGATTTTGCAACACCAACACACTGTTGTAAACAGTCTGTGTTATTACTTTTCACTCTTTTAATCATCTTTTGAGCAACAAAAACATATTTTGAGACCATGATTAATATGAGGAGATAAACCCCATTGTTGAGGCGATATAAGAAGCTATTTTTCCAACAAAAAGTGGTATATTCTATTTTATCTTTTTATTTGCAATAATTATATGATTATTTTCCCTGAACTATTATTGAATATGATTTTTATTTGAGTGATTGTGATTTATTTTGATGGAGTATGCTTAGTTTCAAAACTTTTGATGCTTCATACTTGGTATTTACAATTATTACTTTTGAAAATCTACTTGTTGCAATATTTTAGAATCAAATTAAACGAGAAAATCGCATAAATATAAGTATTGGTTTAGTCACTTTGAACTTGGAAAATAGTGGAATCGTAGCCTCAGTGTTTCTTTTAATATTGATATCATCTTTGAATGAGTTTGCTAAAATTTTTAGTGAGTTATTCTATTTGAATATTAGAATTTAAGTCTAATTAATATCCTTCACAAGTCTGAGAATCGAACCACTTTTACCACTATCTACAAATCACATCAGGCACTCATACAGATGATGAAGATAGAGAAGCTGATGAGGGTCCACTGGTAACTGCTCTGAATAAAAATCTTAGAGCAACAAGGTCACCAGTGTGGGATGAATTTGAAAGGGATGTTAAAGTAAGATACAACAAGAAAAAACATGTGAGGAAAGCTTTTGTACTAGGTACATGCCATCATTGCAAGAGGATAATTGATGCTGGTAGTATCAGTGGTACTACAAGGTTGTCTAATCATCTAAAGACTTGCCGAGATAGACCACAGAACAAGGCTGGACAACAACAGATTTCTACTTCACTGAAAACAGCAGGTAACAAAGCTGTAAAATTAGCTAATTGGAAGTATGATTCTGCAGTTTCTATGGAATACATGATTAAAATAATTACTAAGCATGATTAACCTCTAAACATGGCTCAACATTTTTACTTTAGAATGTTTTGCAAGTCTTTGAACCCTGCTGCTAAAATCATGTGTAGAAACACAACTAGAAGTGATTTGATGAAGTTTTTTCATGAACAGAAACAAGAATTGCAAGTAGTATTGAATAATTTGACCTCTAGATGTAGTCTTACAACTGATATGTGGACTGCTAAGCATACTAAAGATGGGTATTGTTGTGTAACAAGCCACTACATAGATGATGAATGGAACTTGGTGAAGAAAATATTAGCTTATATTTTAGTGAGGTCACCATGCACAAGAGATGTTCTCACAGAATGTATCAAAACTTACACTCTTGAATGGAACATAGATAGCAAATTCCTTGCTTTAACTGCTGATAATGCTGCTGCCAATGGCGCTATGATGATAAATTTGGTTAGGTGGCTAAAGAGTAGGGATTTTCTAGTGCTTGATGGGGAATTGTTTCACATGAGTTGTGCCAACCACATTCTTCATTTGGTTGTCCTAGATGGTATGAAGGTTGCTACTACATTTGTGCAATAAATTAGAGATTGTATTAAGAATGTTAAATCTTCACAAGCTAGGAAAGAGAGGTTTGAGTTGGCAGTGTCATAATGTAGGTTGACTGGAAAGTCAGTTAGTCTAGACGTGGACACTCGATGGACTCAATTTTTGTTATGCTTAAGAATGCAATTGAGTTGAAAAAAGGATTTGAAAGATTAGATGTCCTTGATCCTAAATTCTATTGTATACCAAGTGAAGACGAGTAGCAACAAGGGATAGTTATTTGTAGGTGTTTACAGGTGTTTAGAGGTGTTTAATGATGTTTCACGCAGGTTTGCTGGGATGAAGTATCCACTGCAAATTTGTTTAAAAATGGGGTCTATGAAGTTAACAAGTGCATCAAACAATGGGAAGACACTGATTATGAGTATATCATAGAAATAGGGTTGAAGATGAGGGAACAGTTCGACGCATATTGGCTTGAAAGTAATTTGGTTATGGGCATCGGAGTTGTGTAAGATCCTAGATACAAGGCAAGATGGGTAGAGTTTTGTTATAAGAAGTTGTATGGAACTGGGTATGCAGTGGAGTATAACAAATTCAAAACACAATTGACGGTTCTTTTCAATGCGTATGATTCACAAAACTCAAATGCAGATGAACACTATTTTGGCGGACGCAGCTCTGTCTCTAGCTCAAGTATGATGGATTCAGACAATCCAGATGAAGTACGTGATTCTGATTATGCTGAGTTTATGATGGAGAACATTGAATTTGAGGTGCGGAAATCTTAGTTGGACAAGTATTTAGAAGAACCAATGCTTAGCAAAGGCTCACAAAAAGATGAGTATTTGTTTGAAATCTTGAGTTGGTGGAATCTAAATGCACCTAAGTACCCCAACTCTTGCAAAGATGGCAAGAGATGTCTTGGATATCCCAATCACCAGTGTGGCATCTGAATCAATGTTCAGTGCAGGTGGTAGAGTGCTTACAACACATAGAGCTTCTTTATATATAAAGGTTGTTGAAGCATTGTTGTGATTAAGCGATTGGTTGCTAGATTTCTTTTGTGAAGGTAACATTTTTTTTTCTTAAACTCAGTGCATAGTTTCATCTGTTATTCTTCTTAGTTCCTATTATTACTACTTATGTAGTTGTGTATCTTATATGAATGTTGACTTGTTATAATACATATATGAAAATCGAAGAAGAATGAAGACAAGAGAGTCAGAGACTGGATAGGAGAGTGACAGATACTTATCATAGTTCGTGTTTCGAAGTTTCTTACTTTCTTTAGCATTTGCTTGTTTTTCTTTTCATGTATGTGTGAGTAAGAGACTTACTTAGAGACATAACTACTTAAGAGTAATGTTTTAAGACTTTTTATGTGTTTGAATGTGTGTTTGAAGACAATTTGGATGGTATGTATGAGAAATAGAACTTAAATTTCACCTATGCATCTGTTTTACATATTATAGTTTTTTTTGTCAGAACTGGATATTATCGGATAAATATCCGATATCCAATAGATTAACCTATCAGAATCGATATCTGATTTTGATATCCTATAAGATATAATCGGATATCGAATATCCGATAGTGCTTAACCTATCGGATATCGGGTTTCTAAATATCCCGGATATTCTTCCATTGATAGGCCTACTTGAAAATATATAAATAGAAGGATTCTTGCAACATGATTTCTTAATTGTATGCACTATTATGGCCTAGTTGTTAAGCTAGAGTCGTCCTCTATAATATAGGTTATTCACGATATTGTATTCTAGGTTACGACTTTAAAGAATTCACTTGTGAATTTGTGAAGCCGGGACAGACTATATTTCACCTGGTAGTTCTTGAATCTGGATCTCGTTCATATTGATCTTTGAGATTTTCGTAATCTTGGATCAGGAATGAGATATATAATATATACGTAGTTCTCTTCGTCTTAGAATTTCTGATTCCTCTGAGATAAATATATAAACTCTTCTTTGATTTGGTATATGAAACTAGGTGTGTGTTGTTTGAGTAGTGGATCGAGTAGGAATGAATAACAAATGTAAATTTGAGCCAAATTGGGTCTAGAAAAGATATTCTTCTTATATAGAAGATAATTCGGCATCGAGTTTTTACGAAAAAAATTGAAATATGGGTGAAATAATTGGGCATAGTTGGTGCCTATCAATGTCCATAACGACCAATTAAGCATTGACACCAACTAAAATTAGTATATATGTCCACATCAACCAATTTTAGCCTTAAAAATCAATAGTAAAGTTGAAGTTTCTGCTAATTAGATTGATATGCTAATTAGATTGATATGGTTGCACAGCTAGACCGTTTTTGGTCAACAAAGTCAACATAAAAGTGACATTTTTTAGGCTTGCAGAATCGTTATATATATATCAACAAATAATGGGACATATGTAAGGCCCTATCGACCGATTTGTAGGCTTGTAATTACAAACCATAAGTTCAATCATGCACATAAACCCATTGTATTATTACAAACCATAAGTTCAATCATGCATAAACCCAATGTAACACAAATCATAATTAAAAAACACCGTCCAAACAAGTCTTATGATAATTATAAACCAAACAAGTCTTAAAAATTTAAACTAATAATGTCTTAATTATCATAATAAAATATTAAGGAGCAGCAACACCATCATCAACATCAACAACAACAACAATTTCTAAAGTAGTTGTTTAAATTTCATACAATTCATTCATCTCTTCATCATGTGCCCTCCAAAGTACAATTTCGCTTTTCCTCTTTTTGAATTTTCCCTTCCGACTTATTAATCAAAAATTTAAATAAAATAGAAGAATCTCACTTCTAGTCAACCTCTTTGTAAGATCATATTTCCTTAAAGTTTTTAATCAAGAATGTCTGACTATAAATAGATGAATTTTGACAAAAGAAATTTTGTAATAAATTAGTGTATTTAGTCCAGCTTAAACTAACTTCTCAAATCAATTTTTTATTGTTATTTCATATTTTCTAGTTTTAACAAATTATTTGGATTTACCTAAAGATTAGTTCATCTGACACTAACTTTTTATTTTGAATATTTATTTATTTTGTGTTCTTTGTGATGTGCAATAGTTGTTTTTAATCTGGATAGAAAAATTTATGCATGAGTTTACTTAAAATTCATGTAATAAAAACATTTAAGTTTCATGGTTAACAATTACCAACAAAAAGACGAGAATCATCTAAATATGCATTTATTGTTAACGTCGCCAATATGTAAATAATGATATATCTAAATTATTAACTCATATGATTTTCCTACTAAAATGTGATTTCCTAGCCAGCGTTTTCAAGAGTTTTAGTAGAAAATAAATATGGTTTAATTATACATATTAAAACATATAACATGTAAGGATGTTACAAAATATTTATATTTAAACAGATTGATAACTAATATTATTAAACTAATGCTAAGGCAAAATATTTATAGAAATATCATCTCATGTATCATTAGTCTAGTATTATTCCTTGAGATGATATATCTATAATGTAAGCATCAATATTATTTTTGAGGGTAGGCAAAAAAAAAAAAAAACTTGGAATAGGCAAAAAAAGGTTGTGATAAGCAAAGTTGTCTTGGGAGCCAGCTTAGCATCAACTTTCCATTGCTGGCTCCAACCTTGCCAAAGATCTTGGATCCCTTCCAGTATGAGTAATTAATAATGGTATGTTTTACTTTCTCAAACATCTGTCACAATTTTTATATACCATAGTTTTAAGATGTTTTTGATGTATAAACTTATAAGTTGATATATATCCCCAAAGGGCCTAAGTTTCTACTTCAACCATCTTACCTTTTGTTTTGGCATTATCCACCGGATGTTGATTTGCATTTTCCTAAGTCACTTTACTGGACCGATATTTAATGGACTAGTTTGGTAAAATGCCAATCTAGATATTACTTTGGACTCTGCTTTAAGCATGTCACCATGATATCATCATTAAGTGCTAAGGTTGTTGGTAATTTGATAGTATGTCCCAATGGTTGATTCTCTCGTTAACATAATAATAATATAATAAGGTAAAAGGGATCAAATATCAAAAAGAGGTTTTCTATTTTATACAAAAATATCAATTATTTCAGTGTGTCCATTGCTTTAGTAGATTTTTACAATTATGAAACACCTCTCTCGATTGAAATCGTATGCGTGATCCGGTGATTTCTAATCCATCTCATAGGTATTAAAATATTATACATTATCTTATTTATTTGGATGTAAGTAATGGCTATGTGTTAGACTTAAAATTACACTGCTTTCTATCAATCTTTCTTCATCTTTCTTATTTTTTCATAATGACAACGCCAATCAACATCCCACCTTCCAACTGAAGAAAATAACTCATCAGATGAAAACTCATCACATAACATTGATAACTATCAAAACTCATCCTTTGATCCTTATTTTACATTTTTTATCGTTCAATAATATCGTCAATCTTATTTCAGTATAATTGGATGGACAAACTACTTAGTGTGGAAGAATTTGATGGAGTTTATAATAATAAGTTTAGATCGGTTTGGGTTCATATATGGAAGTTTTGCACCACGTTTATCCTCAATTTGGTCTGCTTGGAGATCAACAAGCTCTTAATTTTGAATATTTTAAATTCCACAGATGGGACCAATTTGTAAGATTTGCTTATTAAATATTACTTTTTCACCTTTTTTTTGTTGTTGTTGTATTAGGATTATATACAACTAAGAAGTATGAATTTCTCTTGCAAAGGATATTTCATATCAGTTTTTGGCTTGAAAACCATGCTTAGGAATCAGCTATATAATATTCGTAGAAATTTTGCTTCTATATTTGTGTATTTACAACGTATCAAGGAAACTACTGATTCCTTGGTTGTTATGAACAAACATTTGCCTAATATGATATGGTGATGTACATACTGAATGATTTTGGTCGTGAGTACGACAATTTTGTTATTTCTACCCAAAATAGAGATATATATTTCATTTTTGGTGCTCTTAGATTCAGTCTTATTTGCATATACAATGGCTATTTTATCAAGATTACGACCTCTTTAAAAGCCTTGAATCTACTTTGAACTCAACGTTCTTCACATAAAATAATTTCATCCATCAACATCTGAAATACAAAGATAACTCTGTCAACATCTCTTTCAAAACCCACAAACATATCTCAACAACATTAAAAATGCCGACTTTATAAATATTACTTGCTAGATCTGTAAACAAGAATGGTCATACTGCAAACTAATGTTTCTATAGACATATAACACAAAAACCAACAATACCCTTGGTTTTCAATCCAGTATGTGTATTAAAGTTTATACAACTTATATCTTTGTCCAACAATACATATGGTAAACGATATATTTATTCTTCAAGATACATCTCCTTACACTGGATCTGATGGAGTCTTAATTGGTTATGGTGATCATTTTCCAATTATTATGCAAGGTACATCTATACTTCAAAAGGACATCGCTTCATTCACCTTACCAAATATCTTATATGTTTCCACCTTGCCTTAGAATATTATATTCGTCAGAAAGTTTACTAGTGAGTATTCCTTTTTCTTTAGAGTTATAATATTGATGATTTGGACGCTGAATAAATTTTGGTTGAAGGAAACACGGATAAAAGCTTATACACCATTCTCACCAACTCTACTTCAAATATTCAATCTCATGTTTCTCTTCAAGCCTCATCAACTACACGTCTTAGTATATTTGAGCACCCATCTAACACCATACTTTATAAGTTGTGTTCTCTTCTCAGATTTAGCTCGCGAATTCCAAATCTAATTCTATGCGTCAACCTTGTCAACTAGATAGGAAAAAGTATGCCTTTTAAACCATCCACAAGAACCCCTTTTGTTTTTACTTAATCTAATTCATTGTGGCATTTGTGGACTTTCTCGAACTGTGTATACTTTCGGTTACATATGTCACATCTTATGCGTGGATGATTTTATCAAGTTCTGGTGGACATACCTTAATCAATGACAACAAGGGACGGATTTTTTTTTTTATCATTTCAAAAGGCTTAATGAGAATCTGTGCTACTATATCGAAACTTTCCAAGTTGTGGATCATATATGAGCAAGTTAAAATTTGGAGGTTCTTTGGATAAGTTCGGTATTGTCGTATGCGCATATTTTCCAAAAACCCATCAACAAAATGGATTTGCATAAATAAAATAAATGAATATATCTCATTTCAAGCTTGCATGCCTAAGATCTTCCGGCATGACTCATTCCTTGCTGCTACCTTTGTGATCAACATAACTCCATCAAAGTTTCTTGAGTACAAGGCACCTTACGAGGCTTTTCAACTCTTAAGGTCTTTGGTTGCACTCGTTACACCTTTCTTGGTCCTTATAAGAATGATAAACTAAGCCCTAAATCTGCAAAATGCACATTAGCTACCGTCTGATGCAAATCTTACAAGTGCTACGAAAACTCTACAAAATAAATAAATAAAAATAATAAATATTTAGACATACAATATTCACAATTTGGTAGTTGTAATATCTTCGTGTTTTTGAGAAGATACAAATTTAGTTTAGGGAATTTTAAGAAAGGGCCGCACTTTGTAAAAAAGCGGGGGTCTAACAACCATACCCAATATTTCGCATAGCAATCTGTATGGACAAAATCCAATATACTTTCGAGAGAATCAACTAGACAGTCAGATTCAATCTCAAGAAAAGTATATCCAAGAGTTGTATCTCAATTTTTCAATTCAATCTGCTATCAAACAAATATGAATTTGTGAGCCCGATTGAATATAAGAGAAATAACTTTAACGGTACCAAAGACCTATGTTCAAAGATCAATCAATTTCAATCAAAAACCAAAGGTTAGATTTACCAATTGATCGATTCAACGCACAACCTATGATATTTTAATTATATAACAAAATATAATGCGGAAAATAAATAACACAAACACCAGAAGTTTTGTAAAAGAGGAAACCGCAAATGCAGAAAAACCCCGGGACCTAGTCCAGATTTGAACACCACACTGTATTAAGCCACTACAGACATTATCCCAATCCAAGTTAACTTCAGACTGGAATGTAGTTGAGCCCTAATCAATCTCACACTGATCAAGGTACAGTTGCGCTCCTTACGTATCTGAATCCCAACAGGACTCCACGCACTTGATTCCCTTAGCTGATCTCACCCACAACTAAGAGTTGCTATAACCCAAAGTCGAAGTCTTGATAAATAAATATGTATCACACAGAAAAGTCTATCGTATAGATAAATCTGTCTCCCGCAGATATACCTATGAGTTTTATTCTGTCTTTTGATAAATCAAGGTGAACATGAACCAATTTATAAACCAGACTTATATTCCCGAAGAACAGCCTAATATATCAATCACCTCACAATAGTCTTAATCGATTAACGAAAAAAGATATTGTGCAATCACAAACGATGAGACGAAGATGTTTGTGAATATTTTTCAATCTTGCCTATCGGAGAATAAATCTCGAGCAAATCTTAAAGAAGATAGTACTCAATCATGATAGAAAACAACAAGATCAGAACACACAACTACAAAAGAAAATAGTTGGGTCTGGCTTCATAATCCCAATGAAGTCTTTAAGTCGTTAACCTATAGGGTTTCGTGAAAAACCTAAGGTTAAAGGAGAATCGACTATAGTCGCAACTAGCATCACACAAAAGGTGTGGGTATTAGGTTTCCCAATTGCTAGAGTTCTCCTTTATATAGTCTTAAAATCATGGTTTGCAATCAATGTTACCTTGGTAACAAAGCATTCAATATTCACCGTTAGATGAAAACTTTATTAGATTCAAGATAATATCTTTCAACCATTAGATAGAACTTAGCTTGTTATACAAAAATGAAATGTACCACTATTTAGATAAAGGTAACCGTACCTAAACGTGTACACTTAGTTGGTTCAACAATAGTTAACCAAAGGTTAGCGATATGAGTACTTTCATATCAACCTTATTATCTTTATCATAACTAGTTCAAATGACTCAAATGAAACTAGTTAGAGAGTTTTTCAATTGTTTATATTCTCATAGAAGTATACAAGACACAATTGAAGCAAAATCGATTTTGATTCACTCGAATCATTTCATGAACATTATAGCCATGGTTTGCAAAAGATTGCATTCCTTATTATATAAATGTATTAGTTTATGAACAAACCGATTTTAGAACATAACCTACTTAAGTATGTAAATGGGTACGCATACCTAAGTAGCCAGACTGAGTTTGGTTACGCCAGTAAGCGTACGGGTACGCATACCACTTTACACTTCCAAACTCCAGCAGAAATTCACGGATCTTAAACTTCCGTCAGTATGCCTACGGATACACATACTTAGTTTCTAGACTTCCAACAACCAACCAGTACGCGTACGGATACGCATACCATGGTTCCCGGTGTTGGACTTTACACAAATGTGAATACACACTATGTTTATATACAATCATGGTTACATGTTCCAAACCCTCATTTCAACTATTGAAACATTCTTGGAAGACAACAGTAGTTGTCTCACACAAACTATTAGCTTCAAATAAATTTTCAAGTGATCGAATGATCGATACGAAACATTCCCAGTCTACATCAAATGACTGTCTCATACAAATCATGTAAGATGTTACAAGGCGATTTTCACATGATCATCTTTTGACTTTCGTCAAGAATAAAAGATGGAATTGGTTAAAGCGAAAGCTTACCAACACATATTTTGAGAAATAGATAAGCGAGATAAACTCGGCTCGAAATACCAAATGTGTATGAAGTCTATATAGTAATACGACTTTTTATCTCAAAAAGGAGATAGAGTAGATATACTTTTGAGTAATACATGAGTTCACGTATCCACATACTTTTTGTTTATGAAGTTCCACAAGTTCCCTTGAGTAGTTCTTCGTCTTCATTCGATGAACGTCGTGAAGTCTAAATCTCAACTACACTTTATATCTAAATCCGAGACTTAGCTATAAGTAGACTAGAAATCAAGACTTATAGTCTTGGCAACTAAACTTGACAAACTAGCTTGAGATAGAAACGCTTGCGAGTTCGACCGAGCAGTGCTCTAACACTTTGATTTTCCGATATAAGAAAGTGTCACCGTTTTTTTCAAGATTTAATAAATGCCACAAATGTTATCAATTCCGTTAAGGCTCACATGATTGGTCATCTCTCATTGACTTGGTGAATGTTGCCCTTAATGAGAAGATGTTGAGTAAATTACTCAAATATCCTTGAAATCTCTAGTATTATTTTATTACCTCTCTTTCATCTTTTGTTTCAACCGAAACTACACAAAAAGAGACGAGCTTATCTTTTTCTTCTTCTTCTTCTTCTTCGATCGAATCAAAGTATCTAACTGCTTCTTCTTCTCGTGCATCACTACCAGCACTGAACATAAGTTATTCATGTCAATCAAGTGATTCTTGTAAATTATGATTTAATAATTTCTGAAATTTGGGAAAAAAGTTTAGGGTTTGTCAAAATTAGGTTTAATTCATAAAATTGAGGTTGTTTTAAGAATAAGGTTTAGCTTTATTTCCATTTTTTCATTTTCGTATGTTAAATTTTTTTACTTTAGTTAATTAAGGTATCTAATTATTTTTTACTGTGAGTCGTAAACAACAAAGGAAATTATTTTGATTATAATGGTGATCGTGATGGAGCAACATGAAGCAGTATTGAAAGGATTTCATTTAGTTAGGATTGGAGATTTTGATTTTTGTTAAGAAATTAGAATTATGGGTACTGATTTCTGATTTTAATTATATGCATAGATGTGATTATTGATGTAGATTAGCCAAGATGAAGAGATCTCCACTATCAATGGTGGTGATACTGCTGGCGGTAATGTAAGTCTAATCTGAAATGAAGAGACAATATTGAGTAGACTACTTAGTAAATTTTGGCAAGAAATTGGAGCTTATTTGCTGAAGTGCGGGAATCCATATGGAAGGTCTGTAAGAAGTGATATTCTTTCTTGTGATCTGAGTTTTCCTATTTTCGAGTTTAGGTATGGTTGATTTGTTCATTGAAATGGTAGGGTTGTTGTTTCCAGATTAAATGGTCAGTTATTGGTCCGATGGATTGATTGAATTCCATGTATCAATTTGTTTCATAAGTTATTTGTTTTGTTGTGTGAATTGTTGTCTCAAATATGGGTGAACAAGATCAACCAAGCATTATAAATTTGTTCTTCAAGCAATATTGATGGAGATATTGTCTCATGGAATTGGGGGAAAAAATAGAACAATTTTTAAAATTTTCCATTCAACTAGGCACTGAGTTCTGACTCAATTAGACCTGAGTTAGACGATTTAAGGGCGTAACATTATTTTACCGAGACTTAATTACTGCCTCCTAGACACTAACGGTTGTTAGCCATTTTTTTGTTAAAAAAAGGGACGGAAAAGGTCAATATGATGGCATTTTATAGATTCTGAAGAAAAAAACTGTGGCACTTTCTTAAATATGAAATTAAAAATGTGATTGTTCATTAATATCCTTAGTTTAATTTACTCAACAAAAACTCGTCTAAAATTATAGTTTATTTGTTATTTGAAATGTTGATAGTAACTGTTAGCATTGCCAGTTGGATTGTGTCTAAAATTATAATGATTGTTAGAATAGCCAATTAAAACAGTGATGATAAAAAAAACTAAGTAATAATATGGCTTCACCAAAATCAAACACTATTATGGCGACAATATATGACGATCTAATGGTTCCTTAGTATCATACTCCCTCTTTCCCATTAGTAGTTTTCCTATTCATTTTCAAATCGTGTCCCATTAATAGGTGACTTATATCATCAAACAAGGAAATATTTCTAACACTACACTTTTAATTGATTATAGCCATGTTTATACTTTTTGGGTGGGTGTTTTAAAATATTTTTCAATGATATAATTTCTTTTTAAAATATATGTCATTTCTCTCTCTTTCTTTTCCTCCACTCTAGAGGTGATATTTTCGGCGAAGAGAAAAACTATTTTACGGCGATCATCAACTGCTCAGATTTGTTGGATCTTTATAGATCCTAGCAGATCTGCAGTAACATTAATCTTACTTTACCTTTAAGTTTTTTCTTCAAAGGTTAGTTAGGGTTTAGTTTATTTTCTTCACTTGCCTGCCGGCAAGATATCTGCACTTTTATGGTGATTCTTGTTACCTTTAACGAGTGTTCTTGGTTACTTATGTTGGGTTTGAAGCTCGCCGGAGAAGATTTCGGTCACCGAAATCTCCATCTATCAATTCAAGAAGAAAAATTGGGCAAATCACTCCTTTGGACCATCTCTTCCTCATGAAGACAAACAATCTAATGGTTGTATTATATTCCGAAAAAACCACCACTTCTATGATTGAATCGGCTCTTTCATATTTGTATGTGATAACCTCCGGTGTTCCTTTTCTTTCTCTTATCGAAATTCTCGGGGTATCGATCGATTACAATATGCTTCTATGTTATTTCTTGTGTTTGTACTTCAAATCATTGTAACCTTGATTTCCTATTAATGAAAAAGTTTCATTGATTACCAAAAAAAAACTGATATAAAATTTACGAATGTTTTTGATATAATTTGAGAGAAAAATCATCTTTTAAAATATTAACACAAAACACTAGGCCACCACATGCCTTTAACAAATGGTATAATGAGAATATGTGGATGTGGATGTGGACGTAGCTTCAGGTACAAAATCTATCTCGAAATAGTGGTAAGATACACTACCGGGTCTGGTCTCAGTGACGAAACTATGGGGCGGTTGAGGGGTTCTCTAGCTACCCCAAATCTATAAATATCACCCAAAATAAAAAATTTCATTGATGTTTTTCGAGGAAAAATTTAATAGACCTCTAGAAACTTAAAATTGAGCCCACAACATGTTTTTAGCCCACCTAGACTCTAAATCCCGCTAGTGAAAACTACAGGGAGACCCATTCTTCGGGTCTTTCCCACTGTGAAACTCATGCCCAGAAATCTGAAGGCGCGCACCGATTTTCTAGGAAAAAATTATTCTCAAACCCATATTTTATAAAATTTTGTTTCGTTCTTTTTTCTTCTTCTTCATCATCTTCAATTCCTTTTCTTCAACAGCGCCACCAACCCATCATCCATCTTCTAATTTTTGGTCAACTCGATTCAACACTCAGCAACCCATTCATCTTCTTAACCTCCACCTATTCACAGATTCAACCATTTGATCTTCAGAGCAGATCTATCTTCTTCTTTTGAGTTCAACAGGAAACCCATAATCATCTTCATATTCAAATCATCGTCCCCTTATCAACAATGTCATCTCTATCTCTCAAGAACACTGAAACCTAACTTCAATTCCTTAATCCCATCTGTTGAGCAGCGACACAAAAGTTCTCTTTTCAATTATGCTCAAACCCACACAAATTCGCACCAATCTTCACCCAATTTCAGTTCTGAAATCACACCCACTGATTGCTCCATCGTTTCTTTAAGTCATGGTAACAAACTAACATCACCGATGTTTAAACAATCAAAGTATATTAGACTGCACACGAATAAAATAGACGATTAGGGCTGTAGAAAAAGACAGTTGAATCTCGTATGTGAAGAAAGTGTTCTCGTATGCCATTGCTTATCAATTCGTTTCCTTATCTTCTTCTTTAGCTGTTGTGCTGCTGTGAATAGGAGTTATGATTCAGAAGAGAATTCAGGGTTTGGATACGGACGCAGTATAATATCTACGTTATGGTTGCCACGCACTTTTAAGGATGAATGCTTACAAACTATTAAAAGAGTAGAGATGAGTGGTTTGTTGAAGAAAATAATATCTACGTTATGCAGATACTTTTTTATTAGTATTGAAACCAATAAAAAACAAGGTTGCATAACTTGTTATCCACCTACAATAATATCTACATAACAAGTTATGCAGTCATGAAAGTGGATGCATAACCTGTTATGCATCCGAAAATATGACTGCATAATGCATTATGCATCAAGAAAATTGTTGCATAATCTTTTATGCATCGAGAAAATGGATACATAACCTGATATGCATCATTTAAATATGGTTGCATAACGCATTATGCACCAATTTTTTCTGTACAAACTAAAATCAACCAAAACAATGGCTACATAACTAGTTATAGATGCATAACTTTGTTATGCAGATACATAACTTGTTATGCAGTCGAAAAAATGGTTGCATAATTCGGTATGCATCTGCATAATGTGTTATGCATCTTTTTTGGAGGCCGCATAATGAATATGCAGTCAGTTTTCGAAAATTTTCCCTAAAACGATGATCACCTCCGATTTTTTCGTGAAAAACAAAAATTTGATATTGTTGTTTGTACTCGTTGCGTAGCTCTCTTTAAAAGATTTCCAACGATATAAAATTTGTAAAATTCCAAGGCGCGGATTTTTAGATATGTTATATCCAAGTTGCGTTGCCAATTATACCCCTGAAAAATTAGGATGCATAACGAATTATCCTTGAAAAAACAGTATGCATACCACGTCATGCGGATGTGTAAACCTCATGCAGACAAGTTTTAATAATTTCGGATAATTATGGGTGTCACGGAAATATTTATGGGTGTCACGGTATCCAAAACTAATTGTGGGCATGACAAAGAGTATATTTTTCTTTTTGGGTCTCCCCCTAAGTTTCCCATCTTGCTACCGTGCCTGGCTTGGATACACCAGTCCAAGTTCTAACAAAGATAGAGTTGGTTCCAGACATTTGGTCCGTGGAGACTGGACTGGAGAGTGGATAAGGGGATAGAGAGACTTTGAGAGGCTAATAAGATAGTGAAAAGATAAAAAGATTGATAACGGGAGAAAGAAGAAGATAACAAGACCTGAAGATAGTGAGTGAGGCGAGGGACAGAGAGCAAAAATGTCAATCTGTTCTGGAATTTTCGGTGCAAGATTGGGGGCAGTGGTATTGCCTAAGCAGCAGCAGCAATCCAACTACTCAACAATCGGAGATGTTGGTGTTAACAATGGTCTAATGATGGTCCAAACCGGGAGAGTAACAATGCCAATGATAGAATGTTCATCAAGACCACAAAAGAAAGGAACTGCTCATCACAGGAAGACTAGACCAAAGAAGAGTCAGCCATGGGATATCAAGCGTGGAAAAACCATTTACCCACCACTTCCTGCATTACCTGCTGATTGGACTCTTGTTTCTGCTGCTCCTATCACCACTGACATTACTGATTCTGCTGTTATTGGTGAGTCCGATACTGTCGAATGAATGAGTGTTTTAAGGTTTTAGCATCAAGAAAGTTTGTTTATCTTGTATTAGTCTGTTTATGTTTCAATTCGTTGTTAAATTTGCATTTTGTGTTGTTTATGTCAACTGAGAACACCTTTTGGGTATATGAATTGATGAATGAATTCTAGGTTGTTTCTATTTGGGTTAAGTTACTGTCTTTGAGAATTGGGATTGTTGAACACCATCTGCTTGATTCATTTCCGCTGAGAAAAGCAATTGTTGTAGCTTAATTGCTAGTTTTATACTGTAGAGATAGCAATGTTTAGGATGATTGAACAGACTGTTAACTCTATTAGAATCACAATCACATAGAGAAATGCAGACCCTTAACAACCTTCTCGGCCTTCGCCGCAATAAAATTACAATCAAAGGAATAATGAGATCAATTTGAGCAGTAAGTTAGCACCTGATTTGGTGTGGATGGAACAGCTGAATTGGCACAACTAGAAGTGTACTGTTCCAGACTCCTATAACCGTTCTATGGAATATTGGCAAAACACATCTCTAGGTCATGGTGGCCATCCAGCCAGAAAAATCCTGCTGCTTGTTCAATTTTATGTTGTGAGAAGAGTCATGAATTTTGTTTCTCTAATTTTGCTTCTCATGCTAATAGAACAGGCGCGGACACAAATAATTTCCGCACTGGGTAATTTTGCTTCATTCATTTTTTATGTACAATCATTATACTATTATACTCATGAAACTTAAATGTGAGGAACGATATATATCGAGGTGTGAGCTATTGTCTAAGTAATGTTCCAAGGTAAAACAATTTTTTGGTAAGGTAAAACAAGTAACAAAATATTCTTAATTATTAGTAAACTACTTGGATATCCAAAGTAGAGGGTTGATATGTTGGAGAAAATTGAAATTTGAGAATTTAATACGTTGGAATTATGATTTGTAATTGTATAGAATGATCTAGACAAGTTGAGAGAAAGTAAATCATCTAAATTAATCTAAAGTGTGCCAGTGGGTTATAACATGTGTGAGTTATAGAGAAATCGAGTATTTGTAAAGACGGTTGCAAGTGCAAACTAAACAAGTAGTTAGAAGACATAAGAAATGAAATCTCCAAGACATAAGAAATGAAATCTCTTGAGTAAACCCGAGATGTCTATGGTCAGTCGTGCAAGCCTATAAATTAGCGATGAATGATTTATTTCTATACCGAATGAAACATCAACAACAAGTTTAAGTTTAGAGATTTGAATTGTCTTGAGATTTAAGTCTTGCTTCACTAGTATACTGTAATATGCTTTAGAGATTTAAGAGTCCCGACTCCCGAGATTTAAGTCATGCTTCACTGCTACTATACTACTAGTCTTAGAAGCTCTGTACAATGTTAAGGTGTTATTATGCTCGTATTAATTGAATGTAATACAAGAGAACTATACTTTTCAGAGGATTTAAGATTACTCTGTATATTTTTCTCCCTCCATTAATTTCACAGCTAACATCCGAAGAAATTGTTTTCACCAATGGCAAATTGCATTGGATGATAAATACTGTGATATTAGTTACTTATGAGAAGTCCCATGTAGCTGATGGGCCACATAGCACATGGGATTGCTAGGCCTAGGAGTTTTCACTTTTCACTACTTTAAGCCTAAGTTTGCAAGCTGTCCGGTACTTACAAAGTTTTACAGACTAATAGAAAATAACAAAACATCATGGGTGAAAATTAAACCAGGCACATTGTACATTTCTCTCAAGGCATAAGGATTTCATTGAAATTCAGAAAATATATATAACACTTACTACTTGGATATTACAAATTAAAAAAAAAAAAAGGCTCCATGTTATCAGCGGGGAATATGTTTCGGGTACATAAGAGAGGCATTAAAAACAAAACAGAAGACCTGTGTGGCTGTGGTTTAACTTTAAACCAACTTTTAGCCAAACAGAGTACAGGCGACAACAATCCTCTTACAACACTGTACATGGAACTGCAGCCAGCATTTTACCAACCTGTTCCCTGGGATTACAACTTTGAATCTCCCACTAACCTCAACAAGTAAACTATATTTGGCAAGTTAAAACTGTAGGAAGCCATTTCTCCATGTTCACGTCGCTACACCTTGCGAGTGTTATTAGCAGACCGTATCTTGTACTTACACTGAACCAAACTCAGGAGGAAATCTGTAAATATGTGCTCATACTCTGGCATTTTTCCATAACCTGTTATAACGATGTTCCGAAAGCCTCTAAGACCACACATTCCGATAATGCAAAAAAGGATGCAAACTCTAGAAAAGTGGATTAGAAAGAGAAAAAGAACCAGATAATAATTGCCTGGTCATTTTGAAATGAACAAAGTGGGCTGTAACATTGCCAAGACAGGCAGATATTACTTGCCTGGAAAGTAGTTGATGTCGATAACATAAAACCGGTCTCTGCTTCCATGCTCGCGGATCATATCTATGTTGAACAGCCGAAGACCCTACATTACAGCATTATAAGTTAAATAAAGCTCACATATAAGCGATTCAGAAATATATGAAAAGGAAGAGAATGACGGGTACCAGGCGATGACGAAGCTCCCTTGCAAGCCTCTCAAGTAAAGGACGCGGAGGAAGCTCTACAGTGAAGAACAACGAAAGAAAGAAGTTAATAAACTTTTCATGTAGCTAATGTTAAATGCAAGGAGTTCCTGGCAACCCTACCATAGCCAATCCAAACGGCAAACAGAAATTTGAAAACACATTCAAGTGTGCCAGATAAATAAATCACTCCAAACGGAAGTGGTGAAGGAGCTGACCAGCAATACAAGGATCCAGATCTGCATCATCAGCAGAAGCCGCTGCACAGGAAACTCTTGGAAAACGAAACACACCATGATTATTTAGCAACTCCCGCTCATTAACATCAGGAAGAGAGAAGCGGCGCACAACTTTTATAGCTTCCCCAACAACATAAACCTTAAAAAGAACGCCACCTGCAAGCCAGATAAGCATAAATTACATAAATAAACCAATCCTCTCAAGTCACACAGATGGTTTCTTCATGTTACTTGCATTGTGGCATCAACATACCGTGGTTGATGAACTCCTGCAGAACCAAAGGAGGATCGAGCTTCGACAGGGAGAATTGATCATAAGCAAGAGACAGTTCATGTGACTTTGCACTCCCATCCACAACCAGTGGTTTTGCAACTAAACCAACGAATATAAACAAATACATCTAAGTCGGAAGAATCAAGAGATCAAATAATCTAAACAAGAAAAACAATTTGATGCTCTTTCCTAGGCTATTTTCTGGAAATGGGATCCAAGACGATCTCACTAATCAACTCACCTAAGGGTAGCATTAAGCCAGCTTTACGAACTGCATCCGGAATGGATGAAGGATCTTTAGTTATGACCAACTGTTTTGGGACACCAACCGTGCCTGAAATTCGAGTCAAAAAAGGTTACTATAACTCAAATGTAACGGTAAAGAACAATATAACCCTTCTAAGCTGTAAATTAAGCCGAAGTCTTAATTCCTTATACTCTACTGATTCCGAAAACAAAGCTTCTGTTCTAAATGCTAATATAATTACCATAAAAATCAGATAAGTTCAGATCAGCCACATCTTGAAGCATAGACTGTCGATTGTGCACCTGTTGTATGCAATCCGGAGGGTCGAGCACTGTCACTTCTGGATGTTCTAGCTTGTAGTCCTTTAAGAAGGAAATAAAAGACCATAAGGAGACGATGAAGGACCATGAGAAGCAGATGATCATCCAGTGACGAATAAAACGAAACTGTTCCAGTATATAATGCAAATAAAAAACTAGGTCGGCAGAACAGACTAAAACCAGTGATGCTCTCCGGTTCATATGACCAATAGAGGACAAAAATGCTACCAAAATTTCACTAGGTGTATGTTATTCTTTTGTTTTGTTCAATCTTTTCTTCATACTCCTAATTGGCACGTTTTGACTAGTCAAATAAATTTGAAATCGGAAATTTTGAATATAATCTCATTATAGGTCACCTACTAACTATAAATAGGTGATCTGTTTCCAGTTGCAAATTTGTGCATGATTAATTGCATTTCCAAATAGTATTAGCTGAAAACTAAGCAGTAATTGAGAGGGTTAATGCTTTAGGATTGTAGAAAACCAGAACTAGTGAACCACCATAGATGAAACATTTAATTCCACCCAAAACTTGTAATGAGTGCCAAAGTCATCCTATATGATTCAAATTATGAACTAATACCTGAAAGACTGGTCCTGGGTGAACCCATTGCAGTACATTATATATGTGAGAAGTGAAACTGTAAGAAACTGATGACACTAATAAGAAAAAAAATCAACTGCCCCTAGAGTCAACACAGGATTTTGCTACAGTTTATAGACTAACCTCAAGAATCTGGCGCCATTCCTTTCCTGTCAACTGGATAAGAATGAATCGAAAACATCATTAGAAATTGAAGGTTCAAGTCATTCATTTCATCACAAATTTTATAGTCTAATAGTAATAACATAGTCATGCTTAAGAATCCCCGTAGATATCCACTCGGACAGGAGAAAAAGTTATAGCGTCTTATGAAATGTTGTGTAGGGTAAGTGCAGGAGAAACACAAGAAACAAAAACACATGTTTAACTCATGATACGTATAATAGCCCCACTCACCTTATGCAGAACAACGTCAAAGGGACCCTGGTCAGAAAGAGGCCTTTTGTGGTCGATTGCAACAAACAAGATTCCCTTATTTCTGCACCACAGAATAAATTCGATATTATTGAATACAGACCACAACTACCATGTATGAAAGCCACATACATACAAGAAGATTCAGTTGATACTTCAAGAAAAGTCAGCTTGAACAAAACCACGAATTATAGTTATCGGTCGCAATCATATCATAGTAAAATTATCTGGTAATTTTACACAATAGAATCTAAGACACTACTGAAAAAGCAAAACGAAATCCAATAAAGAACTATTGAAATCCCATATCATGATTAGTTGACCCCTCAAGCTTAAATCGGGCACTTAAATGGACAATTATTTGACAGCATATTCTAATCATTCAACAACATACAAACAGTAAAAGAAAAAAAAAAAAAAACAGTTTCTAGAAAGATCTCCGCCAGCTAAATTTCTCTCAATTTGATTAACAACTCCACAGTTTTCGTCGTCACATTTACCATGGGAAAAATAGAGATTTATATGATCCATGATGGTGTGCAATAAACTAGAGGACAAGCAGACAGCTCTAATAGAATAGTAAATCAATTGGTTTATCAACGACCCAATTGGAAAACTCCTGAACACAATAATTCATACAGAGATACTTAAAAATAAAAACAGACAATACAGAGGAAATCAAATCATAATTCATACAGATCAAATCTAAGAAATTTGTGTGTTTACCTAGCCAAGATTTCTAACTTAGGTTGCAAGAAGCTTTTCTTCTTCTTAGAAGTTAAAGCATAACCAACAATGAGTTTGTGCTGAGGTTGAGGAGGAAATTCAACACCAATCGCATATGACTGTAAATTCCTCTCGTTCTCTTTCTGCTCTTCTTCTTCTTCGTTAAACCTCATATTATACCAAATAGCTTTTGATTTTAATCAAGAAATTTAAGATAAAAAGAGAGATTTGAAATTCTGAAATAGGCTCCTGAAAATGAGGAAATTATATATAGATAAGAAAGGGAAATGAAATCCTGAAATATGAGTGGATGTTTTCTAAGTAGGAGGAGATTTTAAGGCAGAAGAAGAAGAACAAGTGACTGAAAATCAGGTGAACAAGCTTTTGAAGTGAAGCGAGAGGTAAGGAGAGAAATAGAGACAGTTATAGGGAGAAATGAGAGGGAGTTCGATTGAGTGCCACGCGTGTGTAAGTAAATTTCGGGATGTGCGCGTCCAGGAAATCTAATTTAAAAACAGAGAAAGTGAATGTAACCTTATTATCAGGTAGGTGAAGAAAATAAGTTCTCCCTTTGGTGTTTGGTTGCCACATACCCCAAGTGGATATTAGGACACGTGGATTGCGGTTTACAGAATCGGAAACTCTAGGTTCACCGGCAAAGAAATCCCAAAATTTCCAATAACAGGGCGCAGTTAGAATTCTCGGCATCCGCTGCCAGAGCAGCTAAAAGACTGCCCCGAAACTCTTATGGAATTACTGCACACAGAGTCTAGTATATCTGAAAAACTTGCAATTGAGGTTAGCCAAAGGTCAGCAAGTCGTTGGGTTCGGTTTGGTTTTCGGAAAATGGATCATTTGTCCAAATATTTTTAAAACACGGTTCTACTGGACGAGTAAAAATTAGTATGGCTGAAATGGACAAAAAAACAAATAACAAGGATGACACTGGATTCATCCTGGCTTAAACTTAAAAAATAGCGAGGATGAAACTGGATGCATCCAGATAAAGTATTTGAAAATGGGCAGGATGAAACTGTTTACATCCTGGCTACTTTTACATTTTTGTCCATTTAAACAATATCAAAATCTAGATATCTTTTTCACCCAGAAATTATTGATTTTGTTCTTTTTAACCAATTTTGTGTTCGATTTTCTCGTACAAACCTCCTTCATGTTCCGCAAAAAAAATTTAGACGTCTATGTAATAAAGATGAAACATGTGTTAAGGGATGGTCATTTGGAGTGGAATCTGTTAAGGCAATTTCAGTGTCTGCCAAGAGAAAAAAGAAGAAGCAATTTAGTGCAATCCTGCCGGATTAGAGACACCATGAGTCACAAAAGGTAATATTCGTACATACGTTTGCATCCTTGTAGATATCGCATTTGTGGCTTAGATTAGTGTCAAGTGTGTGTACTTGCGAAGACAAACTAGATATTCATTATGCATGAATACATGCATATGGTGTGTTTAGTGCCAAGAAGCTAAAATTGACTCGTGCATTTATCTACACAATGTATTTAGAATATGAATGCTAATAAGATAATGTATTAGCTAGCTAGATCACATGCATGATCTATCTCTCTGTTTCTAACCATCATTGAAGGGATTTCGTGGTCCAGCCCTGAATTTGTGACCATGTAATCATCATGACAATCATCTCCTTTTCTCCCTGTCCGATTTGGTTCCTTGGTGCCAAGTTGCCACCATCATCATCCACACTACAATATACTTCATTGTCGTGCAAGTGGTTTTTTTTGATGCCCTAGACTAGTGATTCCTAAACTACATCTAAACTCCTTAAATTGGAATGGATTTCAATAATTACAGGGTTCGAACCCTACCTCCCCAGTGGGAGGGAGCATGCCAACCACCAGACTACTTGGTGATTGACTGCAATTGGGGGTTCATAGAGACTATTTATGGGAATTACATTTTCTGATGGATGGACGTATGTTAGTTTAGAGATCCTCCGGAATGTATTAGGCATGATAATATACACAAATGATGTACTAAAGTAGCCCATAGCTCACAATGACAAGGAATTCCAACAAACATAATAGCAGCCACGCATTTCATCACTGGGCACTATTTGCAGTAGTAAATACTTGAATATTATGGGTAGTGTGCACAAATTCTATAAGCACCAATTTGGTGTGGATGAGGATCATATTGATGGCATCATGACTATAGGAGTTGTATCCATAATCCACTAACGAAATGCTCTTATATAAAAACAAACCACTAATTGATGATTAATATTTTGTTACTTTCTTTTGGTTTGATCTTTTTTTTCTCATTCTTTTATGTATAAAGCTAACTGAATTTTTAAATGGGAAGGATCCGTTGACATGGTTATAACGACATAATCCGTTGATATGGTTATCATTTTTTCTACCAAACCCAAACGGCAATGAATTTAAAGGCAATATTTTGGTGACATGTTTTTCATATAAAACTCTAGATTCCTACTAAAAATGAGAGCATTCCGAAATACGAAACTTCACCATTCACAAATTTTAATTTCAACCGTTAATCTTCGACGGTTGATATCCAAATGGTAGATGGTGGTCTTATACATCTCGGAATGCTCTCATTTTTGGTGGGAGTGTAGAGACTTATAAGAAGAACATATCATCAAAAAATTAGCTTCAATTTCATTGCCGGTTGGGTATGATAGAAAAAATGGTGATAAAATGTCAAGATTATGTCATTATAATCATGTCAACGGATCCTACTCCTTTTTAATTTATATAGAGGTAGAACTTAATGATAAAGATAAATTTGTGGATTCATGCAGATGTGATTAAAGTCTGGTGGTGAAATTGATACCACAAATGGTCTAAGTTCGAGACTTATCAGCACTAAAATTCTCTATGTATCAGGAAATATAATATAAAAGATCTAATCATGATGTATATGATATTTTGTGTTATCCATTTGATTTATATAGAACTATATGATCTTTAATCTATCTAACATGTGCATCATGGTCTCATGTACCTACTATATATTGCTAGATGAGGGTGTCTATATCTTGCTAGTTGTCAGCCTTTAGCTTATTAGTGGTTGTTATTATCAATTTAACGCGTGGTCTAGATGTGCATATGTGGGCGAGTAATGGTCGAAGACATTAAGAAGGCAACCCTAGCTGTATAAGTCATAGAGAGTCCTGTAATGAATCTTATCAAACTATTAACCCGATAGAACTTTTTACTTCAGGCTGTGTTCATTTGAATAAAAGAGGGTTGATTCTCACGAATCAAGAGAAATTATCATCAAATCAATCCACTCAATCTTGTCATGGTACTCAGGTACATGACAATTAATACCTAGAGCCGTTTTGATCCATACCTTATCATGGTTGAAGAAATGGATTTACAGAAGGAAAAATGGATACAAATAAATGTAAAATTGGTACCAATAATGAAATTGGAAAGGTTAACAAGAGATGATTTAGACGGATGCATAAAGTGGTATAAGTTTTGGTTGGAAAGAATTAACTCTCGATCACAAAATTCTTCCCTTTGGAGGTGGTTAAAAAATATGGACAAGGAGGCAAAGAGATTGAGACCGACACTGTTTCATAAGTGTATTGCTCCACTTCATCTATATCCTTGCAGAGTGAAAGTCGCTTCCACAGCTGTTGATGAATTTTCAGAAGTGGAGTTAAATTCTTCATTTTTCTTTGAAGAAGTGGTTAACTCAATTCCTTCCGCTATCTATGAAGAAAATGATTCTCTCAATTTAAGGTTAATTCCCTCTTTTTCCTTTCATGAGAAGAATTATTTGTTTGTTGATGAGAATTCTCACAAAGTGGTGACAAATGATGATATTGAAGTCACCAGATACCGTGAGTTCAATATTTTGGAAGTGAATCGGTTCGCAAACAGCAGCATGACTGAACTATGTGAGCGAAATTGCGTCCAATTTTTTTTCAAAGACCCATCAAACTGTTGAATATCTGATTGAGTTGTTCTTTCACCACTACAAGCTTCTTTTTCAGGATTATTTCTTTCTCCATCGTGATGGTACTCGCTCGTTATTCAACCGGGGTAAGTATGTGGTTTTCTCCTCAATTTCTAACCCTGATTTGTTCGCTTGTTAAGTCACTTTGGAAACAAAAGATGATTTGATTGATGTTCTGAGTTTTCAGTTTAAAGAAATTGGAAAATCTGAAGTGAGTGATTTCGATAGCAAGAATCATGTTTAGTGGTTGAGGTTAGTTATGAAAACTTAGAAAGCTTGAACGACTTAATCACTCTTGACAATAAATTCAACTGTCGGGATTGTTTTTATGTTGGCCTTGATGATTCTCGTGCATTTTTTATCATGGAAAAGAATTTCAGCTTCCAATGGGGTTATTTTCTTTTATTTGTGAATCTGAAGACTATTTAGATGCAATTACTTCTTGGGTGATTGTTATTCTTGGGAACTATTTCTATTTTCTATTTGGGTTTTCAAGTGTGTCCTTGTCTGTTATCGATGATGATAATCGTGCTGTCAGCCGGACATTTGACACCACGCCTCAACAAAGCAGTATTCTCTAGACTAAACGGATTCTTCAAGTGCCTAGACAAAGTGAGTCTGGAATGAACAGGTCTGTTTGCTAAGTGATGTGATTTGTAGATAGTGGTAAAAAGTGATTCGATTCTCGAACTTGTGAAGGATAACTTTAGACTTAAATTCAAAACTAAATAGAAAACTCGCTAATAATTATAACAAACACCGACAAAGTTGGTATTAATATTAAAAGAACACTGAGGCTAAGATTCCACTATTTACCAAGTCCAAAGTGATTTGGTCCAAATATTTATATTCATGCAATTTTCTCGTTTAATCTGATTCTAAAATATTGCAACTAATAGATTTTAAAAAGTAATAATTGTAAATACCAAGTATGAAGCATCAAGAGTCTATAAACTAAGCATACTCCATCAAAATAGATCACAATCACTCAAATAAAAAGCATATTCAATAATAGTTCAAGGCAAATAATCATAATAATAATTGCAATAAATTAAATAAAATAGATTGTACCGCTTTTTGTTGGAAAAATAGCTTCCTCTATCGCCTCAGCAATGGGTTTAGCTCTTATATTAATCATGATCTCAAAATAATTGTTTATGGCTCAAAAGATGATTAAAAAGATGAAAAGTGATAATACAGACGATTCGCAACAGTTTGCTGGTGTTGCAGAATCACTGTTACAGGGAGAAATAGTAGCTAAAGACCTAATGCAACATTTGTGATGAACGACACATAGGTACTGCTGTGAAACAACGATAGTTTGCTGCGACAGTTGCTTGTGCGTCAATGTTCTTCCTCTTCAGCAGCAGCAACAACAGAATATTGTTTTTTTCCTGCAACTCGATCTCTGGAGATCTCTATTCTCCTCTAAACTTCTCCTAAGTTTTCGTACCAACCCCCAACTACTCGATTCCCTTCCTTGACTTCCCAACATCCCTTATATACACGACAGGACCAATCAAATCTCGAGAAAATCCAAATTTTCTTCAAACTAAAGTCACGGGATTTATATCCTCTTCTGTTTCTTCTCTATGCGGCTTATCTGTTTTATCCAACCTCCTTCCCAAGATAGAATACCACCTGGATATAGAAAATATCTTCCCTTTCATCTACGAAATCTTCCAAAAATAACAGAGAATGATAACCCGAGAATATTCTGCCATGTTTCTTTCCGAGTGATGTCTCATCCCTTCTTTATCGAATCTGATACGATTACCTGCCATGTTTAAGCCTAACAGGGTACTTCGAATCAATATGTATCAAAAACTCCGATGAAATCTCGTTGCAATTCTTCCCAGAAAATCTCGCCATTTCCGATAAACTTTTTTACTCTGTTTTGTTAAGATTAGACGAAACCTTCCCTTTTTTACGTGAACTTATATCTTACCAACCTTGAATCCACCTAACAGGCCCAAAATGCTCCAAGTCCGTGTCAAAATCCATCAAAATCTCGTCCAACTTCGTTCTACGAAATCATGCAGACGGAGTGCAAATTTTCCCGCCAATTCTGTCTCTTCAAAAGCAAGGGATGGAGTGCCCCTAACCAGTACAGGGGTGCGAATAGCTGTGAAGTGTAAATAGCAATTAGGGTACCCCTTATTAGTGGATTACCCCTTAGTAATTGAAGTTCCCCTTATCCAAACTGAGAGTCCGAATAGTAATTTTCTCCCACGAGCGCAAATACCACTTTTCGAGCCAATTTTCCCGCAAAAGCTTATTTCTCCAAAAACAACTACAAAAACATAAAATACCAAAATAAGTACAAAAATGGGTACTAACAAAATAGAAAATTGAGATCAAAATAGACAAATAAATGCGTCTATCACTAAGTTGTTTGCTGGTTTTAGATTCTGTTTTGCTAAGGTGTTTACTTCTGGTATTTTCATTCTTCACGTGGGTTCAATTTTAATAGCTTACTACACTAAAAACTTTGTTGATGAGCTTATTAGTGAGCATGGTTTGAATCATATTCTTCGTTTTGTTCTTCAATTCTATTGGTGTTTGTTCCAATTGGTGACATTGGTGATAGTGGTCAGTTGCTTTCAAAATCGTCACAAGGATATAATGCAACAATGACTACTTATTTGTCTGTATGGATGCTAATGTGTGATATTAAGAATGTTAATGAGTTGTTTCATCAAAAGCTTGAGATGTAGGAAGAGTAAACTTTTCTTTTACATCTGGAGTATGTGTTGCCTAAGGAGATTTTGGTTTGTCAGTTTGAGTCTTGGGGCTGTTGATTTTATTCGAATTCTTCAAGACGTTTATAAGACAGCAACTGAAGGGTGTAGCCAAGTAATTAAAGTCTTCAATTCATATATTACTTTGGTTACACTCCATGACTACTCTATAAGGATTGTTCTCACAATTGTTAGAAGTTGTTTTTAACTTCTAAGGATGGGATCTTTCTTTTCAAGTTTACGACTTACATGTGCAGCTATTCAAGAAGAAGTAATGAAGAAATCTCTACATTCTACCACAGATGGTCTTCATTCCTGGTATTTTGTTCGACACAAACCTTCTTTCTATCAGCAGTGGATGTGTGTAGAGTATCGAACAAAAAGAGGCTATGGTAAGATGAAGATAATACAAGTTGAACTCATTGTCACACATACTCTAATTATGTCGAAGTTAGTCGACTCCTTGATATGGAAATACAAATTTTATCCAGCGGGTATGCAGAGTGCTACATGTGTAAGTTGGACCATTTCAGTTCTCATGTGGATGACGGAAACTCATCTCATACTCAAGGTAATTCAATTCCTACATGTGCAGCTGTTTTTGGGATACTTGCGGTGAAAATTCTTAATGGTTTCAAGTGGTTGGTGGACTGTAACAAATTTTGGTTGGATTAGCATTCACCTTGCGTCAGTTGGTTCTCATGTATGTACTCGGTTTTATGGGCACCCTCTCATAGTCAACAACAAGTGATCAAATGGGAAACACAAAGGTACCCACATGGATGGAAGATAATCATGGAATAGGAAAGAAGTGAAGATTGGTAGAGGTAATGACCATCACATACTCCCAGATGCTAATGGTGTTGCGCTCAATGGAAAAAGAAGACGTCAGCTCCATGTTGTCAACGAGCATATTACCAATATTTTACAGTTCACAATTCAAATATGGCATCGATTAAGATTTCATATGCTACTCTTGTTGCTAATTTTGAAGCTAACGTAAGGCAACAATTCTTATGGTTATCAAGGATACTACTGAAGTACCAGCATCAGAGTTTTCCAATTCAGTGAGCTCATTGTCACATATTTTATCCTTGAGGATAAGGATGTTTTTAAGGGGAAGGGAATGTACCTACTATATATGTGAGAGGGTGCCCATATCATGATACTTGCCAGCCTTTAACATATTAGTAGTTGTTATTATCAATTATAATGCGTGGTATAGATGTGCAAACATGGGCGAGTAATGGTCGTAGATATTAGGAAGGCAACCTTAGTTGTATAAGTCAGAGAGAGTCCTGTAATGAATCTTATCAAATTATTAATCCAATAGGACTTTGTTCTTCAACTTGCGTTCATTTGAACTAGAGAGGCTTGATTCTTACCAATCAATAGAGGTTATCCTCAAATAAATCCACCCAATCTTGTCATCATACTCAGATACATGATACATGTTAGCCATGATCGTCGTGCAAATCAACTTATGCATTCCGCAATTCACCATGTCCAATGGCGGAGGCAACAAATCGCTTCCAAAGCTTTATTAGCTCCTTCCTTCCCATGTATTCCTTTAAATTTATTCTTTTATCTCTGTTTTGTTATACTGTTGAATTTAGTTATATTGTTGGATTTTTATATGATCCTTCCAACTAGAATCATGGACGTAAATAATACCTAAAAATATTCAGTCTGTTCGTATCCACCAAGCATGTTTGTACCCATATCATCTGAAAGCTTGTTATAGTATGTTATGGTCCGCCTTGCCTAGTTATCTTAAATGGGCGGGCTCGGCATTTCCCTAAAATTTAATAGCCTGGCCTGGTACCTGCTGAAAAGAGCCCGATATGGTACTCGTTTTAATTTTCGTAAGAGTTGTAGTTTTATGTTAGAGTCAATTGTTATGTATTTTGATTATATTTCAGATTAAAATTCTTATTTTCATTTGTATTCTACATTCATAAGATTATTTTAAACTATAGCTCATTCAATCTCCAAATTCCAAACAGAAATTAAATCAGTTATTACAAAACTATAAAAGTACGAAAAGCCCATAACCTGTTTGGCCTTCCTGACATGGTTAAGAATGGACTTTGGGTAGGCTTTAAGACTCAAAATAAATGTATTTTCCTAGCCTTCCCGGATTGACATGATTTTTAGGTAGATTAATATGAATCCCATCTAGCCAAGTCCAATTTACACCCCAAAATCAGTAAAATAGTCAGTGAAAAACGCTTTGAAAATTGGGAGAATGACTCAGTTGTAAATTTGGTAGTAACTCAGTTTTTGTATTTGAAAATTTTCTTTGACTCTCTCAGTTCTTCTCATTTGCATGTCTTAATCTCGAATTTCTCTTCGTTCCTGGTGTTTTCCTTAGAATCTTTTCGAACCTAAGTCCTTTCTATTCTTTTTCGGTATTTCCTGTTTCTAATGCTTTGTATTAATCTCTCAATGAGTTGTAGGTAGTGACGTTCACTGACCCCCTCCGCCAAAGGTTTCATGTTTAAAAATGTTGGTCCCAGTGTTCCAATGTTGTTGAAATGAATCTGATCTGAAAAAGCGGGGGACTAACAACCACATCCAATATTTCGCTTAGCAATATGTATGAACTAACTCCAATATACTTTCAAGAGAATCAACTAGAGAGTCAGACTCAGTCTTAAGAAAAATATATCAAAGAGTTATATCTCAAATTTCTCAATTCAATATGCAATCAAACAAATAGGAATTTGCGAGCCCGATTGAATAAGAGAAATAACTTGGACAGTATCAAAAACTAATATCCAAGTGTTAATCAATTTAATCAACAACCCAAAGGTCAGATTCACAAACTGATTGAACTTACGCACAACCTGTAATATTTTTTCAATTATATAAACAAATATAATGTGGAAAAGAAATAACACAGATACCGGAAGTTTTGTTAACGAAGAAACTGCAAATGCAGAAAAACCCTGGGACCTAGTCCATATTTGAACACCATATTGTATTAAGCCGTTACAAACACTAGCCTACTCCAAGTTAACTTCGGACTGGAATGTAGTTGAGCCCTAACCAATCTCACACTAATCAAGGTACAATCGCGTTTCTTACGCCTCTTAAACCACGCCAGATTCTGCGCACATGATTACCTTAGCTGATATCACCCACAACTAAGAGTTGCTACGACCCAAAGTCGAAGACTTGATAAACCAATCTATCTCTCACACAAAAGTGTATTGAATAGATAAATCTATCTCCCACAGATATACCTATGATTTTTGTTCCGGCTTTTGATAAATCAAGGTGAAGTGGAACCGATTGATATACCGGATTTATATTCCCGAAGAACAACCTAGAAATATCAATCACCTCACAATAAACTTAATCATATAGTAGGAAAACAAGATATTGTGGAATCAGAAACGATGAGACGAAGATGTTTGTGACTGCTTTTTATCTTGCCTTTCGGAGATTAAATCTCGAGAAAATCTTTGAGAAGATAGTACTCAATCACGATAGAAAACAGCAAGATCAGAATACGCAACTACATAGAAAATAGTTGGGTCTGTCTTCACAATCCCAATGAAGTCTTTAACTCGTTAACCTACAGGGTTTTAGAAAAACTAAGGTTAAATGAGAATCGACTCTAGTCGCAACTAATATCACACAGGAGGTGTGGGGATTAGGTATCCCAGTTGCTAGAGTTCTCCTTTATATAGTCTTCAAATTAGGGTTTGCAATCAATATTACCTTGGTAACAAAGTGTTCAATATTCACCGTTAGATGAAAACCTGACTAGACTCAAGTTAATATCTTTCAACCGTTAGATCGAACTTAGCTTGTTACATTTAGATATGAGTAACCGTACCTAAACGTGTACACCTTTGTTGGCTCAACAATAGTTAACCGAAGTTAGCCATATGAACACTTTCATATCAACCTTATTCATCTTAACCATAACTAGTTCAAATGACTCAAATGAAACTAGTTCTAGAGTTGTTCAATTGTTTATATTCTCATACAAGTATACAAGACACAATTAAAGCAAAATCGATTTTGATTCACTCGAATCAAGTCATGAAAATTATAGCCACGATTTGCAAAAGATTGCATTCCTTATTATATAAATGTATTAGTTCATGAACAAACCGATTTTAGAATATAACCCACTCAAGTATGCAAACGAGTACGCATACCTAAATGGCCGGACTAAATTTGGGTTTTCCAGTATGAAAACGGGTAGGCATACCACAAAATCCACTAAAGTCCCAGAACTTGAACCTCACACCAATACGCGTACCGGTTTGCGTACTTAGTTCCCCGACCTCTACTAAACCAATAAGTATGCACACGGGTATGCATACCATGGTTCCCGGACTTGGATTACACATATGCAAGTACGCATATTGTGATTATATCCAATTGTTCTAAACTCTCATTTCAACCATTGAAACATTCTCGAAGACGGCAATAGCTGTCTCACACAAACTATTAGCTTCAAAGCAATTTTCAAGTGATCGAATGATCAATGCGAAACATTCTGAGTCTACATCAAATGACTGTCTCACAAAAATCATGTAAGATGTTACCAGGCGATTTTCACATGATCATCTTTTGACTTTCGTCAAGAATATAAGATGAAATTGGTTAAAGCGAAAGCTTACCAACACATATTTCGATAAATACGTAAGCGAGTTAAACTCAACTCGAAATATCAAATGTGTATAATCGAAGTCTATATAGCTATATGACTTTTGTCTCAAATAGGAGATAGAGTAGATAAACTTTTAAGTGATGGATGAGTTCAAGTCTCCATATACCTATTGTTGATGAAGTTCCACAAGCTCCCCTTAGTAGTTCTTCGTCTTCAATCGATGAATGCCGTGAAGTCTAAAGATCAAATACACTTTCTATCCTAATCCGAGACTTAGCTATAAGTAGACTAGAAATCAAGACTTATAGTTTTGGCAACTAAACTTGAAAACAATCTTGAGATAACAACGCTTGCGAGTTCGACCGAACAATGCTCTAATAGAATCAAAGCTAAAAAGCAAAAAAACAAATTGTCCCAAAAAATGTTGGCCTCAATATCGGAAAAAAATGATAAAAATCTTCAAAACTTGACACTAGTAGAAGAGAGTCTGAAACAAATGATACTTGGTAAAATTCTCTGAAGATTTCAACACGTAGAAGGACAAAACATCATGCAACACCTCTATAAATTAGATTACATTCTGAGTTATCAAATTCGTCTTCTATAATAGCATCTTAATACAAAATCAAATTATGCCTGATTACGCTTTATGTGGAGATGTTTATGATCTCATATTGGTAGAATCAATTTTATTAATCTGGAAGAAAATAATGTCAATTTTATGTGCAAATCATTGGAGAATACATCTTCAAGTTTGGAAAAGATTTTGGAAAGTTTATTGACCCAAGCGCTAATACAAATTTTGGCATTGGAGAGACAATTCATATATCTCCAGAAAAGAATAACATTAGGAGAAAAATCTTAAAGAAATCTTTTGTGATCCCTGAAGATGGTCATCAAGTCTCAACCTTATACACACAAGGATCCGATGGTATTGAAATCTCATATGAAAAAAAAAAAGTTAAATATCATGGTTCAGCCTCACGAGATAGCTAAAACTATTCTAATGAAGCCGACTATAATTGTAATCCACCTATGAAGAACATGCTAACTAAATGTACTACAATGAACATTTGAACAATGAGCATAGAGACTGGGACAACCATATTCAACAATATCATATGGATTAAAGAAAATGGCAAGGGGATCAGGTTTATTTCTATAAAAACTTAATTACTTTTTCAGTTTCTTCTTTCGATAGATTAAATTTTTAGTGTCAACAAGTCGTTTTTTCAGTCTACTCAATTCTATTTTCCATATTTACTTAGGTTTCATAACACAAATTATCCTGCAACTAGAGATGCACATGGGTCGGGCGGGTCGGGTTTTAGCTAATACCAACCCTGCATCCACAAACAACATGCGGGTTTTTTATCCACCCGCTACGGGTCCGTCGGATTTGGGTTTAAACCCGCTTCAGATTGTAGTTCAATATTTTCACACACACATACTTCATATTGTACCTGTTTTATATTCAATAATCATTCACAATTTCACACACACATGTTTTAAAGTTTAAACGTACTTCTTACTTAAGTTCTTAATTACTTAAAAAAACAAACCGTAAATATAAGTCTTCATTGTTAAGCTTAAAAAAATACCAGTGTACAAGTTTAAACAGTACTATTACTTCAAAGTTAAGATTAAAACTTAAACTTGCAGACCAAAAGTAAGTGACTCACGTCTCTTCAATCATCTTGAAGTCTCTCCTCCTAGCATCCTCGAGGATCAAGGACTTCTGATCCCGACGTTTTAAATAACTCTGCAACTAAATTAAAATTTATGTTACATTACTTGGTGAATTATTTGTTGTTTTATTTTACCAAAAAACTTAAGGTTTTACACCTTTAGTTGGCAGCCGAGCTACAAGATGGGCACCAACCCCTTTTTGAATAGCAACACCCAATTTATGGAAAATAAAACTACCTGTACCATTACCAGCATCCTTACTAACTAAACAATTCTTCAAACGCTTGAAAAAACAAATAGTATCCTCACTAAGCTCTCCTAAAGTAGTGAAAGCTAAAACACCCAAACCATAACTGTGTGAGATACATTCGTCCAAGTATTTAGTACGTTTACGTGAAATTTCCTTTGAAATAGCCTGGACTGGGATAAATGCCCGAACCCCTTCGCCCGTGAAAGGAGAAACGCCTGTGACATCCATACACACGTCTTGGTCGTTTTCCCAGTTGAGAACAAGGATGTCCGCTGGACGTAAATCCTTGTTATCATCAGACAGAAAACCTAGAGCAATTTCTTTGCGTGCAGGTACACCCGCCTTGTAGCAGATATCAGCAATTACATCACGAACCAAGTCATGTCGAAACTTAAGTCCAACATCATTAGCACAGTGAAGCGCATGGTCCCCGAAAATATCCATAGGTTTATTACAACAGGAGCATAAACCATCCTCAACAAACAAGGGGATACCAAGGCGGTAACAAAATACGGATCTGAACTGTCTCGGCCCAAGGCATTGATCCAACCCACTGATTGGAACAGCTAGAAGGTAGTCTTGCGCATGTTTGACACGGTTGCATTGCCACAGAATAGAGTCTCTTGCAGATAATGAAAATTGGGCATGGATTTACTTCTTGACTGCGTCAAAATAAGTGACTGCCAAGGAGTGCATAGAAGGGGGGGCAGTATTATCGACGCAATAAGTCGGAGGCAAACCACATACCTGAATAAAGTTCTGAAGAGCCTTCTGGTAAGCAGAACCATTGTCTGATGGAAATAAGTCGCCAAGAATAACCTTCCGTGTCGGAGCAGTCTGACTCTGGGAGGAAAGATAGCAATAGCTGCGAGTGTCAGACATAGTATATATACCGAGACCACCATCTTTGATAGGCAGGGTATCCAATCTCTGCTGCAAAGTCCCAAAACTAGCTCCATCTCCCGTGATTAAAAGTCTCAAATATTAAAGAAGATGGTCGTCATAGAAATCAGTGGCCTTTTGTAAAGCTGCAGGATTGGTGGTACGCATCGCAAAGTATAGTTTGGACACACCAACGCAGTTGCGGAGTAACAACATCTCGCTCTGTAGGTCCTGGAGTTTTTTGATGGTAGACATTAGCTGAATGGTCTTGTTTACCCTACTCAAAACAATGTCACTCATGTAACCCAAGTCCAAACTCACAGGTCCACCGAGAAGTTTAACACCGTTGTTGGGCCTACCAATATCCTTGGGGAAAACACCTTCAACAATGCTACGTGGGTCAACTGAGGGTCAAAAGACTTCAGTTTTCTTAATATTCGATGTAAACCCCTACATGGACCTTCGGATTCTATTATGCTCAGAGCCTTAGCAACCTCAAGCGTATCACCAATTATAGTACCATCATCTAAGTATCATGCATGCAGATCAAGTTTGCAGCGAGAGGCAATGGACTTCACAAGGGGGTGAAGTGTCCGAGCGAACAAAAGGGGACCAAGCGGATCACCTTGTTGAACACCAAGGGCGGAGGACAAAATGTGTTGATCATAGTACAGTCTAGCAGGCCTAGCATAACAAAACTCAACTCAACGAGAAATACCTGAACAATGAAGCCGGACCTCCTTAATGAGATGTGATCTGCACACCATGATGAATGCATTCGAGAAATCAATAAGTAACATTGACATCTTATCTGAATGACCCTTAAACTCTAGTAATCCATTTACCGCATGAATAATTCTTTCCCCTCCAACCGGAATACCAACACCAAATTGGTAATCGCCCAAATAAGAAGTCACGGCCTTCCGTACAGAAAAGGTAGCTACCTTGGAGATCAGACGACGCCAAATGGTTCCAACCGCAATAGTCCTAAGTCCCCCCCCCCCCCCCCCCCCCCCTGTCTTGAGTAGTGGCGTGAGAGGTGCACTGGCAATGTATTCACCTAGAGAATTACGGCACTTACCTGCCAACCAAAGGTTGACTACTCATGTAATCGAGGCCACTAACTCATCTGCAACTACCGCTACCGCACCACTCAAAGTATCAAATAGGTGTTGTGCACGCAAGCCATCACGACCACATGAAGTACCTTTTGGAAAATTCTTGATGGAACCCAAGACCGCTCTCGAATCAACAGTCACAGGGTCACTGCAAAAGTCTGTATTCGGAATGGAAGGTGAAGGGGCAGCTGGATGTTTGGACTCGAGTTCATCCAAGGTGTTATCATTGCGGGGAGCAATCCCATCCGACGACAAAACTCGAACCACATCTGCATAATGTCCATAACCGATCTTCTTACGACACACACTCAAGTTAGCAACTTCTGGCTTCTTTTTGTTGTCCCGTTTAGTGTGTTGTTGAAATGGTTGATGCAACAACTTTGATATCAGCTTATAAAACCCATTAGGCTCTTTCCAAATCAACAAAGCTTGTTGAATCGCAGCTACTTGAAATCTCTTCCTATTACTCGACTTCTCCTCCACGAAACATTTGGGTATGTATAGAGACAAGGTACAGATTGGGAAGAGTAAGAGTCGTAACCAAGCATTCAAGTCAGCCGGTATGCTAAGCACACTGTCAAGGAAGTTCTTCAAAATCCGAGAAAAACTGAGTCTGCACTGATGCGGTACACTGGACACAGTGGTGAAACGCCGTTGGAAAACAGCATTGAGAAGCTCGGTTGACAAGTAGAAATCATCCAGGGTATCAACGGTACTCAACTCAGCAACTGTGGCTGCATCAGCCAGCAAAACAGGTAAGACACTCAACGGCTTATCAATACCGTGAATGATAAATTCTGCAGAATTGTCGTTTAATGGACCAGGTATGATATCACAGTGATCTCCTTTATGTCCTTTGAAAGGAGTTCTCCAAGCGTGTAGTTTCATGCATGAACTGCATAACCACATACGAAGTTGTGAGAGGACCCTTTCGACATATTGGTAAACCTACAAGTCACCAGCAATGGAAGCTCTGCTACTAGACTTGTTTACCGCTGAGAAGTGCTTACCCTGTAGATGACTAACGATAGAAGCCCTGGCATATCCCCTGCCATTTACACCATCGATGTATCCATTGAGATGTTTGAACGGACAATGGTATGTGTTCTGCTCCTCTCCTGGATTAGATAGAACCATACGATGAAGCTCTACGGTCTGTGAAGATGGAGGAGATTGCTGGGGCGTGGATGATGGTTGAGAATTCCGAGCAGTAGCACAGCGAGTAGACGCAGGCATGGTAGGGAAAAACGCAACCAAAGAAAATCCCTAAAGAGAGAATCGAAAAAAACAAAACCCTAGAAGAGGCTGTAGCAGCAGCCTAAAAACCCCGTGGAAATCAAATCTAAAAACTAGAGGAAAAAGAAAAACAGAAAAAAAAAAGAAGAATATTTTGAAGATTACCTTCCTCAATGCTAGAGGAATCATCTGGTACATACTCAATTAGAAAATCAAGATCGACAGGCTTTTGCAACCAACTTTATGTACAGAGCAACGCCTCAACTGTCCTCGCAGACAAAGAACTTCTACATTGACTAAGAACACGCTTCCCTGTATTAAATGCAGATTCATACGCAACTGAAGAAACATGTATAACTAATATATCCTTTGCCATATGTCCGAGTATTTTATACTTGGTACTATTTTCTTTCCACCAAGCCAATATATCAAAATTGGGATCACTTGGAGAAAAATCATCCATTAAATACCTATCTAACTTTGATTTTGCATCAAAAACTGGGTTTTTTCTATGCCTTTTTTTCCTTGACTAAAGAATAGCCTCAATCGAATCCTCTACCATAACATCAGGAGTTACATCCATAGCAGCAACGCTAGATGACCCTTCCTCCACTATTGAAAACATAGACTTGTACTCTTTAAAGAGTCTCACAAGATCTTCTTTTACCTTTTTCATAATACTTTCAACCCTGTATTCATTGTTCTCATGCAAACACTGAAGCAAAAACTCTAACCCACCTTCTTTCTCTCTTGGATCAAGAATTCGGGAAAAAAATAGAGTTGTATTCATATCTTCATACCTATCCCAGTACTTATTGTACTTGCCAATCATAAGAGTTTCCATACTTGAAATATAAGAATCTGGATTTCTGGTATCTCTAAAATCAATTAATTGTTCATGGATGATTGTTAATTGCCATAACAATGTATGTGATGTAACCTGTGTTGAAGCAGAAAACTTAACAGTACAGTCCAAGAATAGCTTAAAATACTTCACAAGTCCCCTGGCATAATACCAATCTTTAGCATGAGGAGCATGTTGCTTAGAATTTGTTTTCTTTTTCTTTTTCAGTAGTAGCTTCCTGCCTCTTGGATTAGCATTCACACTTTCACTGTCAGATTCAGAACTAGACGAAGAGTCGGAAGATAACTCTCCAAGGTCAGAATTATCAATATCAGAAAGTATGTCTTGAATTTAGGTAAAGCAAATGATTCATATTCAGGGAAAATATACTTCTTTTGGAACTCTTTGTCATTCTTTGCTAACCTATTAAGAGCAGTTCCTATGGAATGAACAAACTTGGAGTTTGTTCATTTTGCTCCCACTATGGAATGAACAAACATGAAAAATGGATGTTCAAATCAACATATTTGTTGATTTGAACATCGAGATGGACAGCCCAGCGCGCACCTGTGGTAACGTAGGGCGTCCTTGCCATGAACGCTGGCGCTTGAAATTCAAACTCCAGTGTTAATGCCACAAACGCTGAGTGAAATTCCTTTTCCCGATTTTTCTTTTACTACAACTCACATGCTACATTTCATTTTTATATTCTTTAACTTATTATTATATTATAAAAGTCTTACAACTCTTATACTTTTAAAACTTTTATTATTATTATATTAAAGTTAATGGGCGGGAAACGAAAGAAAGTAGTGCTAATGATTGAAAAGTAGCACTGGCGTGAATTGTTTGAGCGCACGATTGATCTTTCCGCGTCCGCCTATTTCTGTCTGACGCCCGCGTTTGTCTGTTCAACCCCCGCGTTTTTTTAAAACTCCAGCGTTTGTCTCGAGCTCGCGCACTTAGTTATCTAACGCCCAGTGCTTTAGCATAGTGGAAAATCCAGTTTGGCTATCCACCTGGCTCAACGAAAACATGGATTTTGCCATTGCCATAGGAATTTCCCTAAAAACTCTTTCATACTTTTCAGCCGCCTCTAACATCAAATATGTGCTATTCCATCAGGTTTTAACATCTAATATCAACCCTTTCTTGGAGTCTATCTTTTCTCTTGTACAATAATATTGAAATGTATCCAACCTAGAAGGAGAACCAGTAACATATTTAACAACTGACCTGATCCTCTTAATCGACGAGTTATATTTAAGTATTGGATCTCTTATAACCAGAGAAAGTACATGTGCAGCACATCTGATCTGATAAGAGCAAAAACAACAGAAACTTAGAAATTGCATTGGTTGAATCGGAAATTAAATCATCATTTGTAATTAAAAAATATAAATTTCTTACAAGTATTCAGCTCTTTTAACTGCACTTGTCAAACCAATTACACTGGTCTTCAAGTAATCAATGGCCATAGTATTAACATTAATATTTTCAAGAGTCACAACAAAAACATCTCCGAGTCCCCAATACACTAAACAATTTTCTAGTATGATACTAATGGATTTACCTGGATGACCCTTCACTAAGAAAAACATGATAATTCTCTTTTGCAACTTCCAATCATGATCTACAAAATGAACAATTACATATATATAATTAAAATTGTTTGGTGATGTCCATGTATCTGTTGTTAGAGATACTCTTTGTTTGTTTTCCTTGAAATATTCTTTCAACAGTTTCTTCTCATCAATATACATTTTCAAAAGGTCTCTGTAAATTGTCATACGACTTGGGACCGGAAATCTAGGCTCAAACCCTTGAAGCATAGACCTTAAACCCTCTGATTCAACAATTCTAAGCGGAAACTCTACCTTAATTATAAACTCCACTAAACTCCTTCTGCACCTCTGGTAACTATAAGAGGAAGCAAATAGTTTAGCACTAACACCTGGCTTTGGGGGTAATAACACAATACTCTGTTGTTCCTTCTTCCTATCAGGATTCTTAGGACATCTTGCCGCATGATTCTTCAAACTGGTTGTCCCATTCCTAACCTTTGCATCAGAAGTATTCTTACAATGATTACATATTGCTTGAAGAGGATTTAACCTAGTAAAGCCTTTCACCCATACATCAGAAAATTTATTTAACTTCTTGTTACCTCCATATGGGGTTGTAACTTCAGTTTCAGACACAGCAGGTACAGATTGAGGTGTCCCACCAGGTTTAGATTGAGGTGCTGCTGAAGTTGGTGCTACACTTGAAATTTGGCTGGAAGTATCCATAGCCAAAGCCAAAGGTGGAGTTGATGAACCATCCATTAACCTCCCTGAAAAATATTGAACAACCATTTATATTCCATACCATAGAGATACTTGACAAATCACTTTCATTACAAGAGATAAAGCAACAATCAACTAAAATTACATTACCAAAACATCTAACCTAACTACCTAAGGATAAACAATGAGATATTCAATACCTAGAACTACTTTCAGCAAAATAAAAAAAAGCAAATAACTTTAATCTCAAACCCAACAATCCAGTTAATAACTCCATAAACAAAATGAGGGGAAAATTATAAAATTATAAAATTACTACCACATAATCACAAATGAAATATAAACTGAAACCCCTATTAAATCGATACTGTCATTAATCAAACCCCTATTGAATCGATACTACCATTAATCGATACTACCCATCAATCCAGGTAAATCGACTCTTGATGCGTTTATACGATGGTGTTTGCGAAAAAGAAATAGAATAATCTTAAATGAGAAAAAAATAAAACCCCCAAATTTTCATACCTAGGCAGTTCACAGATGAAGATTAACCGTTGTTCGATTGTTGTCGATTGTTGGTGATGCGCCAAATCAGTTGTTGTTGTTGTCGTAGGTGAAGAGAACTGAGGAACTATGAAGAAGAAGAACTGAGGGGGTGCCGAACAGAGAGGAAGAGTCGAAGAAACTAGAAAGTGGAGAGAAAGATGGTTATGTATCTTATCTACAATCTAATAGTACCACTAGGGTTTTAATAATGGACGGTTAGGATTAGTTTTATCAATGGTGTATATTTAGCGAGGTTTTTCGGGCAGGTATGGGCGGGTTTTAGATAATACCAATCTCGCACCCATAAATAGCGGGTTTTTATTTTCATAACCAACCCCACACCACAACAGGCGGGGTCGGATTAAAAACCCACAGATTTAGCGGGTACGAGCGGGTTCGGGTATGGTGGGCGGGTCTTGAGCTCTACCTGTAACTTTATAATAAATTTCAGTTTGCATTTGCATATTCTATCTGTTAACAATGTCATTAGAAATAATATTAAGTTACCCTTTATCTGTTTTAGGCGTTATTCAATTAGAATATCTTTTTATTATAACAGAGTTTTATGCGCTATAATCACACTCATTCAGTTATGAAAATGAAAATAATGGCATGGAATGTAATAAGGTATAAAAAACAAATTTACTAGACAACATTTGACATACTGCATTTTTAATTATAACCATGACATATCTTTCTGTATAAAACAAAAACAAAAGATAAAGCAATCAAAACTCAACAATTTCTTTTTTCAATAGGGTATGCAAACATTACTTGGAAAGATTTTGTTGGTAGAGATGGTGGTCTAGGCATCAAATTCATTGATAAAACTAGAAGCATGATGCATGTTATTATTAACTCTAAGGTAAAATAATTAGCTTGGTATCTCTCATGTATGTATGTTTCAACCCACAAAATTGAAAGACAAAAGCAGTGGAAATAGGCTTGTACAGAATATAAACATACCATGTGTTATATTAGGAGATGTGGAAATCACTCTGCACTCATATGAAAAACAAAGCTTCATAACTCACCCATCCCAATAGACATGTATGATCTCAGAGAAATTTCATTCATAGGCTCTTCCTTCACGTAGTCAAGTCACAATCTCACAAAAATGTAAGAACGAGAATTGATAAATCGCTTCCAAATAACCAACAGTTCATAAAATACAAAGATTTATTTTAAACAATCTTATCCCAATGTATATGATCATGCACCCATATTACTTTATTCTCATATACGAGAAAAATCCAATCAGACACCGAACAAATTCTATAAAGTCTGGCTCTCAAACCCTACGTGCAAAGACATTCTCAAGCTTATTCAACCATGCATCACAAATAAAGAAAACAACACGCTAATTCAGATACCTAGACCGACAAATATCAAAGAGTTGTTTTTAAAATAAGTTCTTGGGTTGCTCACAGGCCTAATAGTTATCAAGCTGGATTTTATCAACAGTGTTGGGATATAATAAATAAATAAATCATAAGTCCGATTCAAAAAAAATATGCGGAGGTGAATTTCCTCCACAGACAAAGCATACTGATCAAGTGCTTATAGCTAAACAAGAAACTTTCACAAATCCAGGTGAATTAAAACCAATAAGTATTTGCAATATCCACTACAAAATCATCACCAAATTAGTAGCAACATGACTAAAGCCTCTTCTACACAAAATAATGTCTCTGTGGAAGGAAACATATGTGCTTGGTAGAAATATTCAGGATAATGTTATAATTCAAAAAAATTTAGATTATATGGCCAAGACCAAAGATTGTATAGGATTGGTTGGATTCAAGCTAGACATGGCCGAAGCATTTGATAGGATGTGATGAAATTTTTTGCGACAAGTACTTCTCCAATATGGATTTACCCCAAAATGGTGTTAATGGTAAATTTTTATATTATTAGTTCTGCAACTTTCTCAATAATAATAAATGGTGTTAGAGCACTTCCTGGTCGAACTCGCAAGCGTTGCTTTCTCAAGATGTTTGTCAAGTTTGGCAAAACTATAAGTCTTGATCTGTAGTCTACTTATAGCTATGTCTCGAATTAGGATAAAATGTGTAGTTGAGCTTTATACTTCACGGCGTTCATCGATCGAAGACGAAGAACTACTAAGGGGAGATTGTGAAACTTCACCAACAAAAGGTATGTGGAGACTTGAACTCATCTATCACTCAGAAATTTATTTCTATTTTATCTCCTATTGAGACAAAATTCGTATAGATATATAGACTTTATTTTGTACACATTTGATATTTCGAGCTGAATTTAACTCGTTTACATATTTCTTGAAATTTGTGTTGGTAAGCTTTTGCTTTAACCAAGTTCATCTTTATTCTTGACGAAAGTCAAAAGATGATCATGTGAAAATCGCCTGGTAAAATCTTACATGATTTGTGTGAGACGGTCATTTGATGTAAACTTGGAATGTTTTGTTTTGATCAATTGATCACTTGAAAATTTCTTTGAAGCTAATAGTTTGTGTGAGACAACTATTCTCGTCTTCCAAGAATGTTTAAATGATTAATATGAAGTTTAGAACGATTAACCATTGATTGGATATAACACAGTATGCTAACTGTTGCAAGTTATTCAAAGTCCGAGAACCATAGTATGCATACCCGTATGCTTATTGGTTTGGTAGTTGAAGTCCGGGAACTTAGTATGCATACCCGTATGCGTACCGGCTTAAAAGTTCAAGTCCGAGAATTCAACTAAGTTTGGTCACGTACGACATGCATACCCGTTCGCATACTGGCGAACCCAGACCAAGACCGGAACTCTAAGTATGCGTACTCGTTTGCATACTTGAGTGGGTTAAGTTCTAAAATCGATTTGTTCATGAAAAAATACATTTATATAATAAGTAATGCAATATTTTGCAAACTGTGGCTATAATGTTCATAAATTGATTCGAGTGAATCAAAATCGATTTTGCTTCAATTGTGTCTTGTATACTTCTACGAGAATATAAAAAACTGAACAACTCCATAACCAGTTTCATTTGAGTCATTTGAACTAGTTGTGATTAAGATGAACAAGGTTGATATAAAAATGTACATATGGCTAACTTCGGTTAACTATTGTTGGTCCAACTATGTGCACACGTTTGGGTACAATTACGCGTACCTAAATAAAGTCACATTTAATTTGTGTATAACAAGCTAAGTTCAATCTAACGGTTGAAAGATATTAGCTTGACTCTAATCAGGTTTTCATCTAACGGTAAATATTGAATGCTTTGTTACCAAGGTAGCATTGATTGCAAACCCTGATTTTAAGACTATATAAGGGAGAACTCTAGCAACTGGGAACCTAATCCCCACACCTCTTGTGTGATACTAGTTGCGACTAGATTCGATTCTCCTTTAACCTAGGTTTTTCCTAAAACCATTATAGGTTAACGACTTAAAGACTTCATTATGATTCTGAATCCAGACCCAACTATTTTCTATGTAGTTGCATGTTCTGATCTTACTTTGTTCTATTGTATTGAGTACTATCTTCTCTAAGATTTTCTCGAGATTTATTCTCCGATAGGTAAGATAAAAAGTAGTCACAAACATCTTCGTCTCATCCTTTGTGATTCCAAAATATCTTGTTTCGCTTCTATATAATTAAGATTATTGTGAGGTAATTGATATTACTAGGATGTTCTTCGGGAATATAAGACCCGGTGTATCAATTGGTTCCTGTTCACCTAGATTTATCAAAAGACGGAACAAAATACTCGTAGGTATTTCTATGGGAGACATATTTATCTATTCAATAGACTTTTCTGTGTGAGACATATTTTTTTATCAAATTTTTGACTTTGGGTCGTAGCAACTCTTAGTTGTGGGTGATATCAGCTAAGGAAATCAAGTGCGCAGAATCCTGCATAGTTCAAGAGGCGTAAGGAACGCGACTGTACCTTAATCTGTGTGAGATTGGTTAGGGCTCAACCACATTCCATTCTGAAGTTAACTTGTAGTAGGCTAGATTCTGTGGTGGCTTTATACAGTATGGTGTTCAAGTCTGTACTAGGTCCCGGGTTTTTCTGCATTCGCGGTTTCCTCGTTAACAAAATTTCTGGTGTCTGTGTTATTTCTTTTCCGCATTATATTTTTATATAATTGAAATATCATTGGTTGTGTGTAGTTTAATTAATTAGTGATCCAACCTTTGGTTGTTGACTGAAATTGATTGACGCTTGGATATTGGTCTTTGGTACCATCCAAGTTATTTTTCATATTAATCCGACTCACAGATTTCTATATGTTTGATTGCAGATTCATTTGAGAAATTAAGATATAACTCTTATATGTATTTTCCTTAATTGAGTCTGACTATCTAGTTGATTCTCTTGGAAGTATATTGGACTTAGTCCATACAGATTTCCTAAACGAAATATTGGGTGTGGTTGTTAGACCCCCGGTTTTTCAATTGGTATCAAAGCAGGAAAACACGTTTAAGACCTCATAAGTCTGTGTTGTAGCAATCCGACTCTATGGACAGAGTTGCTATCTCTATAAAAGTATCACCGGTCTTCGATGGATCGAATTACTCATGGTGGAAAATTGATATGCGTGCTTTTCTACAAGCTCGTGATTTTTAAGCATGGGTTTGTGTTGTTAATGGCTATGATCCTCCGGTTGTTGCAGAAGGCGATGTAACTATTCCAAAGGATATTGGTAGATATGAGCCTGACGAGATTCTTGTTGCGAAGCAAAATTATGACGGTTTAAATGCTATCATACATGTCATTACCCCAAATCTTCAGCACCATGTGTCTACGTGCACTAAGTCTAAAGAAGCCTGGGATATCTTAGAAACTGTATTTCAAGGAGATTCCTTTGAGAAAGAAGTTAGTCTTCAAAACCTAAACTTTGATTGGGAAAACCTTCATATGGCTGATGAAGATTCAATTGATGAGTTTAATCACAAAGTGTCTGAAATTATTAATGCATCTTTTGCATTGGGTAAAACTCTTCCTGAAAAGGATATTATAATGAAAATTCACAGATTGTTACCGGCCATATACGATTCTAATAAGCATGTCATCGTTGAAGGAAAATAACCTTGAACACTTTCCAAGAACTCACTCATTGGAAAGTTAATAGTTATTGATTATGATTAGAACACAGTTAGAACATTCGCGTTCAATGATGTTCCCAACTCAAGTAGTCCTACTTGCTTGTCTTGGGATGATGAATGTTGTTCAAATCATATTGATCCTGACAGGTCATTGATTTTACAAAAGATCAAGGAAATTGTGATAAGAAGCAAAAGATTTGAGGGACATCTTTCTCTCTCTAATGCTTCAGATGATTCAATACAAAGAAAATCAGTTCAGTTGATCAATCCGCATCTTCCAAAGTTTACACAAGAATTTCAGCTTTCACAGTAGAAACTTCCTCTAACTCAAATTTTGATTCAGAATGCGAGTCTGACACTGAGATTTTTGAATTCTTGGAAAAAAAAAATGAAGAAATTCACCAAAAAAGTCTTCAACTAAAAATGAGTTTGAAGAAACTTGAATCATCACTTCAGGTGAAAAATCTTGAGATTGACTCTCTTAATGATGAATTCACTATAACCCGATCTTTAAAAGAAAAAGAGATTAATACTCTTAAGTATGACCTGCAAAGGTTATCTAGAAGTTCTGACAAGATCTCAGCAATGTTATTATGTCAGAAGTCTTTTGGAAACACAAATGGTTTAGGGTTCAAAAGCAAGATTGTGAGCACAAATAATTCCTTTGTTCCGTCCGGTTCTGGAACGGTGGATATTAAAAATTGTGATAAACAGGAGCCAAATATGCAAAACGAAAATTCATCTCTGAAGTGTATGTTTTGTGAAAATGCAAGTCATGTTCAAAGTAAGTGTTGGAAATTCAAGAGGAACAACAAAAGAATTGTCAAACTTCAGAATGACATGCAAAGGATGAATCTGGTTTTGGGTAATCAACAGGGAACTCCTGACGACATGAAGAAGTCTAATAGAACCAGAGTCAGACGAGGTAAGAAAGTTGTTTATGCAACAAACCTTAATAAGTCACCAGGTGACACAAGATGTGAGCATTCTGCTCACTCCATCACTATTCAACTATAACTATGTTTATATCCTCATTATTAACTTGAGAATATGAGGATTGCATCAAGGTTTCTCAAGTCTTGTATAGTTGTTAATTTCTTATCCTTGGAAGTTTAAGATTATTTAAGTTAAGATTTGCAATTGCATATTTTTTTATCAAAAATAGATAATGGATCGTGAGCCATGAAGACTTTGTCAAACTTTTTGTTTATGGTTTACTTATCCGGTGCTATTTATATTTATTTGTGATCAAAAATACCTTCACTCCTTTCTCTTTGAAAGATACAGTTTCATGGCTCCTGTAACTAGAGGAATCACAAAAAGGGATGCAGTAGAAGCAGTTAATTTGTATCTTTGTGAAGGGACCAATCCTCAAGAAAGAAAAAGGAGAAATCTACAAATGAAAAAAAAAGTTCTCCCTCTAATTATTTCATGTCCATATGTCTAATTTGTTAGAGCACCGCTCGGCCAAACTCGCAAGCGTTGCTATTTCAAGCTTGTTTGTCAATGTTAGTGATCAAAACTATAAGTCTTGATTTCTAATCTACTTATAGTGATGTCTCGGACTAGGATAGATTGTGTAGTTGAGCATTAGACTTCACGGGGTTCATCGTTTGAAGACGAATAACTACTAAGGAGAGCTTGTGGAACTTCATCAACAAAAGATATGTGGAGACTAAAACTCATCTATCACTTGGAAAATCTATTTATACTCTATATCCTATATTTAGAAAAAAGTCGTATTACTATATAGTATTCGATTATGCACATTTGAGATTTCGAGCTGAGTTTAACTCGCTTATATATTTCTCGAAATATGTGTTGGTAAGCTTTCGATTCAACCAAGTTCATCTTATATTCTTGACGAAAGTCTAAATATGATCATGTGAAAATCGCCGAGTAACATCTTACATGGTTTGTGTGATACAATCATTTGGTGTAGTACTTGAAATGTTTCGTAATGATTATTTCAATAACTTGAAAATTGCTTTGATGTTAATAGTTCGTGAAAACAACTATTGTCATCCTCTAAGAATGTTTCAATGATTGAAATAGAGTTTATAAAACTTAACCATCATTGGATTATGAACATAGTATGTGTTCTTTCATATATGTGGTCCATGTCCGGAAGTATAGTATGTATACCTGTATGCGTACCTGTTAGTTGTGAAATTCCGGGAGCCTAAGTACACATACCCGTACGCGTACTGGAGAAGGGTTTGGGTCCGGGAATTTCTGCTATGTTTGGAAGTATGCGTACCCGTTTGCATACTGGCGAACCTAAACTCAGTCCGGCTACTTAAGTATGCGTACCCGTTTGCATACTTGAGTGGTTAAATTTCTAAAATCGGTTTGTTCATGAAATAACACATTTATATATTAAGGATGCATTCTATGCAAACCATGGCTATAATGTTCATGAATTGATTCGAGTGAATCAAACCAATTTTGCTTCAGTTGTGTTCTTGTTTACTTCTATGAGAATATAGCAATTGAACAACTCTATAACTAGTTTCATTTGAGTCATTTGAACTAGTTGTGGTTAAGATGAATAAGGTTGATATGAGAGTGTTCATATAGATAACTTTGGTTAACTACTGTTGATCCAACCTAGTGTACACGTGTAGGTATGGTTATTCAAACCTAAATGAAGGTACATTTCATTTGTATGTAACAAGCTAAGTTCGATCTAACGGTTGAAAGATATTAGCTCGAATCTAATCAGGTTTTCATCTAACGGTGAATATTGAATGCTTTGTTACCAAGGTAACTTAGATTGCAAACCCTGATTTGAAAACTATATAAGGGAGAACTCTAGCAATTGGGAACCCTAATCCCCACACCTTTTGTGTGATATTAGTTGCGACTAGAGTCGATTCTCCTTTAACCTTAGGTTTTTCGCGAAACCCTGTAGGTTAACGACTTGAAGACTTCATTGGAATTGGGAAGCCATACTCAACTATTTTCTACGTAGTTGCGTTTTTTGATCTTACTTCTACTATCGTTATTTAGTATTATATTTGCTAAGATTTGCTTGATATTTATCTCCGATAGGTGAGATTAAAATTAGTCACAAACATCTTCGTCTTATCGTTTGTGATTCCACAATATCTTGGTTCGCTTCCATACGATTAAGATTATTGTGAGGTGATTGATAATACTAGGCTGTTCTTCGGGAATATAAGTCTGGTTTATCAATTGTTTCCTGTGCACCTTGATTTATCAAAAGACAGAACAAAACTCATAGGTATTTCTGTGGGAGACAGATTTATCTATTCCAATAGACTTTTCTGTGTGAGACAGATTTGTTTATCAAGTCTTCGAATTTGGGTCATAGCAACTCTTGGTTGTGGGTGAGATCAGCTAAGGGAATCAAGTGCGTAGAATCCTGCTGGGGTTCAGATACGCAAGGAACACAACTTTACCTTGATCAGTGTGAGATTGATTAAGGATCAATTACATTCCATACCGAAGTTAATTGGTAGTAGGCTAGTGTCTGTAGCGACTTTAATACAGTGTGGTGTTCAAAGCTGGACTAGGTCCCGGTATTTTTCTTCATTTGCGGTTTCCTCATTAACAAAATTTCTGGTGTCTGTGTTATTTCTTTTCCGCATTATATTTTGTTGTATAATAGAAATATCACAGGTTGTGCGTTAAGTTCAATCAGTTATTGAATCCGACATCTGGTTTGTTGGTTGAATTGATTGACACTTGGATATTGGTTTGTGATAGCGTCCAAGTTATTTCTCTTATTCAATCGGGCTCGCAAATTCCTATTTTTTTGATTGCAGATTGAATTGAGAAATTGAGATATAACTCTTTGATATAATTTTCTATATATTGAGTTGGACTGTCTAGTTGATTCTCTTGAAAGTATATTGGAGCTTGTCTATTCAGATTGCCGAACTAAATATTGGGTGTGGTTGTTAGACCCCCACTTTTCATAGTTAATAATAACTTTAGGGCATGGTGAAAGATTTCATCAGTAAAAGAAATGATTTAAAATCTCAAATCATGTTCTCTTTGGAAAGGATAGCTCACTATGATCAAATGTTATCTCTGACAAAGAACACCTTGTGTGAACTAAAAAGAGAACTTAGTGAGTTAACTGATATTTCTAAAGATCTGGAGGATTTAAATGATCCCATAATCATTGAGTTCTTCAATAATGAGAAGGAATTCTCAGTAGATGCCCGGAGAAAGCTCTACAATGTCTAGGAAACTTCTTATGAGAATTTATTCTTGCGTTTTAAGAAGGATAATCAGGGTTTGGAATAGCTTATTTTGTGATTACACATTGCTATTGCCAACGATTTTCGTCTTGCAATGTTTTTAGATTTATTTATTCAAATTTTAAAGTTTATTTGGAAGATGATTTTGCAGTATTAATCTTTATTGGTTTTATACATTGCAAAAATTGTTAAGGGATATGTACGTTTGCGTCCGTGAACTATGATTGTCCCATATATGTCAAAATTTAAGCCTATTATGTCACTATGCAAATATTGATTTAAGATAGGATGAACTTTTGATTACAAAGATTAAGTCTATGATGTCATTATGCAAATATTGATGAAAAATAGAATGAATCTTTGAATATTCTGCAGTATTGAACTTTTCCTGATCCACTTCTATAAGATAATATTGTATGGCTCCGTAAGTTCTCTTATGTTGAGCATTTCCGATTAAATTAATCATAGGTTCCGAAAAAGCGGGGGTCTAACAACCATACCCAATATTCGCTTAGCAATCTGTATGGACTAACTCCAATATACTTTCAAGATAATCAACTAGACAGTCAGACTCAATCTTATGAAAAGTATATCAAATGGTTATATCTCAATTTCTCAATTCAATCTGCAATCAAAAAAAATAGGAATTTGCGAGCCCGATTGAATATAAGAAGTAACTTGGACGGTATAAAAAACCAATATCCAAGTGTCAATTAATTTAATCAACAACCAAAGGTTGGATTCACAATTGATTGAACTTACGCACAATATGTGATATTTCAATTATATAAACAAATATAATTCGGAAAAGAAATAACACAGACACCAGAAGTTTTGTTAACGAGGAAACCGCAAATGCAGAAAACCCCCGGGACCTAGTCCAGATTTGAACACCATGCTGTATTAAGCCGCTACATACATAGTCTACTCCAAGTTAACTCCGGACTGTAATATAGTTGAGCCCTAACCAATCTCACACGGATCAAGGTATAGTTGTGCTCCTTACATCTCTGAATCCCAACAGGATTCTACGCACTTGATTCCCTTAGCTGATCTCACCCAAAACTAAGAGTTTCTACGACCCAAAGTCGAAGACTTGATAAACCAATATGTCTCACACAAATAATCCTATGAGTTTTCTTCCGTCTTTTGATAAATCAAGGTGAACATTAACCGATTGATATACCGGACTTATATTCCCGAAGAACAACTTAGAAATATCAATCACCTCACACTAATCTTAATCGTATGGTAGCGAAACAAGATATTGTGGAATCACAAACGATGAGATGAAGATGTTTGTGACTACTTTTGGTCTTGCCTATCGGAGATTAAATCTCGAGAAAATCTTAAAGAAGATAGTACTCAATCACGATAGAAAACAACAAGATCAGAACATGCAACTATAAAGAAAATAGTTGGGTCTGGCTTCACAATCCCAATGAAGTCTTCAAGTTATTAACCTACATGGTTTTGGAAAAAATCTAAGGTTAAAGGAGAATCGACTCTAGTCACAACTAGTATCACACATGAGGTGTGGGGATTAGGTTTCTTAGTTGCTAGAGTTCTCCCTTATATAGTCTCCAAATCATGGTTTGCAATCAATGTTACCTTGGTAACAAAGCGTTAATATTCACCGCTAGATGAAAACCTGATTAGACTCAAGCTAATATCTTTCAACCGTTAGATCGAACTTAGCTTGTTATACACAAATGAAAAATGACTTCATTTAGATATGAGTAACCGTACCTAAACGTGTACACCTTTGTTCGCTCAACAATAGTTAACCGAAGTTATCCATATGAACACTTTCATATCAACCTTATTCATCTTAACCATAACTAGTTCAAATGACTCAAATGAAACTAGTTATAGATTTATTCAATTGTTTATATTCTCATAGAAGTATACAAGACACAATTGAAGCAAAATCGATTTTGATTCACTCGAATCACGTCATAAATATTATATCCATGGTTTGCAAAAGATTGCATTCCTTATTTTATATATGTATATATTAGTTCATGAACAAACCGATTTTAGAACTTAACTTACTCAAGTATGCATACGGGTACGCATACCTAAGTAGTCGGACTAAGTTTGGGTTCGCCAGTATGCGAACGGGTACGCATACCACTCAATATAAACCAAACTCAGCAGAATATTCTGGAACTTGAACTTACGCCTGTACATATACCGGTATGCATATTATAGTTCCCGTACTTTCATTAACCAACCAGTACGCATACAGGTATGCATACTATGGTTCCCGGACTTGGATTACACATATGCAAGTACGCATATTGTGCTTATATCCAATCATGGTTAAGTGTTATAAACTCTTATTTCAATCATTGAAACATTCTCGAAGACGATAATAACTGTCTCAAACAAACTATTAGCTTCAAAGCAATTTTCAAGTGATCGAATGATCAATACAATACATTTCGAGCCTACATCAAATGACTGTCTCACACAAATTATGTAAGATGTTACCAGGTGATTTTCACATGATCATCTTTTGACTCTTGTTCAATTATATAAGATGAACTTGGTTAAAGCGAAAGCGTACCAACACATATTTCGATAAATATGTAAGCGACTTAAACTCAACTCGAAATACCAAATGTGCGAAATTGAAGTCTATATAGCTATACGACTTTTGTCTCAAATAGGAGATAGAGTAGATAGACTTTTGAGTGATATATGAGTTGAAGTATCCACGTACCTTTTGTTGATGAAGTTCCACAAGCTCCCCTTAGTAGTTATTCGTCTTCAATCGATGATCGTCGTGAAGTCTAATGCTCAACTACATTTTCTATCCTAATCTGAGACTTAGCTATAAGTATTTTATGCATGGGGACGATATCTGTCAATACTTATTCATTTTGAAAAAACGAGGGTCTAATGCTCAACTACATTTTCTATCATATGGATCATATTACCCAAACTAGAGGACTCATACAAGGTGACGATATCTGTCAATACTTATTCATTTTATGCATGGAAGGTTGCAGCACTAATCACCAATGCTGCAAAGGATGTTTGATCCCATAAATTTAGCACATACTAGTCTAGATTTTTTTTTTGTGCAGATGACTGCCATCTATTTACCAAAGGGAGTGATAAATCTATTTTAATCTTATGAATATCAACAAGAAATTCATTGCTTTTTCAGGCCATATGGTAAACTTAAAAAGACTAATGTCTTTTTTAGTAAAAATCTCAGCAAAGAAGCATTTCAAGAGATAGTTGGTATACTCGTAATGAATAAAATGTATTTAATTGAGAAATACTTAGGTACTAATCTCATCATTCGTATAAGCAAAGACAAATGTTGTGATCCTTCTATCCAGAAGATATAGTAGAAACTTCAAGGATGTCAAGGAAACTTATTAGTCAGGTAAGAAGATCCGCTCAAATTCAAGCTTTTCTCAACTCTACTACTCAAAATATTTTTGTCGCCTAAAAAAACTCATCGAAGAATAAATCAGACACAAATAAGATAGTTCTGGAATTAAAAAAAAAAGGATATTAACCTAAAGTATGGTATGCTATATGAAAACTAAAGAGATATGGCCATCTGGGTTTTAAAGATGCAAAAAAAATTCAATGTAGCTAAGTTTACAAAGCTAGTTTGGAATGCTAAACGAATCTCAAGCTATGTGGGCAAAGGTCCTGAAAGCAAAGTATTTTAGAAATAAAAACCCTCTTACTGAAGATATCTCCAGAAAGAAAGATTTTTAGGTATGGCAAAGTATCTAACATGGCCTTTAAATTGTCAAACAACAATACATGCGGAAAGTAGGAGGCGGATCCTTAATTAAAAACTTTGTAACACAGTTAGTTTCCTAGTCAAAGCTAAAATTCTTCTCTCAACAACGACCAACAAACTATAAAAAGAAACTTACTGGTCTAAGATCTTATTGATCATGAAATCAAAAGCTAGAAAATTCAAATGCTAAATCAACACTTCGATCAAGATCAGGTGAAACAAATTCTCAATATATATATATATATATATATATATATATATATATATATATATATATATATATATTTAAGAATTCCAAAAAGTGGTCAGGACAACCTCTCACAAATTTTGGAGATTTCACCACCAAATATGTCTACAAAGAACTCACCATAAATATACAGATGCAACATTCTACTAACAAAATGGAAGAGAAACATTGTCTTAAATTATGACACATGGAAGTACCACACAAAAAGTCCAACAACTTATATGGAAATGATGTCATGTCATTCTCCTTCTCGGCAACAAGATGCAATAACTTAATAGACTTGATACCCGATGCCCTATGTGTTATAAAGAAGATGAAACCAACACCCACGTTCTCCTTCAATGCAAATTTTCTAAAGTTATCTGGTTCTGTACTTTTGCGTCTCTCCACCATTCTCAAAAAGCTCACAATACTATGAAGGATATGATTGCTTCTTGGTTTAGTAACCCAAATTCCATTGAATCTCAAAATAAAGAATTTGTTTTTATTATTGCTCGCAGTCTTTGGCACATCTGGAAAGCCAGTGAAAGTGTGTTTGAAAACAGAGTGGATCATCTAATTAAAATCATCCACATAGTCAACCATTTTATTAGCTCTTACAATTCAGGCACTAAAACTCCAATCTTACATGATAAAAACATCATAAAACACTGGATTAAACTCTCAGTAAACTGGATAAAACTAAATATTGATACTTTTGTGAAAGTGAGTAATACTAATGCTGGATTTGATTTAGTTGTATGTGACTCCACATGAAAGTTCTTAGGGTCAACGACCTTCCACCATGAGCCAAAGACATCCCAAGTTGAAGTTCCAGTACTTCTTCGTGCTATTCAATGAATCAAGAAGTTGAACTTAGCTAATGTTGAAAGTGACAATCAATCTGTAGTCAATAGTTGCAATGGAGATGTCTCGAGTTTCAAGTGGGAGGATCAACAGATTCTTCATGAATTCAAATCTATGCTTGACAGTCTTTATTCGTGCGTTGTTGTTTTTTCTCCAACTAAGTTCTTGTAACAACATGCAATCGATAGGCTTGCAAAGTTTGTTGGAAATAACATAAGATATCAGGTCTGGTGGGATGAACCACCTGATATTATCAGTCACGTTTTCCAGGAGAATAACCGAGTAGATAATGCTAGTAGAATTAGCTTTTATGTTCATGAATCCAACTTTTTGGATGTTTGTTGGGAGTCTGGGCTTTGTAACAACTCTCCTTTATCCAACAATTTTCTGTTTTGATCGATAATTTTTTTTCCACCCAACAGTAACTAAATTTTGTTAATATTCCAATTTTTAGGACTAAAAAATCACAATTTACAAAAGAGGATACCGGTTTTGGCAGGCCGATACCATTACATATAAGACAGACAAATCTTAACATATCCTAAATGTTGGATCGTTCAATTGGTATCACCCTGCAAAAACTGGTATCCCCTTTATAAATCATGTAAAATATAACAAAACTGGACTGCAACCATCGGTTACCCATTGACATCCCGGTACCTGCTAATTAACATTTTTACTAATTTAGCATTTTAGGCATTGGGTCGTAACTTGTTGCGCGTCTCCATTGACATCCCGGTACCTGCTAATTAACATTTTTACTAATTTAGCATTTTAGGCATCACAAAATTGGTCAAAAAGACCAATTGCAACAAATCCTGGGTGAAATATATTCTTAGGTTTAGATACTGTTCATATAGCCAAAAAACAGAAAAATACTGTTCATTTAGCCAAAATGGATATTTGACCCAGAATCTTTTTTATTTATTAACCTGAAGAGACAAATATGTCCCTATCTTCTTCAAATAGCTACTGGACTGAAGAAGAACAAAGTAATCAAATAAAAACAGAGTATTTCATTGCAGATCAAATAAAAACAGAGTAAAAAAAACAGAGTATTTAATTGATCTGTTTTACGAATTAAAACAAAGCAAAAAACAGAGTGCGTGAAACATTGCAGATCCTTCATCTCTGCCTCATGCCAACCACAATTGCCATCACCTGCACATCTGTAATGTCATCTCCTGCATCATTCCATTGCAACACCAACCATTCCACCTGACACTTCACTAGAACCAGTTTCTCCACTACCCATTAACTACATTACTGCCACCAGATCCAACAACTGCAGCTGCAACTAATAGCAGTACCTGCATCATTCAAATAAACAATGTTAGACAGATACAATAACAACAATTGCTTAATTTTGCAAGTGCAACTGAAATTTTTGTTCTAACTCACAATAAGAGATGGCCTATATAATATTCATTTCTAACATAAGTGAAACACTCTTTAGCAGAGTTTGCATTTCTTTCATTAATCCAAACAAAGAATATTCCTTTAAATACAATCTATACTAATCTCACAATTGTCAATTCCTCCCCATTCATCAACTGGCATAATTGTTTTCGGCACGACATTCTTAATATTAGTACAAGACGTAATCAAATACATTAAGCAATAAATACATCACGCACCTGGTTATATCCAGCGGTGCGACTATTATTCCAACTTTAGTTTCAGTAATCAACACAGGATGTACCTGTGTACGTCAAGAAATAGTACAGGATGGCATGTACTTTCCCATATATCTGTTCTTTTTCTTCGCATAAGTTGAGACTATACTTTTTAAAATAAGAAAATTAGTAAGGCTTATGTAATTGTCAAAAGAGATTATACTGTTACTGCATTATCAGTGAAACAAAATTTAACACATTGCAAAACATAATGAAACTGGTTTCATCCTAGCCTAAATATCAGTGAAACCAAATTTAACCAAATTTAAAACAGGATGTAACTGGTTTCATCCTAGTTTAAACAAGGGTGGAAACAAATTCAAAATTTTTTAAAACATGATGAAACTAGTTTCATCCCTGCCTAAATATCGATAAAACCAAATTTAAAACAGGATGTAACTGGTTTCATCCAAGCCTAATTTAAACATGGGTGAAAACCGATTAATTTTTTTTTAAAACAGGATGTAACTGGTTTCATCCCAGCCTTAATATGGGTGAAAACAAATACAACCCAATTTAAAACATGATGTAACTGGTTTCATCCCTGCCTAAATATCGATGAAACCAAATTTAAAACAGGATGTAACTGGTTTCATCCAAGCCTAATTTAAACATGGGTGAAAACCAATTAAAAAATTAAAACATGATGTAACTGGTTTCATCCAAGTTTAAATATGGGTGAAAACAAATACAACCCAATTTAAAAACATGATGTAACTGGTTTCATCACAAAATTAATCTGAATAGCTTCAAATGGACATTTCTATTCCAACATCAAAATAAACAAAACACACCCCAATTAGACAACTGAATAAGAAAGGAAGAAACAGAACAAAAAAAAGTGCAAAAAAGGTGGTACCTTGACACAGATACCACATCCAATACACAACTCCACAGAGATGTAAGCAATCTTTCCAGCTACAGTAACCTCAATACACAGTTTCTCTGTTAAAAACCCAAGTTAGGAAATTGAAAACCAAAACCCTAAATTACAAAGATTTAATAATAATTCAGAATAAGCCCCAAATCCGATTGAAAACAAAGAGTTGTTCAATTAGGGTTAGCAGAAGATGGAGAAACCGATTTCTGATAGTGTTGATTTTCACTGTAGATGGTGAGAGACGTTGATGGTGGGTATGAGAAGATACAAAAACCGATTTGAGAAGACCCCAAATTCGTATTGTTGATGGTGAGAGACGTTGACTGTGGATGGTTATGGAAATGGTGGAGAATGGGATCGAGAAATTGATGAGTTCTGGTAATAAAATCATGAAAAACAATCAGGATCGAGAAACTTCCCAGTGAAATTGATGGAAGAAATCAATGGATTCGGTGGAGAGCAGTTGAAGAAGGGTTTTGGAGATAATTGATGGTGGTGCTGGTGGTGGTGATGAAATCTTTTTGAAGAGAGATTTTGATTTTTCCACGTTGGTGATGGCGGAGATGGAGAACTAGATGTTTCTGGTAGAGGGTGGCGGAATTTTTGAGAAGATGAAGATGAAGGCGTTTTTTAGTTTTTTTTGAAGAAAGAAGAAGAACTTGTCGAGGTATAGGTGGACGTGGCAGGGTAGTTGTGTCCATTTCACACAAAAGATTCTTTTGGACATTTGACCCAGACTGAAAGCTTACAAGTCCATATGGCCCAGAAAACACACAATTTTGACTATATAGCCCATTTTCTGTTTAGGCATTGGGTCGCAACTTGTTGCGCGTCTCCCTGCCAAATCTTTGTAACTTGACTATTGGTTTTGTTTAATAAAAGCCTTCTGGCCCCCTTTCATAAAAATAAAATAAAAAAGAATAAAAAAGAATAATTTTTTTTTAGCATTTTATTTTATTTTTTTTGTTAGTGGGAGTTGGTGGACCGTTACAAAAATTGGATAAGTCTCGTATCTACCCGCCAACAGTGACTTCACTTGGCGATTTTGGATTGGTCAGTCCGCACTTGTACCTTTTCAAAAATATTTTGAAATCTGCCAAAAGAATTCAGAAATTAGGGTTTTATTTCTTTCTTTTTGGTTGCTGTTCACAGATTCAATACTCTCCTAATACTTTTTTCCTCGTAAACTCAGACAAAGAAAAATAAAAATACATGGCGGAGATTTCAACAGCAAACACACATCCAAATTAGTAGATATCACCACCTCATCTACTGAAAGCGACACTAAAATCATCCATACTCATCTCCTTCTTAGCTAGTCTTTCCGATTTCGCAAAGCATAATCCGAGATAATCAGAGAACCCATGGCCGTAGTCGGAGATTCTCTCTTCTTATCATGTGCAAAACCCAGTTTTTCATTGAAGAACGATTTCCATGGCGTTTCAGTTCGTGTTCCCAGAACTGGAGTTAAGATTATTAGGTCAAGGGTTTGTATTCGATCAGCATTGCAGCGGGTGGAGGAACGTGAAATTGTTTCTCGTTCTTCTCCCGTGGAAGGGGTGTTAGGTTTGGATTTGGTTTCGGAGCGAGAATTGAAAGATAGAGGGTTTATGGGGTTGAGAAAGACGAAACTTATATGCACGATTGGTCCAGCTTGTAGTTCTGCTGAGCAATTGGAAAGTTTAGCTTTAGGAGGGATGAATATTGCTAGACTGAATATGTGTCATAACACTAGAGAGTGGCATTGTGATGTAATTAGGAATATTAAGAAGTTAAATCAAGAAAAGGGGTTTTGCATTTCGTTGATGATTGATACAGAAGGTAGTCAGATGCATATGGTTGATCATGGTGCTGCGTCTTCCGTCAAAGCCGAGGTAATTTCTGAACTTAGATTCCAAGTTTACTTATTATTTAGGTTATTTTGAGAAACACTATGTTTTGTCTTTAATTGGTCTGTATGGGATAGTTATGAATGTGATCCAGAGTTTACCTTGTTCGAATAAAATGTAGTAGTAAACAGTCAGGAGAGTTGTTGTAATTGTTTACATACCATTTAAGTTTGTGATCAGTAACATTGTGTCATAGCTGTGATTTTAACAGTAGTAAGCAAAGATAAGAGATGTGGTGGATTAAAAGGTATTAGTCCCATGGTTTGGGTGTTAAGGAGTTGTTGAACGTGGGTTGTCCCCTGGCTAGACGTACATAACTGTTTGATATCGTAGTGCCCGTCTCTGTGGTTTTCATCAATTTTAATGTTTTCTTGTAAAATTGTTACTTTAGGATGGATCTATCTGGTTGTTTACCACTCAAAAGTTTGACGGTTATCGTCCGTTTACAGTTCAAACCAACTATGAGAGGTTTTCCGAAGGTATGAAATATAATGCAAGTGAGAGCTAAGCTTCCAATCGAATGGGATTGTTCTCCCAATTGCTTTTGTTTTTGCTCCTTCTTCGTTGGTATGTTTATGTATGTGCTTATTGCATATGTATCAGGTATTACTGTGGGTGATGTACTAGTTATTGATGGAGGTATGGCAAGCTTTGAAGTCATTGAAAAGATTGGGGATGATTTAAGTTGCAAGTGCATTGACCCTGGTTTGCTGCTACCTCGAGCCAAGTTAAGCTTCTGGAGAGATGGCAAACTTGTGGGAAAGAAGTTTGGCCTACCTACATTATCAGCTAAGGTGACACTCGTAAATTCTTAAAAATTCCTAATCTTGTTTATTGTGTTTTTCTCTATTTTCTTTCTTTTGTTTTGAAGATCCCTGAAAGCAATATGATTGTTGTTATCTCTTTGAGAGTAGGAGCTAGAAAAAAAAATCAAATGAGATATTCTTACTGGATATCCATGTTTTCTTTTTTTGACATTATCAATTAGTATTTGGCTCATTATCTACCGAACAATGACCAACTAAACTATGAAAATCTGTTCTTTAGTAGACAGCAATATATGATCCTTTAGCAACAAATTATTACTTGTACCGTTTATTTTTTTCCAGATACGATTATGAGACTTGTGCTGTGTCATTGCGCACAAATTTGTCCTTTTAAGTGCATACTCTAAAATTTATGTAATACTTATGTTGTTCTTTCAGTATTGTTATTGAACCTTTTCATATGATTGTTAGGACCTGTCTGATATCGACTTTGGGGTTTCTGAAGGAGTTGATTTTATTGCTGTATCATTTGTAAACGACGCTAATGATATCAAGCATCTGAAGAACTACCTCTCCGCAAGATCCTCGGAGTAAGAAAACAAGCTTAAAATCTTCTGAACTGTGATATTTTATTTTGCTTTTATATTCTTCCCAGCCTTAGCATGAAATCTTCTTCTAGTCTTAGTTTATTTGACATAATGCAGACATTCTTATGAGCTATTGATTTGAGGAGTTGTCATTCTCATTCTCTTAAACAGTCTTGATTTTGGCATGGCTTAAGAATTTAGTGATTAAGCTTGAAATTTAATGCTTGCACTTTGCTTGTCTGCATCTTGAGATCAACCTTAAGAGGAACTACTTCACAATCATAATAGCTTGTTATTTCACAGGTCCACAAGAGTTTTAGCGAAGATTGAGAGCTTGGAGTCTCTTGGAAATTTGGAAGATATTGTAGAGGCTTCTGATGGAATCATGGTGGCTCGTGGTGATCTTGGTGTTCAAATACCATTAGAACAGATTCCAGCCGTCCAAGAGGAAATTGTTCATGTTTGTAGGCAACTAAACAAGCCAGTGATTGTAGCTTCTCAGCTTCTTGAGTCGATGATTGAATATCCTACGCCAACTCGTGCAGAGGTATACCACTTATCCAGTATATTAATTCTTGAAATACCATGAACTTAAACGATCTGAAGAATTTAGGCTTTACTCAAGTACTCATATCCTTAATACTCTGTCCCCTATAGTCTTTTGACTCTTTTCTTGGTTTGACAGCCATATTGTAGCTAGAAAATTTCTGATGGATGAATCATTGATTGCACATATAACTGTACTTTTCATGTGTTAATCTTGCTCTGTGGAGGTGTAAAGTTATGACTATCTGCCAGTATTGGTTCTCATTCCTTCATCTAAACACCTGTAGTTTGAGCGCGGATATGGGATACACTTCAGTATGGAAATTGCACTACCCAACAGAGTTCTGTCTAGAATTAGTTATATGTTGTAAATATGACCAAAGTCACCAAACCAGAATTCAGATTTAGCCTCCATTTTCACAAAAATAAGTTATCTTGTCTTTTCGGCGATGAGAACATGCTAAACCAGATTATTTTTCAATAAACTAATGTCAGCTTGTTTCTGTTCTTATAATAAGGTTGCAGATGTATCTGAGGTAGTTCGGCAGTATGCAGATGCCTTAATGTTATCTGGTGAGTCTGCAGTTGGATCTTATGTAGACAAGGCTCTTTCTGTCTTACGGAGTGCTAGTATGCGCATGGAACTATGGAGCCGTGAGGAAAACCGACAGAGTCTTCTATCCCAGCGTCAACTTGGGGTGGCTTTGCCCGATAGAATTACTGAGCAAATTTGTGATTGTTCTGTAGAAATGGGTATGTTGCTTTCCTTGCCATCTAACTATTCAATTTATTTCTATCTTAACATTGATAATTCACCTTTTAGGATCTGAAAATTTGAGTTGGAGTACCATCAAATTGAAATCATAGTTTCCCCTGTTAAGTTAGGATGGTTCAGACGTGGGAAGTTAGGTAGGATTGTTTACTGAGATTGGATTTCTCTTAGAAATACAACATTACTGTCATGCAAATAAAGTAGGGAGAGGTGCTTGGGAAGGTAAATGAAAACATATACCTTCCCAATTTGTAACACAGTACTACAAATCTTGTACATCTGCATAATACATAGTGGAAAGTTGGCTCATATTTTTAAGGCACTTGTTGGGGGAAAAAGGCCAGGATTTGTAACTTATTGTGCAACTTACAAAGTGAATAACGAAATTTTGAATTTTTCCATTGCGGCCCTTTATCCCAAAGACAATATTTTGGAATCTTAAAACTTGATTTCTTAATTTGATAATGTAGCTTAATAATTAGAAAGTCGGTTAACCTTAAATAGGGAATTATGCATGCAAGAAACCTCTGACATTATCTTTTATCTTTAATTTTCTTTCCTTATGGACAAACATAACCCTAGCCTGTCAAAAGATTGTGGCAGTCAATGCTTTCAACAGTTAGTTCAGTACTCAAACTCTAAACTGGACAAATGACAATACCCGGGCGCAGAAGTATCCCTTTGTATCTCCTTCAAAAGAAGATCCCTACGGAGCCTTCCAGTCCAGTACCGAAATGCTAAACCTGACAAACTAGTACCCAGACCCTAATTACTCATTGACCTTGGTTTCTGAATATACACAATTTACACAAATATCCTTATGTATGTCATAAAGAAAATATTGTGTCTTCAAGTGATGTATGTTTCTAATTCACATTCTCTACAATTTTCTTGCAGCAAACAATCTTGGTGTGGATGCTATCTTTGTGTTTACAAGGCATGGTCAGATGGCATCCCTTATGTCACGCAACCGTCCAAACCCACCAATTTTTGCATTTACCGACAATAATAGCACCAGGATGGCTCTAAACTTGCAGTGGGGTGTCACCCCCCTCTATATGGAACTATCGGATGATATGGATAAAAACATTCAGAAAACTTTTGATATTTTAAGGACAAGGGGGATGGTGAAAGAGGGTGATGTCGTTCTGGTGATTGCAGATGTCACCCCAACTTGTGCAACTTCTGCATTTCAGTCAATTCAGGTGAAAACTGTAGTTTAATTTGCTATGTGTTACATTGCAATGTGGACTTATATTAGGTATTGATAGTTCCTAAGTAAAATGCTGTAGTGCATTATCTGTAATTTCTGTTCTTCTTTTAGCATTTTGAACTCCCTGCATGTCCATGGTCACATGACTGCAGTAATAGTCTAATCTAGTATTAAAAGCAGCTTGAGTTTATAATTTTTGTTAATTTTCCTTCAAGTTTATTGGAGTTTATTGTAGAACGTTGTGCTGTTTACCTGTATAACAGCAATTCAATATGTATTGGCCACCATTTGTGTATCATATTTTCCCAGGTTCAGCCCTATATTGAATGTTTTTGTTTTAAGTGGGCAAAAATCATGCTCTCGCTATTACAGTGGAAAACCTCTAGTTTACATGGAAAACCTCTCTACAACAGACTCAGTTGTTTCCAAACAGCAATGGCATAAAGTCTTGTCAACGTGATCAAGACAACAGCAACTGAAGATGGATCACTGTTTGCATCTAGTATCTTTCCAGGTGCCAACCATTTACAGTTTGCACTACTACTTAGTGCATGTTCCAACTTCATGGGGATCAGGGGATGGAAACATCTCGGAGGTGAGTTCTTTTGGTCATTATTTTTATCATTTCTTTACAAATTTGTTCGTGAATCAGTTTGCGCGTATTGATGCATAGATATTTAGTCATAGAATATGTGGTTCATATGTTATTACATAAATTTGAAATCAGAGATCCACTTACCCCAGATTAAGAAAGAGACTAGCTATTAACGGGTTGAAACTTCATGTCATGAGTTGAAAGCTACAATTTGTTACTAACTATGATTGTATTTTTCTGGAATGCTTTCTACTACTTGTCTGGCTCCTACAAAATTTAGGCATTCTTCTTTCACAAACATAAAATAATTCACTCAAGTTAGCAGACATCTCGTATTAATTAGAAAATCTGTAATCAGCTAGTGTTTAAATTGTGCCAGAAGTCAATCTGATTGCTTAACTACAAAGGTTCTCTTTGTATCCCTTGAAGCAACAGCCACTTCACATGCATCCTCTGTGAGCCATTTCATCATCTCCTGTGCTGGTATCTTCTTCCTCATCGTTGCCTGATCTTAACAGCATGCCAACATCCTCCTCTGTAGGATTCACCTCATTCACGAAACTCCATCCAGGGACAACTTCCCCTCCTTGTCTGATAACACTAACACTACCAGTATTATAGAAAGTGTGAGATCTTATTTCCAATAGGTTTCTTCCACAATCATCAGGTAAAACGTTAGATACCCACCCATGGCTTCCATTACCCTTTTGTTCTTTGAAATTGGTTGTACTAATCATGTTATTTGTCCCTGTAACTTGCTCTGCCTGAAATGATAATTCAATCTTCCTGTTTTTCGTCCTGCAATCACTTCCGTTTATTTCTTTTGTGAAATTGAGGCTGAACCCACCAGCTTGAATCTCTTGATTAACTTTGTCATGAACTGTTGGTGTGGTTTTGACATCCAGAGGCACCTTGACATTACTCTCGTTAAGCTCAATAGTATTGGTAGAGATGCCTGAGATTTTCCCATCAGTCTCTTGCTGGATATTGGCCCCATCAACAGCTGCAGCTTGAAATGTTTTCTCCTTATCGCTGAGTAACCTTTCTTTTTTTCCATGCAGAAATATATTCTCAGATTGGGGTTTACATGAGATAATCTTTCTCGCACGAGCTCGTGGTTGAGACTCCTCCAGAAAAACTTCAGCTGAAGCAACTTTCTTCGGTCTCCCTCTTTTCGTCGATTGCCCAGCTGTATTAGTACCAGTTCCAGCACCAGAATATTCCTCAAGAGTCGACTTGATAGATGAAACCTCTGCTTCGAGTTTTGCTAGCCGGCTTCCGTAAGTAGTCATTTCTGTTTGCACCTTCGTAATAGCTGCCCACATTTGAACATTTTCTAATGACTGCAAAATTATAACCAACTGATGACTGCAAAATTATAACTAAAAGTCAACTACATTTTCACTCCACAAAACATCATAGATAGTCAAAAGCAGACAAAAACATCTGTTAAACTAGGAAATGCGCACCTGAGCATCCCACATCAGCTGGTGTTTTTTAGAGAGTTTTTCCAATGGTTGGATAATTCCTCTTTGATTTGATCCTCCAAAGGTGACTGGGGTTTCGGGAAATACAGGCGGTGCTAATTGAAAGTAGCCATATGGTCCCGGAAATGTATAAGGTGGGTGCGATTGTTGTGCTTGGCCCCACCAAGATGTGGGGTCCCAAGGACCTATTGACAATACATACATGCTCTATGTTTATTCATTTCACCTTAGTATTGAATCTACAAAGAAATTGGCAATCTTCTGTTTTACCTGAAAATCCCATTGGAGGTGGGAATCCAGCTTGGTAACTCAGACTTGAAGCCAGTGGGTCATGTCTCAATGAGGCTTCTGTGGTTCCAACTGGAACAACGCATTGATAACCTGAAGGAGCAGGTGCTCGAATTACAGGAAAACCTGGTCCTGGCGGAAGCCAAAAAGGAGTGGTTGGTTGGTGCATTTGCAACTGTGGAAAAGGTTTCTGCTGATCGGCGATAGAATTCTGGTGTTGGTGCCATTGGTTCAGGGAGACAGATGATGTTTGTTGGGCGGCAGAAACAGAGGGTTTCGAAAACTGTGAGATGATGGGCGGAGGTGGGTATGGCCATTGAAAGATCGATTTTGTGCAATGCTGACTTGCAGAAGATACATCTTCATTCAGGCGACTAGTAGCTTGTTGATTCTTTCTCTTAACATTGTGATTCTGATCTTCTTTGCGCTGTTTATGATAGTCATCATCATCATACAAACAAAGAGTATTAGTTTCCAAATACAACCCATTTTAAGACCGAGACAACAAGAAGAAATTGGAACCAAAAGGTCAGAGGAAGAATCAAAACCTGCTTACCAAACATTCATTAGTTTCAGCATCTTGACTGACCGGAGCTAACTTGTTGTTGCTGTCCTTATTTTCCATGGATTCCAAAAGATTCTTGTGTTTACTTATATTATTGGTATAAGAAACTTACACAAAAGAAAAGAGAAAGAAAAATGTGGGTTTTGCACAAAATGCTATTCAATGCCATGAGAAAGAGTTTGAAATTTGAATGTCTTCAAATTTCAGAAGAATGTGAAAGTAATACTGCAATCCCTTCTCCTTGTTCTTGGTGTTGTCCTTTGTTCTTGGGGATAATAAATAATCCAAGAAATATGATTATAGGTTCAATAGTATTTGATTATCATCACTGCATTCCCTACTATCAAGAATCTAAGGTTGTCCTTGTTGGGTAAAAATTAGCTTATTAAGATCATAGAAACATTTTTACTTGAAAAGACCATTTATTTTTTCTTTTGCTTTATAATACTCCAGAACAAAGTACACTTTTCAAATGTACCTCCTTCAGTTCTGACAATTATAAAATGTCTGGGCAAAGAATTCTTTTTTTTGAATGGTAGAGGAAGGAAGACAAGAATATTGAAAAGACAAGTGCATTGCTTTGAAGACCACACAAAAAACCGGTCAATACATTCTTAATTGATTGGGAGATGAGTGCATAAAAATCCACATCCATGTCCGAAGTACTCAACACTCTTATAGACTTGTACTAGCAATTACAAACCAAAAGACTTAGACATACTAAAATCAAGAAATAACTTGAAATACCACTAAATCAACACTCTTATATTGTACTAGCATCAACAACATCAACATTATCGATATACATTTTTTTTTTCCTTCTGGAAACTTTATTTCTATTGCATTTTGGGACTTTTCCCAACAATCTTTCATACTGCAAAGAAGTCTTACATATAAGGCTTGAATGTTGAAAAAGCTAATGCTTGTTATTGAAGGGTTTATAGGTCTTGACAGATTCAAATAAACCCTGAAGAGACCCGGCCATAGCAACAAGTGAGACAACAAGGCACGCCCAACTTAACACCTTAAGCCATATCCATGTTGCTGAGAATTTTGGTATTTTGGCTCTTGCAATGTACATTTCGACAGGGAAGTAAACAGTCAACGGGTAGAATGATAACGAACCAATAAAGCCGACGAATTCGTTGAAGAATGGGAATATCATCGCTATCAAAGCTGTTATTATAACGTATAAAGTCCTCCATACTAACCGAAACCAGTTGAAGGGGTATTGACCGCAGCATGAAAGATTAATCATGTGGTCAGTCGTTATGAATTCACTTTCTGGCCATTTGTCGCTGCACAATTTCTCCACAAATGCAAATAAGGGTTGGCCGAATACCTAATAACATGACAACAAGATTAATGAGTGTACATGAAAGCCAAGAATGTGGATAACAAAACAAAGATACCGAATTAGTGTTACCAGAAAACTCATGTTAGAAAACCTAACAAAACTACAAGATTAATGAACATTTCTTAAAAGACAAAGAATGTGAATGATATATAAAACAAGATTCTGATTCAGTGTTACCAGAAATCCAGCACATCCCAGTGTGCCGTTTCAGGTACAAATTTGTGAAATGTATCCGATGTGCTAAGGGTACGAGTAATATATACCTGGTAGGCACCAACAAGATGGACAGCAATGCAGATATTGGCAAAGTCGATGAGCCAAAATGGTTCGTAAAAACCAAAGCCTGTGAGGAAGTTACCGGGTGCATCATTCCCAAAAGCTGCATAACCAGCCACACCGCAAAGTACATAGAACAAGGTTGTAGTAGCAACTCCTATTGTAGACGCCTTTTTCATTACTTTGTTCTCCGGTGGGCTTGATTTCAATGTATCCTGCAATTCCATTAGGACATTAGGCCCTCTCTAGTTAGGTCCCAACTTGCAGCCCATAATTAACGAATTGTTGCATTGTACTGTTATCTTTCAACAGCAACAAATATACAAAGAAAAAAAATAAACTATCACATCTCAAGTTTGACTCCTTGTCAACTGCTAGACCCACGCTGATTGTAAAGATAAGAGACTGGACACTGTAGGACCATATAGTCAGAGATGGAGGATTCAAAAAGATTAGGGACCATGCATCATCCAAAAAGTAAAAAAGGTGCAAGAGCCACCAGCAAATTGTTCGACATATGACAAAATAAAAATAGACACGAGAGTACCATTTGTTTTTGTATGATAGATCAAGCGGGATGTTTACTGAAGTGGTGGAGTCAGGATTCTAGGTAGGAAGGGTAAAATGGGAAGAAAATAACATGTTTTTGTCGTTGCCATTACTTGACTCCGCTAGTAGATATATGTACATACTTATTTGTTTCTGATCTTGTGTAATTATACTGTTTTCTAACAGCTTTCTAGAGTTGATTAAGGGTGTCCCCTGTTTGGTAAAGCACTTGACTCAAATGAGATCTCTCATGCTTGCAAGATTAGTCTCGTCAAAGTAAACTTCTCCTAATACAAAGCACTTGATTATAACTAACAGATGATCAGGCTTGCAAGATTCTCTACGCAAGCCTTTTGATTTCACACGTAAATGAACAAGAAAAAAACAGATCTAAGGCAAGATGATGAAGTCAATATTTGTGTCTTAAAAATTTATTACACTTACACCTCCATTGGATCCAAGCTAGAATTGGTAAGTTTTAGGAGGTCAGCTATAAATTCTAGTCAGTCATTAATATTTTATAACACCCAAACATCTGTTGATCTCTCAATGGACCTTAGTAGAGATAAACAGCAAGTGCTTATGCTCAGAAAAATGGTGTCCACGTATTTAGACATGCATGCAAGAACATTTACCCTGTACATTACACATACATACTTCTCATTTATGAAGACACAGACAGAACAGAAGACAGAACACAAGAATTTATTCTGCACAGCACACATTTGGCAAAGCAAGCATGTTTATCCTAAAGTATTTTACAGAGGGTAAAAAAATAAGTTTTTCTTTTTTTTTACCTGGATTTCCACAAGGATATTAGAGAAAGCATAAGCAAAGGCAATGTTGCCAAGGGCTTGGAAAGTCCTCCAAACTTTCTCCTCACCTGTTACATCTACTCCAACTTGGACCCCTGTGAGGGTTGTTCTTGCATGGTGATGAGGTTCTGCAACCAAAAAAAAATTAAGTCAAAATAATCCTAACCACTTGACATAAAAATGACATTTTTGGATGCTGGATTATTCCAGTACAACTGTGTTGTGTCAGTCCTATGAGCCCACTGTAACGGGAAATATCATTTTAAATTTTTTCTTTTTTTTATGGTAAGTTGTTAATGGGGGTTTTGATGAATAATATTACCTGCAACTTTGGCGATGGAAAGACCAATACCAATGGAAGAGTAAGCGAAAGACATAACAGCAGCAACAATGGATAACCAGGAAAGTTTGTGAAAATTTGGTATTTGACATAGAAGTATCTGAATGACTGCAAAGATGACCGTGTAATAGTAGGTCGATACAGTACAATCATGTTCATGACCATATTTGTGATAACAATTTGATTTTGCTACAGCCCTACATCAGAATAAACAAAAAGAAAAATATTAGTGGAGTATATTAATTAGTAATTAATATTAATATCATCACACATGAATGTTTAAGGAGAGTAATTAATAAAAAAACAATATTTTCGGGATTTTTAGTTGGTTTGGTCTAAGCTGTAAATGTCGTAGATCATGTACCACACGTTTTTAAATCAGTGGTGAGAATTTTTTTAAAAGTTAAAAAATTGAAATCTTGGTTTTTATGGGAGGGGATTAGTTTGAACTTACGCCAGGCTAATTGATGCAGTGATGGTGTAACCAATAGTAACCCCAACAAGATTAGCATACTGTGCTGCACCACAGAGTTGAATTTTCACACCTCCTGCAGAGAAAAAATCCCGTTACTTACAAGGACAATTTAAACTTTCTAAAGATATTCTTCTTTATTTTGCAAAAACGTTACAGATTTTTATTAATGTTGAAAATTTTCAGTTTTATAAGGAAATTAAGAAGAATATATATTTAATTAATTACCCAAGTTAGCTCTAACAGCATCCATATAAGTATAATTTCTTTGACCAGTAATGGGATCAGGAGATCTATAGCATTCAGCAAGAAGGATTGAAGTGAACCAAGTGATGACAGAAAATGCAATGAGACAAATTGGACCAGCAATCCATCCCAATTGTGCTATTGCCCATGCCAATGACAATACTCCAGACCCAATTACTGCAGTGATAATGTGAGCACTTGCCGTCAACAGTGTTCCTGCAATAATAAGATTTCCCAAAAATTAATCAAAATTATAACCTGAGAGAAAAATATTGCAAAATCAAAATTATGCAAGATTTTTACATACCAGTTCTTTTTTGACGGCCATCATCATCAAAATTCTTGCTGTATTCTTGGTGATTAAACATCTCTGGGTCATGTCCATGACCACCTTTGGAGAAGTTGTTGCTCTTCTTCTCCTGCATTTCAATAGCCATTTTGTTGTTGTTGTTTGTTATCTACTTCTTTTTCCTGATATGCAAGGGCAAGAAAATATAAGTTGTGAATGTAAAGAAGGCAATACAATCAAGCATGAACAAGGAGAGTTCTCTGGGCATCAACACAGAGATTTCTCTTGGTCTGGTCACTCTAAGACTCTCTTCTTCTTCTTCTTCTTCTCCCTCTTCTACCTCTTCTTGTGTTGGGTGTGGGTTTGGAACGAGTGGAGAAGTGAAGTTATATATAGAGATTTTATTACACATACACTGAATTTAATCTTGGAGAGTACAACTAAAAGAAAAAAGGAAAAAATGAGATAAAAAGGAAAAAGTATAATTACTTTGCGCATTTAGTGGTGAAAATATTTATAAGGTACATTTTTATTTCGGGAGTTTTAATGTGTTTATTACAGGTGGGTGAAGAGACAGGTAAATATCAACAACAACCTCATTTAAACTTAACCTCCGTGTCATACAACAACTCTGCCTAAATGTCATCCGCTAAATGGATCAAATGAAAAAATACATTCATATGCATAGAAATCACAAATTTCACAAAAATGTACCCAAATAAATATAAATACTACTAGTATTTAAGTGTGGATTTTATTTACATGCATGAATATATGAAATCTGTTATCACGCAATTCACATAAAACTCGGCTACGACATTGAAAACTTACAAACGAAATCATATGACTCAAAGATATTTGTATTAAGTTATGCAAAAAAGAAACAAAAATTCCACTTTGAAGCAAAAAGATGTTGTAAATGGTTACAAAAATCACTTCATCTTAACCTTGATATATGGCAAGACTTATATTATTTACTCCCTCCGTCCAAGATTAATTGAACTATTTGGTTTTATACTTTGTCCAATAAATAATTGAGCTATTTCACTAATCAAGAGATTATTTCTAAAATACCCTTTTAATTGATTATTGTTACTATAAGAAATATGCATAATTTGATAGGCATGTTTGTACTCGTTACGTATGTGTTTTAAAATGCTTTCCAACGGTATAAAGTTTACGAAAAACTGTCGTATAGTTTAGGAGATAAATCATTTCTAAGTTTTACTAGTTATTATATATGAGGGCATAATTGTAAAAAAAATACTTAAACATAGCCACTTTCTTCCCTGTCTTAAAATTTGTGCAAACTACAAATAGCTCAATTAATCTTGGACGGAGGGAGTATATCATAAATACGGACTACGGAGTATTAATTAAGACTTACCAAATATTGTATACGATTAAAAATATTCACTTGTGTTCAGTTTCGCAAACTATACCTGTTATCCTATGTTCTTTGAATCATTCCTCTGGGTCATATAGGATTCTAAGAGTCAAAATTCATTAGAACATATAGTAAAACTTTAATAGCCTTCAGACCAAAAAAAAATTATTATTTGAACGAAGTTATTAATTTATTGAGTTAAAATTTAGCTTGTACAAGTCTAGTCGATATCTAACATATTTATTATTTTAGCGAAGTAATTAACTTATTGAAGATTAATTTATTGAAGTTATATTGTAGTATAAAACCTTGAGCGAAACCGTGTATAGAACTTAGGGAGAAGTCAAATATGATCAACTGTTGTTGATAACTATAGGCACCTAAGCTCGATTACGTAATTTTTTCAAAACAAATTGCCAATTTATTTTGCGGCTGTATCGGTGAAGTAAAAGCGGGTAGGTAGATAATGGATATCAAAATCACACGAAAATTTGGAAAGTGGTCTAACAGGGGGTTAGTCAATTGAGATTTATGGAGAAATTGAAAGAATTTTAGAGCCTTTTGAAATCTCTTGTTAGTGAACAGAGAGTCTTTCAAAATCTCAAACAATCTTTGTTATTGGGTTGTGACTTTCTTGAAGTCTTCAAAATTCTATGTTATTGGATTTGAAATTTGAAATTAATGATTTATGGTTTTGAGAGAATTGCAAAGACTTTTATTACAAAATATACCATAAAAGACTAAAACAAAATCTCTCCAAAATAGGTGATATTTTGAGAGATTTTTTTTCTTTCTTTTTTCTTTAAGGATTAAGTATCAAACAATTAAGAACAATAACCACATTAAAGAAAATAAAATAAAAAAAATGCTATCTTCCGAAACCAAATAAATTCACCAGAGATTCAAATCCATTATGTTCGTCTTGTTTCGATTTTTTATTGGCAAAATGGTTGCAATTTGTATTATCCATGCATGGGCTAATACATTTCCATTGAATTATTCATATACTTCTTGTTTTACGTGTGTAAGGTGAAATTCATATATGATTTGTTGTCTCTATGAATCACCATAATTCCTAAAATAATCATTCAGAGAGTCTTCCAAAGTCTCAAACTAGAGAGTCACCCAAAATCTTTTGCATAAAAAGTCTCTATATATCTCTACTAATCCCAATTGACTAACCCCTATAAATATATCCAGTATCAATTGAAACTTACCAAAATGTATCATCTATATTGAATGCGGGGATCAACAGACCCTGCCTCTAACCCCCTAAAATCACCAAAACCATAAAAAAAGCCCTTAGTTTTATAATAAATTTTATATTTAGTCCACTTGATTTTTAAATTTAGCCCACCAGTGTATGTAACTTTTTTTTAGTTCCCCGTATTTTCAATGTCTGGCTCCCCATAGTCTATATATATCCCTAGAATTCATTGAACCTTCTCCATCTCATCTATGATCTGTTCGGTAGTGGGTTGATGGAAAGTGATAAATAGTTATTCAACAAAACAAACAAACGTTTAAGAGATGCCTAAACGAGGCCATTGGTGTGGGTAAAAAAATGTAAAACCAATTACCACAAGTCTGAAAGGCTTTAGGGTAGTAGTAGCCTCTAGGGTAGGTTGGGTCGGGGTGGGGTGGCATGACACTTGCCAATAACAATCATATGTATGCAGGAATTAAGAACCCTTTTGACCATGACCATATATTTTAGTCATGCATGCACCATTGATGGTTGTGGTTCTTGAACCCAATACCTTGTAAAGGTTTTCATTTTGTCCATCCGTTGAGAAAAAAAAGGTTGAAACTGACTTAATTATGACTTTTCTGGTATCTAATATTACTGGTCTGTCTAATATTATATGGTTTTAAGGTGACGACGATGAGAATATTTGGCATTTTTTAATGGTTGGTATCCTTCATTCCTGGGAAAGTTGTATTTTGTGGGTTTTAAACTTAGAATATCAGCATCATCAGCAAACCAAGAAAATCATTGTGTTTGAATCGATGATGGAAGGTTGTGTCATGTTTAAGTGTCTTATCATACGATCCTCTACTTTCCAAACTTAATGATGGATTAACTAAAGCTCGCAAAACACGGGGTATATCAGTGGTTCATATGTAAGTTTTTCTTACAAGTACATGTGTCAAATGATTTTAGATTTGATTTAGAAATGATACTGTAAGAATATTATGTGATCAATGGCAGTTATATATGATTTGTAGCGGTAAAAATCTATGTTAATTATAAACGGACCAGAATTAGTTATAAAGACATTACCAAAATCGTATATTTTCGTGGAAGATGCTTATACCTAGAGAGGTTATTGGCTTCTCAAACTAGAAAGTGAGGATCAACTTATTATATTTTATACCAGAAAGTATGTATAATTAAACACATTTATTAGTATGCATATATATAAACTGTCTTACTCAAGATCCACTTCATAAAATTAATTATGATTCTTTTCTTGAATAAAATGCTTAGAGAAAACTATCACCAGGCAACGTAGACTGTTGTCTAGCCATATTTGTTCTAAGATCAATGCTTGTTTAGTTTATTTATGTCCTTGAAAAAAGAAAGAATTCAGACAAAGCTAGGGGGTTTCCAATTCCTTCGGGCCTATTCTTTTTTCTTATTGTTTCAAAAATAGATGATTGTTTTATGTCAAAAGAATTTAAATAATTTTGTGAAATTCTTTATGTGATATTGAATTTGGTTATGGTCGGCCATAATTAAAATGTTAGGATATCACAAGTAAATTTAACACAAAATTGGTCAATTGACCAAATAATGACAAATTTTTGGGTGAAAAAGACATGTAAATTTGATACTGTTTAAATGGATGAGAATGTAAAAATAGCCAGGATGTAAGCAGTTTCATTCTACCAATTTTCAAATATTTTTCTTATTTTTAATTTATATCAAGATGCATCCAGTTTCATTGTCGCTATTTTTTAAGTTTAAGCCAAGATGAATCCAGATTCATTCTTGCTATTTTCTTGGTGTCCATTTCACCCATATTAGTTTTTACTCGTCCATTAGAACCATGTTTTAAAAATATTTGGACAATGGACCCAATTTCTCCAAATTTAAAGGTTTTTTTCAGATGATTTTTATGTTTACAATCAAAAAATATTTCTTACTCCAATTAATTTTTTATTGTGGCAATAAACAATAAGCAGTACACTCAAGTAGACTTGAAAACCGGTGAACTAGTTGAAACCTAGCTGGTATGTACGTATCATCATGTCCGTAAAAAAAAAAAAAAAATTTGGGAATGTTGATTATATAAAATCAATAGAAAATTTATAGTCATAACCAAGACTCGGTTCTGACCTCAACTATAAGAATCAAATGCATAGCTTGATGCGACAGTTCTACACAATCATAAAAGGAAAAAATATCGTTTGGTCCTTTTTTAGGTGGGCCCATGTCTGTTTGGTCCTTTGGTCAAACGCCTTTACTGTTTGGTTCATAATTATTTAAAAATACTAAACTGACAAAAATATCCTACTGTGTTAATTTTATTTATTTTCTTGTAGCAGTTCATTCCAAAAATGAACTCCATACAAAAAATAAAAAAACAGACTTCATTCCAGAAATGGACTCCATACAAAAACCTAAAAAACAGACTTCATTCCAGAAATGAACTCCATACAAAAACCTAAAAAAACAGAGTTCATTCCAGAAATGAAATCCATATAACAACCTAAACAAACAGACTTCATTCCAGAAATGAACTCCATATAAAAACCTAAAGAAACAGAGTTCATTCCATAAATGAAGTCCATATAAAAACAGAGTTCATTTCTGGAATGAACTCCATATAAAAGCAGAGTTCATTTCTGGAATGAACTGCAGCATCATCATCTTCATCATCTTCGTCGTCTTCAACAACAAAAACAAAATCTTCGTCTTCAAAAACACCACCGTCTTCATCATCAACGGCAGTAGCAGATCTTTATCTTCTTCATCTTCTTCATCATCAAAATCAAGATTAACACCATCGTCTTCATCGTCAACAGCAGCAGCAACAACATATCTTCATCTTCTTCATCATCTTCGTCGTCAACAGCAGCAGAAAAAAGAAAATCAAGATTAACACCATCGTCTTCATCTTCTTCATCATCATCTTCAAAATCAAGATTAACACCATCGTCTTCATCGTCAACAGCAGCAACAACAACATATGTTCATCATCTTCATCGTCAACAGCAGCAGAAAAAAGAAAAAAAACCCTAAAAAAATCGTATTCAACAGTACCAACATCATCATATTCATCGTCTACAACTACCGATCTAAATATCTAAATCGATTTTCACCTTCATCACCATCGTTTACAACAGCAGGAAGATAAATAGAAGAAAAAAATGGAGACACCATTAACAGGAGGAAAAAGAATAAGAAAGAAAAAGAGAGAGATTAGATCTGGAAAGATGAGAGAGAAAGTAAATCTGATAATGATTTATTGTCTCTTACTTTTTGATTATATATATAGTCCTTATCCAAAAGGATATTTCTGCCACCACAAGGTGACATTTACATCATCCATGACATCACCTTAGGACCAAACCATAATTTTTAGGACCAAATTATAATTTATATTACCAAATGGGACCAAACAGACAATTGACTAGGTCCACTGGACTAGACTGTCTCTAATATATTATTTGTAGGACCAATTGGTATTTCCTTGATCATAAAACCGTTATGCCAATCCGGCCAAGGGAGCCAAGCTTCTAATCTTAACGGATGATTTGATGCTTGATTTTCTAAGATTTTCACTAGCCCCACCTCTCATTTTTAATCTCAATGTTACCAAAATTTTAACTAAAGATTAGGCTTATGGCGGGATTCCGAGATACAAGTTTAATTAGCAACAATATCACAACAACCAAGCAACGTCGGGAAAAATCCAATACCATGGCCAACCACCACGTAAAAAATGCATGATTATTGCCCAACCAACTTAATTTGGTAATACGCATGCAAGAAAACTTAGTCGCTACATTTCCTTATAGCATGGAAATTGCATACCTGACTGTTGATATCTTTTTCTGAAAAGTGCATTTGGCCGGTTATCCCAATTATCAAAAATGTTATAGTTGCATCATTGTCCAAGAGATGAATGGAAAGTAGTTAGGTTGCATTCCAAATTGTTGCTTGCCATTGAAAGGAACCAACACGTATAAACCCAGAGCCTCCAGAGGTCAGATGATGTTGACAACGAAAGACCTCGGACACAAAACTGAAAGCTGAATGAAAACCACAATATTTTGAAGTGTGTGCCATGAAAATAATACTTGAGATATGACAATGAAACAAAGAACTCAAAACAGAAAACCGGAAAGTATAAGTTATATACGTGTGTGGTTGATCGTGCTGCATGACCAACCACGCATGGAATAGCTAGGAATTAGCGGATCTCCACTGGCTCCGGAGCTATTTTCACAAAAAAATTATTTTTTACTTGTATTTTTTTCCTTATTTGGTATGCCAACAAGTCGTGCCAGAAACTATACTACCCCTTATAATTAAGGGTGGTTTTTTTATTCTGTTTTCCTGTTCTCCCACACGGTCTAACTAACTAACAAGCATTTTGGTTCTAACAGTTGGACAATGTGTGTCAGCTGGATTTCTTTTTCTTTTTTTTTTTTACTGGAATCTCTCTTGCATAGTCAAATTGAATATTCCTGACTGAATCCATTTAAAAGTTCTTTTCAATGTTATTATGAATTTTTGTTTTTTTTTTCTGGTTGCAGTTTTCATATTGGAATCTCTCTTGCATTGTCAAAATGAAGATTCCTGACTGAATCCATCAACTCCAGAAACTATTCTGCTTTTTCGGAAGTTGAGAGTTAATGACAGTGGCTCTATCCAGTAATTGTAGGTAGCTACATTAACTACTAGTATCCCCCCTTTTTGGGGTCCTATTAGAGGTCTCCACGTCACAATCGAACCGCCTAATCCAACTGTAACAGATAAACCTTGTGCTTGGCAACCATGATTCCTTGAAGAAGTCTTGTGCAAGAGATGGTGGGAGGGATATAGCAAATGTGCCACATTGCGGAGGAGAGACCATATTTCAGTTGTGCCACATTGTGGTTGAACCGAAATTTTTCGATACGTTGTGTAAAAAGACTCTAGTAAGAACAAGTACAATTTGTGAGATTTTCTTTAGGACAAGAAAGTACAGAAAAGAAAATGTAGAAATTGTGCTTGCTTCTTCTTTTTTTTTCTTAATTATTGGACTGAATATGTGCTCAATGATATGCGATAATTTTGATGCATTCAAGACTGTGATTGTTTTACATTGAATGAAGTGGGAATACATCCTTTTCTTAATGGCAGGCCGCAGGAAGCTTCGACAAAAGGTTTTTTCTTCAAAAAAAAAAAGAAAGAGAAAAGATTAATAATGAAGGGAAGTGGGTCTTGCAAGTTTCAACTCTATGTCCGTCAATGCCAACTTGAGATTACGACGTCGACGTCTTTGGAAATATGTCTGCGACTTTGCATCTGCTACCCTTTCTGTAACTTTCAGTAGAATACAGAAAAAGAAAGAACGAAGCAGTGTGATGACTGTTTACGGGCCCCCACTGCATTCTGGTGCAACAGATTTTTGAAGTTCACTTGGAGTATGGAAATGAAGAATTGATTGCGAACAAGAGCCTTAAAGAATGTTAATGTCTACTACGATGAGAACTCAAATTTATTAACATCTAAACTTTTACTGACCAGACAAATGAGAAGTTCATATCCACACAACTAAAGCTGTTAAGCTGGCCTCTAGGATCATAACTTAGCTTAACCAGTGGTCCTCTAGAGATAGAGAGCTAGGTAAGGATAACGTATGGCAACAGTTCCAAGCCTAGGAAGAACAACCAACCCATACTTGATTACTAGAGAATTGACATAAACATGTATGCTGGTGTAATATCAATTTTTTTGATTCTTCCTCTAACAGCAACAGGACACCAATAAGGTTTGGACCAGGAAGACAAATCTGGTCAGCAAATCAACCACAATCCTTTTCTCTCCTTATCTTCGTCTCTATCCAAAAGACCTTAAAAGGCGAATGTCTGTTGGTCTTTGTTTTCTGTTTACACAGAAATTCAAACACAGCTTTCTCACATGGGGCATATACTACTAGAAAGCTATGTTAATGTTAGAGTAGATCCCACACTAGAGAAACCGGTCCATCGCAAGGGCATACCTTAAAGAGTAGAAATTCGGAAGAATTTTTTTTTCTAATGTCTACAGAAAACACTAGTAGGTGTTTTGGTTTTTGCTCACCTAATCACCAAGGGAACATAAATAGACAGCAGCATTTTCAGAAAAGCAAAAGGAGAACACATTTTCAGGAAGGTGCACGGAAATTACAGATCAAAAAAGGTTCATTTCGGGTAAGTAAGTGCAACATGAAAGTAGGACGGCTTACAAATGACCTTCCGTGCTTGGCTAGACCTGATAGTAAAGCAAAACCCATTCAAAATTCAACAGTTGCTTTGGAGTGACTTTGGACAGTTGTGAACTGTGAGCCCAACTGCAAGCTTCAAAACCCCCCGAAGGTACTGTGCTTAGTAATAACTGATAAGAAGTTTTTGTTACCGAGTAGATTCTTCCGGACCTCAAGTTCTTAGAAGATTATAAGCTCCAAAATAATCTTCATCCAGTAAATACGCTTCCTCTTTTTTAGATGACATTGAGGTCTACCATTTTATTGTGTAAATGATGAAAGCAGAAAAAACAATGATAGTTATAGTTACAAGGATAGACACTGTAACATTACTACTTAGTGCAACTTATCCACTTATATCCAGCTCACATTGTCTCAACATACAGAAAGACGGAAAAACATAATACTACAGTTCACACCAAATGATGTAGTTATAAGGATAGACATTGTAACATTACTACTTAGTACTCATCTCCCTCATCACCATCTTCGCCTTCAGCAGACTCAGCACCGACCTCCTCATAATCCTTCTCCAGTGCTGCAAGATCTTCACGAGCCTCAGAAAATTCACCTTCTTCCATACCCTCACCGACATACCAGTGAACAAAGGCACGTTTTGCGTACATGAGATCAAACTTGTGGTCAATACGGGAGAAGACCTCAGCTACACTAGTGGAGTTAGAAATCATACAAACAGCTCTTTGAACCTTAGCAAGATCACCACCTGGAACAACAGTTGGTGGCTGGTAGTTAATACCACATTTGAACCCAGTAGGACACCAGTCAACAAACTGGATTGTTCTCTTAGTCTTGATGGTGGCAACAGCTGCATTCACATCCTTTGGCACAACATCACCTCTGTACATCAGACAGCAAGCCATGTACTTTCCATGGCGAGGATCACATTTGGCCATCATAGATGAGGGCTCAAAGGCACTGTTGGTGATCTCTGCTACTGAGAGTTGCTCATGGTATGCTTTCTCTGCTGAGATGACAGGGGCATATGATGAAAGCATAAAGTGAATTCTTGGGTATGGGACCAAATTGGTCTGGAACTCAGTTACATCCACATTTAGTGCACCATCAAACCTCAGGGAGGCAGTCAAAGATGAAATAACCTGAAACACAAGCACACAACTATCATTCATGAAACACACTTCCTATTGTTTTACAAAAAAAACAGAGAATACCCATGCAAAACATGTATAATGAGATCGTATTGAGATAAGTTTTAAAACAACAAGGATATATACCTGAGACACCAAGCGGTTGAGGTTGGTGTAGGTGGGGCGTTCAATGTCGAGGGAGCGCCTGCAGATATCGTAGATGGCTTCATTGTCAAGGAGAACAGCTACATCAGTATGCTCCAAAAGGGAGTGAGTTGAAAGAACACTGTTATAAGGTTCCACTACGGATGTGGAAACCTGGGGAGAAGGGTAAACAGTGAAGCCAAGCTTGGATTTCTTTCCATAATCAACAGAGAGACGCTCCAACAGGAGTGATCCAAGCCCAGAACCAGTGCCACCACCAACAGCATTGAAAACAAGGAAACCTTGGAGACCAGTGCAGTTATCGGCGAGCTTTCTGATACGGTCCAAGCAGAGATCTACAATCTCTTTGCCAACTGAAACCCAATAGAACAAACATTAGTATCAATGCAAAATAAATAATTAGTAAAACGAGAAAACAGTAAACAAAATTCAGTTACTTGTGTAGTGGCCACGAGCAAAATTGTTGGCAGCATCCTCTTTGCCACTAATGAGCTGTTCAGGGTGGAACAATTGGCGGTAAGCTCCAGTTCTAACTTCATCAATGACGGTTGGTTCAAGATCTACAAAAATGGCACGTGGTACATGCTTTCCAGCACCAGTTTCGCTGAAAAAGGTGTTGAATGCATCATCTCCTCCTCCTACTGTCTTATCACTTGGCATTTGGCCATCAGGCTTCAACAAAATGCATAACAAAATTATTAGAAAATGGTTCAGAGTTATAAACTTTGCAGAACAAAAATCAAGTATGATAAGAGCAATTTACAGAAAGAAATCACAAAACCTAGAACCTTAAGTGATTGAGAACAAAACCAAGGCATGATGCAAATTAACTATACTATCGAAAAAACTTATGAGAATCTCACTTATTACTGAAACAGATCTTAATACCATAAATTATCGACAAGCAATCTAATCTTCTTCTTTTTTCGATGGGCTGTAATCTAATCAAATTCATCTAATTGACCAACAATGGTCTAACTCACCAAATTCCCAAATTTGGTACTCAAAGAATCATGGTCAGCTACGTAAGTCTCAACTCCTTTCAGTTGTAACCACCAAAAACTAGGAAAAAGCGCCCAATAAAATCCTGTGATCATAAACTTGTTTCTTTTTTTAGAACGTTTCTGAAGCATATTGTTAAAAACTATTTATCATACCAGAATCTACTCAGCTATTTTCTTATTTCCTATCATAAAGGTCACATCACTTGATATCCATCAAATGCTAAAAATATAAACTAAACCAACATTTTTATTTCAACGTTTGTTCTTCCATCAGCATTCTCAAATACAATCTACGTTAAAGATGATCAGCAGGGTAAAATTGTATATAAATTGTTGCTCAGAACTTCTTAGAGGTTGTGAAGCCATCGCTGGAAGATCATTGAGACCTAACAACATCTGGCACAGATTTGTTCCTCATTGGACAAATCCATAGATTTTATTGTAAAATGACAACATAAATATTATAGGAAACTGTGACCACTCTAAATAGCATTGATCGATTTGGTTTGATTGATTGAATAATAAAGCGATCAGAACCTGTCGAGATTCAAGAGTAACATCACAGAATTCAGTGGATTGACAGACCATGAATTTTATCATCACGTCGCTTTCATATCAATCACTCTACCAATGTAAGAAAAATAGATAACATTCCTGGGATCCATAAATTAGGACTGCAGAACATATTACATTTCCTATGAAATGAACAAAAAAAGAAACTGCAAAAACAGACGTCAGCTAAATACCCTAAAAAAATTTGAGAATCATTAGTAGCTCAGAACTTCTTAGAGGTTGTGTAGCCATCACCGAAAGATCAACCAGATCTAACATCTAGCACAGATCTGTTCCTCATTGCGAAATAACTAATAATTTTCGAAGAAAAAACTTAATCCATCAAACATCCAGCACAGGTTGTCATTTGATATCCATCAAATACTAAAAAGTGTAAAATAATGTTCAACATTATATCCTTCTGTCAAAATCTCAAATACAATCTATGTTTGACATGATCAGCAGGGTAAAATTATAGATAAATTGTTGCTCAGAACTTCTTAGAGGTTGTGTAACCATCATCGATTGATCATTGAGACCTAACATCTAGCACAGATTTGTTCCTCATCGCGACAAATCCATAGATTTTATGGTAAAAAAGACAATACAATTATTAAAAGAAATCGTTGAATTTCCTTAAAGAAATTGTTGACCATTCTAAATACTGCTGATTTGTTTAGATTCATTGATTGAATAATAAAGCGATCAGAACATGATGATTCAAGAGTAACATCACAGAATTCAGTGGATTGACAGACCATGAATTTTATCTTCATCTCGCATTCATATCAATCAATCTACGCATAAAAGAAAACTAAATAATATTCCTTGGATGTACGACTTAGAAGTGCATAATCGTACATAAACAGATTATAATTCCCAATACACGATCAAAAAATGAAGCTGCAAAAACAGACTTCAGCTGAAAACCTTAAAAATAATTGAGAATCAATAGTTGCTCAGAACTTCTTAGGGGTTGTGTAGCCATCACTAAGATGAACAAGATCCAACATTTAGCAGACTTGTTCTCATTGCGAAAAATGCTTAACGATTTTCGAAGAAATCAAACATCTAGCACAGGTTGTCATGATATCCATCAAACACTAAAAAGTATAAACTAATATCAATGTTTTGTTCTTCCATTAAAATCTCAAATACAATCTATGTTTGACATGATCAGCAAGGTAAAATTATAGATAAATTGTTGCTCAGAACTTCTTAGAGGTTGTGTAACCATCATCAATAGATCATTGAGACCTAACATCTAGCACAGATTTGTTCCTCATTGCGACAAATTCATAGAACGACATTACAAAGTTAAAAAAAATCATTGAATTTCCTTAAACAAAGACCATTCTAAATGCTACTGATCTGTTTTGATCGATTGATTGAATCATAAGGCGATCAGAACCTGTCGAGATTCAAGAGTAACATCACAGAATTCAGTGGATTGACAGACCATGAATTTTATCGTCATCTCGCATTCATATCAATCAATCTACCTTAGAAGTGCATAAACAGATAATAATTCCTAAAAAACGATCAAACAATGAAACTGCAAAAACAGATTCCAGCTGAAAACCTTAAAAATAATTGAGAATCAACAATTGCTCAGAACTTCTTAGAGGTTGTGTAGCCATCACTAAAAGATCAATGAGATCTAACATCTAGCACAGATTTGTTCCTCATTGCAAAAATTAACAAACGATTTCAAAGAAAAGGGTTCATAAACAAATATGAATCAGAAAAGCAGAACAAAACCATAACAACGTTACAAGTTGCAACAAAAGAAAATTCCGAACTAATTCATCATCCAACATTTCGTACATACAAGGATCTAACATCACAAACTAAGATCTAACCAAGCCTAACAAATATTATTACAGATCTGTGAAACTATACCCTATAAAACCTTAGATCTAATGAAAAACAATCAAAAGCAAACAAATCCAGAAAGGAAAAACGAAGAATAAATTGAAAATGGAAATACCTGAATGCCATGCTCGAGACAGTAAAGCTCCCAGCACGCATTTCCAACCTGGATACCAGCTTGACCAATGTGGATTGAAATGCACTCTCTCATTTTCGGACGGAGATTAATAAACAGAGAAGACGAAGAAAGAAGATTTTTGAAGAACAAAAAGAAACAGCGTTTATTAAGACGCTTTCCCGGATGTAATGTTTTTCGGTGCTTCTCTATTCTATATTTATAGTCATTTTTGAGGGAGCGGATGATGATGAAGAAAAAACAAGAAAAATTCCGGTGGTTCGTTTTAACTTAACCCTGGTTTAGAATGCCAGCTCATGCCAGTTAACTGATTGTTGTTACTGAAATACGCTTCCCAAATGCTCCATGGGCCATCTCTTTGCACTAGAAACGCTTGGACACTGATTCGCGTAGGCCTGGAGGGCAACACCATTTCCCTAGATGACATTGAAAAGTCTTGATCCGCAGCTGGATAAATGTACTGCGGAGGCAGCAACAACAACCTCTACTAGCTGCAATTCTTGGCCACAATTTTTTTTTGTGGTTAGCTGAGATTCATTCTCGGTATTAGAAGGAGCTCTGGCGATCGGCGAATTTTCTGAGTCAAACTCGATTTTTAATTTTTTCCGTTTTAATGATTAATCCTTTGAAATAGGTTTAAATCTTTGCATCATTGTTCTATTTTACATGTTTTGCTAGAATATGTGATGAAACTTGATTTATAAACATTATATCTCAAAATATGATTTCAACTCTCTTCACAGTTTTTTCTTTCTCTATTATGTGTAACTAACTTTTTGATTTTCCATATATTTTCAGTTTGCAATGTCTCTATTGGCGTTTGCCTTAATGTATGTTGTGTTTCAAGCGTTTGAAGAGTATATTATTAAGTGTTTGCTTACAGGATTGTTCAGTGATGCTATCTCGGTTATCAATGGAGTCACTGGGAAGAAGGTCAGCTATTGTGTCACCTTGGAGAATCGCTGGTTTAGATTATCCCACCTTCAAGTCAAGTCAACGAAATTCAAAATTCAAAAAAATCCTTACAAAAGGAGATTTTATTACATATTCTTACTCCTATGGTCAATAGCCAGTTGTCATTCTTTCCTATCTAAAAGAGATTCTAATGCAATCCGGTTCCTTGATTATCGACAGAATATCTTTCTGCATTCAATTCCAACTATATTTCAAAACCATTATACTTATACCCTTTCTAAGTCCATTAAACTGTAACCTCTTCTAAAACTCAGAAACCCTAATACTCTTTACAATATGGAAGAAGAAAGCACTAGTAACATGGGTGAATTGGTTAGTAAGTTTAATAAGTCTACTCTAGAGTTGGGAGATATCAATGAAGCAGTGGTCGTTCAGAAGGATGTCACCAATGATGATACAGAAGATTCAAAGTGGGAAGCAAGTGATATTGGTAAGATCAACTTTGAAGGGAGAATGATTTATGACTCGGTTGGAAAATACATCAAGTTCACTTGGCCTTTTCTAGCTCCGGAAAATCTGAGAATTGTAGAGATTGAACTAAATTTTATGATTTTTAAGTTTAGCAAGTGGGAGTTTCTGAATACTGTGATTAATGAAAGACCATGGATTATCAATAAGAAACTTTTAAATGTCCATGATTATATCCCAGATATGATTTATACTGAGAAACATTGGGGGTTCCGATAATTTTGGATTCAGGTGCCGTATCTATTGCCGGAGCTAATGAATATTGCATTTGTAACCATGATTGGAAAAATCATGGGTGAAGTAACGGGGATCGATCCAAAAGATGTTATGCCAAATGGAAAAGATCATGTTAAAGTCTGTGTCAATGTATATCTTTATATGCCATTACGAAGGGGAGTTAAAATAATTACAAATGTTGGAGTTACTCGCTCGCAGAGTTTTTTTTACGAAAGGCAGCCTAATGGTATCTGCACCGAATATTAAAGATGCAGTTGCTAGTATATCAGAAGCTCATGAAAATCCATATTATTTTGGTAAACCCAATACTCTTACGAAGAATATCTCCATTATTAATTTGAATGTTGCTCATGTATCTGCAAAAAATTCAGAAAAAGTTTGTCAAGAACATTGTTTTTGTACCACCAAAGGATGGTGTTGCTATTAATCTGCATTTCCTACTTAAGAATAGCTTATCCGAGACCACTGAAGATATGAGGCTTGGAAAACGACATAGGGTTAATGGAGATGATGATAGCAGTTTCAATGTAGCTGAACCTTCTTCCCATAATAATGCAGGGGATAACATCACAGGCATCCAAAATACTCACATGGGCACAACAGGAGACAGACATACCGATAATACTGAAAAGGAGAATCAGGTAACCACATACTCTTTCAGGTCAAATTCACCTTTTCATAGTTTTACTCATCATAATTGCAATCTGTTTTTTAAACCAAATACTAGTTTCAAGATGAAATTTATTTCTTGGAATGTTCACGGTATTGCTATTAGTTTTACTTTCCAACAATTACAAAATTTGGTTCAACCCCATAGCCTTGATTTCATTTTCCTTTGTGAAACTAAAGTTGATCCTCGGAGAATGACTTCTATTTCCCAAATTTTACATTACCATAACTATACTTGGATTGATAGAGTGGGTCTGATCGGTGGTCTTCTTCTTATGTGGAAGGATGGTATAACCTGTGATATTGCTAGTTCAGCTGATAATATAATTCATGCTCTCATTAGAATTGATCCTAGCAAACCAGAAGTCTTAATGTCTTTTATGTATGGCTCTACTTACACTGACCCTAAAAAGAAGCAATGGAATTTTCTTCATGAACTTAGTGAAGTAGTTTACCAACCTTAGCTAGTAATAGGTGATCTAAACTTTCATTTGGCCAGAAATAGTAGTAGCCCTGACACTTGGGTTCAAAATAGGGTTAGGGATATTGGTCTTTCTGATCTGGGTTATGAAGGCAATGACTATACTTGGACTAGTAATAGTTTTGGAACTGGCACCAAAAAAGCTAGACCGGATATGGGCCTAGGGAATACAGATTTGTTTTGGCAATTTCCCAATGCTAAAATTTGTCATTTGAACCATATTGCTTCAGATCATTGTCCTATAATGGTTATTACATATCCCATTCCAAATAAACTTTGGAGACCTTTTAAGTTTTTTGGTACTTGGATGGGACATGGTTCTTTTAAAACTCATATGGAACAAGCTTGGAACATAGATGTTCAGCGTAGTCCTGCACATAAATTTAAAAACAAGTTGCAGCATACTATATTCACTTTAGCTAGGTGGAATAAGATTGAGTTTGGAGATATTCATAAAAACATTAAGTTATTACAGGATAAGTTGGATATAGCTCAGAAAGAACCAAATTCAGCTAGTCAAAAAATGAAGATCAAAACTATTATGATCTGGAAAATTGGTATAAGATTCAAACTAGTTTTTATAAAGAGAAATCTAGAGATAAGCACATACATGATATGGATAATAACACTAAATATTTTCATTCCTTAGTCAATAAAAGGTTACATAGAAAAAATATTAGTGCTCTTAATATTAGTAGTCTCATTACTACTCATTTTAGCACCATTGCTTGTACTAGTAATCTTGTTTTGCCTGATGATGCTTTTGATGTTATTCCTACTATCATTAATGATTCTGACAATGTTGTTTTGATTGTTGTGCCTTCTGCTAATGAAATTACTAGTGTCGTTAAATCAATGCCAGCTTGGAGTTATTCAGGTCCTGATGGACTCCAAGCTGGATTCTATCAATCTCAATGGGAAATTGTGGGTAAGGATGTCATTGATGTAGTTCAACAGTTCTTTAATACTGGTTTTATGCCCAAAAATCTAAATAAGACTTATATTAGTCTTATTCCTAAGGTTAAAGATCTTAAAAAACCTTTTGAGTTTAGGCCTACAGGTCTATGCAATGTCTCTTATAAAATAGTGTCTAAAATCTTAGCTAATAGGATAAAGCCTTATTTGAAGAAATTAATTTCTCCTTATCAAGCTGCCTTTGTTCCAGGAAGAGCTATACATGATAATATTATAATTGCACATGAGATTATTCATACAATGAAGCAAAAGGAAGGTATTGGAGGTACTATGACCTTAAAATTGGATCTTTCTAAAGCTTTTGATAAGCTTGAATGGTCCTTTCTTCTAAATTTTTTATCTCGGTTTGGCTTTAGTAAAGATTTCTGTGGTTTAATCTATCAATGTGTTTCCACTATACCAGTATAAGTGTCTTACTGAATGGATCTCCATGTCAAGAGTATGTACCTTCAAGAGGCATAAGACAAGGAGATCCTCTATCTCCTTATCTTTTTATCATGGCAATGGAATATCTATCTAGGAAATTGATTGTTGCTGAAGCTAACAAAGAAATTACAGGTATTAAAGTTGCTAGAAGAGCTCCTCTTATTTATCTTCTTTTATTTGCAGATGAAATACTCATCTTTGCAAAAGCTGATATGAGGAATATTGCTGGCATTTTAGACATTCTGAATGATTTTGCACTCTCTCTGGTCAGACTCTAAACTTTGATAAATCTTGTGTTTACTTTAGTGGTAACTTGGACCCTGCTGTCTGTGATGATTTGGCAAAAGAGCTAAATATGAAAATAGTTAGTGACTTTGAAACTTACTCGGGAGCTCCTCTTCTATTAGGGCATTATAAAGTTAAAGCTTTTGACCCCATAGTCCAATCTTTTGAGGCTAAACTCAATAACTGGATAAGTATTACCCTAAACCAATCTGGTAGAACCACTTTAATCAAATCTCTCTTGAACTCTCTCCCAACTTATTAGATGGGCTGCTTTAATATTCCTTCTAATCTAATAGACAAACTTGATTCTTTGCAGAGAAATTTCTGGTGGGAGCACAAAGCAAACATGGGTATTAAATTTTTAGGTTGGCCTAATCTTCAAAAACCAAAGGAATTAAGAGGTTTAGGATTTATAAATTTGGAGGTATTTAATAGGGATCTTATTTCCAAGATAGCTTGGAGGATTTTCTCTAACTCTGATGATTTTTATGTCAAGATTTTAGAAGCTAAATACTTTAAATCTACTAATCCTCTTCATTTGGACAAGCTTACTGATAAAGCTCTTGGGTCTAGCATTCATAGACAGATTCAGTTCATTAAGGATAATACTTTTGGGGAAGTTAGGTGTGGTGCCAGAATTAAGATTTGGCTGGATAAATGGGTAGTTGGTGGGCCCGGGAAAGCGTATAAAATTGAAGTGAAATGAAAACGGGCCTACAGTAATACCGCAAGTGCACGGTCGTCAGTTGTAGCTCGTGCAAGTACGGGTCGATCCACAGAGGCTGGGTGTGTTTGGAGTTTCTAGCTATTTGGGCTCTAAATTTGCTATTGGGCTTCTAATTGTGCTTTGGGCTTAGTGGTACCAATGGGTTATGAATACCCTTTGGAACTGTTGGGCTTTGAATACCCTTTGAGTAAATTGGGCTTAATGGGTTTGTTGTAATGATGAAGTGCTTTAGGCCTTGGGCCTTTGAATGATTTTGGGATGAACTGTGAACTAGGCTTTGGCCTTAAACTTAGGCTTGGGCTCAGTGTAGTGAACTGAGCTTTGGGCTCAGTTGGCTTGTATGAGGATCTGGGCTTGGTAACAGTGAACTGGGCCTTAGGCCTTAACCTGAACTGTGGTCTTAGCTGAGCCAAGCTCAGTTGCAGCAGCAGCCAAGGCTGGACTGGAGAGGAAGCAGCAGCAGCAGTGGTGGCTTCAGCAGCAGCAGAAGCAGTAGCAAGGGGCAGGTGCTCAGCAGGGAAAACAAGGCAGTGAATGCAGTAGCAAGAACAGGAGAAACAAAAGAGAAGAAAGAGCAAATAGTGGCAGTGAAACAAACTAACAATGATCATGGGAAAGAAGCAAAAATCAGTGGCAATGAGGCACAAAGGCAGTTAGCCTAAGGCAAGGGAGCAGCAATGAAACAAATGGTAACAGTGGCAGTTAACAGGAAACAAAATCAAATAAACCAAGGCTGTTAGCCAAGGGCAGGGAGGAGATTGCAGCTGTGGCTAAGCTAAGGCTTAGAATCCACCTTGTGTCCTAGCTAAACAATGCAAAAACTTAAGCATCCAACTAGAATGGGAAGAGAATCAGCTTGCTCACTGATTTGCCCCTAGCATTGACTGTCTTTTGACAGAACAATCAATCACAGGCATATCAGAGCACCAACTTCTTCCCATTACTCAAGCAAAACAGGCCTTCCTAGCAATTCATCATTCATTAGTGCACTAAGGTTTCATCTGAGCCTCAACAGTGAACTCAGAACATAATTAACACTACAATGGAACTAAACATGATTAACAGGAACAACACACATTTAAACTACAATGGCAAAACAGTAACACACATTTAAACAACACATTTAAACAACACACATTTAACAGGAACAACACATTCAAACTACTAAACAGTGAATGAAAATTGCAAAACAAGAACCCTAAAAATTAACAGTGAAAATTAAAACTAAAATTAAACAGTGATTAACCCAAATTTGGGGGTATCTCGGCTAACCAAGAACACCCTTTAACATCCTACATCACTTCCTATTTATAGTTTACAACCAAAACCCTAAATTACAAAATTTCACCAAACCCTAAATTGCAAACCCTAACTTTTGGGGAAAATCAAATTCGACATACCCATGTGTGAATTCTGCTCGACCCATGCCCTGTTGATGTTCTACTGCTCCTCCTCTAGCTCTTGTTGCGCTGTTGGCCTAGCCCTAGACGTCTGTGAACCCTAGCTTCTCTCACTGTCGAGTTTGCAGCATCAGGACTCGATGCTACCGACGAGAAAGGGAGAGACAAGGGTGGTGATTGACTCCTGAGTTTGTCGGGGGAAGGTGGTAGTGGTGGTGTTCGAGGTGGAGATGGAAGAGATGGTGGTGATGGAGTTGCAGAGCTCTGCAAATTTTTGGGAAGAAGGGGAAGAACTCGATGGAAATGGGATTAGGGTCTGTTTGTTTGGGGTGTAGGTGTTCGGTTGCTAGGGTGTGAAGCAGGTTCAGCGGAGTTTGATGATCTGCGACAAGGAGCGATGGATGGGAAGATGGTAGGTGGATCCAACGGCGATACGGAGGTAAGCGTGGAGCGACCGTCGGATGAAGGGATGTAGCAAAACGGACGACCCAAGATGGAGATGGGCGTTGCGATGTAAAGCGGGGGCTTCGGAATTTGATGTGCGATGATGGAGCCACCGTAGGATGCTGAAATGCTTAGATCTGACGGCTGAAATCCGAGACGGGCTTGGATAGTGGAAATGTGTTTGAGTAAGGGTTTTGGGCCTTGGGTATGCCAAGCCCATATCTTCTTTAAGGACAATTCTTCTTTTTCAAGCCCACTTCTAGCCTTTTGGTCTTGTGCACAACATTCTTCGCGGCTTCCTTGTGTAACTCCTCCCGGCTTTTCACTACTTTTCTGCTCTTTTCCGCTCTGCTATTCATCCAAACTTTATTTATTACCTAAAAATGCAAAATTAAGTAAGAAAAATATTTATTCTTGAAAACAATGAAAATACAGAATATGGGATAAAATGTAGAATTACTGCACAAAAGATGAGTTAAATGCCAACATAAAGGGATAAATATATACATTATTTGGCACTCATCAGTAGTTGGTCTAGACAAACCTCCTGTTCCTAAAGCTGGCTCTAATGCTTTGTCTAATCTTAATCATGTTCATGATCTTTTTTTCCAGGCACTTGAACTTGGAATGTTCAGATTATACAGAATAACTTTGAGATGACCACGTCTAATAAAATTATCTCAATGCAAATTCCTATATGTGGTAATGATACCCTCAACTGGGTTCATGACAGGAAAGGTAAGTGTAATGTTAAAAGTGCATATACAGTTCTTAGCAGTCACTCTGTTGATGTCTCTGGACCTCAAAGGATAAGTAGTCATGTTTGGAAATCTCTTTGGGAATGTAAACTTCCACATAAGGTTAAAAAATTTGTTTGGAAGTGTCTTAAAGACATAGTTCCTACAAGGGACAAACTTTATAAATACAAACAAGGAATTGATGTGCATTGTAGTGTCTGTAATGCTACCTTTGAAACTGTTGAACATATGTTATTGGATTATTCCTATGCTAGATCCATTTGGCTTGGTGTTAATATGAATGTTAGTAATGATAGGAATATGCATGGCAGTTTGCTTGATTGGATCATTAGTTGGTTTACTACTAGTGTCTCTAATAATGTTATGATTACCATTTGGACTATATGGAAAGATAGATGTATATTTGTATTTCAAAGGAAAAAACCTGACAAAACTTTCAGTATTAATAACATTCTGTCTTTACTAGATAGTTGTAAGAAGAATTTTTCTATTGCTTCTAACAGATCTTCTAGTCTAAAGGTGCAACCTCAATATTGGGATCCTTCAGGAGGAGAATGCATTAAGATTAATGTTGATGCTTCTTTCTTAAAAGATAATTTAACAGGAGGCACTGGACTAATAGCTAGGAATTTTGCAGGACACTGCTATGGAGTTAAAGGGAGCTTGTACAACGGAGGAATGATCAAAGATCAAGAAGTGGAGCAATTGGAGTATCTGGCAATGCATGAAGAAGTGAACTGGGCAATTTCTAAGAATCTTTCTAAAGTTATTTTTGAATCTGATAGTGAAGTTCTAGTTAAGTAAATAAAGGAAGACATCTCTTATGTTCATTGGCTAAACCAAGGTTTAGTCCTAGACATTAAGTTTTTATTTCAGAGTCAAGTTAATTTTGTTTGTCAATCAGTCAAAAGAACTAAGAATAAAATTGCAGATTTAATTGCTAAGAAGTGTAGAACTAGTGGTACTAGTTTTGAATATGTAGACAATTTTCCTCTGGATATTACTTCTTGGATCCAAGGGGACAATGAAAGATGTATTCTACTCGATCAATAAATAAATTCTATTTTTGAATTAAAAAAAATTGTCGAGCAAGAACTCGTATATTTGCAAATGCAAGTTTCTGGAGTTGCACTATTTGTTTTTTGCCCGACAAATAAGCTTGTAACTAACAAGTTACAATATGAAGTAAATAGTGTTGGCAGTGATGGTAAGTAATTGTAGGTACCTAAAATAGATGAAGGGGTAAAGATGAGTTTTTAGAATTTAGTATGAGTTGTTGAAGGTTGATGATGAGCAATCTTCGCCTGGAACAAGGTAATGCTCATTTGGATATCAAAGTTTGGAAAGAAAAAAAACTCTGGTAAAGAAGTTATACTAATGTTTTGTCTGTTGTTGTGCTTATAATGACTGACTGATGGCGTATTTATAATTGCAGAACCCATAATCTCAGGATATGATAAGATCCTCATCCGTGATCGCAAGAATAACAAAAGATAAAACGATAAGTCGAGTTTTTCCTTAAATTCATGTAACCTCTAGTGTCGACTATTCTCTTTAGCAGTGAGAAATACCGTTAGGTATCCTTACGCGTTCCATAGACCACCATACCAAAATCCTAATTAATATCCTTCCATTTACATGACTGAGTCAGTCTTCGTTCATGATGTTTTAACAAGTATGCAATACTATCTGCAACCGATGTTACTAAGTAAAGAAGTATTCCTTTATTTGTGCTTTATTATTATACTGAGTTGAGTGAAAAGCATGAGATAACATGAGGATCGTGTGTGAGATACGAGCGAACTTGAGAATTAACCTTGTGTGGTCGGCCATGATGTCTTATGGTGGACGAATTCTTTGATCGGTACCAATGAATAGGAATGAGAAAACCCTTGTCAATCCCTTTGACGAGCATGCGAGCTCTAAGGGGTTGTGTATAGTATTGTTACATGTTTTAACGATTTTATGTGACTCGGGTTCGTGATGTTAGCCGTGAACATACTGATTAGACTTAGGATGGCTCGTTCATGAGGCATATTAGTATGTCTGAGTCTTGTATTTGTACGAGATTATGATAAGTTTATGCCTCTGAATAAATGATTTAAAGCGGGCCTTAATATGACTAGTGGGACCAACAAAAGGTGTGTCTAATCAAGAATCTCATGTGGTTGGGAGCTAAGTCTTGCTCATAATGTTGATACTGAGTTCCGCTCATTTTCCTTTTATGGGTTTCTTTAGACAAACACATGAGTTCTAGAAAATGAGTATCACTTAGTTGCATGAACTTTACATATCTCGTATTATAAACGAGATTAAGGAGCATACCAGTTCGGATGTTAAGAGGAGTTAGATCAGGTCTTATTGAGTCAGCTGGGACGTGTTCATCGTAGCTACTAAGAGTAAATCGTGCTTGGATCACACTCATAAGACTTAGGTTTGAGTGGAATTCATGAGGTTTAATCTTGAGTCGAGCTCAAGTGGCTCAGGTCAGATTGGACATGTCCATAAGTGTTACTTTATATATCATAGTGTGAGTTATGCTATGGTCCAACTGAGAGATAAATCTCGCTCATGAGGATGAGAGATGAGTTTCACTCATGAAGCTTATACTCGGATCATTCTCATCTCATGGAGTCAACCGTGGACGTTCCATGAGAGAGTGAACGAGTCTTGATTCATGTTTAAGTGTGAAATACTCCTTAACCCATGTGAAAAAATCACCATCTACATACAATAATATATCTTAGCTTTATTACATTGTTTTCCCCTGAATTCCTCATAAGCTATAATATTTTTTTCCTTTCTCTCATTATCCCTTTTTCAACTATATTCAAGAAGATACCAGTGAAAGCAGTATAAACAATACTACGATCGGCAACGATATATCCTATAACATTGCCAACACCGTCAACAAAAGTCGCGAGTCTGTGATTGTGTCTTCATTAGTTTTTTATTTCTAGAGCACACTTTAGATTAACCTAAAGAAATAACTTTTGTTTCCAAGACTTTATTTGTAACTTAAAGATCTTGTAACTTTCTGAGGGGAAGACACATATATAGATACATCATGAAGACTATGTCTGGTAACTTTTCAAAAAGGGATGCGATTGTAGCTACAATATCAGGATTAAGTCTGAGAAATTTTTGAGGGGGAAATGGTTGTAGTTATCTAACTCCAGCTTTTATGTTAATGTGCGGAACTACAAAATCAGGTCCAAAGAACTTCATGTAGTTTTTATCAATCTTATTCCTCACTAAACAGATCTTGAATGACCGTATAGAAAAACACACGGACTTTTAGAATTGACAAGAACTATGATATTCAGAATGAGATTTCGGATAACAAATATATATTGGGTAAAATGTGAAAAGGACAGGGTACTAATTACACCACAATTTTTTTCATTCGGCAACATGTATGGACAAAACCTAATAAAATTACAAGTAGATCTAAATTAGAGATCCTTGAACAATATGCATGTAGAGTTTTTTCTTTCTCTTCCACAAACAATGTGTCTAGACTAAGAAGTCTGTGAACCTGATTATGCAGAATAATTCTTGGAAAATCTTACAAATCAATATCCAAGATCATTTAACACCCCGTGTTTGTTGCTCATGTCACCTAATTTGGAGGTAATTGTGGCATTTTTGACTCTCATATCATCTGGATCGGTATCGCGATGCAAGAGATGATTGTGAACAAACTTGATGAGGCAAGTTTCATTCCATTTACTGGATGCTCATACTTCCTATCAAGGCATTCGACTTAGGCATGTACAAATGACGCATTGGGCATGGCCTCGAAAGTAAGTTACATCGCTATGCAGTTAGCGGAGCTTGCATGAGCCTAAGGGAGGGAGATGGAATTATTCCGTCAATGGCCTAGGTGAAAGTCCAAGCATGCCTTATGCCTGGACAAGACTCGAAAGCCAGTGATGCATGTGAGGTGCAACGTCCATAGCCTTCAAGGCTTTAAACCCTTAACAGAACAAGGGTTAGTTGGAACGGTGTGGAAGCTAAGTTAGCCGCATCATGATCCACGAGCATCGTCATGGCACATCGGGGAAGTTATGGCATGCGTGCCAGGCGAAATTTTTCGGTATGTCGTAATCATTCCAGCTGTATCCAAATCAAGAGGACCCGAATTCTGCCAAGCATAAAACTTGTTATCTATCTTTCAAGATAAGAATTCAACAAAAACAAGTTTCATTATTGATCACAACTAATGAGGACTTAAACTACCTAAATTGAATACGTATTACTTGTGTTATTCCTATTATAAATATAAAACCATATAATATGGAAAAGGAAAAACACAAGGCACCAGGGGTTTTGTTAATTAGGAAAACTGCACCTGCAAAACTTTAGGACTTCGTCCAGAATTGAACACAAAACTATATTCAGCCACTACAGACACTAGCCTACTATCAGACTTCGTAATGGATGAATTTGATACGAATTATCCCTCCAATAAATTTAGCTGCAGTCGTGCCCGTTACGTATCTTGAACCTCACAAGGTTCTACACAATTAATTGCGTTAAATGACGTTCTTTACAGCCTAAGAGTTTCTTCAACCTAAGTGAAGACTTTTGATACCAATATGCCTCTAACAAATAAACCTGTTTAATTTCCTTTTAGATATTTTAGATCAATGCTTGGAAATCTGTTTGGAATAGACAAATCTAGCAAACCTCACGGATCCGGAAAACTTATACTTAGATAGTTGATAAGCCTGGATTACTAACTACCTCTCAATAACAATCTAAATCGATCAATAAATAAGTGTTTTAGATAGATATATTGAGGAATCACAAAGATGAAGAGAACTTTATGATTTTTATCTATCTCGTTCCTGATATGAGATTACGAAAACCTCAAAGATCAATAAGAACAAGATCCAGATACACGAACTATCATGTAAAAGATAATCTGATCGGTCATAAATCCCTAATTGAAGTCTTCAAAGTCGTAACTTAATTATGTTCACCTAAGGAAACCTAGGTTATAAAGGAAGACCTAGCTTAGCAACTAGGACACAAAAGTACCAGGGACTAATAAATCCTACCGTAAGAGTCCCTGTATTTTATATTTTTAAGGTTGTAGGTATCTTTGAATTCAAGCTAGAGTTGCTTGAAATTCATGCAGAAATTTTTTTAATTTAGATGAAATTCTTATTGGGAATTCATATAAGCATGTGAGAAGTATGCCTTCAAATTACACAGAAGAATATGCATTATGGTTCAGGGTTCTGGATCCGTACACAATGATGGTTCATAGTGTCTAAGTAGTCATTGAACTTACAAGAACATAATGGTGTTCAATAATACTCAAGACTTAATCCATGATCCACATACACAAATTGATTTAGTAAATAAAGTTTGTTTTAGAAGTGTTTATGAGAATCGTAGCAGTCGAATATAAACATATAAAATAGTTCGTGTACTTCTACGGTTTGCAAACCTTTGACAGTTCGCGAAGTCATGCCACAAGGGCTTGTAAACCAGGTTAACGAAACCTTGGCAGTATGCAAAGTCAGATGGTAGAGGTTTGAAAATAGGGTTTTAGAATCTACCTAACTCCTAAACTCATATGTAAAGGGTTTGAAAACCGGGTTTGCGAACCTCTATAGTCTGCAGAATTCAGACAGACTTTTATAGAACATACAAGTATGTTTACCTATTCCCAAACATTTCTTTTTCATACATAATTAATTTTAAATATTCCCAATAGCCATATCTACATATAATAATGGGTGGAGGTGCATATGGCCATTGAAAGATCGATTTTGTGCAATGCTGACATGCAGAAGATACATCGTGATTCAGACGCCTAGTAGCTTGTTGATTCTTTCTCTTAAGAGTGTGATTTTTATCTTCTTTGCTCTGTTTATGATAGTCATCATCATCATAATAACAAAGATAGTATTAGTTTCCAAATACAACCCATTTTAGACAAAGAAATTGGAAAAAAGGTCAGGGAAAAATCAAAACATGCTTACCAAACATTCATTAGTTCAACTTCTTAACTAAGTGAAGCTAAGTGGTACTAATATCCTTCTTCTTCTCCATGGATTCAAAAAGATTCTTGTGTTTGTTTGGTTATAATATTGGCATAAGAAACTTACACAAAAGAAAAGAGAGAAAGTAAAATCTTTCTTTTCCACAAAATGCCATGAGAAAGAATTTGAAGCTTGAATCTATTCAAATTTCAGAAGAATGTGAAATAATACCGCAATCCTTTCTCCTTGTTCTTGGTGTTGTCCTTCGTTCTTGGGATAATAAATAATCCAAGATATATGATTATAGGTTCAACAATATTTGATTATCATCACTGCATTCCCTACTATCAAGAATCTAAGGTTGTCCTTGTTGGGTAAAAATTAGCTTATTAAGATCATAGAAATATTTTTACTTGAAAATACCATTTATTTTTTATTTCTTTTGCTTTATAATACTCAAGAACAAAGTACACTTTCAAATGTGTACCTCCTTCAGTTCTAACAATATTATAATGTCCGGGCAAAGAATTCTATTTTGAATGGTTGAGCAAGGAAAACAAGAATATTGAAAAGAGAAGTGCACTTCTTTGAATACCACGCAAAAAATCAACATTCTTAATTGATTACGAGATGAGTGCATAAAAATCCACATCCATGTCTGAACTCAACATTCTTATACTAGCAATTACAAACCAAGACTTGATAGTACTAAAATGGAAAAAATAACTTTAAATACCAAGATAAATTTTTTTTCAATCTTCAACATCAACAACATTATCGATATACATTTTTCTTTTCCTACTGAAAACTGCATTTCTATTGAATTTTGGGATTTTTCCCAACAATCATTCATATTGAAAAGAAGTATTCTTACATATGATGCTTGAATGTAAAATAAGCTAATGTTAAAATAAGCTAATGTTTGTTATTGAAGGGTTTATAGGTCTTGACAGATTCAAATAAACCCTGAAGAGACCCGACCATAGCAACAAGTGAGACAACAAGGCATGCCCAACTTAACACCTTAATCCATATCCATGTAGCTGGGAATTTCGGTATCTTGGCTCTTGCAATGTACATTTCAATAGGGAAGTAAACAGTCAATGGGCATAATGCCATTGAACCGGTGACTCCAACAAATTCTTTGAAGAATGGGAATGTCATCGCTAACAAAGTTGTCATTATAACGTATAAAGTCCTACATTTTTAGGGTATTGACCGCAGATGGGAAGATTAATCATGTGGTCAATCGTTATGAATTCATTTTCTGGCCACAAATGCAAATAAGGGTTTGCCGGATACCTAATAACATGCCAAAAATATTAATGAGTGTACATGAAAGCAAAGAATGTGAATAACAAACAAAGATACCGAATCAGTGTTGTTAGAGCACTGCTCATTGTAACTCGCATGCGTTGCTATCTCAAGCATGTTTGTCAATGTATCAAAACTATAAGTCTTGATTTCTAGTCTATAACTAAGTCTCGGACTAGGATAGAAAGTGTAGTTGGGCACAAGACTCCATGGCGATCATTATACAAAGACGAAGAACTACTCAAGGAACTGGTGGAACTTCATCGACTAAAAGTTATGTGAAGACTTGAACTTATCTATCACTCAAAAGTCTATCTACTATATCTCATATCTTGAGACAAAAGTCGTTTTTCTATATAGACTTTGATTATACACATTTGCTGTTTCGAGCCGATTTTATCTCGCTTATATATTTCTGGAAATATGTGTTGGTAAGCTTTCGCTTTTGCCAAGTTCATATTTAGTAGTGATGAAAGTCATGTTAAGTTTCAATCACTTGAAAATGGCTTTGACAAAAAATGGTTTGTGAACAACAACTATATAACGTCCTCTAAGAATGTTTCAACGATTGAGAGTTTAGATTATATAACTATAGTTGGATATAAGCATTGTGTGGTAACTCATACATGTATAAGTCCTTATTCCTTGAACCAAAGTATGCGTACTTTGCTGCTCAGGAAAACCAGAACAGAGTCCGCGAACCCAGGCCGCGTACCCAGTCCGCGTATTGTCAGAGGTTCTCTTCCCGAGAAAATCTACTGGAGTTTATGAACTGTTTACAAACTTATTCCGGATACTTAAGACCGCGTACCAGTCCGTGAACTTAAGTTGGTTATTTTCTAAAAACGATTATTCGTGAACTTAAACTTATATAAACTAAGGAATGCAAGTTTGCAAACCGTGACTATAAAGTTCATGAATGGATTAGAGTGAATCAAATCGTTTTTGTTTCAATTGTGTATATTATAAAGATCTAAGCAATTGAAAAACTCTCTAACTATTTCATTTGAGTCATTTGATCTAGTTGTGGTAAAGAAGAATATGGTTGATATGAAAGTGCTCATATGGCTAACCATTTGGTTAACTACTTGTTGATGGTGGTTTTTAGTTTAGGCTTAAAATCGTAAAACTTTGCATCAGATGTGACGTCACTCTGCAAGGAAACGGTGCTGCGAGTACTAACCTCTCCACCGACACATTTATTGAGCCGCTCAATATACCTTTTCTGGCGCCTCGCCAATACTAGACTCACTGAGTACTTTCCTGTGCTATGTTCCCCAGCAGAATCCTTAATTGGTATGGCATGACGGATTTATGTTCACTCGCAGCGGAGTAGCATGAACCTCCAAGTACCAAATTTAAGGACATTGCAAGAAATGCTCAGACAGAAAGCACACTGCATTCTGTAGATAAAGATTTCTGTATGGCAGCATACAAAATCCAGCTAATTATTGTGATAACTCGCAAAGAACTCATAAACCCGATTTGCAAATTAAGGTTTCGCGCCCCGCGCAGTATACTGGACCCCGTTGGTCGAACCATGCTTAAACAAGCTAGGCAACCGAATCCGCCAAAGCGCGCTAAAAGTGTAGCCGCGCCCTAGCATATCGGCCCTCTTTCCATCGACCAATCAGGTCGCTTCAAATCCTCCACTGCGCGTTAGAAGTATGGCCACGCCCTAGTATGCTGGCCCCACATCCCGTCGACCAATCAGGTTGCTTCAAACCTGCCACGGTCTCAAAAGAGGTCGTTATACCACACTAGCTTCCTGAAAACGTGCTAGCTTCCCAAAGCATGCCACCTTCCCAAAAACGTGCTAGCTTCCAAACGCGCCTGCACGCGCATACTACACGCACTAAATAGGGTTTCAACACGCCAAACCCTAATTCATGCAAAGTTGAAACTGAATCAGTCCACGATGCTAATTTTAACTTTGGCCATGTCGCAACTGGCACGCCACCATGCCACGGCTACGGGCACGTCGCTATGCCACAGATGCTAGCACGTCGTTATGCCACGACTACTGGCACGCCGCCATGCCACACCTGCTAGCACGTCGCTATGTTGCGGCTACTGGCACGCAACCATGCCACAGCTACTAGCACGTCATTATGCCACGGCTACTGGCACGCCACCATGCCACAACTACTAGCACGTCGCTATGCCACGACTACTGGCACGCCACCATGCCACAACTACTAGCACGTCGCCATGCCACAGCTACCAGCACGTCGCTATGCCACAGCTGCCAGCACGTCGCTATGCCACGGCTACTGGCACGCCACCATGACACGGCTACTAGCACGTTTCTATGCCACGACTACTGGCACACCTCCATGCTACATCTGCTAGCACGTCGCTATGCCACGGCTACTGGCATACCACCATGTCACAGCTACTAGCACGTCGCTATGCCACGGCCACTAGAAGGACACCATGCCGCAACTACAATCATGTCGCTATGCCACGGCCACTGGCATGCCACCATACAACACATAGCAACCTGCTACACATTTTCCACGAAAACACTCGAGACATCAAAACATGTCACAAACTGGGGGATACTCATCAGGATATTGGTCTGGCGGTTTACAATGTGCGGCGTGCAATACGCCCGTTACACGAAAGTGTCATAAGAGTGAGGCGGTTAGTAAATACGAGAAGTAATGGTGAAACGCTTCCTTCATTATGGAAACATCAATTCCAGGCGTCACCCGTTACCGCTTTCTTTCATTACTCAACCGCTTCCATTTCTAACGAGGCCAGGGTATGTTTTATTACGACTTGCATAAATAGGTTTCACCTATTTCTACCAAAAAACAAGTTTTGGTCAGGAGAACAATACACATGCAGAAATCACCTGGTAGCTTTCCATTTAGCTTGCCGGTTTAACTCTCGGATACAAGTCGTAAAACACCCACACTTCTAGAATCAACTATTCTGGCCTCAACACTTTCTTCGCTTCCCTCCCTAAGACCAACCCTTCTCATTCACTTTGTGACCGAAGCAAACCTGGAACGACCATTTCTTGGTTTAGGACAGGGTTGTATAGATTGATCTCTCGAATCAAAAGTACTCCCGTGCAGTACATTGTTTTGGGTTTAGATTCGTTTTCTCACCCGCACTCACACAAAATTACCGAAATCAGCCGAAACGGTTTTCACCGACAAACAATTGGCGACCACAGTGGGAGATTAATCTCTCGGTTACAATATCAATTTCCAATTCCCGATTTCATTCTTCAACCCAGATTCTAAGATGGTGAAAGCAAACGATCCACTCGGGGATCAATGGATCGGTCACCAAACGGCTCAGTTACCAGTTATCACACGAAAAGGAGTGACTGGGGACTTCTTGCGGTCAGGACAGTGTCGCCCATAAAACTATGGCGGACATGCCTATGGCTAGGGTTTGCACCAACACCAGAATAGCAAACAGAAAGAAGAAACATGGAGATACGTACCTGGAATATGTTCGCCTGCTCTATTGCTACCACTCCGCCGTTAGCACCAATACATGGAAACAAATCCAATAATTCGAGCACTAACAACTTGCGTCGTTTCAACGCCAGCAGCTTGCATCTTTTCCAGCGCTAACGGCTTGCGTCCTTCTAGCGCTAGCAGCTTGCATCTTTCCAGCGCCGGCATCTTGCATCATTTCCAGCGCTAACGGCTTGCGTCCTTCCAGCGCCGGCATCTTGCATCTTTCCAGCGCCAGCAACTTGCATCCTTTCCAACGCTGACAGCTTGTATCCTTTCCAGCGCTGACAACTTGCATCCTTTCCAGCGCTAACAACTTGCATCCTTCCAGCGCTAACAACTTGCATCCTTCCAATGCTAACAACTTGCATCCTTTCCAGCGCTAACAGCTTGCATTCTTTCCAGCGTTAACAACTTGCACCCTTTCGGCGCCATCTTTTCGCTCCACAGCCACCCAAAGTCGAGCGCCATCTTATCCGCTCCACAACCAGCCAAAGCAGCGTCATCCTCACCCTTCGAAACAACGCCATGGATCCATCACTCCTTGATCAAAACCGCGCCATCTCTGCACAATACACCTACGATCACGAGAACCAGAGCCATTTCCACCACTCCAACATTTCTTCAAGTATGACAGCTCCAACCGTCACCAGAGCCGCTGCTACTCCACCATCAGGGAAATATACTAGAGGAGTCGGAAGAAGCCGACCTCCTTTTACCACTGTTGATTTGATGGAAAGACAAAAGGTTCTCTTAAGGCTCAGACAGACGTGTCTATAACTCAGAAAGAGATACCTATTTCCTCGAGATACTGACAGAGCGACCACCATAAGAGTCACGTCAACCCAAGAGGGAGATGACAAGAAATAATTTTAACATCCGGCGCATGCACTTCAGCAGGACGTGTGTTTATAGATGAAGAGGCTCGCGTATCAGCAATCCAATTTCATCACATGTAAGAACGACTTCTCCAAAATCGAGGCAAAGAAAATCAGCAACCCTCCTGGGTTCACAGAGACTCTCTTCCCATCAGTAGATGCATAATTTCTTGCGACTCCATCCAAATCTTGCAATCCATGATAAACCATTTTTGTGAGATTTTGTATTTCTACAGGGCGCATCGTCAAGACATACTCGCAACCCTCAACCACACTGCATCAGGAAAGCAGCTGCTTCCAGCCAGGAAAGCAATTCCCGAACCCCAACCTCTCTTGGGAAGCACGATTGATAGACGGAACTGGGGACTCCTAACCACTGTTCACTTGAAGGATGTCGAGTTTGACAGCACGCTGATTGACGCGGCCTCCGACTTCAACATTGTAGCCGTCAAGGCTCTGAGAGGTGCAAGGGAGAATCAAACTGAAGAAGTGTATTCTTTCCCATAAGGAGAAAAACGCTACTTGTTGACCAGCACCATTTGTGACGTCTTCCCATGCCATATCGTATCAATTCGTTCTTTTGGAGTCAAGGGTTAATGGCACCCTCACTGGAGTTTTCTATAGGAGCCGCTTCTACATTATCTCGGGAAGCCGCTCCGCTTTAATGTTTCGCTCTGGAAACCGCTTCAACATTCTCTCGGGAAGTCGCTCCGCTTCCAGATCCATAAGCAGCTCTGCTTTAATGTTTCGCCCTTGAAACCGCTTCAACATTCTCCCAGGAAGCCGCTCCGCTTCCAGAGCCAAAAGTCGCTCCGCTTCAGCATCCTTTCCATAAATTACTCCAGGTTCCGAAGCCGAAGTTTCAGCGTTCTGCTCCATAAGCTTTAACGTCCTCTCCAAGAGCCGAAGTCGCTTCAACACCACACTCCTTCCTTCCAAAGTTCGTGCTTGTAGCCACCACACTCCTCCCTATCAAGGATCGTGATCACAGCCATCCAAGGATCGCAGTTATGGCCTCTTTTTGATCCACCTCTCCAAACCTCGTGGTCACGGTCAGTTTACTCGCTTATGCATACAGCCGATCCCTTTGCTTCCATGGACGCCCATACAATTACAGCCGACCTATTTTGGTTCCCACGCGGTGTAGTCTCTTCTGATCACATCTGCTGCCAAGAACTGTTGCTGCTCGTTTGTCGATACCATCCAGAACTTCATCATAGAAACAACCGCTACAAGGGTAATCCGTACTTCTCCATGTTTTAGTTTCATATGGAAGAAGTAATAGAGTCACCTCTACGGATGCGAGATGGTGATATCCTTATCATGGTCAACTCACCGTTCATACCGGATATAAGCATGTAAACCACACCTGGAGACTGAAGCCTCCTTCGTGTTTAGAAGCTTAAACGCAGTCACCACCTTACCAGCGAATGCAGCAGAAGCACATCTTCCACGAGAAAATAGGCTCGGGATAATTACACATGGGGACTACCAGAACGGGACGCACTGCTCTCAACCAGGTTATTTCTAATTTCAACATCATCACTGTCGAAGTTTTACAAGCCGTAAGAATTTCTCAACATGAAGCCGTACACGTGCATCAAAGTCCCCAAAAGCACGCCACAGAGATACATTCACATATCTGGCCACACCATTGGATCAAACAGAAGTATAACTGGACACTGCTCACTGCATCCCATTACATACAATTGTCCAAGGTTCAGAAGATGGTTCAAAGGATGTCGTTTGAAAAGAAGTCCTCGAGGACTTGATAGTAGCACATCGGCAATGGAACATCTCTCAACTCATCTACTTCACCCAATGGCTCCGGAATATTTCGACCATACAAGCATCCACGACATATTGTCATCACAATCAGAAAGTCTAGGTACCAAATAACCTAAAGTCAAGGATGGACCAACAACGCAACCATAATCTCAAAGATTAGCCCTGACATTATTTCATCCATCCATCCCTAGAGTGCATTGGAGTTTGGTAAATTTTGAAATCCACTGTCAGATACTTATCCTTCTGGATTCAGAACCTTATTACACATTCTGGAGAAGATCGATGGAACTGTTGGGTGGATACATGCGAGAGCACCTACCTTGAGTTCTCCTGGATCGCCTTGATGCTGATTTGGATATTGCTTTGTTACCATTAATGCTCGCTCTACCACCGGTAACAAATGACGAAGAGGATCCATATATTGCAGATGAAATCACGGAGCTGGCCGAACAACAAAAACAGAAGAGGGTCGATACCCCTTTTCATACGAACGCATTTTTTAGAGTTTGAACAGAATAAGGATTCCTTACTTCCATGAACGGGAATAGATGACTGAGCGCACCACACTCATGCTCCATAGCCGAACAAGTAGTGTGACAATATCTCCCCTCCATGACCGAACCAACAGCGCGATAGAACGAGGAACACCAGTCGCTCAACATGCAACTCTCCATGACTCCAGCACTCTGTGGTTAAGTTAGCGCCAACGCTCCAGCATTCCATGATCCACCCTGCAAGACTTCCAAGTGCCATTTCCACCGTCCCACGGACTGAATCCATTAGCACTATCATCACCGCTTGGTAGCCAGCGCCAACAGTTCGCGGCCAAGACAATGCAAGACGCACTCACCAGACGCGCTTACAATACGTGCATGCCAGACGCGCCTACCATACGCGCATGCCAGATGCGCTTGCCAGACACACTTACAAGACGTGCTTGCCAGACACGCTTACAAGACGTTCATGCCAGACGCGCTTACCAGACGCGCTTACAAGACGCGCTCACAAGACGCACTTACCAGACGTGCATGCCAGACGCGCTTACAAGACGCGCTTGCCATACGCACTTACCAGACGCGCTTTCCAGACGCGCTTACCAGACGCGCTTTCCATACGCACTTACCAGATGCGTTTACCAGACGCGCATGCCAAACGCGCTTACAAGATGCACTTACCGGAAGCGCTTACCAAGCCGTACAATGCCCGCGGCTCCCATTCCAAGCCGCGCCAAGCCAAGCCTTACCAAGCCGACCGATGCCAGCGGCTCCGTTTCAAGCCGCGCAATTCCAACGGCTCCCTTTCACACGAAGTCTATGCTAGCGAATCCCTTCTAAGCTGATTCCAACAGTCTGCGTCTCAGCCAGCAACCATCTCTACCACCTCGCGGCCTAGCCAGCAGCACAAAAATTTACGTAAAGTCACCCATGCAAGAGTTATGGATTCTCTTTACTCCCGAAAAAGGTTAGTCGGATCTTCCTAACCATCTTCTCATAACTTGCCATTTCGATTTTGCTCTCGTCTGTCACCATCTCATGCTTACCTCGCAACAAGGCCCATGTTTCGAGCTAAGTAGGGTACTTAATGTTGATGGTGGTTTATAACTTAGGGTTAAAATCGTAAAACCTTGCATCAGATGTGACATCACTCTGTAAGGAAATGGTGTTGCGAGTGCTAACCTCTCCACCGACACATTTATTGAGTCGCTCAATATACCTTTTCTGGCGCCTCGCCAATACTAGACTCACTGAGTACTTTCCTGTGCTATGTTCCCCAGCAGAACCCTTAACGGTATGGCATGACTGATTTGTGTTCACTCACAGCGGAGTAGCATGAACCTCCAAGTACCAAAGTTAAGGCCATTGCACGAAATGCTCAGATAGAAAGCACACTGCATTCTGTAGATAAAGATTTCTGTATGGCAGCATACAAAATCCAGCTAATTATTGTGATAACTCGCAAAGAACTCATAAACCCGATTTGCAAGTTAGGGTTTCGCGCCCCGCGCAGTATACTGGACCCCGTTGGTCGAAACCATGCTTAAATAAGCTAGGAAACTGAATCCTCCACAACGCGCTAAAAGTGCAGCCGCGCCCTAGCATGTCGGCCCTCTTTCCATCGACCAATCAAGTCGCTTCAAATCCGCTACCGCGCGTTAGAAAAATGGCCACGCCCTAGCATGCTGGCCCCACTTCCCGTCGACCAATCAGGTTGCTCCAAACCTTCCACGGTCTCAAAAGAGGTCTTTATACCACACTAGCTTCCCAAAAACGTGCTAGCTTCCCAAGGCATGCCAGCTTCCCAAAAATGTGCTAGCTTCCAAACCCAAACGCGCCTGCACGCGCATACTACACGCACTAAATAGGGTTTAAACACGCCAAACCATAATTCAGGCAAAGTTGCAACCGAATCCATCAACGATGATAAATATAACTTTAGCCACGCCGCAACTGGCACGCCACCATGACACGGCTACTGGCACGCCACCATTCCACAGCTACTAGCACGTCGCTATGCCACGGCTACTGGCACGCCACCATGCCACAGCTACCAGCACGTCGCCATGCCATAGTTGCTAGCACGTCGTTGTGCCACGGCTACTGGCACGCCGCCATACCACACCTGCTAGCACGTCGCTATGCCACGGATACTGACACACCACCATGTCACAGCTACTAGCACGTCGTTATGCCACGGCTACTGGCACACCGCCATGCCACAGCTGCTAGCACGTTGCTATGGCACGACTACTGGCATACCACCATGTCACAGCTACTAGCACGTCGCTATGTCACGGCTACTGGCTCGCCACCATGCCACAACTACTAGCACATCGCCATGCCACAGCTACCAGCACGTCGCTATGCCACAGCTGCTAGCACGTTGCTATGCCACGACTACTGGCACGCCGACATGCCACACCTGCTAGCACGTCGCTATGCCACGGATACTGGCACGCCACCATGCCACAGCTACTAGCACGTCGCTATGCCACGACTACTGGCACACCGCCATGCCACAGCTGCTAGCACGTCTCTATGCCACGGCTACTGGCATACCACCATGTCATAGCTACTAGCACGTCGTTATGCCACGGCCACTGGCATGCCACCATACAATACATAGAAACCTGCTACACGTTTTCCATGAAAACACTCGAGACATCAAAACATGTCACAAACTGGGGGATACTCATGAGGATATTGGTCTGGCGGTTTACAGCGTGCGACGTGCAATACGCCCGTTACACGAAAGTGTCATAAGAGTGAGGCGGTTAGTAAATACGAGAAGAAATGGTGAAACGCTTCCTTCATTATGGAAACATCAATTCCAGGCGTTACCCGTTACCGCTTTCTTTCATTACTCAACCGCTTTCAGTTTTTACGAGGCCAGGGTACATTTTATTACGACTTGTATAAATAGGTTTCAACTATTTCCACCAAAAAACAAGTTATGGTCAGGAGAACAATACACATCCAGAAATCACCTGGTAGCTTTCCATTTAGCTCGCCAGTTCAACTCTCGGATACAAGTCACAAAACACTCACACTTCTAGAATCAACTATTCTTGCCTCAACATTTTATTCGCTTCCCTCCCTAAGACCAACCCTTCTCCTTCACTTTGTGACCGAAGCAAACCTGGAACGACCATTTCTTGGTTTAGGCCAGGGTTGTACAGATTGATATGTCAAATCAAAAGTACTCTCATGCAGTACATTGTTTTGGGTTTAGATTCGTTTTCTCACCCGCACTCACACGAAATTACAGAAATTAGCCGAAACGGTTTTCACCCACAAACACTATTGTCGAACCAACTAGATGTACATGTTTGGGTACGGTTACACAAACCTAGATAAACGTGCATTTCATTTGTTTGTAACAAGTTAAGTTTCGATCTAACGGTTGAAAGATATTAGCTTGAATCTAATCAGGTTTTCATCTAACAGTGAATATTGAATGCTTTGTTGCTACGCTAATATTGATTGTGAACCCTGATTTTAAAGACTATATAAGGGAGAACTATAGCAACTGGGAAACCTAATCGACACACCTCCTGTGTGATACTAGTTGTATTAGTTAGAGTCGGTTCTCCTTTAACCTTAAGTTTCTACCGAGACCCTATAGGTTAACGACTTGAAGATTTCATTGGGATTGTGAAGCCAGACCGATACTACTTTCTCGTAGTTGTGTGATCTGATCATGTTGTTTCTATCGTACTAAGTACAATCGTAAAGATTGGATTGAGATTGATTTCTCCGATAGGAAAGATAAAAAAGAAGTCACAAACTTCTTCGTCTCATCGTTTGTGATTCCACAATATCTAGTTTCACCAACATACGATTTAGATTATTGTGAGGTGATTGATAATATTGAGTTGTTCTTCGGGAATATAAGTATGGTTTATCAATTGGTTCATGTTCACCTTGATTTATCAAAAGACGGAACAAAAAATCATAGGTATTTCTGTGGGAGACGGATTTATCTACTACCGTAGACTTTTCTGTGTGATCCATATTTGTTTATTAAAGTCTTCGACTTTGGGTCGTAGCAACTCTTAGTTGTGGGTGAGATCGGCTAAGGAAATCAACTGCGTAGTATCCTGCTGGGATCAGAGATGTAGGAGCGCAACTGTACCTTGGATCAGTATGAGATTGATTGGGGTTCAACTTCAGTCCAGACCGAAGTTAGTTTGTAATAGGCTAGTGTCTGTAGCGGCTTAATACAATGTATGTTCAATCTGTACTAGGTCCCGGGGTTTTTCTGCATTTACGGTTTCCTCGTTAACAAAACTTTAGGTGTCTGTGTTATTTCTTTTCCGCATTATATTTTGTTATATAGTTGAAATATCACAGGTTGTGCGTTGAATCAATCAATTGGGAAATCCAATCTTCGGTTGTTGATTGAAATTGATTGATACTTGAACATTGGTATTTGGTACCGGTCAAGTGATTTCTATTGTATTCAATTAGACTCGCAAATTTCTATTTGCTTGAGTAAGTATTGAATCGATAAAGAGAGATATAACTCTTTGATATACTTTTATTAAGATTGAGTCTGCCTGTCTAGTTGATTCTCTTAAAAGTATATTGGAGTTAGTCCATACAGATTGCTAATCGAAATATTGGGTGTGGTTATTAGACCCCCGCCTTTTCAATTGGTATCAGAGCAGGCAAACACGTCTAAAGACCTTATCAGTCTGTGTTTGTAGCAATATGAGTATGTGGACAAAATCTCATCTCTGGCATGTACACGTACCAAAATGCCTTCCAAATATTTTAACTATGTCAAATGTCTTGGGGTCACCTCAAAGGATTACTCCTCGCTGATTCTTCAGAATCCCGAGGTGGAAAAAAAGATTTATCAAATGTTGATATCTGTTCCTCTAAAGAGACAGTTGACACTTTCGCAAAAGCTGAAAAGGAGCTCACCATAATCTCAAAAAATTCAAATGAGATTATTGATTTTCAGAATCATGCTCAGCTCATTGATGAATTTGAAAAGTCTCTTGGTCGAGAACGTGAACTCTATAATATCATTGAGTCCTTTTCTAACAATATCGAAAAACTTCTTCAAGAAACTTCTCTACAGCGTGAAAAGATTAGTATTCTTGAGGATATTTTCAAGGAAGATTCAATTAGAGAAAAACATTTGATTGAGACACATTCATCATAAATAAACAACTATCGTGTTGAAAAAGAGAAACTTGTTGCATCTCTGCAACTTTCCCAAGAGAAGTGTAACGCCTTGAAAAAGGAAAACTCTGTTTTGATAATTAAGTCATCCTCTATACCTTCTCCTGATACTCACAAGGTTTGACCTCGTGTAAATAAAAATTCCTACAAGGAAGAACCTACTGAGAATCACTTGTAAAATATGCATGTGAAGGATGAAGGTTTGGATCAAGGCAATCATGTCTCAATTTCACGGTGTTGTTCATTCTATGGGAAAAAGAATCACTATGATATTCATTGTTTTGCTAGGAGGAAACAAATTTCTAATCATAATTTGATCCTTTCTACTGTCAATGGAATAAATCATCTGAGGACATCTACAGTGAATCTCTTGCCGACAAAAAACCAAAAATCTTATGATCTCTCTTCAAGAAATCATCACAGGTTGCATGTTACCCATTACGGTAGAAACTCATGTGCCACTAATGAAGACTTTCCCTATGTTCATAAGAACAAGTATGGTAAGTCTAGATCAAGAAAATGGAAATCCTCCAAATTCCCTTTTCTGGAACCTATTTCTAGAGGTCCTAGACTTAGTCCTCAGAAAAATCCTTCAGATGGACTTTTGAAAGGGTTTATGACTAATCCCTCTGGATTACGTTATAATCAATGGAAAAAGGGGAATATACAAGTAAAACGGTCAAAGAATCCGTACAACCCTCTTCCCATATTTGGTAGTGAGATCACTTCTCAATCCTTTACCTAACTTTAGGTAATCTCATCCTTAAATCTATCTTGAGAGGTACAAGGATGATGACGATGGGAGTCTCAAGATTTGTTGTACGTCTTTTCGTGTCGTTTTCTGTTGTCAATCAATCAGAGTTATGAAAGTCTGTTTTATGACTCAGGCTCTGTTTCTAAGATTTTTTGAGCAATATTTGACAAACATTGTGTTTTTCCTCTTACTGGATTTAGTTCAAATCCATCCCTCTCTTGTGAACGGTCCGTGAACGTCCGTGTCTTACTCCTGTGAGTTCATAGGGTTTCCAAAACAAGAGTTTCCTTCTGCTATTTACAAACACAAATATACTCTCTTTATTATGTTATTCAATCCCTATCAAAAAAAATTATGGAGAACTTTGCAAAATCTCAAGAGATAGTACATCTTGATATGGAGAAAGACACTCAAGAACGCGAGTCAATTCAAGAGCTGGTTCTAAAGAAGATGCTTGAAAGAAAGGATTACAACTCCTGGATTGATGATTCTGTCAAGGATTTAACTCGTTTTCAGAACGATTCAAAGGTTGAGTTTGCGAATCTTCAACTGCAAATAAACCAACTTTTAGATGGTCAGGCCAGAATCCTTGCTAATCAGAATATTCTGATACGGAATCAAAAGAAGCTCATCATGGACTGTGTCAAGGATATACAACTTGCTCGGGTTGTTGATTGTAAAGTTAGTGTTCTAACTCACGAGCATGGTGTGTCTACGGTCAAGAGAATAAAAAAACTCATTGATACCTTCTTTGACGGATTCATTGAAAGGTATGAGGTTCTCAATGAACTGTGATTTTATTTTGTCTAGTAAATCTTCTTTTCATGTTTTATTTAGAAGAATAAGTAGAGTTTGGAATAGTCATTATTGTGATTACACATAGCTATGTCCAACGTTTTCATCTTCATGTTTTTAGGTTTATTTTCTTAAATTATAAAAAATTATTTGGATATGATTTTTGCAGTATTAATCTTTGTGGTTTTATATATTGCAAATTTATTATGGAATATGTGTGTTTGCGTCCGTGAACTATGATTGTCCCATACCTTGAAAAGTTAAGTCTTTCATATGTCGATATCCATGTATTGATAAAAGAATGAATGAACTTTTGACATTACAAAAGTTTTAAGCCTATTATGTCATTATGCAAATATTGATGGAAGATATGATGAAATTTTGTTTACAATGATTATGTATATTGTATGTCATTGTGCAAATAGTGATGGAAAATAGAATGAGTCCTTGTCTATTCCGCAGTATTGATTTTCCCTGATTCATTTTTTATGTATATACTGTGTGGCTCCGTAAGTTCTCTTATGTCGAGCATGACCAATAGAATTGACCACACTCTTGTGGTAATTTAGTTGTGTATTTCGATTGAATTAATCATGGGTTTTCTTGTGGTTCATTTAATTGAGTATTTTTGGATTCAAATTAATATTCGTATGTGATTTGTTATGTCCAAATAAATCCTTCTTTTCTTGTGAAAGTAAGGTCGCTCTTGTTGTTCTTTCGGGAATGACATTTTATGGGGGAGAGTTCTTAATTGAACTTGTGCTTAATTGCCAAATCTTTTTGGGGAGTGCGGCTGTGGAATATTATAGGGGTTATCTTGTATATTTATAAACTCCTTGATGAATGCATTTAGCTTCGACTATATGATGGCATCTAAAAAGTTGATATGTGCTTGCTTTTGGTCATGAAATGTCTCTATGGAAATTTCATTAGGATCCCACTAGTTTTCATACCTTTGCCAATTTTATTGACAAAAGGGGGGAGAATTAATGTGTAGTTCACACTACAAATACATATGGTATTCGGATCATTATGTAAGAGGGAGTGGTTTCCATGTGAGATGGAGTATTGACTAAGGGGGAGTGATACATATCACCATAGTATTGTTGTCAAAGTTGTGATACAATTGAACTTTGATGTTGTATAATAATACTATGACACTGTATAACAATGATTGAGAATTCTTGTTTTCTCATTGTTATGACTATGGATTTTCAACAACGGTGATACTAAACTTACAACCTTTGGGATCATTGGAGTACTTGGAAGTGACGAATATTTCGAGTAATGTTGAAGAACCAAGAAGATCAGGCATGTGGAAGAGAAGCTACAAAAGTTTATTTATCTATTTTTGTATTCCATATGTATTGATAGTTTTGTCACTAAAATTGAAAAAGGGGGAGATTGTTAGAGCACTGCTCGGTCGAACTCGCATGCGTTTCTATCTCAAGCATGTTTGTCAATGTTAGTGATCAAACTATAAGTCTTGATTTCTAGTCTACTTATTGCTAAGTCTCGGACTGGGATAGAAAGTGTAGTTGAGCTCAAGACTCCATGGCGATCATCATACAAAGACGAAGAACTACTCAAGGAACTGGTGGAACTTCAACGACTAAAAGGTACGTGTAGACTTGAACTTATCTATCACTCAAAAGTCTATCTAGTCTATCTCCTATCTTGAGATAAAAGTCGTTTTCCTATATAGACTTTGATTATACACATTTGCTATTTCGAGCCGAGTTTATCTCGCCTATCTATTTCTCGAAATATGTGTTGGTAAGCTTTCGTTTTGGCCAAGTTCATCTTTACTAGTGACAAAAGTCATGTTAAGTTTCAATCACTTGAAAATGGCTTTGACGAAAAAATGGTTTCTGAACAACAACTATATAACGTCCTCTAAGAATGTTTCAATGATTGAAATGAGAGTTTAGGTTATATAACCATGGTTGGATATAAGCATTGTGTGGTAACTCATACATGTATAAGTCCTTATTCCTTGAACCAAAGTATGCGTACTTTGCTGCTCAGGAAAACCGGAACAGAGTCCGCGAACCCAGTCTGCGTACTGTCGGAGGTTCTCTTCCCGATAAAATCTGCTGGAGTTTGTGAACTGTTTACAAACTTATTCCTGGTACTTAAGTCCGCGTACCAGTCCGCGTACTTAAGTTGGTTATTTTTTAAAAACGATTATTCGTGAACTTAAAATGCAAGTTTGCAAACCGTGTCTATAAAGTTCATGAATCGATTCGAGTGAATCAAATAGTTTTTGTTTCAATTGTGTATATTATAAATATCTAAGCAATTGAACAACTCTCTAACTAGTTCATTTGAGTCATTTGAACTAGTTGTGGTAAAGAAGAATATGATTGATATGAAAGTGCTCATATGGCTAACCATTTGGTTAACTACTATTGAACCAACTAGATGTACATGTTATGGTACGGTTACACAAACCTAGATAAACGTGCATTTCATTTGTGTATAATAAGCTAAGTTTCGATCTAACGGTTGAAAGATATTAGATTGAATCTAATCATGTGTTTTATCTAACGGTGATTATTGAATGCTTTGTTACTAAGCTAACATTGATTGTGAACCCTGATTTAAAAGACTGTATAAGGGAGAACTCTAGCAACTGGGAAACCTAATCCCCACACCTCCTGTGTGATACTAGTTGTATTATCTAGAGTCGATTCTCCTTTAACCTTAGGTTTCTAACGAGACCCTGTAGGTTAACAACTTGAAGACTTCATTGGGATTGTGAAGCCAGACTGATACTACTTTCTCGTAGTTGTGTGATATAATCTTGATGTTTCTATCATACTAAGTACAATCATAAGGATTGGTTTGAGACTGATTTCTCCGATAGGCAAGATATAAAAGAAGTCACAAACATCTTCGTCTCATCGTTTGTGATTCCACAATATCTAGTTTCACCATCATACGATTTAGATTATTGTGAGGTGATTGATAATACTGAGTTGTTCTTCGGGAATATAAGTCTGGTTTATCAATTGGTTAATGTTCACCTTGATTTATCAAAAGATGGAACAAAAAATCATAGGTATTTCTGTGGGAGACGGGTTTATCTATTACCGTTGACTTTTCTGTGTGATACAAATTTGTTTATTTAAGAATAAACTCAATATTGGAATAAGTCATAATTTTTTCGGTCCTGTCTTAAGGAACTTACCTCCATATAAGAATAATTCGTAATATTATATAGATAATATAGGTCATATCGTACATCAAAGTTTAAGACGAAAAGACTATTTTAACCAATTTGAAAAATCCTTTTACTCTTTAGCGGGTGTAATGTTTTTTTTGTACGACTCATTCAAATATTTTAGATCATATGATTTTATTTATCAATTTTCCATATCATTGTTGAATTTTTTGTGGATTGTGTTACATAGCAAACTTCGTATATTTGACTAATACATGTGAAAGTAAACAAAATTTATGTTTTCCTAGGTATTATCTAGGTACATTGTGTTGCATATAAAACTTCTTATATTCAACTTGCGTATCCTACATGTGAAACTAAACAAACTTTAACTAATATTTGTATTGCCTAGGTACATTGTGATGTTTGTTATACGTAATTATGTTTTCTCCTAGATACATACATATCAAATTTGTATTGATCGTTTCAAGGTAGACCTCTATATAAGAATAATCTCCATATAAGAATAATTTCTTGTGGTCCCTAGGATATTCTTATATAGAGGTTCTACTGTATACGACTTTTATCTCAAATAGGATATAGAGTAGATATACTTTTGAGTGATAGGTGAGTTCAAGTCTCCGCATACCTTTTGTTGATGAAGTTCCACAAGATCCCTTTAGTAGTTATTCGTCTTCAATCGATGAACGTCGTGAATCCTAAATCTCAACTACACTTTTTATCATAATCCGAGACTTATCTATAAGTAGACTAGAAATCAAGACTTATAGTTTTGGTAACTAAACTTGACAAACAAGCTTGAAATAGCAACGCTTGCAAGTTCGACCGAGCATTGCTCTAACATTAATATCGTTCTTCTTTTCCATGGATTCAGAAATATTTTTGTGTTTGATTGATTATATTATTGGCATAAGAAACTTACACAAATGAAAAGAGAAAAATGAAAATGTATGTTTTGCATAAAATGCCATGAGAAAGAGTTTGAAGTTTGAATCTCTTTAAATTTCAGAAGAATGTGAAAGTAATACTGCAATCTTTTCTCCTTGTTCTTGGTGTTTTCCTTTGTTCTTGAGAATAATAAATAATCCAAGAAATATGATTATAGGTTCAATAATATTTGATTATCATCATTGCATTCCCTACTATCAAGAATTTAAGGTTGTACTTGTTGGGTAAAAATTAGCTTATTAAGATCATAGAAATATTTTTACTTGAAAAGACCATTTGGGTCAACCCTTATTTGCATTTGTGGAGAAAACACGCAGCGAAAAATGGCCAGAAAATGAATTCATAACGACTGACCACATGATTAATCTTCCGTGCTGCGGTCAATACCCCTTCAACTTATTTCGGATAATACGGAGGACTTTATACGTTATAATGACAGCTTTGCTAGCGATGATATTCCCATTATTCAACGAATTTGTTGGCTTCATCGGTTCAATGTCATTCTACCCATTGACTGTTTACTTCCCGATCGAAATGTACATTGCAAGAGACAAGATACCGAAATTCTCAGCTACATAGATATGGCTTAAGGTGTTAAGTTGGGCATTCCTTGTTGTCTCACTTGTTGCTATGGCCGGTTCTCTTCAGGGTTTATTTGAATCTTCCAAGACCTATAAACCCTTCAAAAACAAGTATTAGCTTATTTTACATTCAAGCATTATATATAACAAGACTTCTTTTCAGTATGAAAGATTGTTGGGGAAAACCCCAAAATGCAATAGAAAAAAAGTTTTCAGAAGGAAAAGAAAAATGTATATCGATAATGATGATGTTGTTGATGATGAAGATTGAAAAAAAAAATCTAACTTGTGGTATTTCAAGTTATTTTTTCCATTTTAGTACTGTCAAGTCTTGGTTTGTAATTGCTAGTATAAGAGTGTTGAGTTCGGACATGGATGTGGATTTTTATGCACTCATCTCATAATCAATTAAGAGTGTATTGACTGGTTTTTTGCGTGGTATTCAAAGCAATTCACTTCTCTTTTCAATATTCTTGTCTTCCTTCCTCAACGATTCAAAATAGAATTATTTCCCCGGACATTATAAAATTGTCAGAACTGAAGGAGGTACACATTTGAAAGTGTACTTTGTTCTGGAGTATTATAAAGGAAAATAAATAAAAAATAAATAGTTTATTCAAGTAAAAATGTTTCTATGATCTTAATAAGCTAATTTTTACCCACCGAGGACAACCTTAGATTCTTGATAATAGGGAATGCAGTGACGATAATCAAATATTTTTGAACCTATAATCGTACTCCTTGGATTATTTGTTATCCCCAAGAACAAAGGACAACACCAAGAACAAGGAGAAATGATTGCAGTATCACTTTCACATTCTTATGAAATTGGAAGAGATTCAAATTGCAAACTCTTTCTCATGGCATTGAATGGCATTTTGTGCAAAACACACATTTTCCTTTCCCTCTTTTCATTTGTGTAAGTTTCTTATGCCAATAGTATAATAAAACAAATATAATAATCTTTTTGAATCCATGGAAAAAAAGAAGGATATTTGTACCAACAACTTAGCTCCACTCAGTCAAGAAGCTGAAACTAATGAATGTTTGGTAAGCATGTTTTGATTCTTCCCTGGCCTTTGTTTCCAATTTCTTTGTCTAAAATGGGTTGTATTTGGAAACTAATACTCTCTTTGTTATTATGATGATGATGACTATCATAGACAAAGCAAAGAATATAAAAATCACACTCTTAAGAGAAAGAATCAACAAGCTACTAGGCGTCTGAATGACGATGTATCTTTTGCATGTCAGCATTGCACAATATCGATCTTTCAATGGACATATGCACCTCCACCCATTATCTTATGCAAGTCAGCGTTCTCACATACCTCTTTGTTGAAGAATTTTTTCCAAATGTCTTCATTTTTCCTACTGTATTCAATCTTCGAGGATTATTCAACGATGACTGATTCTCAACTACCGTACTATAATCCTAGTCCGAGACTTGTTAGTAGACTAGGAATCAATATATAGTATTGTACCATCTAATATTGACAACAAGCTTGAGATAAAAAAAACTTGTGAGTTCGACCAAGCGATGCTCTAACTATCTCCCCCTTTGTCAATTTTAGAGATAAACTACCAATACATATGGATTCAATACAATAAACCTTTAAGATCAAACATCCATCATGCCTGATTAATTGAATCGATCCTCAATATCTGCTTGAATTCGTCGTTCTTAAATTTCTTCTATGGTTCTGCATATGATCGTTTAAGCACCTTTGTTGTTGAAGATCCGTAGCGGTAACAACTTATGAGAACACTTGTTTAGAGCTTTTCTTGAATAAAAAGTCAATCTACTCACTGGTTGTTATATTGGTGCATAACATTTTTACCTACCTCAAAGTCCAATTATACCGGAACTTTGAAGTAATACAACAGTGATATATTCTCCCACTTAGTTTACTTGTCTCTTTTGTACAATGAGTGAAACCTACAACTTGCGAATCACTCCCCCTTATAAATAATTTCCACCCTTTTTTCCAACAAAAATTGGCAAAGGTTAAAAACATGGGATCGTAATGAACTACACAAAAGAACTATCGAGACTAAAGATAACATGCCAAAATTTTAAGAGGATTTTACTAAGTAAACTTAGCGTCTTCATTAAGGAGAGATAGAGGTAAATCATCTCTTATAATTCCAAAGCCACACTATAAAAAAAGATTAACAATTAAGCACACGTTAAAAATGAACTCTACCCATTTGATGTCATTCTCAAGAGAACAACATGGGTGATCTTTCTTTAATTATAAGCGAAGGAGTTCTTGGAAATTTTTTATCCCAAATATTTCTCTCTTCGCCATTTACGAACAAAGAAAATAAAAACAACTACCTTAATGTTAGAGGCACTAAGAAACATTACTTTCATGAGAAAATAATATCGACAAAAAAATTTCTCTAGTCCAGTTGCGAACAAAGAGCATAATTTCAGCGACATGACTCAAGAATTATATCTTCTCTACCATGTACGGATATAAAGATTAAAGTTCTCGATATTAATCCATACCCGTTACGATTTAGGGAGAAAACATGACCACTAAGACCATCTTATGAAATTCTTTCAATATATTCAAAAAATATAATGGTTGGAAGATCAATATTGCAATTCTTAATATGGTTTTCTCCTCCTTATCCAGTTACGAACAAAAAGAGTTAAGAGCTTAACCTATGAGAACATATGAAGTATTCGTTCTAATCACCAGAAATACGATAACAAAGAATAAATCTTACAAGTTGATTTATCTCCTCTTGGTCTAGGAAGATATAAGTTGCACGTATCTAGATTTTTAAGACTAGCCAACAATTCCCTATTATCTTCTATGACTTTCTCCCCGATTTTGGTTTTAAAGCTCAATGTTTGAAGATTCACATCATGGATGCTGGCACAAAATACCTTTGTAAGAACATAAAATCCTTCACCATGTCCTTCAAAGATATCTCCAAGATTATAGTCTTGAAAAAAATATATTTGACCACCATCCATATACTCCCTAACAAATTTCTTCTCAATTATGAAACCTCTAGAGAGAATTTTTTCATAAACTTTGGAGCATTTTTCATCAACAAAAGCAATCTTAGAAGATGTTTGATTGCGTGGTTCTCCTTTTTCCTTAAGAGTAATTTCCTTTTGTAGAGAGACCTTAACCATTTTCTTAGGTTTCTTAGCATTCCCTTTAATTTTAACTATACTTACTAAAAATAGTAAATTGCGAAGAAGAGCAAGGAAGAATGCACCGGCCAAGACTTTTGGAGAGTGATTACCTCAATTGACACAATCTTTGTTGAATAAATTGATTCTTATTAAAATGATACCAAGATTGTAAAAGATGGACTCCAAAATTAGGAGAAACATCTTATGATTATGTAACCTAGGTTTTATTCTCCACATGGTACGTGAGTTTTTGAGGAAGAAAAAGGTTAAGGATATTCACGAGATCATGAACCTTATAAATGTCTTAAGAGGCTTAGACAGTTACATATCCGATAACTATTTTTGAGAAAGAATTTTCAAAAAAGGTTCTTTCTAGGGAATCTTTTCTCAAAATTTACATGCTATCACTGAGACTTGCAGACATAAGTTTTAATTGATGAGTGGGAACTCAAAAAAAATTGTGATATATTATTTGTAAGTTGATATGTAATCCCTCAAGAGAATGATCATACCCAGATGAATAATGTTACCCAAAATACTTCTGATATTCTAAATGGACAACATTAGGAAATTTTGGTTTTCTTTGAAACATAAAATTAAGTTTAAATATCAACTTGATGATTAGATGATAATATAAGAACATGTCTATTCTTAACTAGTTAACAAAAAGTCTCGTGGATTCTGTTCTCGTCTCTTTCTTATGAGTCAGATAGGCAAGGAGAATTTTTATCAAGATCATAAGAATTGTTAACCCACATTAAGTCGTTACGTTTTAAACTCACTGTTAGATGTGGTGGCACCCAGGTCAAAATTGACTTTCTTAAATAGACACATGTGCATAGGAGACAATCATAACACTACACATGGATTTGTGTCGTGATGCGTGTCGTAACCACAACAAATTAATTATTATTTTACTACCTAATTAACAAGTAACATAGTGTAGTCAAGTTTGTTCCCACGAGGAGCACGAGGTTTTAGTTGTCTTATAATGTCACAAAAGGGGGGTTTTGGTTTTAAATTTTATAAAGCAAAAGAAAATAAACAAAGCAATTAAAAGATAAAGGAAATCAATAAGAGAAACAAGATGAAGGAATCCTTCTTCGTTTCAAAACAATGATTCAAGTTATGTTCTTTTCCAATTTTTATTAGTCATGGATTATCACCAACCGTAGGATAGCAGGTTACTTAGCTAGCCCCAAAATTCCTCGTTTCACTGAGTAACAGGTCCGCTCAGTTATCAGATTATATTCAAAAGAACCATCTTGAGGTTCGCTTACAAGATGTAATTCCCCAAATGCATTAAGATTTATGAATTTAGGTTTAGTACTAGTAGTTAAACTCGGTTCACTTGGTTCACTTTCTAGCGTTATTTTCACACACAATTTATCCACAGAATCCCTCTACAAGGTCTCGTATTTTCTACTTGTGTAAAGTGTCGAGAACGATTACGTATTCCCTAACTTCTACTAGCTTTAGGTTGAGTTAACAAATCAATTTAGCGTGCACTCTAAATAATCTATCAAACAACCATGAATGTATAAAAATTCCTATTAGTAAAAACAAACGATAATCATGTGAAAAACTTCAAGGTAGATTTTAAAACAAAAACTCAAAACATGTCAAGAACTAGGAATTCATCCTCAATCAATAATAAAATTAGCTACTCATGTTAAGGAGTTCACACAAAGAATAAAGAAAAGAGAAGTGTTGTGTGTGTAGAGGTGTAGAAGTGTATCTGAGAGTTGCTAAGATGAGATTTGTTTCCTCTGTGAAGAACAACTATAAATTGAGTTGTTGCTGTGATAATCAAATGGGTTTTGGTAGAATCGGTTAGGGTTTGAAATAGACACAGATTTGAGCAGAATTGAAGAACATGGGTTTGATTATTGTTGATGTTGGTAAAGTGGAATGGATGAGTTGGAATTGATGCTGCAATACCAAGAACAGACGGGTGAATCTCTATAGAAGCAAAGAATGACAGAGCTGAATGAATGAAATAATAGATGTATGTTTAGGATGTTGAATGAATTTGCGGGAATGGAGCTGAGCTGAGAAAGGCCTGAAAGAATGGCCGGAAATGTCAGGAAAACAGCCGAAACTCGGCCAAATTTGCAATCCAGCGAGTCAACTCAGTGACTAAGACCAGTTAGCTGAGTAAGACTTGCTGATTCGACGTCTGACTCCCTCCTCTCCTGACTCTATTGACTAACGGAAGACCGTCAGTTTGACAGTTATTTTTAACGGAACTGTGACGGAATATTCCCTCGGCTGTAACAGTATCTCAGGTGATCGGCAATGATTTTCCCGGCAGAATTCCGGTGGTACCAGGGAATTTTCCGGTGATCCAATATGTGCAGAATTTTGTGAAGAGTATTCTAGACTCATGGGTTTGAGGAATTGGACTTGAATTTGGAAAGAGAAGATGGAAGATTTGAGAAAGACTTGGATTTAGAAGTGGATCTATAAAGGGAAAGAGATTCTATTCCTAAGAGGATTGCAAGCAAATTGAAGCCTATAAATAGAGAAGTTCTCTACTTTTTTATATACACTTCTACACCTCTACACACACAAGACTTTTCTTTTCTTTATTATTTTTGTGAACTCCTTAGCATGAGTAGCTAATTTTATTATTGATTGAGGATGAATTTGTAGTTCTTAACATGTTTTGAGTTTTGTTTTAAATCTACTTCGAAGTTTTCACATGATTATCGTTTGTTTTTACTAATAGGAATGTTTATGAATTCATGGTTGTTTGATAGATTATTTAGAGTGCATGCTGGATTGATTTGTTAACTCAACCTAAAGCTAGTAGAAGTTAGGGAATACGTAATCGTTCTAGACACTTTACACAAGTAGAAAACACGAGACCCTGCAGAGGGATTCTGTGGACCAATTGTGTGTGAAAACAACGCTAGAAAGTGAACCAAGCAAACCGATTTTAACTACTAGTACTAAACCTAAATTCATAAATCTTAATGCGTTCGATGGAATTACATCTTGTAAGCGAACCTCAAGGTGGTTCTTTTGAATAGAATCTGATAACTAAGCGGACCTGTTACTCAGTGAAACAAGGAATTTTGGGGTTAGCTAAGCGAACTTGCTATCCTACGGTTGGTGATAATCTGTGACTAATAAAAAGTGGAAAAGAACATAACTTGACTCATTTTTTTGCAACGAAGAAGGATTCCTTAATCTAATCTCTCTTATTGATTTCAACTTATACTTTTAATCGTTTTGTTTACTTTCTTTTGTTTTTAAAATATAAAACCAAAACCCCCCCTTTTGTGACATTATAAGACAACTAAAACCTCTTGCTCCTCGTGCGAATGGACTTGACTATCCTATATTACTTGTTAATTAGGTAGAAAATATTAATTAATTTCTCGTGGTTAAGTATATTTAAAACAAAACTCAAAACATGTTAAGAACTAGGAATTCATCCTCAATCAATAATAAAATTAGCTACTCATGCTAAGGAGTTCACACAAATAATAAAGAAAAGAAAAGTCTTGTGTGTGGAGGTATAGAAGTGTATATAGAAAAGTAGATAACTTATCTATTTATAGGCTTCAATTTGCTTGCAATCCTCTTAGGAATAGAATCCCTTTCCCTTTATAGATTCACTTCCAAATCCAAGTCTTTCTCAAATCTCCCATCTTCTCTTTCCAAATTCAAGTCCAATTCCTCAAACCCATGAGTCTAGAATACTCTTCAAAAAATTCTGCACATATTGGATCGTCGGAAAAGTCCCTGGTACCACCGGAATTCTTCTGGGAAAATCATTGTCGATCACCTGAGATACTGTTGCAGTAGAGGGAATATTCCATCATAGTTCCGTTAAAAATAACTGTCAAACTGACGGTCTTACGTTAGTCAATAGAATCAGGAGTGGAGGGAGTCAGACATCGAATCAGGATGTCTTACTTAGCTAACTGGTCTTAGCCACTGAGTTGACTCGCTGGATTGCAAATTTGGCCGAGTTTCGGCTATTTTCCTGACATTTCGGGCCATTCTTTCAGGCCTTTCTCAGCTCAGCTCCATTCCTGCAAATTCATTCAACATCCTAAACATACATCTATTGTTTCATTCATTCAGCTCTGTCATTCTTTGCTTCTGTAGAGATTCACCCATTTGTTCTTGGTATTACAACATCAATTCCAACTCATCCATTCCACTTTACCAACAAAAACAGTAATCAAACCCATGTTTTTCAATTTTGCTCACACATGTGTCTATTTCAAACCCTAACCGATTCTACAAGAAAACCCATTTGATCATCACAGCAATAGCTTAATTTCTAGCTGTTCTTGACAGAGGCAACAAATCCCATCTCAGCAACTCTCAGATTCACTCTAGACAGATCAAAACCCATCTTCTCTGAAATCGACGACAACTCCTTCATTTAATCTTCACATCTGCTTTTGATTTAAAACCCACCGATCCCCTTTTAAACTTCGTCTCTATCCACCAAAATAACAGAAACCCCTTTTTGTCTTCTCGATCTGATTCTCAACCAATAATTTCTCGAATCCCATCTCAATTTCATCTTGGATTTATTAGCAACATCACCAACAGCACCCACTAACAAACCCTTCTCCTCTGTTTTTCCATAGCGCCACTACACCGAGCTTCCATTAATGGCATCGGCTCATCTCTCGGTTTCATAAGCAGCATCCGCTGCTTTAACTTCAGGTGCCGAATATTGAGAGAATGTATTAGGTTAGGTTATAGTTTTAGGGCAGGATTCATACACCCAAATGTACAAGAACCACCCAGATGTAGCTCCTCTTAACCTCAGCTAGTCTGTCATTAGTGCTTATCCAAATAGAATTGCCCCTTAACCTTGGTTGGGATCCAAATAGTGTTTTCCTAGGAAATGACAACTTTTCCCTTTTTGTGTAATTTGAATGATTTCTTCTTCTTTTCTTCCGCATGACTCCAAAGTAGCTAGAAACTCAAAACGAGCATAAAATACATAATTCACACGAAAAGTAACAAAGAAAGCATAACTAGTAGATATTAACAGCGTATTCTACACCCTGTCATGTCGTAGAATCACATCTTCATAGAACTAGGCTCAACATGTCAAGAAGTATTTTTCAATGTCTTCACTACTTTAAAGATTCCATGTATTCTTTATTATCCTAGTGTATAGTATCAAGGAATATTCGGATCCCATTAGAGACACCTGATAAAACATAATATAGGATTGATCACAACAAACAAAAAATAATCACAAAAAATAATAAAAGCTACTTATTTGTTACTTGCCCTATCTCAAGATATATACATGATGTGGTGGGCCAAATTCTTGTTACCAAAAAATTTGGTGAGTAAGTAGATGCTCACGAACCATTTCAAAATGATAGTATTTGTCTCTCATGCTTAGAGCATGATCAATTGGGTGAGATTCCTCGACCAGGCTTGATACTCTCCGCTCAGTTCCCCTTTTGTTGGAGATATGATCGATCGATTGAGTTCTATATCCAATTGGAATAGTCATCATTTATGCATTTTTTCGATTTTACGAAGATGATAACATGACTTATTAGATTCAGAATGATGCAAGAAATTCACCTTGTGTTTTACCAGAGCAAGGTATCGCAAGAATTCAAGGGTATATTTAATGGTATTAAAGAGATCTCCGTATATAAAACATCCTTTATTTCATTCCTTAAGAAGATTGCGAGACAACCTTTTAGGACAACGAAGCCTAATACTACCTTTGACTTTTATCCTTTCTAAGGGAATTTATCTTTTTCCTTTAGAATTTTTTCCATCAAATATTAGAAAAGAAGCCTTAATTGAGTTGAGAGCATCTAGAGGGACTAAGCAATCTGTTGGTCCCCTAAATATAAGACTCTGAAGAATCTTTAAGGAATTCTGGTGTACGTTACAGGTGAACAAAACAAGCCTCCCAAAATTGTTAGCCATCATGGTAGTACTTGTAGGAATAATATAAACACAGACTTATTATGTCTAACAGTGTTTTTCGGATCTGATACCAATTGAAAAGCAGAGGTTACCAAGAAGACCAAAAACCTTTTTGTTCGACAACCTGTATGGACATGTAGATCCAATTAAAGATCATTGAATAAGATTTCATATAAAGTTTTTCTCTCTTTTCTCTTCCACAATCAATATTTTTATATCAAAGATACTTGAACCTGATTGTGTAGAAGAGTTCTTGGACGATCTCAACAATCAATATCCAAGATCAATCTAGTCATATTCGAATTAAGAGGATTCCAATTCTAACAAGTATGAAACTTGTAATCTATCTTTCAAGATGTGAATTCAACAAGAACAAGTCTTTTTATTGATATCAATAATAAGTGTTAGAGAACTGATCGGTCGAACTCGAAAGCGTTGTTATCTCAACCTTGTTTGTCAAGTTTAGTTGCAAAAACTATAAGTCTTGATTTCTAGTCTACTTATAGCTAAGTCTCGGATTAGGATAGTAAGTGTAGTAGAACTCTAGGCTCCACGACGTTCATCGATTGAAGACAAAGAACTACTCAAGGGAACTTGTGGAACTTCATCAACAAAAGGTATGTGGAGACTTGAACTTATCTATCACTCAAAAGTCTATCTATTTTATCTTCTATTTTGAGATAAAAGTCGTATTGCTATATATACTTCGATTATACAAATTTGCTATTTCGAGACGAGTTTATCTCGCCTATATATTTCTCGAAATATGTGTTGGTAAGATTTCGCTTTGGCCAAGCTCATATTTACTCGTGACGAAAGTCATGTTGATTATTTCAATAACTTGAAAATCGCTTTGATGAAAAATAGTTTATGAATAACAACTATATAACATCCTCTAAGAAAGTTTCAATGATTGAAATGAGAGTTTAGAACATGTAACCATCTTTGGATATAAACATAGTGTGTTCTCACATTTTTGTAAAAGTCCAAAACCGGGAACCCAAAGTATGCGTACCCGTACGCGTACTGGCGGTTGTTGGAAATCCGGGTGAGTATGCGTACTGGCAGAAAGTTCACGTCCGTAAATTTTTGCTGGAGTTTGAAAGTGAAAAACAAACTCAATCCGGTTACTTAAGTACGCGTACCCGTTTGCATACTTAGGTAGGTTACTTTTTAAAATCGGTTTTTTCATGAGCTAAAACATTTATATAATAAGGAATGCAATCTTTGCAAACCATGGCTATAAGGTTCATGAATCGATTCAAGTGAATCAAAACCGATTTTGCTTCGATTGTGTCTTGTATACTTCTATAATATCTAAGCAACTGACCAACTCTCTAACTACTTCATTTAAGTCATTTGAACTAGCTATGGTGAAGATGAATAAGATTGATATGAAAGTGCTCATATGGATAACCATTGGTTAACTATTGTTGAACCAACTAAGTGTACACGTTTAGGTATGGTTACTCAAACCTAAATGAAGTCACATTTCATTTGTGTATAACAATCTAAGTTCGATATAACGTTTGAAAGATATTAGCTTCAATCTAATCAGGTTTTCATCTAATGGTGAAATATTGGATGCTTTGTTACCAAGGTAACTTAGGTTGCAAACCCTGATTTGAAGAATATATAAAGGAAAACTCTACCAACTGGGAAACCTAATCCCCACACCTCATGTGTGATACTAGTTGTATAAGCTAGAGGCGATTCTCCTTTAACCTTAGGTTTTTCACGAAACCATGTAGGTTAACGACTTAAAGACTTCATTGGGATTGTGAAGCCAGACCCAACTACCTTCTCTGTAGTTGCATGATCTGATCTTGCTGTTTCTATCGTATTTGAGTGTAATCGTAAGATTGGATTGAGATTTATATCTCCGATAGACAAGATATAAAAGTAGTCACAAACACCTTCGTCTCATCGTTTGTGATTCCACAATATCTTGTTTCGTTAATAGATTAAGATTATTGTGAGGTGATTGATAATTCTAGGTTGTTCTTCGGGAATGTAAGTCCGGGTTATCAATTGGTTCCTGTTCATCTTGATTTATCAAAAGACGAAACAAAACTCGTAGGTATTTCTATGGGAGACAGATTTATCTATTCTTATAGACTTTTCTGTGTGAGACAGATTATTTTATCAAGTCTTCGACTTTTGGTATTAGCAACTCTTAGTTGTGGGTGAGATTAGCTAAGGGAATCAAGTGCATAGTATCCTACTGGGATCAGAGACGTAAGGAACGCAACTGTACCTTGAATCAGTGTGAGATTGATTATCTTTCAACTACAGTCCAGACTGAAGTTAGTTTGTAGTAGGCTAGTGTCTGTAGCGGCTTAATACAGTGTGGTGTTCAAATCTGGACTAGGTCGTGGGGTTTTTCTGCATTTGCGGTTTCCTCGTTAACAAAGCTTCTGGTATCTGTGTTATTTCTTTTCCGCATTATATTTTGTTATATAATTGAAATATCACAGGTTGTGCGTTGAATCGATCAATTGGTAAATCCAACCTTTGGTTGTTGATTGAAATTGATTGATCCTTGAACATTGGTCTTTGGTACCGTTCAAATTACCTCTCTTATATTTAATCGGGCTCGAAAATTATTATTTGTTTGATTGCGGATTGAATTGAGAGATTGAGATTTCACTCTTTGATATACTTTTTCTTTAGATTGAGTCTGACTGTCTAGTTGATTCTCTTGAAAGTATATTGGAGTTAGTGCATATAGATTGCTAAGCGAAATATTGGGTGAGGTTGTTAGACCCTGATCGCTATCGTATACGTCAAAAATAAATTACTTTCTCACTACTCAAACTATATAATATAGCAAGGGTAAGAAAGGATCGTTCCCACAGAGAGGACTTGGGTTGTCAATATGTTTCGGTTTCCTATAAATACCAATGGGGGGTTTTTCTGATTTTTAATAAACTAAAATAAAATAAAGCAAACAAAGAAATAAACAAGCAAATCAAATATGTAAAGATATTGGTTAAGGATTTCGATTTCATTCACTAACATGCTTTCTAACAATAACTAGAATTGATATTTAATCTCTCTTTTATCAAAGGCCCTAAGATACCTTGATCGCAAATATATCCCGCAAATCTCCTATTTTCATCAACAAACACATTAAAAGATGCGAATATGAATTCTATCTTAGAGAACAACCTAACATGTAAAAGCACTAATCAAATTTAATTCCCTAGATGCATTAAGTTCTATGAAATAAGGTCAATCAAAGCAATCGAACGTGTAAAAGCACTAATCCGATTTAACAAAGGTTATGACTCACTTGTGACTACTAGGATGTATCACTACAAGCAATAATCACAATAATGCTACTTGTAATCAGGAATCTATCACTTTTGCGTATAATAAATCCTAATCTTGCAATAGAGATGAAAACAAACTCGATTGATTCTAGACTCAACCAAACAAACATTCAAATCATGTAACAATATTAATGGTGAATCATAAACGATAATATGGAGACAAAACTAATTCATCATAAAAACCCATATTTGGAAATCCAACTTATTCCTTAAACCAATGATAAAATTAAGTACTCATGTTAAAGAAGTTCATCACAAGAATGAGAAAAAGTTTCATGTTTCTAAACCCTAGAACAAAAGTAGAGAAAAAGATTCGCCCCTTGTTGTGTTCTCACAAACTTTTATAGTGCTTTTAAATTCGGCCTTCGACTCCTAAATCTCCCGAAGCCCATATGGCAAGCCCATCAAAATAAGTCCAAGTTCTTTTCTGGGTTGAATCGTAACAGGTGAGTCAACTCACCAGTAAGAAATTCTGACCGAGTTCTGGAAGTTTTCTGACCATTTCCCGGCCGACTCCATGCCATTTCTACAGCTTCCCTGCATCGACTTCAATTACATTCATTCACCCTAAGCATACATCTATTTCAGCTTCACCATCTTCCTCTCTGCAGCTCAATTCAGGGAACTCAACACTTCTAACCCTTCAAACACCAACTCCACAACTTCAACTGTAACAACAACTTCATTCTATCTCAGGTACTCAAACGCATTAGCTCCAGAGATTCGAGCCATCCCTTCTCAGCACCATCACCTGTAGCTTCATACTTCCTAGCCATTTCATCCCAAAGCCACCATTTGAATCGCAGCTGTAACAACACTTTCTTGTTGGTTGTATATCTAGCCAACTGCAATCACTAATCCATGTCCTAGTTTCTCCAGGCAGCAATACTCTTCCATCTGTGGCTCCTTATTCATTCAGCAGCACCGCATCATACCAGTTCCACCTACAATTCAGTTCAGGCCATAATACACACCAACACACTTGATCCAGTCTCCATCTCGAGCTGCACTTACTCAACACAACCTGCACTTCTGCAACACAGCCAATCTTCCAGCCTTCCCTTATGCTCATACATTCAACACACATTCCATTTCCAGCTCATCTTACCAACTCAGACTTTCAGTCTTCCATAGCCTCACTGCAACTACACTTCCGTACCCGCTTCCTCACTGTTTGAGACCATTACCACCATTACTCCATCTCAGATTCTGCATCACCAACTCAGTTCCCTACTTCTCTTCAAATCCACTCTTCATGCACCTACACCATAATCCATTTCACCATCGTTCCGTCATTCTAGCATCAATACTGTCAGCTCCAAAATCACACCTACAATGTCCTTGGCAGCCATATCAACTCTTTCGTCACTGCGACAATCACCATCCATCGCAACAACCTTCATTACCAGAATAACCAACAGCTGCAACTCCATACCTTCTCGTCTCAACCACACTGTCACAACAACTTAAGCTCACCTGCAATCAGTCCCGCTTGACTGCAATCTATGCCATTTCTCATTAGCTTTCAGCCGTGAATGCACCAGCAGGACCATCTGCATCTCTCTGTACAACTTCATGAATCACCACCACTGCCTTCACTACCATTTCCGTCTCTTTGTTGACTGCAATTGCTACAGGTCCTACCAACAACTGCATCTCTAATTCTAAATCATGCCCTGCCTGTATCAGCATTGAGTCGAGACATTGCAGAAGCAAAACTCTGCTCGTCCAATTTCTTTCTTTCTCTGTTTCCTGCACTATGAACCCTTGGACCCAAATACTTTTCATTCATCCATTTAACTTCTGCAACATCTAATTCAGGCTAAACCCATCCTTCTCATCACATCAAACATTCATAACCTCCACCAATTCTTCTTCATCTCAGCTCAAATGAGCTTTCAATCTTCATTCCCTGTCATAAACCCATTCTAACTCGTATTAGAACCAGACCAACTCCAGCAGTAACACCATCAGATTCACTCCTATTCTGCTTCAAGACCCATCTGGCCAGAGCTCCACACAGATTCCTCCATAGCAGCATAGTTCTTATACTTCGATTCCATTTGTACTACTCAACCTCATCTCCTCAAATTCTTCACTGCCAACAGTTGACAGCATCAGCTCAGCAAACCCCTATCGATTCATTACAGCCACACATTCAACAGCATCCCCCTGAGTTCAATTTCTTCATCTGATTTTACAGAAATGGAAAACCCTAACTACAACCACCATTTCCTTCTACCAAATCTCAATTCAGTTCAAACCCAGTTGTAGAACCATTTGAACTCCTAAAACCCCTCTTTAATCTTCACCATTTCTTCTATCAGCATCACGATCCAGTGATAGCAGATTCGTTTCTTCTTCATTTATCATCGAACTTCAATAACTTGACCCATCTCCCTGTAGCTTCACCGCATCTGATCTCAACTAAGATACAGTCTAAATACAATAAGTCTCTCAATCTCCATTTCTCTTCATATTAACGGAGCCGCCATACTCATCTCTCTTTCCTTTGAGTTTAAAACAAAATGATTGAGAAATACATTTCTTCTCAATTTAAGGGTTGGTGTAATGATGAGAATAAATTGTAGGGTTGTAGGAAATGAAAGTGATACAGCTACCCAGGTGAGGCAGCTAAGGGATACCCAGATTACTCTAGGCACCCTAAGAGTTGATAAGAGCCACCAACAGTATTGTTATAGAAAAGTTGTTATCCTCCGCTGCACTCCAGATAGTTCTTGCCTGCGCAGTGTCGCCTCTGTCCTTTTGCTCCAAATGAATGCTTTATTTTTCTTTGAATGCTTCCGCCAACAACAACCGTCTTTTACTTCTCAAATCCACTTATTCTCTTCAACTTCTTTTCATCACTAAAGTTGTCATGCTTTTCAGACAATATTTGCATCACTAAAGCCGACAAGATTTTCAGATAGAGTTAAAGAAATAAAAGTAAATAATGAGAACTAATCAGCCTCCAATAGCAGTTGCACTTGGAATGACACTTTTTCCCCTTTTCTTCTTCTTTTGTTCCAAATGACTCCAAAGTACCTAAATATCAAAACAAACATAAGATACATAATTACAAGAGAACTTAGCAAAGAAAGCATAAACAATAGATAAATATCAAGGTGTTTTAGACACCTATCAGACCCCCGCTTTTTCAATTGGTATCAGAGCAGGCAAAGACGTTTAAGACCTCATAAGTCTGTTTTTGTAGCAATCTGATTATTATGGATGAGTATATCTCTAATAACGTACCAGTTCAGAAATTACCAGATGATTCTGAAAGCTTGGATTCACCTGAGAGAACTGTCACATCTAAGTCAATATCTAAACATTTTCTTGATGTAAAAACTGTTGATTGGGGAACACTCCTAGAAGAACAATTGGATGAACTTTCTGATGAAGGTGATTCAGATATTTATAGAGATGTTGATGAGGAAGTCTCAGAGTATGTTAAGTTTTTGGATTCTTTAAAAATGAAGAAGATTACAACTTCTCATGTCACACCTCTTCTGACTCCTCTCTGTCAAGAAAACAAGAAATTGAAAAGGATTTACGGAGGTCTTTATGGTCGGAATCGCTCTCGCGAATCGCTCCTCAAAGATACCGAGGAAAACCTGAGTAGAAAGTCATTTGAATGTGATCGTGTTTATCAAAAATACTTCCTGTTGGAAAAGAAACTTGCAGAAATTGAAGAAATAATCAACTCTCAGCAAGCAAGTTTTGATGATAGAGAAAGCGCTTTTCTCGCTCGAGAAAAATGCCTTGAGGCTGATTTAGCTGCTGCTCTTGATAAATTCAAGATGTTGGAAGATGACTTGAAAAATTTCAATACTAGTTCAAGCAAATTAACCACTATGCTGGGAGCAAGTAAAAATCATCGTGATACACGAGGACTGGGCTATAAGGGAATAGATGCTCCAAGTATTAGCAAAGAGGTAAAAAATTTCAAGGCTAGTGATTCTTGTCAACAAAAGGTTTCCATTGATGGAAAAAGTGAAATACCTTCACCGGCAGTTAAGGTTCAAAAGAGAAAACTATATCAACCTCCAAAGTCAGCACACACAGATAGAGGTAAGAACATTCCTTATGATTGAAACTATTACGGAAATAAAGGTCACCTGGAAAGGAGATGTCATTCCGTATAAGGAATGAGAAACTTCATGATGTTCTTGTTTGGGCATCACAAGAAGTTGTGAAACAAATATCATATGTTAAAACTAATCCACTTAACGTTGCACGTTGTAACTGTCCAACCTTTAGGCAAATGAATCAGTGCTGTGATAAACCTAGATTTGCCTATAAACGTCCTACAAAACTTTTTCACAATTGTAATGGTTATCAAAAGGATAACTTCGCAAAGACGAAGACAAGATCCGATGCTCCCAATTGGAGAAAGACTAACTTGCAAAAGAATAGTAAATCCAATTATCTTCTGAGAATTCTTGAAGAGAGTAACGTAAAGATGGTTCCGGTTGTTCCTAAACGCACTCGAAAGTGGATACCAAATAAATTCAATGATGTTTTGAGTGTGAAAAGGAATGATCTCCCAGAAAATTCCATGACTATGGAGAAGGCAGTATCCATGATGTTGGAACTTAAAAATTTCTTTGGAAAGATGGATTTGGATGTGAAAGGTTCTAAAAGCGATCTCTTTCATGATAATCTAAAAGTCACTTGTGGTGATCAAGACACTGTTCATCTCAACACAACTTTATTGTGTTGTAAGTGCATCCTCACCAAGGAATGCCCTTCTACTTATATGTCATTGTGCAAATAGTGATGAAAAATAGAATGAATCTTTGATTATTCCGCAGTATTGGTCATTTCCTGATCCACATCTTTGTGTATATACTTTGTTGCTCCGTAAGTTTTCTTATGTTGAGCATGTCCAATTGAATTTATCATTTTTCTTGTGGTTAATTCAATTAAGATTTTTGGATACAGATTCATGTTTCATGAGATTTGTTAATGTCCAAATAAATCCTTCTTTTCTTGTAAAAGGAAGGTCGCTCTTGTTGTTCTTTCGGGATTTTATGGGGGAGAGTTCTTAATTGAACTTGTGCTTAATTGCCAAATATTTGTGGGGAGTGCGGCTGTGGAATATTATAGGGGTTATCTTGTATCTTTATAAACTCCTTGATGAATGCATTTAGTTTCGGTTATATGATTGCATCTAAAAAGTTGATATGTTCTTTTCTTTTGGTCATGAAGCGTCTCTATGGAAATTTCATTAGGATCCCACTAATTTTCGTACCTTTGCCAATTTTATTGACAAAAAGGGGGAGAATTAATGTGTAGTTCACACTACAAATACATATGATTTTCGGATCATTATGTAAGGGGGAGTGGTTTTCATGTGAGATGGAATATTGACTAAGGGGGAGTGATGAATATCACCATAGTATTGTTGTCGAAGTTGTGATACAATTGAATTTTGATGTTGTGTAATAATACCATGACACTGTATAACAATGATTGAGAGCTATTATTTTCTCATTGTTATGGCTACGGAACTTCAACAATGATGATGCTGAATTGAATACCTTTAGAATCATTGGAGTACTTGGAAGTGACGAAGATTTCGCGTAATGTTGAAGAACCAAGGAGATCAAGCATTTGGATGAGAAGCTATAAAGTTTATTTATTTTGTATTCTATATGTATTGATAGTTTTGTCATTAAAATTGACAAAGGGGGAGATTGTTAGATCACTGCTCGGTCGAACTCGCAAGCGTTGCTATCTCAAGCTTGTTTGTAAAGTTTAGTTGCCAAAACTATAAGTCTTGATTTCTAGTCTACTTATAGCTAAGTCTCGGATTAGGATAGTAAGTGTAGTTGAACTCTAGACTCCATGGCTTTCATCGATTGAAGACGGAGAACTACTCAAGGGAACTTGTGGAACTTCATCAACAAAAGGTATGTGGAGACTTGAACTTATCAATCACTCAAAAGTCTATCTATTTTATCTCCTATTTTGAGACAAAAATCGTATTGCTATATAGACTTCGATTATACACATTTGTTATTTAGAGCCGAGTTTATCTCACCTATCTATTTCTCGAAATATGTGTTGGTAAGCTTTTGCTTTGGCCAAGTTCATCTTTACTCGTTGCGAAAGTCATGTTGATTATTTCAATAACTTGAAAATCGCTTTGATGAAAAATAGTTTATAAATAACAACTATATAACATCCTCTAAGAAAGTTTCAATGATTGAAATGAGAGTTTAGAACATTTAACCATATTTGGATATAAACATAGTACGTTCTCACATTTGTGCAAAAGTCCAAAACCAGGAACCTAAAGTATGCGTACTGGCGGTTGTTGGAAATCCAGGTGAGTATGCGTACCCGTACGCATACTGGCGGAAAGTTCACGTCCGTGAATTACTGCTGGAGTTTGAAAGTAAAAAACAAACTCAATACGGTTACTTAAGTATGCGTACCCGTTTGCATACTTAGGTAGGTTACTTTCTAAAATCGGTTTGTTCATGAACTAAAACATTTATATAATAAGGAATGTAATCTTTGTAAACCGTGGCTATAATGTTCATGAATCAATTCGAGTGGATCAAAACCGATTTTGCTTTGATTGTGTCTTGTATACTTCTATAATACTTAAACAATTGAACAACTCTGTAACTAGTTCATTTGAGTCATTTGAACTAGTTATGGTGAAGATGAATAAGGTTGATATGAAAGTGCTCATATGGCTAACCATTGGTTAACTATTGTTGAACCAACTAAGTGTACACGTTTAGGTATGGTTACTCAAACCTAAATGAAGTTACATTTTATTTGTGTATAACAATCTTAGTTAGATCTAACGGTTGAAAGATATTAGCTTGAATCTAATCAGGTTTTCATCTAACGGTGAATATTGAATGCTTTGTTACCAAGGTAACTTAGATTGCAAACCCTGATTTGAAGACTATATAAAGGTGAACTCTAGAAACTGAGAAACCTAATACCCACACCTCCTGTGTGATACTAGTTCTATAAGCTAGAGGCGATTCTCCTTTAACCTTAGGTTTTTAACGAAACCATGTAGGTTAACGACTTAAAGACTTCATTGGGATTGTGAAGCCAGACCCAACTACCTTCTCTGTAGTTGTGTGATCTGATCTTGCTGTTTCTATCGTATTTGAGTGCAATCGTAAGATTGGATTGATATTTATATCTTCGATAGACAATATATAAAAGTAGTCACAAACACCTTCGTCTCATCGTTTGTGATTCCACAATATCTTGTTTCGTTAATAGATTAAGATTATTGTGAGGTGATTGATAATTATAGGATGTTCTTCGGGAATGTAAGTCCGGGTTATCAATTGGTTCCTGTTCATCTTGATTTATCAAAAGACGAAACAAAACTCGTAGGTATTTCTGTGGGAGACAGATTTATCTATTCTTATAGACTTTTCTGTGTGAGACAGATTTGTTTATCAAGTCTTCGACTTTTGGTCTTAGCAACTCTTAGTTGTGGGTGAGATTAGCTAAGGGAATCAAGTGCATAATATCCTACTGGGATCAGAGACGTAAGGAACGCAACTGTACCTTGAATCAATGTGAGATTGATTAGGGTTCGACTACAGTCTAGACTGAAGTTAGTTTGTAGTAGGCTAGTGTCTGTAGCGGCTTAATATAGTGTGGTGTTCAAATCTGGACTAGGTCATGAGATTATTATGCATTTGCGGTTTCCTCCCTAACAAAACTCCTGGTGTCTTTGTTATTTCTTTTCTGCATTATATTTTGTTATATAATTGAAATATCACAGGTTGTGCGTTGTATCGATCAATTGGTAAATCCAACCTTTGGTTTTTGATTGAAATTGATTGATCCTTATACATTGGTCTTTGGTACCGTTCAAGTTACCTCTTTTATATTCAATCGGTCTCGCAAATTATTATTTGTTTGATTGCGGATTGAATTGAGAGATTGAGATATAACTCTTTGGTATACTTTTTCTTAAGATTGAGTCTGACTGTCTAGTTGATTCTCTTGAAAGTATATTGGAGTTAGTCCATACAGATTGCTAAGAGAAATATTGGGTGAGGTTGTTAGACCCCTGCTTTTTCAATAAGAACTTAAACTTTATGAATTAATTATGTACTACTTACATTTTTCCTATATATAATATATAAACATATGACATTATAATGCGGAATAGGAAAAATATAAGACACCAGAAGTTTTTTTAACGAGGAAAACTACACCTATAAAAAAACGGGACCTTCCTCATCTTTGAACACCACATCGTTTTAAACCGCTACAGATACTAGCCTACTATCATACTTCAGACTGAATGTAGTTGAGATTGAATTAAACCTCCAAGCAATTCACCTGCATCCTCTTGAACCTCACAAGATTTTGCGCACTTGATTCCCTTAGTTGACGTCCTTTACATCTTAAGGGTTGTTTCAATCAGAATGAATACTTTTGGTACCTATGTGCCTTTTAACAAAAAAGCCTATTCGATTTCCCTTTTGATTTTTAATCTAGGTTTGGAAATCTGTTTGCAGTAGACAAATTTCAGAAAGTCTCACGAATCCTGAACACTTACACTCAGTTAGCTGAGAAGCCTGGATTACTAACCACCTCTTAAAGACATTTCCAACAAACCAAAGAAGAGTTTAGTTATCTATCTTGAGCAATCACAAAGTCTAAGACAAATGTTAACTTTGTGATTTTTATCTATCTCGTTCCTTATCTGAGATTACGGAAACCCCAAAGATCAATAAGAATAAGATACAGATACACAAAATATCATGTAAAAGATAATCTAACCAAGATTCACGAATCCCTAAATGAAGTCTTCAAATTTCTAACCTAATTATGTTTCTCAAAGGAAGCCTAGGCTATAGAGGACGACTTTGTCTAAGAAACTAGGACACAATAGTATTAGGGATTGAGAAATAATGTTGAAAGAGTCTTTGTATTTATGATTTTCAAGGTTCCAGGTAGCTTTGAGTTCAATCTAGAAGGTTTCTTGGAATTCAAGCAATCACTTTGTCAGTTTATATGAAATTATTATTAGAAATTCATGTAAGCATGTGTGAATTCTGCCTTGAAAGTACACATAAGAACATGCATTATGGTCCAGAGATCTGGAACGTGTATAATAATGGTCCATAGTGGCTAAGTAGCCTTTGAACTTACAAGCACATAATGGTATTCATTAACACTCAAGTCTTAATCATCAATGATCCACAAACACAAAGTAACTTAGTGAATAAAGTTTGTCTTATAAGTGTCTATGAGAATTGTAGCAAAGTAAAACATAAACATATGAAATATTTGGTGTACTTCTGCTAAACTGGAACTTGAAGGTTTTCGAACCGGGATCGTAAACCTCGGATAGTTCATGAAGCCAGTACACAAGTGTTTGCAAAACTTACAGTTCGCGAAAGCCAGGCCACAAGAGTTTGCAAACCTTGGAAGTTCATGAAATTGAATGGTAGGGGTTTGCAAACCCGGTTTGCGAACCCGCCTAATTCTCGAACTCATATGTAAAAGGGTTTGCATACCGGGTTTGCGAACCCCTACATTATGCGAAACTCAGACTGACTTTGTAAACATACAAGCATGTTTACCTATCGCCAAACGGTTCTTTTTCTCATGTAATTGATTTGAAATATTCCCAATAGTCGTATACAGTTTTCCCTGTTTCTTGGTAAATTTCCAAATGATAAACTTTAAACAAAAATAGTTCTTGAACAGTAAAGTGCTTTTTACTAGGATTTTTAAGGATATAAAACATCCATTACTTGAATCATATTTCGTGAGTTTAACCAAGACAAGCTTGAACTCAAAATTTATTTTTTGATACACTAAATCTACTAAAATCATATGATATCATCTCGTAGTATAAAATGGTAAATGCCGTGAGTAAATAGGATCAATCAGTCTTCACATACCACTTTGTTGATGAAGTTATCCATTTGTGTTCGTTTGTTTTTTAGTCTTCAATTTTCGAGTGTTTTTCAGTGATGCATGATACTCAACTACCGTACTTTAATCCTTGTCTGAGGCTTGACTTTAGTAGACTATAAATCAAGATATAGTTTGGTACATCTTACATTGATAACAAGCTTGAGATATGAAAACTTTTGAGTTCGACCTAGTGATTTTCTAACACTATGATACTAAGATAATATTTGATTTAGGTTTAAAATGAGAATGACTAAAATATTTTTACAAGTGACACACACTCAACAAAAAGACATAAATGAAAACTAACCACTCATAGCACAACGACATGTGTAAGATATAGTTAATAATAACGGAAACAAACAATAAATAGATAGGGAGTGTACTCAGGCTATAAGTACAAAAATTAATATTTGATTTTTCTTTTTTCAGCAGAAATGTCCTTAAATAAAAGAAAACGAAAAGGAGAGGGTACCAAGTATACCATCAACTTTTTTCGTGGAAACCTGTGTGGGAAAACTTGTTACAATCAGTAGTATAAATCAACACATGAGATCATGTACCCAAGTTGTAGAACAAGTTTACTTGGACAATCTCACAAATAAAGATCCAAGTGTTAATCTAGTATATACCTGAATTGTATGTGAACCGAATTTCAATAATAACAAATCTTATAATCTGTATTTTAAGATATGAATTCTCAAGAATAAATCTTATAGGTTTCAACACATTCCTTTAGGCTTGAAAAGTATCTAGGTTATATAATGTACTACTTGTGATATTTCTATTATAAAGATAAACAATACAATGATGAAAATAAATAACACAAGACAAAAAAAAAATTGTTAACGAGGAAAACTGCAATGTGCATTGAAACCCAGGGATCCTGTGATGGACCAGAAAATTACGCCTGGCGCGCCATAACTCTCCCGATGCGCCATTGTGATGCTGCTTTCCGGACCTTAACACTTCGAAAATGCACGTTCATTTTCCATTGCAACCATGCTCGTGGAGCATGATGAAACTAACTTAGCTTCCACACCGTTCCAACTTACCCTTGCTCTAGGAAGGGTTTAAAGCCTTGAAGGCCGTGGCCGATGCACCTTACATGCATCACTGTCTCCCGAGTATTGTCCAGGCATACAACATGTTTTTACTTGCACATAGACCATTGACGGCCTAATTCCATCTCCCTTAGGCTCATTCAAGCTCCGCTAACCTGCGTACCGATATAGATTACCTTCCTGGATATGACCATTGTGCCAATGGTGCATGTCAACGTTGAATGCCTTGATAGGAAGTATGAGCATCCACGGAATAGAATGCAACTCGCCTAATCAAGTCTGGAAACAATCATCTCTTGCATCGAGATACTGAGCCAGATGATATGAGATGCCAATGTGCCGCAATCATCTCTCAAATAGATTATATGAGCGACAAAGTGCTGGACCGACAATGCTGCAACTCATTGTGACTGCCCACGTACCCTTCCCCACTCTAAAGGGATCAAGCACTGACCGTAGTTCATCCACGAAGGGACATCAACTTAAACCAAACTCGTTTGAAAGGCCGTGGCCAAGCAATAATGGTAATGGCCTAATCTGTATAGGTCGTTCCGCCAAAACACATCCAAAGAATTCATATTGGTCCGTGACATGGCATAGTGATGCCCATGCTTAATACGCTCCACTGGGAAGGCTGTGCAGCTGTAAATGGGACCTAAGCATCATTTATACTTTTTCGGCTAAGCTATGAAGCTTACTTGGTGCATGGTCCGCATATGCACCTTCAACCAACTATCCTTCCCTATATATGTTTTAATGACATTTTTCCAACTCAAATTGAGAGAGAAAAAAATCATTCATCAAATCCTACTTTTACTATTCATGTCCGTTGCCATATGTTTCCTGAATAATCGTCCAAGATGGTTGTACATTCAGTTCTGGCTCACAGGCCAGTTCCAATGTCCGGCCATGATGGCTGAACATTCCCTGAGCCAGGTCCAGTGAAGGGTCGTGATGGATGTATTTTCATCTTTAGCCCATAGGCCACTACAATATCCAGCCGTGATAGTTGTACATTTCCAAGGCCAGCTTGTTCTGGCCTGTTGCGATATTGGCCATAGGCCAATGACCCGCGTAATGGCGTTACTTTGTTCTAGGCCAACCACCCAACTGGCCTAATGCATCGTTTGATGCGAGTTTGGCCTTTGGCTAATATAGCTTACAACTTACACCCTCTTGGTGCCATATTGGCCTTGACCAATATGCCCACGCGATATGTCATTTTTGGCAGCGATTTTGGCCTAGGCCAATGTTCCTTTTACTACGCAACGGAAGATTTGGATGAAGGTTCATCTCAGGCCATGGAGCACCTTTGAGCATGCGCCATGCGAAAAACAAGGGGTATTACAGATCTAGTACAAAATTCGAATACCACACTGTATTAAGCACTAGGCTAGCCTACTACCAGATTTCAGACTGGAATATAGTTGGGGTCGAACCGACCATACAAGAAATTAAACTTCACTCGTTCTCTCTTGGATCCCGCAAAAACTCACGGGAACTTGATTTCACTAGCTGAAATCCTTTACAGGTTTAAGAGTCTTCAACCTAAGTGAAGACTTTTTTCTATTTTGTCTCTAACAGAAAGTCTTCAGACATATTTTTAGTTAAGGTAATTGAAATATCTATGATTATGACAGATCTTCAAGTAAAATAATATATCAAGCAAACTCAACAACCATGACAACTTACTTTCTTCAAAATTTATAGATATACCTAATCGATTCCACCTTACAAGAAAAATCGTAAACAAATCAAAACCGAAGTATTTTAGATTCTATCTTTTGGAATCACAAAGTTTGAGACAAAGAGTACTTTGTGATTTTATGTATCTTGTTCGAGAAAATTAATGAGAACAAGATAATGATAACAAGAACTATCAGGTAAAAGATAGTTTGACCGAGCTTCACGAATCCTTTTGTGAAGTCTTTCAAAGTCGTAACCTAACACAGTTTCGCCATACGAAACCTAGATTTTAAAGGACGAATCTAGTCGCAACTAGGATATATAAGTGCCAGAATTGAGATTCTAGTTTGCAAGAAGTCCTCTATTTATGTTAATGAACATGCTAGGTAGCTTACAAGGGAAGCTAGGTTCGTGAACTATTTTTCATGTTTACGAATTGCTTTGTGACCAAGACAGCTTAACTTCTCCATATAGATTGTTCATGTGAGCATGTGAGAAGTTTGCTTGGAATCACAAATAAGATTGTGCAACTGTGTATTAGTCGAAATACATGTTATGCACCAAGTGGTTCATCAAGGAACCATGGTTAAGTAGTTCTGGAACCGACAAGAATAAATTGGAGTTTAATATCACAAGACCAAAATTAGTTCGTGAATAATTATAGCGCGTTTGGATACACATCCAAAAGTAACATTTTGACTTTTATAATTTAAAAAGCAAGAAGTTAGTTTGGATGTAAAATTTCAGAACGACTTTTATAAGCAAAAAAATCAACTTTTTGTGAAGCAAAATATCTTTGCTCCTAAATTCTATTTCCGGAGAAGCATAAACACTCTCTGCTTCTGGTATCTGAACGTGCTATTAGTCGTTTTGTAACTCAAAACCTTTTTGTATTTGGTAAGTTCGCGAACTGTCCGAAACAGTTAGTGTACTCAAATACAAAATGAGATTTTGATAAAATACACCCTGCGGGATTAGTAATTGCAAAAATACATCAGTTATTTTAATAATTTCTAAAACACACTCTCCATCCAAAATTTGGTTAAGGAACACCATCACCTGATGTAACCGTCCATCAACCATGTTCAATCAACAGTTGACATGTTAAAATAACGTTGAATTTCCACATGTACCCTTTGTAGAATAAAAGATGTGTAGAGAAACATGGGTTCCCTTTCTTCCCTCCCATTCTCTTTCTCTCTAAAGAATGAATCTGCAACTCAGGAGAGAAACAAATCATGACGGTATGGATAAATGATGCAGTATAAGAACAGTAGCATCTTATGTTGACACCACCATGGTGTTAAGATTTTTCTATAGTGGTTGTTCGCGTTTGGATTTTGGTTTAGTTTTCACTCATTGTTTTTCATTATTCGAAATCATTTGATTATGAAGATGGGTAATGCAACGATGTTAGTGAATTAAAGAGGTAACAATTATTTGACCGTAATTTTCAATATTGAGTGGTTTCTAGGAACCCTAAATTTCAATATGGTAATTTTATATTGGGGATTTTTTTCAGAAACCATTATTTAAGTTTAGGGTGGTATGTTCCAATCAATTCTTGTTGCATGTATAATTAAGATCAACCCATCTTCTTAAATTTCAGCATTTTATGAAGAGAAATGAAAAATAGAGATATCCCGATTTAAGATGTAAGAATAATTATTTAGTGTTATTTAGTACTGTTAGTTGTTATAGGATTAACTATCAGAAAATGTTTGTTCTAGTAATTGTTGATATGATCAACTCATACAAGATGCTAGTGATGTTGTTGCTGAAAAAGCGGGGGTCTAACAACACCACCCAATATTTCGCATAGCAATCTGTATGGACTAACTTCGAAATACTTTCTAGAGAATCAACTAGACAGTCAGACTCAATCTAAGTAAAAGTATCTCAAGGAGTTAATATCTCTCTCTTGTTTTGATTTACTCGAGCTAATAGAAATCAGCGAGTCTTTAATCAAACACAAGGAATAACTTTGGTTCAAGGGATAGTACTTATGCACATATGTGTTTCCACAACAATACTTATGTCCATCATTGGTTATGTAATCTAAACTCTCATTCCAATCATTGAAACATTCTTAGAGGACGTTATATAGTTGTTACACCATTTCTCGTCAAAGCAATTTTCAAAGTGATTGAAACATATCATGACTTTCGTCACTAGGTAAAGATAAACATGATCGAAGCGAAACACTTACCAACACATATTTCGATATATATATAGGAGAGGGATACTCGGCTCGAAATACCAAATGTGTATAATCTAAGTCTATATATAGCATACGATTTTTTATCTCAAGAAGTAGGAGATAGAGTATATAGACTTTTGAGTGACAGATAAGTTCAAGTCTTCACATCCTTTTTGTCGAGAAGTTCCACCGGTTCCTTGAGTAGTTATTCTTCTTGTATGATGAATCGCTATGAAGTCCTTGAGCTCAACTACACTTTCTATTCTAGTCCGAGACTTAGCTATAGTAGACTAGAAACCAAGACTTATAGTTTTGATCACTATTGTATGACAACATAGTGTGAATTTTTTGTTTTATTCTGCAAGTTGTATGAAATCTGTGAAATTTTTTGGTACCTGAAATTGGTTACCATTCCTAGTAGAACTTGAGTTTCCTGCACGGTGTTGCTGATGTATGCTGCCATTTTGTTGGTTGTTATTTGTGTTGCTTAAGACCATTGGAACCGGGTGTGGTGGTAATTGAAGATTATTGTAGAGGTTATGTCCATTACCATTTCTCAGATGCTGGCACATAATTTCCCATGTGTCTTTTTCCCTCTGGCATTCAAACAAACAATGTTGGTCTGATTCTGGGGAGTTTTTGCATATTGGATAGAAATTGGTGTTTGTGATGTTTCGAGCATGGAGTGTTTCGAAAGTTGGCATACCATTGTGCCTTACTTTCCATATGAAGAGTTTTATTTTTGGTGGGCAGTCTGCTTTCCAGATTTTCTTGCACTGATCAACCAATGTTGGGTTAATGTTGGAATTTTGGGTGTTGAGTAAAATGGCATAACCAATTTTGACAGTGCAGTGCCCTGAATTTGAATGCGGCCAAACCGATTCCAGAGTTGGTGGATTGGGTATGTGTATGCTTATGATCGAGTTAGTAATGATTGGTGGGAAAATTTGCATGAGTAAATTGACATTCCAATGGAAAGCATGAGGCTCAATAAGTGAACTAACCAAATTACCTCTTGAATTGCATGTAGCAGGTAGATTCCGTTGTACTGACATCCAACTGTCTTTGATTCTGGTAGTTCTTCCATCCCCAATTTGTATAGAGTAATCGTCCTGCACAAAAAAATGCCACTTTGCAAATGTTTTTCCATGTCGGGCTGGCTGAATCCGGGGGTTTTGGGATTGTCGGGAAGACAACTCTGTTGGGTAGATATTAGCTGTGTACAAGTCATTGAACAACGTTGTTGGTGTGGTATGAAGTTTCCAGACTCTTTTCCCTAGCAGAGCATAGTTGTGTTTCTTCGACTCCCGTATGCCTAGTCCACCATTCCCAACCGGAGTGTTAGCTTTATCCCATCCGAATATATGTAGTTTTCTTGTGTTTTTGCCATGGCCCCAAAAGAAATTTCTTGCAATCATATTGATTTTTTGGTGTACATGGATCGGTAATAAATGGGAATGCATGACGTGGTTTGCCTTCAGTATTAGGGATGTATTGATGAGCAGCCTTCTACCGTCTTGGTTGAGGCACATGGACATCCATCCTTTCGCTTTTCCTTCTAGCCTTTGAAGTAGATGAGCATGGAGTTGCGCCGAGTTTCTACCTTGCTTAAAAAAAACTCCCAAAAATTTTGGTGGATTGTCAGTGGTTTTAATATTGATATTCCTATAAACCAGTTGTAGCTTCAAAAATATACATAATAAATGAAAATTTGCTTTTATGCATAATTGATCGTATATCACATTGACCGGTTATGTGTTGATGTTGAAAAACATCAAACAAAATTTAAATATATATTCCATACTCGAGTTAAGAATGAGTATGATTTCATACTCATTCTCAAATAAATTATGAATCATACTTTATCTGAGATTGGGTATGAAGTCATATTATATCGAGTATAAAATCATACTCATTTTCAACCTGGGTATACATCACACTTGGATTTATGCCATAAAAACATCAACAATCGGCATATATAAAATGTCCATATTGGCGGATTTTGAGTTGATGTTCTTCAATCACGAATAACATAAAGAACAATCGGCCGAGGTGTATGTGTACATCAGGATATTGTGCAATACAGGTTAATGTGGAGATTAATATCAACCGATTCTGGATAAATCCAGAAAACCTAAATTTCATAAAATCAACTTCGAATGTATGATTGAATCAAAACCTACTTACAAGAAATGAGTTGATTGAAAAGTATCTGAGAGGGAGGAATTCAATAGACCTGATTTAAAATTTTAAATTTTAGCAATGAGGGTAATTTGGTACTTTCACCATTTATAGATACCCCGAACCCCTTTTAGTTAGGTGGGCGAAGAAAATGACATGCCTCAAATAATTTAAGCAGATCACAAACTAGCCTGGATAAAATAAGAAAAGAATAACATAGTTTTCTTTATAATTTTAGGACACCCTTTGTTAGGATACCTTAAATGAATATAAACTGAGCCTTCTTAACTTTAAGATTGGCAGTCGTTTTTTCATGCTTTTGCATTTTGGCCGGGGCATATGTAATTGCATCACATAACGAGAAGATGGACCCAAAAATCAGGCTACTAGGTTGGTTTATTTCGACAGATAAGATTAATAATAGTAATAGAAATGAAAGTTGCCAGTTTACTAAGTTAGTTCATGATTTTAAGTCTTTTGTCTGTAACTCACAATAATGAGGCTGCGAGGACTTGGCGTCTCTATGAGAATGTTTTCGGATGCTCATAACAAGAAGTATGTTGTCACTGTGATAACATGACAACATTCTTGGATTGTCAGTCGTTTTTCATGCTTCTGCATTTTGGTTTCTTTGGAATATATTCACCTTTACTTTCAAAATATAAGAAATAGAAAATGAGAAAACAAACAAATTGTTGTTCAATAATACTACCACCGTTTTAAAATAGAAATGTTATCATTTTTTCATTTTAGCCTTAAAATAGGTTAAATTGAACAAGTGATAATATCTACTTTTAAAAACGAGTGTCATTAGTTCATCAATTTAACACACTGAGTCCAAGACATTTCTAGAGTTTTTTGAAGCATGACCAACAATCCGTTGTAGTCTAGGTGGTCAGGATACTCGGCTCTCACCCGAGAGACCCGGGTTCAAGTCCCGGCAACGGAATTTATTTTTGGAATAGAAAGATATGGGGTTAGTGTGATCTTTTTTTTTTTTTTTTTGAAACATGATCTGGTAGAGGGATTTTTGGGAATGAATATTGTTGAAGGAAGTTATGTTGCATGTTTAGCTCTCATAATTCAAGATATTTCACAGGAACTGGTGGGGGCAAGAATTCTAGCAGTAAGGTCCAGGGTGGTCACGTTCATGTTGGAAGCAGTCTAGTGGGTTAACTCAGATGCAATGGAAGTAGAAGTTCTAGGGAGTTAGGTTTGGATATTCCTGTAGATGCATGTAGCAGCTCAGATGCAATGGAACTATGAGTTTGCAAGTATGTGTGGGATAATCTTGTTTTATGTGGTTGTAGCCTTTGGGCCTTGCTTTAGCTTAAACAAAATCCTTGTTTTTCTTTAAAAAAAAAAAGAAAGAAAGAAGAAATATCTCAACTATAAAAAGGCATCCGTTTTTAGGGGCCACCCCAAAGGATTTAGGGGCCATCAATTTATACCCAGCCGAAGACTCTAGTTAAGGGGTACCCTATATGATATTGAAGTTACATAAATGCCCTTATGGTAAAACTGTATGAAAACCAAATCAAAAACAATTCTACTCATTTCAACTCTTCTTCTTCCAGTTTCCTATTATCTTTCGATTGTGGAAGGAAAAAAAAAATTCCGCTCCAAAGTCAAATGGCCCCAATTAGGTAAGAATCTATCATTTTTGGGGTTTATTTCGCTTTAATTCGGCGAATCGAGAAAAAATAATTCTAGGGTTTTCGGTTATTTATCCAGATTCGGGCGATATTCATGCTCCTTTACTTCCGAATGTAGTCGTGTTCTTCATTTCTCAAGAACATCGACAGTATTCGGGAGAAATATTTGATGGTTATCGGCCGAATATTGTTGGTCATATCTTCCTGGATACAAACTGGTAATAATCGGTAGTTTAATGAATTTTTGTCTCCCGAATATATTTAAGTAGACACACAGTATTCGGAAGTACACTCACTACCGAATATATATATATTGAAAAATCTCAAAATTTCTGATATAGGAAAAATCCCATTTTGGGGCCAGTATTTATTCGGAAGACAATATAATGTTATATACTTCCGATTATTTCAATTTCAAAATTTGAAAAGTATAAGTTTTTCCCAAATTCTGATTTTTGGGCCATCGTACATTCGGGACTTTACAAAACAATTATTCTCCGAATATAGCAAGTTCAAAACAAACCACGCCTTGGCTCTAGGTGGTTCCAAGGGCCAATATAGAATGTTAGACAGCCCATATTCGGAAGTTTGGGTAACTAATTATACTTCCGATTATTTCAATTTCAAAATTTGAAAAGTATAAGTTTTTCCCAAATTCTGATTTTTGGGCCATCGTACATTCGGGACTTTACAAAACAATTATTCTCCGAATATAACAAGTTCAAAACAAACCACGCCTTGGCTCTAGGTGGTTCCAAGGGCCAATATAAAATGTTAGACAGCCCATATTCGGAAGTTTGGGTAACTAATTATACTTCCGATTATTTCAATTTCAAAATTTGAAAAGTATAAGTTTTTCCCAAATTCTGATTTTTGGGCCATCGTACATTCGGGACTTTACAAAACAATTATTCTCCGAATATAGCAAGTTCAAAACAAACCACGCCTTGGCTCTAGGTGGTTCCAAGAGCCAATATAGAATGTTAGACAGCCCATATTCGGGAGTTTGGGTAACTAATTATACTTCCGATTATTTCAATTTCAAAATTTGAAAAGTATAAGTTTTTCCCAAATTCTGATTTTTGGGCCATCGTACATTCGGGACTTTACAAAACAATTATTCTCCGAATATAGCAAGTTCAAAACAAACCACGCCTTGGCTCTAGGTGGTTCCAAGGGCCAATATAGAATGTTAGACAGCCCATATTCGGAAGTGTGGGTAACTAATTATACTTCCGATTATTTCAATTTCAAAATTTGAAAAGTATAAGTTTTTTCCAAATTCTGATTTTTGGGCCATCGTACATTCGGAACTTTACAAAACAATTATCCTCCGAATAATATAGTCGTGTTTAGAAATAACAACTTAATCGGTAGATAAGAATTTAAGTTTTCCACCGAATGTCTTATTCGGAGGTAATACGTGTATCGTTAACAACCGATTGTAGTGCACCAATGATACGAAACCTCAACGGCCATATTTTCAAAAATTAGATCCGTTGGAACTCTAATCTATATAAGGAGGGTAACCCCTCTCAGTTATTATTGAGTAACAAATCTGAATGAAAAACCTTTTCAATGGCAAGTCCATCATCAATCGACAACATACTTCGAAGATGCAAGCGAACAACTACATCAATTGCAGCAAGGGAAGAAGAAATACAAAAAAGGAACAAACAACCCAAAAAAATTAAACCATCGTTAGTGGCAACGGAGGAGGAGGAAGAGGAAATCAAGGCTAAGAAGCGAGGTCAAGAACAATTCCATCATAGAGAAAGATTAAAACAAGTTGAGGAAGAGACCGAATGGATAAAAAATTATTACATTGTGAAAGATCTACCCAAATAACAGCAGGACGATCGTATAGTTTGGATTAACGTTTCATTGGGTCCTTTTGTTGGTAAGTACAAGAAGCCACGCCACAATTATGAACCATCCCATGTTTCTTCAAGGGTGCACCATGTTATAAAATTGTGCACCGAGTACAACCGTATTCTTGCTAGGCACAGAGACGACAGATTTGCGGCACAAGATGCTTATTCCAAGTGGAGAGGAGAGTCGTTTCTACATTTCGAAGCCGCGTTGATTGTTGCATCTCGGACTGGGAAAAAAGAATAACATGTGATGTTTGAGTGCTGTAAATTCAAATTTTTAATATTAATCGGCGGTTTGATAAAATATGGAATTCCCGAATATGATTAATCGTATTGAAGTGTTATAATACTGTTGTTCCGATTACATAGTTTCAAAAAAAATTATAATCGTGCCTCGAAAAAAAACGATCAAACATCGTCATCATCCGAGGGGATCAATTCGAGTAACTCAGCGGGAAAGTTGTTGTCCATAACACGATCCCAATCAACCATGTTGGACTCATATTGTTTCACCCAATCCTTGCAATGGTTCATCGGGAAGTAATCGTTCCACTTACTCAACGGAGGTAACGGACAATCTTTCTTTACTCTTAAACCGATAAAATGCATTTCATTCACAAATGCCATTACGATTCTTCTATCTTTAACCGACTCGTCGCAAGCCGTTCTTGTGGGTGCAAACGTCATGCTAAGTCCATACATAGGAGGAACGAAGAAATGTACCACGCAATTCAAAACGTCCGCTAGGAGATATCCAAATTTAGGCATTGTCATCCAATACTTGGATCCGATTGTCTTCAATCCCTTTCGACACTTCACACGCGCAACTAAGTCTTTGAACTCTTGTTCTTTGTCGTATCTATCTCCTCGCCTCATCATCTCCATATAAAAACCCTTGTCCTTCACTAGTTGTACCGCCATCTTATTTGTCGGGTGGTTGGTCCACTTTGATCATTTCTTGGACGACCTCTTTTCTTAGGTTCCGGATCATCTTCAAATTCGGCTTTCAAACGCTCGTGCCTAGACAATATTCTTTTATTAGACAAATACTCCTTCAACTCTTTTCTTTGGATGGTCCTCGACACTTCGGTGTTCGGCCTACCGGTGTTCTTTTGCTTAATAGGTTCATCAACCTCCCTTAAACAAGGGTGAAGGGCTTCCTCCAAATTATGCATCAATATTTGCTTTTTGGTGCCGTTTGATGTAGCGTAACGCTCGGCTATTCGTGCATACAATTCCGACTCGAAGAAAGACGGACCATCAACTACCGGGGTGTTCGGAGTGAAATTTAATTGCTTCCAAAATGGGTGAATATCATCGATGTCAATCACTTCAACATACCTACCCAACTTATGACGACATGGGAGTCCAATACCTATCATATCCTTGCAAACACAAACCGTATTCTCGTCATCATAAGTTTTATATAACTTCAATTGTTTCATCATGCGATTTATTGCCCATCTTGAAACTTTATGAACAACTCCCCTTAGAAGCAATTTTTCCTTAATATGTTCCATCGGGAATTGGTGTACACTAAATTGCATACATTTCCTAATCTTTACAAGATCACGATTGGTGAATTCATGGATTGCTTCTTGGATCGACACAACTCCATTTTGACTACCAATTAGTATTTTCTTTAGTCGACCATGAGACCCCTCCGCAATGCTTGTCGCCTCGTTCTTGAAGTTACGATATTCATATGTCCATGCAAACACAAACCTCTCCTTAATCGTTAACCATTGTGTTTTACAATACTCAACCGGTTTTGGGTAGTCCGTGCTGTATTCATCCTCAAATTTCTTCAAGTTACATTCGTAAATTTCCTCGGTCATCGACCAAACGATTTTGTCCCATGCTTTCATGAACATTTTCCAAATTATTCCATCCTCCTTCCACTTTTCTTCAAATAGCCTATCCTCTTCCTTACGTTCTTCCAAGGTTAATTTACTAATGCGCTCATCCTCTTCCTTTGACCTCTTGGTACCCTTCCTTGGTCTTTTAGCTTGGAAATGATGATGGCAATTGGTTTTGAGATTGCATTGAATGTGCCACGTACATTGCAAGTTTTGGGCTTCCGGAAACACTACCGCTATTGCATGCATTAAGGCTTGATCGTTATCCGTTATAATAACCCTTGGAAAATTATCACCGTTATAAATGGACCTCAACGTCTCCAACATCCAAATGAAACTCACATTGTTCTCATGATCCATTAAACCCCATGCAATCGTAAACGTGTTTTTGTCCGAAGTATGGCAAGAAATGTTCAACAACGGCATGTTATACTTGTTTGTCTTATAAGTAGCATCTATCAACAAAATTTTATGAAAGCATTGAGCCAATTGGATCATTTCGGGATGTGCCAAGAAAATACGAACCACTATACCATCCTTTTCTTCCCTTCTCAAGGTGTAGCCGTGTAACTCCGCTAACCACTCCGATTGTTGCATGACCATTCTACCATCCCAATCAGTCCTTTTGATCGTAGCTAGGGCCGACTTAATTGCAGACAAAGAAGACAAGTTGTCGGGATCGTCCGCCTTTATTTTACTTAAGATCGCACTCGCTTTTTGGATCCGCATAGACCTCACCGTCTGCATTTGATGTGGTTTTAACTTGGCAACCATTACATGTCCAATTAAATCCAACGGATCATCATGGTTGTGACAACCGTTATCAACTTTATACATTTTATACTCTTTACCTTTAATACCATCGGGCTTATAGAAGACAATCTTAAATGGGCATCCTATCTCTGGTATTGCTTCGGTATTTCCTATTCGTCTTCCGTATGTACTTACTATTCTTTCCCTCGTGACTCTTTCGCGTCCCACCTCGCTCAAAAATCATTTCAAATCGAGTGTCACTAACATGATTATTTTGAATTACCACGCACATGTTATCTTTTGCCTTGTTCATAAGCCATTCCTTTGCCTCCTTCTTACTTCCAAATGTCTAAACGTGCATAAAACAAAACAAACCTAATAAGCATAACCATTTAACATATAAATTTTGAAAAAAAAAAAAGTAATGAGTATACCAAATCGTTTGCATAGTATAGGGAAGTGTCGGGCCTCAAATAGAAGTCATCAACAAACTCTTCAACGGGCTGCATATGAAAGCAACAAATTATTATACAATAATCGGAGGTTATTAAATAAGTCAAACTTCCGAATATTCTATATTCGGAATCCTATCGGTTACCCAAAACACCCGATCTATGCAAATGAATGTACATAGTTTACTGAGTGAAAAAAATGATATATTCGGAGGTAATTAAATAAGTCAAACTTCCGAATACTTTATATTCGGAATCCTATCGGTTACCCAAAACACCCGATTTATGCAAATGAATGTACACAGTTTACTGAGTGCAAAAAATGATATAATCGGAAGCTAAAATATATAGTAAAACAGCCGAATATAAATAACCGGGAGATAACTTTAATCGATAAACATCCGATTTTCAAGTTTTCGGAAATTTTATTTTGAGGCCATTGCTATATTCGGCAGTCAAATAATGTTAAACTATTACCGATTGTAAAGGATAAGAATACTGAGTTTTGAAATTTTCTGAGGAATTCGTTTTTGGGGCCATTCGGAGGTAAATAACTCTACATAACTACCGAATGTAGATATTTTTGGAAAACCAGTTTGGGGTTTTTCTCATATTCGGCAGTAAACTAGTATCTTGTAACTACCGAATATATATATTTGGTACTCAGTGTGTTATATTCGTAAGTTTAATGTAGAAATTATCTACCGAATCTGGGTAGTTCATGGCATTCAATGCATGCAATAATCGGTTTTTCTTGTTTACAAAAGCACACAAACGCATGCAAATCGAGTATTTGAGTTTCTTAACACAATACCTGTGTTTTACATGCATCGTTAGCTTCAATATCATGCGATTCTCCATTTTCTTCCATGAAAGGGTCGTCTATGTTTTCCTCTCCACAAAAGTTTGGATCATTCAACATATACCCCAAATCGTCTTCTCTAAACGGTCGTGAACCCTCAACATTTTGTTCTTCGTCATGATTCTCACCTTCTTCTTCGTAACCATCCATTTTTGTAGTGATAAAATGGGTTTTCTCTTTTTTTCCTTCACCTTCTTCTCTATAACTCTAACAACTCAAAAATTAAAAAGAAATGGAAAAAATGAAACACAAATCATTCTAATACTGCGCCGACTACAATCGGAAGTATGGGAACGATTTTGGCTTCCGATTGCATTCGGAGGGTAACAATGTTATCATATCCTCCGAATATATAAGGATAATTTCGCCATTACGAATTACGCGAGATAAGGGCTGGCTACATTTTCCCTTTGGGTGACCTTTTTTGTTTTATTGTTGGCCCCTAAATCCTTTTGAGTGGCCCCTAAAAACGCCAGGATAAAAAGGTCCTCAGTTTCAAAAGATAGTAAATGATAGTATACCAATGCAGCATATGTACATCTAAGCAGAAAAATCAGCACATTTCCAGCAAGACTAGGTACCACCACTAGCTTGTAGTGCTACAACATTTAGGACTTGTGGGAGGAAAACAAATATCCTTACCATCTTTAAGAAATTCAACGACCCTTCTCATGGAGGGTCTGTTTATGGGAAATGCAGAGGTACAAAGAAGTGCGACATTCAATACCTTCTCCATTTCTGTGTAATCACTTGAAGATGGATTTATTCTAGTGTCCATGAGGTGACGCAAATTCAAGCAGTGATCTTCAGATGTTGCAGTGGCATCTGTCACCCACTTTATCATGTCATTGTTCTCCCCAAAGAAAGAATCAGTAGGTCTCTTTCCCGTGACCAGTTCCATCAACACAACTCCAAAGCTGTACACATCGCTCTTCTCTGTCACTTTCATGGTGTATGCATACTCTACATATGTACCAACAGAAATTATGTCAGTAAGGTCTACTCCATAATATTGGACTCGAAAATGGTCTATTTATCATCAAACAGAGATTTAAATAGACCACTGGTAAATGTCCAAGGTCCTGGTTCACACTGTAACTGTAAGTGCCAAGATACAAAAACAGGTCTTGTATGCAAGATTAACCAAACTCACAACTATCAGTCACGAGTTACAGTTTTCTGAGTTTATGCATATCGAAGAAAATGTCTAATTATTTCTGCAGGCATAAACAATCATTAAATAAGCTATTACTTTAAGCTATAAACTCACCTGGCGCTATGTAGCCATAAGAACCAGCAATCAGGGACATGGCACTTGCTTCCTTCCCTTCCTCGAGCTGCAACATCTTGGCCAACCCAAAATCTGCTACGCGAGGGGAAAACTCCTCGTCCAACAAGATATTGTTCGATTTCACATCACGATGCACGATAGCCGGCACACAGTCATGATGAAGATATGCCAATCCTTGGGCTGCCCCAACTGCTATCTTAAACCGCTTCTGCCAATCCAATAGAACTCCACCTTTCTCTCCATGCAAAACGTCACCCAAGCTTCCATTTTCCATGTACTCATAAACCAAAACTCTTAAATCCTCTCCGGCACAACTGAGCAGCAGTTTTACAATATTTCCGTGTCTAATCCGTCCCAAGGTCTCCACCTCTGACTGATAAGAGCTTAGTCTTCCCATTTTTGCATTAACATCCCAGAGCCTCTTAACTGCCACTGACTGACCTGTTTTGAGTCTCGCCCTATAAACCTGACCAGAGCCACCGCTTCCGATAAGGTTCTCTTCAGTTAAAGAACCTAATATTTCACGTTCGCTGATGCTCATAGTGTGAAATGAGGTTAGCTTCCACAAAGGTTTTATGTTCTCACCAATCGACATAGTTTTGCTCTTCAAAAACCACAACAAAGATAATAGAAGTAGTAAACACACAACGAGAAAAAACCCTACTAGAAACCAAGTAGCGAATTTGGTTTTTGGACATGGATGGAAAGGTTTTAAGTCTGGACTACATAGCTTTGGATTGCCTATCAAACTAGGGAGGTAAAAAGTGTTGTCAAAACCAACAGGGATTCTCCCTGCCAGATTATTCCCTGAAACATTAAACTTGTTGAGCTTCAAGTTTGTCAGCTGAGCCGGAATTTCACCAGACAGTAAATTTTCAGAAAGATCAAGATAATTCAAATCAGGTAAGCTCCCCAGCTCACTCGGAATTTCCCCGTAAAACCGGTTTCTCGACAAATTAAGGTCTGTTAAATGCTTCCACAAGCTAACATTACTCGGAATCTCACCCGAAAACATGTTTTCTTGAAGATCAAGCTTTTCCAACTTCCTCAGTTCCGTAATGCACAAAGGTAGTTCCCCCGAAAACCTGTTTCTACTAGCATCCACAACTTCAAGTTCAGACAACTGACAAATTCCCCCAGGAAACTCCCCCGAAAACTGGTTATCAGATATACGCAACTGAGCTAACTTTCGAGACCCCGAAATCGCAGAAGGTACGACACCATCAAATCTATTGTTCTTTATCTCTAACAAATGAACTCTGGGTAGTCTCCAAACACTAACAGGAATGCTCCCAGACATCTCATTGTTAAAAATCCTAATATAAGTAAGACTATCACAGTCTCCATAACTTTCTGGAAAATTTCCTGACAATTTATTATTGAATGCAATAAGCCGTTTCAGTTTCTTGCCATTACAAAGTAAAGAAGGAAGATTACCTCTGAAACCATTACCCGAAACATCAAATTCTTCCAAATTAGAATTCTCCCCCAACCTTCCAGGCAATGCACCTGAAAATCTGTTGTTAAAGAGCTTCAGGTCTTCAAGCTTCGTATTCGAAACTAAACTCTCCGGGATCTCACCTTCCAGATAATTATCATTCAACCCAAGTGATATCAGTTGCAATGCTGCAAATTTCTCTGGTATTACACCACTTAAACCGTTCATTGACGCATCAAAATAAATCAAATTTGATAAATTCCCAAGACTTGCAGGTAACTCACCAGAAAGCCGATTCCAATACAGTTCAATCTGCTTAACATTCTTCAACTTTCCAATACTCTCAGGAATTCTACCAGAAAGCTCATTATTCGAAAGATCAAGATTCTCAAGAGCTATCAATCCACCAATTGATTCAGGAATTTCGCCAATGAGATTAGTATAAGGAAGCCATAAATTCTTTAGTTTAATTAGTTTTCCAATATCAGCTGGTAATGGACCTGGAGTAAATGGATTATAAGCTATCTCACACCGAATTAACTCACTAAGATTCGTTAATGAAGACGGAATCGTTCCATTAAGAAGATTTCCAAAAAGACTCAGAACTTGAAGTTTCGGAAATGAAGCACCAAAACTCGAAGGAATATCACCGGAGAAATTATTTCTTGACAAATCTAACCATTGTAAATTTCTAAATACTGGAACAAACTCAGGCAAATTTCCAACAAGTAAATTGTTGGAGAGATTTAAGAAATGAAGATTAGAACAAGAAGAAATTTGTCTAGTAGAGATACTTCCATTCAAGAAATTATCAGATAATGAAAGATTCTGAAGTGATTTAATTTTACAGAATTTGAACGGGAAATTACCGGATATTGTTAGTCCGGCAAGATCAATTGAATTGATGTATAATGTTGATTGATCACAACTGATTCCAGTCCAATTACATGGACTACTATTCTTAAGAACAACCCAGTCATTGAGATTATTACCTGCAGTATCATGAAGAAGAGTCAGAGAGTTCTTTGTTCGAAGTAGAATTTGAATGTCTTTTTTTGATGGTAAAGAATTAGTATTCGAAATTTGAGTTAAAAGAAGAATGATGATGAAAAAGACGGACATGAAATTGAAATGTGTCATTGTTGGGATTGTGATTAGTGCAGTAGTAGTTTGTTAAGTAATTTAGGGGAATTTTCAATTGTGTTTTGGGTTTGAAGTTATTTGAAAGAGTAACGGATATGAAAAGGTTTTTCTTGCATGTCCATGGATACGATACATACGAGGCACACAGTTTTTCCGGGAACTACAGTTTCTCTCTTTTTCTTCATTTTTTTTCTGTCTCTCTCTTTGAAACACATTTTTTCCATGCTTTGAGAAAAGAAGAATCTAACTTCTTCTTCTTCATCAGTTATTATTATTACTGTCACTAATCTCAAAGGTGGCATCCAATGGTGGGTTTGGAGATCCTGAAAGAAGAGCCATTGCCTGACTGCACACACACCCCCTTAGCTGTAAATTTTCCGAGTGCCATGGAGCAGCGCCTGTGTGTTTTCCGCGACAGCTTGTGCACCAAAATTGTCGTCCTGTCCTGTACTGTACAGTACAGCTGTATTCTGTATATGTACTATGAAAGCAACGTACCATGTATGAACTACCACTACAGTATCCTACTTGGGTTAATAATTTGTTTGTCCCCACAAAATCAGATAAGAATGAAAGGACAAATTTATGTGGTGGACCAGATGGTTCAGTACAAAAAAAATACATATTTGATCCCATTAGAGATAAACCTCATCATGATGCTCAACAGGTAGTAGCTTGGGGATAGTTTGAGAGACATTTATTTGAATCTGAAATAACTCTTGTTAGAGTTTTTTTTTTTTTTTTTTTGAATTGGGGAAAGGTTTTATGATACTAGTAGTAGATAATAATACTAAAAGCAAGTAGGCTAGAGTGGGGAATTGAAACAGCAATAACAACTGCGTCAACGTGAAGGAGAAGTTGTTTACAAGACAAGGGACACAAGACTAATTAAATGAAGAGGCTAGCTAGCACAGCCTAGAGCCAAGAGTAGTAGCAGTTAATGGCAATTAAAACCTACTCCTACTTCTCTTATCAGAAAATTTTGAATTTGAACAAAAAATGGCGGGAATCCTGCATAGGATGTTGTGTGATACACTCAAATTACCTAAATAGGCACCAAGAATCCCTTAAATCCATGCCTGCCTGGCTGGGATTCTTTTGGCTCTTCTGTTAAATCTAGCATTGCAGGGAATGTCACTGCACTGCACCTCAAAAAAGGTATGATGATCACTTTCAGTGAGTCATGTTTCAGCAAACACATGATTTTGTTTCACTCTCATGCCAACAGCAACCATTACAGCAGGTTCTAGTCTCAAGCCAAACATAACATAGCAACAAGTCCCAAAAGTGTGATACATACTCGGAATGGGATTCCAGTTCCGATATGTGTACAAGGATGCTCGACCACCTTTACAGCAATAACCTAATTTCTAGATACTACTAATATTATTTTTGGTTGCTTGTCCGTTAAAGAAACATAAAAGGACTGTGATTGGAGAAAGTTAGCCCTAGTTTGAACCAAAATGGTTAGCTGCATTGAATAAATGGTTACTGATTGATGTCAAAAGAGAGAAATAAGTGACACTAATTGGAGAAAAAGAAAACAGCTACAGCTTACAAAGTTGCCTAGTTTCCATCCGTGGATTTGACTATCAATCATCGAAATAGATAACTGTCAGGATTCTATCTGTCTTCTAATCAGCTAGAATAGATGTGACTTACATTTCAGTGAGGGGAAAATTCATATGCAGTAAATACTCAGAGTATTATATGAAACCAGAACTAAAACAATAGAGTTGTAAAAATGAACATTCAACAAAGAACAAACATAGCAGTTAAGAAGAACCTTGCAGACAAACCATGGAACTGTAAGCAAGAAAAAGGCTCACGCCATAACTTTTGTATCATCCTAAGTTAAGATTGAGATAAGAAGAAACAAATACAGTCGCAATGAATCAGTTTAAGCAGCAAGTATTAACGAAAGACAAAAATGTGCTACAGGTCAAAACTTAGAGAAAATGCTTGAAGTAAGCAGCATATTGTCATTTCTATCATTGCCGCTAACAATGACACTAAAAAAACAAAACGATGTTACTGTCAGAATAGACCAATAACAAGGCCAGTGAAAAGAATATATCAAGGAAGTAATCTCTCTTTTGACTGTGCTTAGACAAAAGACTGAATAAAAATGCAGGAAGAGGAAACAGAGGGAGAAATTAAGCATAGGCACATACACCAACAGGCAAGAAACCCAATTGTGGTGAGAGGAAAACTAAATAGAAGCTCACAGTGTGCTAGATTTTAACTGCCTACCCATCTAACAACTTTTCTGTCACTACAAATGGAAAAATATATGCATTGATGCAATGATTAGTTAAGAGAGATATTTTTTATCGAAAGGCACTAAACGTAATTTACTGTAACACAGCAAAGTGCTCCCAACCTGAAAGATAACTTACCACCAATGCAACACATATGAATCAAGATGAAAGTATGAAGCTACTAAGCTAGAGACAAAATAAAACTACCAAGCCAACACACCACAAGAAATGTTAGTTCAAATATGAACATGCTGGATGATTGATATGAAGTGCTGTACACACACTACCAGCAAACACGGTGAAAAACAAGTTCATCGTAGAACTTTTTCCTCAATTTAGAAAGAAACAGGTATTTGCTGGGGGGGAAATCAGCCATAGAACCTCTGTATAAATCATGCACTAGTCAAAATTCAAGTCGAACTTATGTAAGAAACTTGGATGTTCCATGATTATCAAAGGAGCCAAATATACACACTTAAGCAGTGCAGTAGTGTTATATGCTTGCATATCTGCAAAGAGATTCAGAGAGATTTTCCTCTTGTCACACATAAACAGCTCACAATGCGAAAGACACTAAGTACACAATTAGCTAAAGCAAGAAATAGGAAGACTGAAATATGAGGATGAGCTTCAGACATGAGAACACGATCACATGGTCAAACAGAAGGATCCAAATCAAACTCCTAAGAGTGTCGTAACACTGATGATTAATGAGAAAATAATAAATAAGTGAATAAACAGCAAAATGGTGCTATTATCCATTCAAAGTTGGGAAGGTAGTGCACATAGAGCTTAAAGTAGTTCAAGGAATGAGTGGACACCATTAAAATGCAACTTGGCATAAAATAATCAGTAGAAGCACATCAACTGTGCGTTTACTATTGCGCAAGATGGGATGGCCTACTTGATGGATATACTCAAAAGGGAAAAGAAACACAGAAACATGAACCATATACATGATCAAGCTGGCTATTCTGAGATTACTAAATGCATTATTACAATGTAAGACACCTTACTTGACCAAATGTTAATATAAGATAAACAAAGATATATAGATGTCCGATATGGCAGCAGAAAAACATACAACTAGTCAATACTTGTTGAAATATCAGCAGAAATACCAAACAGAAACATATACATATTGAGCGTTACCTATAGGGATAATTAACTTTAGTTTCAGTTCCAAGTACCTTATAGCTTTTGCAAGTGCCAGATACAGGAGCAGTCCAATTGAAGAGTTTTGCATATCAAAAGTAAGCTATGCGAACCCAATATGTTAAATCCAACAATGTAAAGCACTCATGTGACTGCACAGCAAAACAGCTTCAACATCATAATGTGGCATTAAACTTACATCCTAAGGGATTTCACTGATTAGTAAAACCTACTCCATCCTCACCTAGAAGTTAACTTTTGTTAAAGTTACCAAGTGGGAGAAGATTAAAAGGCAGTTTGTTACATTTCCAGGTACTTATCATTTCTTCAACCTAGCTCTTGAGGAATCAAACGAAAATAGGACTGCTTATCCTGATAGACTCATGACCACAAACAGGATACATCCTAGTTTAGAGTAGGAGGCAATATCTCTATATTGAGACAATTGATTGATAATCGAAGTTACCCAAGTAAGTGGTAAACCCTTGACATTCTATAAAGTGTGGTACACTACTACACTTCCAATGAGTGGAGTTCCTGAGACGAGAACCTAAACGTTCAGCTAATACCTATAAGATAGAATACCAAGCTAATTCTGAAATTCAACAGAATCCTACTCTACAAATTATAAAATGGAATACCAAGCTAATTCTGAAATTCAACAGAATCCCAATCTACAAATCCCAATTGAGAAATTGGAGTTCTTAGCTTGTCGATTCTTAGTATATAATCTTAAGGAAAATCATCTAATTAAGTATGTAATCAAGTTTAACCAAGAGAACATAAGAATCCCCAAATACGGCGAATCCAAAACTCACATTACCCTAGTTTCACAATAACATGCAACACAATCCAGTAAAACCCAATCAAATGCACATCTAAACCACAAAGCATTAACAGGTGAAAACAATAGTAACCCCCATGCCAAGAACACACCGACATTTTCCCAATAGAAATTAACCAATGAATTAACACTAAAAAAAAAAATTAGCCCAAAAATGTATCTATTATGTATAGAGAGATGTTATATGATGAAACTGAAATCTATAGAGAAAACAAATTAGGAAGAGAAATTACATTATCACCGAAACCCCATTTTTAGATTACACCTTGTTGTAGTAGTCAAATAAACCATCTACGGTAAATCCCCAAAACAAAGAAAAGATAAATATAAAAAGAGACCTTAGATGAGGGTGAGGAAGAATCGTGACCGTTGATTGATGAACTGAACTGAAGATCAAAATCATCCATCCTCAACCTCTTCTTCCTCTTCTTCCTTCATTAAAAATCTCTTGAGAAAAAGAAGAAAAAAAAACAGGAAATAGATACTTACTGAGGTGAAACAAGAGAGAAATAGATATAAGAGGAGAAGGAGAAGGAGAAGAACCAAAAACTATACTGCTATGCCTGGCTTAACCTGTGTGCCTGTGTTTTACTAATAACTCTAAATGGTGGGTTGTACAGAGCTACATTGTACTACCTCTTGTCATGAAGAAAAAACAAGATGAAAACCTCCTTTGATTTACATAACAATGCTTCAATGGTACCTCTAATGGTACAAGGGTACTTCTGTCATTCAATAAAATAGCCTCCATTAAACCCAAGAAAAAAACTCTCAACCCTCCTTTCTTCTTCTGCTGGGAGAAAGAGGGGTTTGTTTATTTTTGTTGTTTTTTTTCTGGGGTCTTGGGGAGTGGGAATGCATGAATGAATGTGTGAGTAAAAAGAGAATGGAGACGGTGGGAAATGGGTTTTCTTTTTAAAGAAGAAGGAAATAGAAGGAGGAGCAGAAGAAGAAGCATTTGTTGTTGGTTTTGGGGTTTTGTCCGGTGAAATGCATTTTTCAACTCTTTTCTCTTTTTCTCTTTCTTTGTGTGTGTGTGTGTGTCTTCTGTTTTTCTGGTAAGTAAGAGTTAAAGACATTACGTACAGCGTGAAATTAATAAAAGGGACTATGTTGCAGCACATTCTGTTTTGGGCCTTTTTTTGGCTCATTCCACTATTAGTAGTATTAAATTTCTGTTTCACATGAAGGTGTAAAACAATGTTGGCACCTAAATTGTCTTTAAAAAATCTTGATAAGATCATTCAGGGGTTGCCTCCCTTTGTGGTTTAGATTTTGAAAAAATTGCATGACTAGTGATGCGGTACCATGTCCTTTTGTTGGGGTTGTGTACGGTTTACATGAGCAACTTAATCATCTCTGAGCCCGAAATCTATCGGATTAATAAAAGGTTGAACCGTGTTTTTTATCATTTTTGAAGTTACATATTATAGAGGTTGTCATTTGTAAGACCAGTGACCCCGAAAATCTAAATATGCCCCAAAACTTAGAACAAGGACTATGGGAAGGAATGTCTTTTTCTCACTCAATTAGTGTGGCCTAAGGCCCATTCCTATGCACAAGGTTAAAAGGACCTGTTTAACATATCAGGTGGCATGACAATTGAGTTACCCCACTATGAGAAAACCACTGAACGACATAGTTTATAGCGATAGTTATTCATTAAAGCGCTTGCGATAATGTAAATATCGACGACGTCATAGTTACCATCGCTCGATTTTCTTTATATCGTTCGTTTGACACTATTGACACTATATCGCTCAACGACTACTTTACAACGGTTATTTCCCCCTCTTTCCTTATATATACGCCCATACACTTCTTCAAATCACTCACACCTACTTCTACATATATTTTATCAATTTCTGTTTACCAATTTCTGTATCTTTATCTGTAATTTTAAATTTCATAATAGTCAATGGCGAGATCCAATTAAGAGATGAATATTATTATGAATCGGTTGAGATTACATCAATAAATGTATCAAAGGAGGTTGCAAGACCTTGACGATGAGGAAGATGAAGATAATTAACTAATCGCCACTCTGATGCTCGTACATCGAGGCCAAATATATACAATTCTGAAGCCAAAAGAAGTATTCTCAAGCCACAAGAAGCTGATGCACGATTATTTTCTTTCCAATTGTGTATACTCTAATAAAGATTTCCAACGTCGATTCCACATGCCTCGGCATCTTGTAAAAAAGTTTATTGAAGAGCGTTGTCGAGTAGAACCTCAATTTATTTATCAGTTTACATGCATTGAATAATAGAGGTCATAATAATGAACAAAAAGTTACTTCGGATTTAAGGATTCTAGGTTATGGAAAACCAGCGGATGCGAACGATGAGTACCTTCATATGGGAAAAAATAACTTTATTTACTTACCATTCATTGTTTTGTGAAATAATAATTAATCATTTGGTCTAACATATTTACGAAAAACCAACTGAGGAGATGTTAGAAAAATATTGAGAGAGAATTAGGATAAGGGATTCCCACGAATGCGAGGTAGTCTTGATTGTATGCATTGGGTATGGAAGGATGCCTTTTTATTGGGCCGGTCAATATAAGGGTCATTATCCGAAATCAACAGTTATCCTTGAAGCTGCTGCTTCTTATGATTGTTGGATATGGCATGATTTTTTTGGTCCCTCTGGTTTACAAAATGATATTAATATTTTGCACAAGTCGCCTCTGTTTGAATATATGAAGTATGGAAATTGTCTCCAAGTTCGTTTCATAATCAATGGTCGTCAGTACACTCATGGGTATTATCTTGCAAATGGTATTTACCTAAAATGGTTAACCTTGGTTCAATATTACCATCATCCCCCTACCGGTGCATTGTACTATTCATACCGACATTTTAATGAACGCCAAATTGGGGTGAAAAAGGATGTTGAACGCGCTTTAGGAATTTTGAAAAGGAAGTTCTCTATCATTTGTGGGAAATCGTGGGTTGAGTCCTAGTGAAATGCACAAGACTATGCTTACTTGCATAATTCTTCATAACATGGTAATTCATGAAACCCTTCGGGAGTGGACTAACTATGAAGATGAAGATCCGAGGCATGAGATTCAACCACAAAGAGGCGTGCTTGTAAGAAACTATGGGTAAATGACTAATTACATTTATAACCAGAATGTGTATCATAGTTTAAGAGAAGATATGAGAGTGAATCTTTGGGCATGGTATAGAAGAGCGGGTGAGCGTGATTATTAAGTTATGTATTTTAGTATAAACTGTTAATTTCTCTGTAGTTGGTCTTGTTAGAGCATTTCTCGGTCAAACTCGCATATGTTTCTATCTCAAGCATGTTTTTCAATGTTAGTGATCAAAACTATAAGTCTTGGTTTCTAGCCTATTTGTAGATGTCTCGGACTAGGACATAGATAGTGTAGTTGAGCTTAAATCTCTCGACGTTCATCTCTTGAAGACGAAAGACTACTAAGGGGAGCTTGTGGAACTTCTTCGATAAAAGGTATATGGATACTTGAACTTATTTATCACTTGGAAAGTCTATTTCTACTATCTTCTATATTGAGACATAATTCGTGTTACAATATAGTTTTCTCTATACACATTTGAGATTTCAAGCTGACTATATCTCGCTTACATATTTCTCGAAATATGTGTTGATAAGCTTTCACTTCGACGAAGTTCATCTTATATCATGAGAAAATTACCGAGTAACATCTTACATGGTTTGTGTGATACAATCATTTGGTGTAAGACTTGGAAGGTTTGAATAATGATTATTTCAATATCTTGAAAATTTTTTTGATGCTAATAGTGTGTGAAAACGGCTATTGACATTATAGAAGAATGTTTAAATGATTGAAATAAATAGTCGATGATGTAACCATCTTTGGATATAAGCATATATAGTGTGTTCGCAAATTAGTGTATAAGTCCATAAACCGGAAGCCAAGAGTATGCATATGTGTGTATACGAAATTGGGTAAGGAGACAGGTTAATTTCTGCTGAGTTTGGTTTTGGAAAAAGTCTTAACTAGTCACCTTAAGTATGCGTACATGTACGCATACTGGCGGAAGTTTTTGAACCGAAAATTTCTGTTGAGTCTGGAAACTTTACAAACTCAAAAACCGGTTGCTTAAGTACGCATACCCGTACGCATACTTAAGCTGGTTACTTTGTAAAATCGGTCAAGTCCATGAACTTAAACATTTAAATCATAAGGAATGCAATCTTTGTAAACCGTGGATATAATGTTCATGATTGATTCAAGTGAATCAAACCTATTCGATTTCAATTGTGTTTTCTAAACAATTGAACAACTCTTAACTAGTTTCATTTGAGTCATTTGAACTAGTTATGGTTAAGATGAATAAGGTTGATATGAGAGTAATCATATAGCTAACCTCGGTTAACTATTTGTGAACCAACATGGTGTACACGTTTAGGTACGTTTACATAAACCTAAATGAGGGTACATTTCATTTGTGTGTAACAAGCTAAGTTCGATCTAATGGTTGAAAGATATTAGCTTGGTTGAATCAGGTTTTTCATCTAACGGTGAATATTTAATGCTTTGTTACCAAGGTAACATTGATTGCAAATCCTGATTTGAAAACTATATAAGGGAGAAATCTAGCAACTGGGAAACCTAATCCCCACACCTCCTGTGTGTTACTAGTTGCATAACTAGAGTCTATTCTCCTTTAACCTTAGGTTTCTTCTCGAGACCCAACTATTATCTTTGTAGTTGCGTGATCTGATCTTGTTGTTTCTATCCTGTTGAGTGCAATTGAAATAATTGGCTCGAGATTTTATATCTCCGATAGGCAAGATAAAAAAGTAATCACAAACAAACTTCGTCTCACCGTTTGTGATTCCACAATAACTTGTTTCGCTAGTCGATTAAGTTTATTGTAAGGTGATTGATAATACTAGGCTGTTCTTCGGGGATATAAGTCCGGTTTATCAATTGGTTCCTGTTCACCTTAATTTATCAAAAGACGGAACAAAAAATCTTGGGTATTTCTATGGGAGACAGATTTATTCAATTCTATAGACTTTTCTGTGTGAAAGAGATTTATCTATCAAGTTTTCGACTTTGGGTCGTAGCAACTCTTGGTTGTGGGTGAGATCAGCTAAGGGAATCAAGTGCGTAGTATCCTGTTGGGATCAGAGACGTAAGGAGCGCAACTGTACCTTGACTCAGTGTGAGATTGATTAGGGTTCAACTACAGTTCATTCCGAAGTTAATTGGTAGTAGGCTAGTGTCTGTAGCAGCTTAATACAGTGTGGTGTTCAATCTGGACTAGGTCCCGGGGTTTTCTGCATTTGCGGTTTCCTCGTTAACAAAATTTTGGTGTTTGTGTTATTTCTTTTTCGCATTATATTTTGTTATATAATTGAAATATCACAGGTTGTGTGTTAAAATCAATTAATTAGAATATCCAACCTTTGGTTGTTGATTTACATTGATTGACACTTGAACATTGGTCTTTAATACCGCTCAAGTAACTCCTCTTATATTCAATCAGGCTCGCAGATTTCTATTTGCTGATTACGGATTGAATTAAGAGTTAAAGATATTATACTCTTTGATATACTTTAATCTAGATTGAGTCTGACTGTCTAGTTAATTCTCTAGAAAGTGTATTGGAGTAAGTCCCCTCAGATTGACAAACGAATTGTTGGGTGTGGTTGTTAGACCCCCGCATTTTCAATTGGTATCAGAGCAGGCAAACACATTAAAGACCTTATAAGTATGTGTTTGTAGCGGTGAGGATGGACGATATAGTCTCTGATAAACGCATCACCAAAAATAAAAGTTATGTTTCCTTAAAGTCTATTAAAGAGAAAGATTTGTCAATCTCGAATATAGAAGAACCTTATGTTCAAAGGAAACAGACAAACATTGACAAGTGTTTTCCTGACTACCATACAAAAGAGTCTATCTCTGAAGTTGAAAGGAATGCATCTAAAGAGAGTGATGTGATTCTAAAACTTGTTAGAATCCAGGATGATAATGTCAACTGGTTGAAACACAAATTCAATGCTCTAGTTGGTATGATAAGTGAGCGCGACTCTCGTTTAAAGATCCTTCAAGAAGTAAATCTCAAAAAGGATGCTTTGAAAATTGAACATCTCTTAAGTAAACTCTCAATTCAAGAGTGTTCAAAAGAGTCCGCCATACCAACTGCTTTTGATTTAACTGTAAGAGAATCAGGTTCAGAAGCAAAACCGAAAAACTCTTCTGTTGAAAAAGATGTGCATGTATCTTCTCCTAATCAAGGAAAGCCCACATCACACAAAAGGAAGAATTCTCATAACAATGGTGTTAGGACTGTTTTACCTAATCACTCAGGTGATTAGAAAGTGTGTCTCTTTTGTAATTCAAAAGGTCCAAGTAAACAAAAGAGGAATTCCAGGTTGAATGAAAATTATATTATTCGTCTTCAACACACCTTAGATTTAATTCTCAAAGGTGTAACTGACATTCATATGTCTAAACCAATTGGTTTTAGTACTCACCCTGTGTACCCCACCAGGAAAGTAAGTTCAATGTGTTCCTCGAATGTTCAAACACATAACAGTCTTCCTAAGCCATTTCGATGAAGAAGAAGAACTTGTGGATATTCTTCTGTCAAGAAGGGAGATTATGTTGTTCATGATGTGAAAAAAGTACCAGAAGAAGGGAGCAATGGAATAAGGGAAGCTGACCTAAAAGGAATAATTAAACTCATTCTCATCATCATCACCACCGGGTTGGTTGTTATCAAATCCAGCTTCTTGTTCAATATGTGCTTGAATCCTGTTAAATTTGATTTGCCACAAATGTTTTTGCTGGGGGTTCATAGTTGAAGTGTCAGATTGAAGAATGTTATGCTTGTCATAGTCATCCACAATTTTTTCTTGAAAAAGGCAAATTTGTTTAATCTACATGTTTTGAATTTTCATATCACCAAAAATAAAAGTTATGTTTCCTTAAATTCTATTAAAGAGAAATATTTGTCAATCTCGAATATAGAAGAACCTTGTGTTCAAAGGAAACAGACAAACATTGACAAGTGTTTTCCTGACTACCTTACAAAAGAGTCTATCTCTGAAGTTGAAAGGAATGCATCTAAAGAGAGTGATGTGATTCTAAAAATTGTTAGAATCCAGGATGATAATGTCAACTGGTTGAAACAAAAATTCAATGCTCTAGTTGGTATGATAAGTGAGCGCGACTCTCGTTTAAAGATCCTTCAAGAAGTAAATCTCAAAAAGGATGCTTTGAAAATTGAACATCTCTTAAGTAAACTCTCAATTCAAGAGTGTTCAAAAGAGTCCGCCATACCAACTTCTTTTGATTTAACTGTAAGAGAATCAGGTTCAGAAGCAAAACCGAAAAACTCTTCTGTTGAAAAAGATGTGCATGTATCTTCTCCTAATCAAGGAAAGCCCACATCACACAAAAGGAAGAATTCTCATAACAATGATGTTAGGACTGTTTTATCTAATCACTCAGGTGATTAGAAAGTGTGTCTCTTTTGTGATTCAAAAGGTCTAAGTAAACAAAAGAGGAATTCCAGGTTGAATGAAAATTCTATTATTCGTCTTCAACACACCTTATATTTAATTCTCAAAGGTGTAACTGACATTCGTATGTCTAAACCAATTGGTTTTAGTACTCACCCTGTGTACCCCACCAGGAAAGTCAGTTCAATGTGTTCCTCGAACGTTCAAACACATAACAGTCTTTCTAAGCCATTTCGACGAAGAAGAAGAACTTGTGGATATTCTTCTGTCAAGAAGGGAGATTATGTTGTTCATGATGTGAAAAAAGTACCAGAAGAAGGGAGCAATGAAATAAGGGAAGCCGACCTAAAAGGAATAATTGAAATCATTCTCATCATCATCACCACCGGGTTGGTTGTTATCAAATCCAGCTTGTTGTTCAATATGTGCTTGAATCCTGTTAAATTTGATTTGCCACAAATGTTTTTGCTGGGGGTTCATAGTTGAAGTGTCAGATTGAAGAATGTTATGCTTGTCATAGTCATCCACAATTTTTTCTTGAAAAAGGCAAATTTGTTTAATCTACATGTTTTGAATTTTCATATCACCAAAAATAAAAGTTATGTTTCCTTAAATTCTATTAAAGAGAAATATTTGTCAATCTCGAATATAGAAGAACCTTGTGTTCAAAGGAAACAGACAAACATTGACAAGTGTTTTCCTGACTACCTTACAAAAGAGTCTATCTCTGAAGTTGAAAGGAATGCATCTAAAGAGAGTGATGTGATTCTAAAAATTGTTAGAATCCAGGATGATAATGTCAACTGGTTGAAACAAAAATTCAATGCTCTAGTTGGTATGATAAGTGAGCGCGACTCTCGTTTAAAGATCCTTCAAGAAGTAAATCTCAAAAAGGATGCTTTGAAAATTGAACATCTCTTAAGTAAACTCTCAATTCAAGAGTGTTCAAAAGAGTCCGCCATACCAACTTCTTTTGATTTAACTGTAAGAGAATCAGGTTCAGAAGCAAAACCGAAAAACTCTTCTGTTGAAAAAGATGTGCATGTATCTTCTCCTAATCAAGGAAAGCCCACATCACACAAAAGGAAGAATTCTCATAACAATGATGTTAGGACTGTTTTATCTAATCACTCAGGTGATTAGAAAGTGTGTCTCTTTTGTGATTCAAAAGGTCTAAGTAAACAAAAGAGGAATTCCAGGTTGAATGAAAATTCTATTATTCGTCTTCAACACACCTTATATTTAATTCTCAAAGGTGTAACTGACATTCGTATGTCTAAACCAATTGGTTTTAGTACTCACCCTGTGTACCCCACCAGGAAAGTCAGTTCAATGTGTTCCTCGAACGTTCAAACACATAACAGTCTTTCTAAGCCATTTCGACGAAGAAGAAGAACTTGTGGATATTCTTCTGTCAAGAAGGGAGATTATGTTGTTCATGATGTGAAAAAAGTACCAGAAGAAGGGAGCAATGAAATAAGGGAAGCCGACCTAAAAGGAATAATTGAAATCATTCTCATCATCATCACCACCGGGTTGGTTGTTATCAAATCCAGCTTGTTGTTCAATATGTGCTTGAATCCTGTTAAATTTGATTTGCCACAAATGTTTTTGCTGGGGGTTCATAGTTGAAGTGTCAGATTGAAGAATGTTATGCTTGTCATAGTCATCCACAATTTTTTCTTGAAAAAGGCAAATTTGTTTAATCTACATGTTTTGAATTTTCATATCACCAAAAATAAAAGTTATGTTTCCTTAAATTCTATTAAAGAGAAATATTTGTCAATCTCGAATATAGAAGAACCTTGTGTTCAAAGGAAACAGACAAACATTGACAAGTGTTTTCCTGACTACCTTACAAAAGAGTCTATCTCTGAAGTTGAAAGGAATGCATCTAAAGAGAGTGATGTGATTCTAAAAATTGTTAGAATCCAGGATGATAATGTCAACTGGTTGAAACAAAAATTCAATGCTCTAGTTGGTATGATAAGTGAGCGCGACTCTCGTTTAAAGATCCTTCAAGAAGTAAATCTCAAAAAGGATGCTTTGAAAATTGAACATCTCTTAAGTAAACTCTCAATTCAAGAGTGTTCAAAAGAGTCCGCCATACCAACTTCTTTTGATTTAACTGTAAGAGAATCAGGTTCAGAAGCAAAACCGAAAAACTCTTCTGTTGAAAAAGATGTGCATGTATCTTCTCCTAATCAAGGAAAGCCCACATCACACAAAAGGAAGAATTCTCATAACAATGATGTTAGGACTGTTTTATCTAATCACTCAGGTGATTAGAAAGTGTGTCTCTTTTGTGATTCAAAAGGTCTAAGTAAACAAAAGAGGAATTCCAGGTTGAATGAAAATTCTATTATTCGTCTTCAACACACCTTATATTTAATTCTCAAAGGTGTAACTGACATTCGTATGTCTAAACCAATTGGTTTTAGTACTCACCCTGTGTACCCACCAGGAAAGTCAGTTCAATGTGTTCCTCGAACGTTCAAACACATAACAGTCTTTCTAAGCCATTTCGACGAAGAAGAAGAACTTGTGGATATTCTTCTGTCAAGAAGGGAGATTATGTTGTTCATGATGTGAAAAAAGTACCAGAAGAAGGGAGCAATGAAATAAGGGAAGCCGACCTAAAAGGAATAATTGAAATCATTCTCATCATCATCACCACCGGGTTGGTTGTTATCAAATCCAGCTTGTTGTTCAATATGTGCTTGAATCCTGTTAAATTTGATTTGCCACAAATGTTTTTGCTGGGGGTTCATAGTTGAAGTGTCAGATTGAAGAATGTTATGCTTGTCATAGTCATCCACAATTTTTTCTTGAAAAAGGCAAATTTGTTTAATCTACATGTTTTGAATTTTCATATCACCAAAAATAAAAGTATGTTTCCTTAAATTCTATTAAAGAGAAATATTTGTCAATCTCGAATATAGAAGAACCTTGTGTTCAAAGGAAACAGACAAACATTGACAAGTGTTTTCCTGACTACCTTACAAAAGAGTCTATCTCTGAAGTTGAAAGGAATGCATCTAAAGAGAGTGATGTGATTCTAAAAATTGTTAGAATCCAAGATGATAATGTCAACTGGTTGAAACAAAAATTCAATGCTCTAGTTGGTATGATAAGTGAGCGCGACTCTCGTTTAAAGATCCTTCAAGAAGTAAATCTCAAAAAGGATGCTTTGAAAATTGAACATCTCTTAAGTAAACTCTCAATTCAAGAGTGTTCAAAAGAGTCCGCCATACCAACTTCTTTTGATTTAACTGTAAGAGAATCAGGTTCAGAAGCAAAACCGAAAAACTCTTCTGTTGAAAAAGAGTGTGCATGTATCTTCTCCTAATCAAGGAAAGCCCACATCACACAAAAGGAAGAATTCTCATAACAATGATGTTAGGACTGTTTTATCTAATCACTCAGGTGATTAGAAAGTGTGTCTCTTTTGTGATTCAAAAGGTCTAAGTAAACAAAAGAGGAATTCCAGGTTGAATGAAAATTCTATTATTCGTCTTCAACACACCTTATATTTAATTCTCAAAGGTGTAACTGACATTCGTATGTCTAAACCAATTGGTTTTAGTACTCACCCTGTGTACCCCACCAGGAAAGTCAGTTCAATGTGTTCCTCGAACGTTCAAACACATAACAGTCTTTCTAAGCCATTTCGACGAAGAAGAAGAACTTGTGGATATTCTTCTGTCAAGAAGGGAGATTATGTTGTTCATGATGTGAAAAAAGTACCAGAAGAAGGGAGCAATGAAATAAGGGAAGCCGACCTAAAAGGAATAATTGAAATCATCATCATCATCACCACCGGGTTGGTTGTTATCAAATCCAGCTTGTTGTTCAATATGTGCTTGAATCCTGTTAAATTTGATTTGCCACAAATGTTTTTGCTGGGGGTTCATAGTTGAAGTGTCAGATTGAAGAATGTTATGCTTGTCATAGTCATCCACAATTTTTTCTTGAAAAAGGCAAATTTGTTTAATCTACATGTTTTGAATTTTCATATCACCAAAAATAAAAGTTATGTTCCTTAAATTCTATTAAAGAGAAATATTTGTCAATCTCGAATATAGAAGAACCTTGTGTTCAAAGGAAACAGACAAACATTGACAAGTGTTTTCCTGACTACCTTACAAAAGAGTCTATCTCTGAAGTTGAAAGGAATGCATCTAAAGAGAGTGATGTGATTCTAAAAATTGTTAGAATCCAAGATGATAATGTCAACTGGTTGAAACAAAAATTCAATGCTCTAGTTGGTATGATAAGTGAGCGCGACTCTCGTTTAAAGATCCTTCAAGAAGTAAATCTCAAAAAGGATGCTTTGAAAATTGAACATCTCTTAAGTAAACTCTCAATTCAAGAGTGTTCAAAAGAGTCCGCCATACCAACTTCTTTTGATTTAACTGTAAGAGAATCAGGTTCAGAAGCAAAACCGAAAAACTCTTCTGTTGAAAAAGATGTGCATGTATCTTCTCCTAATCAAGGAAAGCCCACATCACACAAAAGGAAGAATTCTCATAACAATGATGTTAGGACTGTTTTATCTAATCACTCAGGTGATTAGAAAGTGTGTCTCTTTTGTGATTCAAAAGGTCTAAGTAAACAAAAGAGGAATTCCAGGTTGAATGAAAATTCTATTATTCGTCTTCAACACACCTTATATTTAATTCTCAAAGGTGTAACTGACATTCGTATGTCTAAACCAATTGGTTTTAGTACTCACCCTGTGTACCCCACCAGGAAAGTCAGTTCAATGTGTTCCTCGAACGTTCAAACACATAACAGTCTTTCTAAGCCATTTCGACGAAGAAGAAGAACTTGTGGATATTCTTCTGTCAAGAAGGGAGATTATGTTGTTCATGATGTGAAAAAAGTACCAGAAGAAGGGAGCAATGAAATAAGGGAAGCCGACCTAAAAGGAATAATTGAACTCATTCTCATCATCATCACCACCGGGTTGGTTGTTATCAAATCCATCTTGTTGTTCAATATGTGCTTGAATCCTGTTAAATTTGATTTGCCACAAATGTTTTTGCTGGGGGTTCATAGTTGAAGTGTCAGATTGAAGAATGTTATGCTTGTCATAGTCATCCACAATTTTTTCTTGAAAAAGGCAAATTTGTTTAATCTACATGTTTTGAATTTTCATATCAACCGCTCTTTGCTTCTCGATGGTCTTCTGATGTTCCATAAACCGCGCCATGTTAAATCCATCGGAGCTTCCACCTTTTCGAGCTAATTTTCCAGCAAGTCTTGCTCTGTTTCTTCCTAGAAGTTTTTTATTAGCATCATCATTATTAAGAACTAAGTTGATATTTGAGTTTCTCGGGGTATTTGGTATAGAGAGTTTGATGGACCTGGTGAAAATAGTGAAGAATTTGGTGTTGAGGGAGAATAATTGTATGGTGACCTTTCAGGTACTTGTTGACTAGATGGTAACACTTCTGGATCGTATTTGTTCAACGCCTTCAAAATATGATAACAACTTTCGAAAGCGAAAATTTTGCCATTTTTTTGTTGTCATTCTCTACGAACCTGTCTTTCAACACCACCATCCTTAATAGCATTCTCTCGGCCTCTCTTGGCTTGCATTACCGCAACAACATATAAGGAGACTTCCTTATTGATTACAATGAAATGTTCCTACAACTCTTTTGCATCACGACTATTGATATTCATGGTTTGATCTTCATATTTACGAAATATATTATCCCACATGGTGTTACCATGTTGTTGTGCACCATATACACAATCTTGAGTAAATAAACATAATTATGACAAATGCGTTCATCTTCAGTGATGTCTAATTTTGCACCCCAGACTTTGTTCTATTTACCTTTACATATGCCTTGACTTTGAGATTGTGAATCCATATTACAAGAAATTAAAAGGTAAAAAGAATGTTTGAAGAAGATTTGAAGGAGATTGAGAGATTGAGAAATTCTAGAGAAAATTAAAAATTCTGGTGTGACTTGAAATGAGTTTGAAATTGGGTATTTATAGAGGGGGGAATTGTAGGTGTTGGATGAGGAACTGCTGACCGACGATGTTTCCAGCGAGCGACATCATGACTATCGCCGGAGCTTGAATAACCACATAGTGAGGGTTTGACCGTATAGGGATGCAAACTCTACCGCTCCGTAGACACCCTGTCGTGTATGCCTAAGTGGTATATTTAACACTTAGACAAATATGTTTTCCACTTTGACATGCCCATAGTGGGTGTTAAAATGGAAAAATTAGCTACTTGACATGTGCATAGTAATATGCCTAAAACAACCCACCATCACAAGAGTAGGTTCCCCATATTTCCCATTCTCATTTGACTTCTACAGATGGAGTAGTGCGAAACACTACATGGCAAAATATGTGTTGCCTGACGCTGGACGGCGGTTTAACGTATTAGTATTTCCAGGAACGGAGGGATATAAGGATAAGTGGGGTCTGTCGACCCACTTGATTTTAAGTGTTTACTGATTTAGGCTTAATATTTTCGAAATTTACATGTTTTATGGGGACAAATATGTAAAATAAAACCCATATTTAACTCCTAATGGCGTTTAAGTTATAAAAACTAGCACAAAATATCAAATGCATGTCCTAGATAAGAAAAACGATACAAATCACTATGTTTAGCTTAATTAAAAATGTTTCATAATTTGATATCCACTCAAAGTATACTAAAATTAACAAAATAAAATGGGTTCACAATGGCATCCCAGCCTGCCATCAGATTTTTAAAAGAAGAAAAAGAGAAAAACATTGGTCGGTAAAGATTTTTTACCATATAGCATTCGATTTGCCATACTTGGCGGGAGTAGCGAAACCAATGCTCCACTCCTAGTCCTATACGAGCTCTCATGAAGAAGATGGAGTGTTTACGTAACCCTTTCTTGCTCTTAATGAACTAACTTACTTTGTCAATGTTTGTCGAAATTTTCAAAATCTTCAACATGAACGACAATAAAATAAATGAGTTCACTCCCCAGTTACATTCTCTGTTTCAGTCGAGGCAACCAAGACTTTATTTATCCGTTGCATGCTCTAAAATCAAACTCCTCCATTTTTATAACATGGGTCCAAAATTCAAAACTAGTACAAGGGATACCGTAGAACCTAATTTTCGGTACCACACCATCTTAAAAAAAAAAAAAATGGTCCAGAGTGTACCAAAATGAGGCGGGTCTAGGAGCAGAGACGCAATTAATTTCAGGGTAACATGCGAGAAAACTACTTTTCAACCCTTGAGATTTTTTTCTCACTGAGTTTTCAAATGCTGCCATGTTTTTCTTTACCAAAGAATTCTAACCAGAGGTACACACTTTCAGCATTACGCCATTACCATCCATTCATGCTCATTCATATGACTAACCCATCAGAGAAATGAGACCTCTAGCAGTTAACAGGGTAGTGCATAAAAAATAAAAACTCAAACATTAGTCTGAAACTAATACAAACCCTCCTATACTATGGGTATCGGGATTTATGGTAACGGAAATTCGCTCAGCCGGTTTCATTACGATAACCCAGAAAATTATGATAACTTCCCGATTCCGGCATCTAATAACCGTTATGTTGAAATAGAAATCTTATCGGATTCAGCGTTATCCGAAACGGCTATCAGATTTAGGCCTTTTATTAACTTGTATACCCGTATACATGTTAAGGTTTAATAAAGATTTTTATTTTTAGAAATTGTGTTTTTTTGTCTTATTCTACTAGAAATTGGTCTTTTAAAACAACATCTTTTGTTCCCAATGCAAAGAATTATTATTTTCAATGTAATAAAACAAACAAATCTTGTTTTCAATGCAAGAAATTGTTGTTTTAATAAACCTTAACATGTATACGGGTATACAAGTTAACAAGACCCATATTTAGAAATCTCATCTTTATATATTTCGCCTTATATCTTTTTTCCTCGGAAATTTTTTAACTTTATTAATTAGACAAGAAAGTTTTAATTATAACTCCATGAAAACTTTGAAGCCACAAAAAGTATGTTTCACACGCATATATGCTTCCTCCAGCTTTCCATCTGGAGCAAGTGAAAAACTCTACCGTTTTTTTTTGATCGAGAAAGGGGGGAAATTTTATTGCAAAGAAAAAAGAATTACAGGTTGCAACAACAAAAAAGAAAACCAAGAAAAGTAGTGAAAAAAAACAGGGGATACCGTCCATCATAACTGATGAAAGTAAAAAGGAAGCGAACTTCTTAAGTTATTATGTTAGTGGAACATGCTCTCCCAAGAGAAAACACACCAATCAAGCCTGAAGTTGAAGTTTCTATTGAAGGCGGAACTCCAAGCTAGAATTGATGCTTTCACCTCCATGCTGACTTGGAAGTGAGAAAGAGATTTCTCGTCGAAAATTCTCCGATTGCGTTCATTCCATAAAGCCCATATCACGGCAGCTGGTACTAGGTCCCATATTCCTTTCACTGGACCTAAAATACCTTTAGATGACCAATTTTGAGCTAGTTGAAGAACTGTTAGAGGAGGAATCCACCACCGCGTACCTGGGAGGATTAAGGACCATACTCTGCGAGAGAAAGGACAGGTCAGAAGAAGGTGTTCAGTTGATTCACATTCAACAAGGCAAAGAGGACATCTGCTTGCAAGCTTGAAGTTCCGATGCTGAAAAGAGTCTTGGGTGGCGATCTTATTATGAGTTGCTGTCCAAAAGAAGAAACATATTTTTGGTGGGACATGTGGATTCCAAATGGCCTTATATGAAAAATTAGTAACTGAAACATCTTGATAACATCTACCGTAACGTAAAGTGAATGCTGAAACCTCACCTCACATGCACAAAACCGGTGGCTGTAATGAACCATCATTAATAACATCTCTAATCTTGTTGTTACATAGTCTTTTATGAAAGCTACATGCTGGCATTAACTTATGCTTTCTCCACATAAATGCGTTTATTAGACCTTGACCAAATATTTTTTTCGTGATTAACCGTGTTTAACGTATCTGATATTCTGATCTAGCGCGCCACCGTCTCGTTTCGTGTTGGGATTCCCATATTTACGAGTCATTAATGTATCTAGTTAAGGCTCAAGTCTAACAAAACGTAAGGAGGCCGGCGCTACACCAAATGTTGCAAAATGACAGAGAAAAACGTTGGTTACGGTCTTTTGAATGGTCAGGACAGGGTCATGTAAGTGTACCTCTATTTAACCGTCACAAAGAACGACTCTCTTTTTTCTTTTCTTTTTTTACCATTGTGCAAATTTGTGCACTCCTGTTTTACTCATTTCTTTCTGGCTTGCAACAGAAAAAATATTCATAACTCTATGATGCAACGACGTTGACTAAACTCCATGGACTCGTTATGCGCAATTCTTTATCATGTCGATAAATCTCTCCAGTGGCACAGCCAACATAATAAAAATAAAAGATACACTAATCTCTTTGAATGTATGGTTTGCCAATTATTGTTTGAGCGAAAGAAATGGCAAGACCAAATAATGTCTAGTCTATTTTCTACAATATCATAATTTCTCAACAAGAAAATATAAATAATAAGATTATTGAGATAGATATGAGACGCTTGCTTTGGTCCATTCGTCTCCAAGCTACAAAATCATTGTCGGAGACATGACATATCCACTCCACCAAGATTCATACACTTCTCGTTTATCCACTATTATTTTTTAGGTACAATGCCAAAGCTTGTACAAGACAAATTTGTAGTAAGATATTATTGTTTTTCATTTTCGAGATATTAGTTTTGCATTTTTGTGACATCTATATCCAATAGTCCAAGTGCTAACCTTATGCAAACAACAAAGATGAAAGTTGCGTTGCCATTCAAATACCTTTTTTTTTAAGAGCCATACTAAAACTTTGAATCTTTTATTATTTTTTACAAATATTTGAAAGCTCTTGGGATGTAGAAGAAGCATCGAAATTTTGTTTGTGGGCTTTGTTAAGGTGCAAGCTACTTACTCGCAGTTGTGTGCTTGTGCATGGGAATTGGCATACATTTAGAGGTTTTAAATAGTAATCAGTGTCCTCATTTTCCAATTCTAGTCTGTATCAACTATTACAGTTGGCTTTGTGTTTTCACTCATGTGAGTGTCTGTTATTCTGTTATGACTGTTAGTCTTGACTGTGGATTAACTATCTTCTTGCTTTTCCATTCTCTATGACAATTATATAATGTTGTCTATACTTTTGACAGTCTCTTATGTGAACCTTTACTCTGTGAGTTTTTCTTAATTGAACTATGGTATCAGACAGAGAAAGAAAAGCATATTTCTCTAGTTTTCGTTCTGTTTTTTACGCTCTTCTCATTTTCTAGATCTTGAATCTATCTTCGTCAATGTTTTCTTCTTAATTCTCTTCTTGATTTAATATTATCTTTCTTTATTTTTTTCAATTCATCAATGGAAAATCCAACATCAATTTCGATCACCGAGGTCTCGTTAAATCAATTAACCAATTTTGTTACTCTTAAATTGAAAAAAGATAACTTCATCACTTGGAAGAATTTGATGCTTTCTGTCATCAAACGATATCCTTTAATGAAGTTTTTGAATGGATCTTTTGAATGTCCTCCCTAGCTTACCAACATGCGAAATCAAGAAAATGGAATTGAGAATCCTCTTTACAGTGATTGGATTGATGAAGATGCTTGTATCATGATGTGGATCAATTCGACTATCTCTGAATCTGTTATTGATTACTTCTCTAGATCTACTACTTTTCATGAGCTTTGGAAAACTATTGAAGATAAATTGGCAAGATCTTCTGCCAAACATTCTCTACAATTGCGTACTCGACTATTTGTTATTAAACAAGGTGATAAATCCGTACCTTCCCTTACTAATGAGATTAAACTGTTGTCTGATCAGTTAGCTGCCTCCGGTGATATATTTTGTGACAAGGATTTAGTAATTATTACTCTTGCTTCTTTAAATTATGACTATATTCCGTTTGTCACAACTATGAGACATCGTTATCCTCCAATCACAAGTGTTGAACTTCATAATAATTTGTTAAGTGAAGAGATTGTGGTGACTGATAGGAACAAAACTCTCATTTCTGAATCTCACAATAGAGCTTTTGTTGCACAAATGCATAATGTTTTAGGAAATTTAGTGGTACTGGACGTGGTTATAATCCTAATTTTGTTAGGGGAGAGGTAGATCTCATATTAATTTTGGTAGAGGTTCTGGAATTTTATCAACACCTAGTTGTGGATCTCATCCTTCTAGTTCTTCTGTTGCTTCTGGTTTTCGTACTTTAGTAAGGACTCCTTATCATTTGTCAACTAATGACAAGCCAACTTGTCAAATTTGCAAGAAATATGGTCATGATGCTAATGAATGTTGGAATAGGATGAATTTCTCTTATCAAGGAAGACATCCACCAAGAAATCTACAAGCTTTGTTAGATTCAACTGATATTCTAGGTGAAAATTCATGGTACATGAATTATGGAGCTATTCATCATTTAACATTTGATCCTTCAATCATTGATACTTCAACTACTTACTCTGGTAATGAGGTTATTACTACTGTTAATGGAGAAGGTATGTCCATTTTAAATACTGGTCATTTTACTATTTCTGTTCCTTCTGAGTAATTTTTTCTAAACCAATTTTTACATGTTTCCAAAGCCTCACAAAACCTCATATTTATTCATAGATTCACCTGGGACAATAAATGTTCACTAACCTTTGATTCTGACTCATTTGTTGTCAAGGATCTGAGGTCAGGGAAGATACTTTTCAAGGTCCCAGTGAGCATGGATTATATCCATTTCCAACATCCATATCATCTTCTAGTATTGTTGCTTATTCTAGTGTCAAAGCTTCTTCTGCAACCCGGCACAGAAGACTTGCTCATCCCGCTTTTGAGTCCTTAAATAAATTTTGTAAGATCTTAAATATTTCTATGTCAAGACCTATGTTATGTACTGAATGCCAACTTGGAAGGAGTCATAAGCAACCATTTCAATTGTCTAGTTCTTTTTGTAGTTCTCCATTACAATTGTTGCATATGGATGTATGGGGTCCTGCACTTATTCTATCTGTAACTGGTTACAAATATTATATCACATCATATATGATTTTACTAAATTCTGTTGGGTTTTTCCAGTGTCTGCTAAGTCTGATTTTCATCTAATTTTTCTTCACTTCAAAATAATATTGAAAATTAACTATCTCTGTCTATTCAACCAATAAGGACCGATGGTTGTGGAAAATTTGTTAACAAAGCTTTAGCTGCTTTAATTTCTCAATATGACATTAATCATGAAATAACTTGCTCTCACACACCTGAACAGAATGGTGCTGCTGAGAGCAAGCATAGACATTTATTAGATATCACTAGAACTTTTTTGATTCAAGCTCATCTACCTTATTCTTTTTGGTTTGAATCCTTATTAAATTATCAACAGACTTCCTACAAAGTCTCAAAACTTTGTTTCCCCTTTCAATCTCTTTTTAACAAACAACATGACTATGACATTCTTAAATGTTTTGGTGGTTGTGTTTTCCTTGTCTCAAACCATACACATCTAGTAAAATTGATCCTATGAGTGAGAGATGCACTTTTATAGGACAAAATGCAAATAAAAAAGGATATAAATGTCTAAATTCTGTTACTGACAAGATATTTGTCTCCAGACATGTTATGTTTCATGAAGACTTATTTCCTTATGCTTCTCTTACTTTTCTATCCTCTACACCTGCTTAGACTTCTTTTGACATTCCTAACTCTGTCAAAGATTCTCTATCCATTTTTGGTTCAGTCTCGTCAATCACTCTTACTCCTCATTCAGTGCCACTTCCTTCATCTATTTCTGTATCTTCTACTTCTGGTACTACTACTCTTAACTCTCATAATAAGACCACCAAATCAAAATATGGGATATTCAGACCTAAGTCCTTATTTGCTACAAGATATCCTATTGCAGCTGCTTATACTTCTGCTCTGACCTATGTCACTCCCACATGTTATACTCAATCTTGTAAGTATTTAGAATGGAGAGAAGCCATGGATGTTGAGTATCAATCTCTAATTGATGCAAATACATGGACTTTGGTACCTCCAGATCCTTCTTAGAATGTCGATGGTTGTAAATGGGTTTTCAAGACTAAGAAAAATGCAGATGGCTCCATAGAAAGACACAAAGCCAGACTTGTTCCAAAAGGGTTTCATCAACTTGAGGAACTAGATTACAGTGACACATTAAGTCCTTTTGTTAAATCTACAACTATAAGACTTGTTCTCTCTCTGGATGTGAATTATGATTGGAAAATCAAGAAGCTTGGCATTAGAAATGCATTTCTTCATGCTAATCTCAAAGAGACGGTTTATTTGTGTCATCCTCCTGGTTATGTTGATAAGGACAAGCCAACTTATGTGTGTAAACTGAATGAATCTCTCTATGGATTAAATCAAGATCCCAGAGCATGGTATGAAAAGCTTGTTGATGCTTATGTTAGTCTAGATTAAGCCTTCTATTGCTGATTCTTCATTGTTTGTTCAAAAGTTTGGGTCTAAGCTCACTATTATCGTAGTCTATATAGATGATATCATTATTACAGGCAATGATTCATATCACTGCAATGCTATAATTACTCATCTTGGTCTTCTTTTACATTTGAAAGATTTGGGTTATTTGCATTATTTTCTTGGCTTGGAAGTTAAGAGAAATCCTACAGGTTTGTTTCTCTGCCAGACTAAATATGCTATTAAACTACTTTATAAGACAAACTTAGCAGGTGTGAAACCATGCAACTCTCCTTGTCCTGAAAATTTCAAGCTCAGTACATCAGCTGGTGACCTGACATATCTGACATGAGCATAGGTTTTTAGTGGGTTCTCTGCAATATCTGACATGGACCAGACCTGAGATTTTCTTTGCAGTTAATCGGATTTTTCAACATCTTCAACATCCTACTTCTGCTCATCTACTGGATGCTAAAAGGATTTTGAGATATGTTAAAGAGACTCTTGGTCATGGTTTATTCTTCAAAAAGGGTTTAACTGCTACAGAGGGGTTTACAAATGCTGATTGGGCAGGAAATGTTGATGATAGGAAGAGCACAAGTGGGCGCTGTGTTTTCTTTGGTGCTAATCCTATTTCTTGGTCTTCATAGAAACAAGCAACCATCAATAGGAGTTCTACAGAAGCTGAGTACATGTCTTTAGGTTCTACAACTACTGAAGTTATTTGGATTTGCAACTTGCTTAAGGATCTTCATATTTTTCTACCCATCTCTCCCTCTATTACCTGTGAAAATAAAAGCTCTATTTCCCTAGCTTCTAACCCTGTATTTCATAGCAGAATGAAGCATCTTTCCTTGAATTTTCATTTTGTTAGAGAATTAGTTCAGTCCAAGCAACTGCAAATTGTCTACATCTCTACTCTGCAACAGGTTGCTGACATATTTACTAAGGGGCTATCATCTCCTAAGTTTTCTTTTCTGAAAGACAAACTGAGAGTCATATCTCCTCATCAGTTTGCGGGAGGGTAATAATCAGTGTCCTCATTTTCTAGTTCTAGTCTGTATCAACTATTACAGTTTACTCTGTGTTTCCACTCGTGTGTATCACTCATGTGAGTGTCCGTTTTTCTGTTATGACTATTAGTCTTGACTGTGGACTAATTGTCTTCTTTCTTTTACGTTCTCTCTGACAACTATATAATGTTGTCTGTACTTATGACAGTATGTAATATGAACCTTTACTATGTGACGTAAGCGGCGTACAATGACACTCTTTTCCCCCCTCTCTCTTATTATTAATCGTTTACTGGTTTGTTTTTCTAAAATACAGTTGTTAAGAATCCAGATTGGAGAAATTTGAATACAAAAATATTTGGATTGGAGATTTTTTTAAAAAAATCGTTTACTGTTTTTTTTTTCTAAATACAAAAGGAAGATTGGATTTTTTTTCTTCTTTTTACTACATTGATGGTTTAAATCTATTAGATAATAATATTTGTTGTTTTGTTTTTCCAAAATATAGAAACGTTAGCAATATGTAGAATTCGCGACTGTTTCGAGAGGCGGAACTAAAGTTTGGCTAACATTACTAGCTAGCCCTACTCAAAATCATCAAAACCATTAAAATACGCTTAATTACTTTTATCTAGTAGTATTTTATATCTAGTCCACTTAAAATTTACATTTAGTCCGTTAAAATTCACATAATTTGTAATTTTTGGTTCCGCCACTAAGTTCTCTCACCAGGGGCACGATAGAAATCCTCTTGGCTATGCGGTGGTTTCCAATTTCTTTTTTTTTTGTTTGAGCTTAAAATCAATTTGGATAAAAATTGTAAAATGAGAGTACGTATTTGGGAAGAAAAAACATTATGCAATTAATTGCCTGATGTTTTAAAATCAAAAATGATTTTTGATTTTGGAAAATGATTTTTGGCAAGAGTTATTATTTTATAATCACCAAAAATGAGGCAGTGAATCGCCTTAAACGACACTCTGATCATCTCTCTCCTCTCACCCCCTCAATAGAAGAAAAAAAAGCTCTCACCGGAAAACATAACCTGCTGAGATCTGGTCCGTTTTGGGCCGGAGTTGAGCGAGATTTTCACCTTCTTTACTTTTTTCACTAGATCTTTGTTATAGCTAGGTTTATTTATGTTTATCTCTTATTATTTGATAAGTTTTGTTCACCTTTATGATGGTTTTTTCTCCTCTATTAGAGAGCTTTATCTCGACTTTAATGGTCGTTCTTGGTTACTATGGGTGTTAAAATTATTTGGGATGCATCCCAACGACGAGATCTTCATCATTTTTATCTCTGGCGACGGAATCTACACCAGAATCTTCATCCTTAAATTATCTGGTGACGGAATCTTCAACAACGATGTTCTTGACGACGGAATTTTCATCACAAGTTTTAAGAGATTTGGGCAAATCACTCCAACTTTAGGAGCATTTCTTTATGAAGAAGAAAAACACACAAAATGGTTGGGATTTAATTCCGAGAAAAACCATTCTTCCATCGATTTAATCGGTTCTTATTCATGCTTGTATTCGTCATGTTCCGTTAATCCTTCTCTTTCTCTTGTCGTATTTCTCGGTATTGTACTTGTGTGGCATGTTCTTGTTACTTTATATTCTATAATTTTCCGTTTTAAATCCAATGTAACCTTGAATTTCCATTAATGATAAGGTTCATTTGTTATAAAAAGAAATAAAAATAAAAATAAAAATAAAATAATAAAAATAAAAATAAAAATAAAAAAAGTCATTTCACAACATTCAAACAAACACATCAAATGGTTTCCCAATCAAACAAAAACGACTTACTGATTCTTTACTCCTATCACCACCACCACCAGAGCAAGATAAAGTCTCGAAAACGGTTGGGAGGAAAAAGAGTCAGAATGTCTGAATATTGATGTAGACAGTAGTAAGGTGGTAGCTATCTCTATCTATAATGGCGACCACTGCCCCCCGTACCCACAACTGCCATCATCCCTTATTACAAAGTTTGATTTTAGGGGCAACCTCTCTTGTCCCGACTCCAACACCACATCACCGACTATCATCTTGTCTTTGATTTTTAAGATTTTTGTTGGTTTTTGCAGTTGCTGTGGCATAGGCTGGAGTACTTGTCCTTTCTCTCATAACTTCTCCTTCTGCTCATTCTGATTTCTTTCCACACTCAAATTAATCCCTCTCCCAAATGCACAAGCAAGCACACCCATAGAGGGCCAGAGGCTAAGGTAGATGATCCTTCAAGTTGAAAAATGTAGCTGGCTAGATGCTATCATAAATATAACAAACGACATAGATCCTTTTGGTCTATCTCTCTCGTGAAGAAGATTACCCTTTGTTCCCTACGTGTGCATCGGGTTGGGTGGTTTTGGGGAGAGCTAATCCGCACGGTTTAGACCGTGAGTGCTGCAGATATTTGATGTCCCGCTGGCGTGGCCAGACCGCCTCAACGTCCTTGTTGCCAAGGGGAACACTATTTGTTCAACCAACTATACCGACATTTCTGCTTTTCATCTCGCTTCAGATCTCCGCACTAATCCGCTTCTCAATGCATCCCCACCATGTACATCCCGCCCGACCGATGCTGTCCGATCCGAAACAGCTGCCCAGGCTAAATCCATCGAGCCGCTGTTCTGATCCGGCCACCATCGGTATCCGACCAGTCATTTTCCTTTATGGGGACTAACTGACCTGCCAACAAGGGATTTACCGCCCTTGCTTGCATACATCTATTCCCGATGAATTGAATATTTTTTTTTTCTTGAATTTTTTTTTTTTTTTTTGGGACTAACTGACCTGCCAACAAGGGATTTACCGCCCCTTGTTTACGATGGTTTATTCCCTTTTTTTTAGGGGGCTACCTGACCTGCCAACAAGGAATTTACCGCCCTTGCTTGCGATGGTTTATCCCTTTCTTTTTTGGGGGACGAACTGACCTGTCAACAAGGAATTTTCAGGGACCAACCGACCCTTGCTTGCAATGATCTATCCCCTCAAGATAATCTGTAACGCTCTGCAACTAATCTGCAGATTGGTTGCAGATTATTGCACTAATCTGCAGATTGGTCTATCTCTCTCGTCTCGTGGCTAATTCACAATAACATGTACTAGTAGTAATAACAAGTTAGATACTAATAAAATATGGGCTCTTATCCCAAAGACTGATGGAGTGATGGGTACTTGACTAGTCATTCTGACGACTGGCGAGCTATCTTGGGCTATATATAAGGCCCAGACTAGGTATCTTAGCTTTGATATCCAACAAGAGAATGATCTTTGAACTGATATAGGCAGAGTACAGTAACAGACCTCTTCCATGGAAGGATCCTCTGGGATCATGAACAATGAAGGGTCGTAGTCGTAAAATTGGCCATACGTTGGAGACAAGTTGATATCTCATTATTTCGTTATCATTACCATCAAATGTCTTTTCTCAATTCTCATTCTGTCTTTTCTTTCTCTGGTGGATGCTTGCATTTGCTTTGTCATTTCTGATAAATTTCATGTGTAATTCCACCACCACAATATGCTTGCTTGCATGAATTATTTTTGCATCATTTCAAAATTTTCCGTCATACTTTAGAATCTTGTTTTCTTTTTTACTTAACGACAGATAAAAGTAAGAAGATGATGAATCCCATAGGTAGGAATTTGTTTCCTCTAGTGGAGAACAATATTGGTCAAAATGTGTCATGTGGCATGTTGTTTCAGCGTCAATATGATCCTTTACGTACCTAATAATATTGTCTGATTTTGATGGGGGTTTCAGCCAGTTGACTGGCACCACGTTTGATGGGATTTATAGAGTTTTAGATAGTTGGGCTTTTGAATGAATCCTATTATCGGGACTTAAAATAGATGGGTTTTTGGGAGTTTTTTGGAGTCATGAAATAACAGCCATCAGGACCCTTTATCTATTTTTTCTCCAGTGTTTAGTCTACCCTTCATTTGATTAGTGCTAATTAAATTGATTAAGCTAACTAATCCGTCTTAATGAATCGATTAGACTAATCAAAACATTAATCATTTGAAAATCAAAACTCGATTTTATTGAGTTTTGAAGAAGGAAAAATGGTGATTTTGGTGAATTTTTTTTGACAAATGACGAAACCCTTCATCACAAAACTCAAGGTAACCTTATAATCAACTCCCAACATCAATTTTATCAGTTCAAATCCGTCGAAAATCCAAAAAAAATAATCTGGAATTTCTGCTGTTACGGCTGGGAAAAACTTGTCGACCCTGCCGAAACCCTGCATAACGGTTGGGATATTAGGATTTCCCAGCCGTAATAATGTAAAACGGCTGGGATATTAGGAACTCCCAGCCGTGATTTGAAATAACGGACGGGAATTTACGAACTTCTGGCCTTTATTCTTCCCTAAATTACACGAGTCTGTAAAACGGTTGGGTTTACAAAATTTCCCAACCGTAATTAGATTTGAAAGTTAAGAAATTTTTTGATTCAACATGAATTCTTAATACGATTGAAATTTATTGATACTTTCATTAACTAGACCACAATAAAACTCATTACATGCTTAATATAACCCCATTACAAAGTTGGTTTTAATAACATCCCTTCCGATGTATCAAGAAATCTTTGATGATGGTCATTTGAGCTTCGAAGTTGAAATTATAACCTTTCCATTTTCTCCATTCCTTGTTAGCTTGAGCTACGACTTCTTCATCAGTCTCACCTCTAAGTCGAAGTTGTTTGCACATACGAAGTAAAGCCATATACTCTTCCATTTTTTTGCGTATGTTTGAGAATCTTAGATACAATTCAATCCCATCGCAGTTAGTGTTACCTGTTTTACTACAAAAATTTTCAAAAATCTTTTTCCAATAAGATTGACTTGGTACACCACCATTCCTTCGTTCTTCTCCCTTCTTTGGATAGCATAGCCCAAAATTTTGGCAAAGAGATAAGTCTTCATCCAAATTAAAGTCGGGTTTATTCTTTGAGTACATTGGATTGAGTTTGTAGGAGTTTTACTAGAGTTTGTAGGTGTGATTTTGATTTGGAATGGGTGGTTATATGGAGATGGAGTTATTTCAAGTTTAAATAGGTGGTTGAACAGCTAGAACCTTCTATAGATTAGTCTTCAAACGGATCTATTTTTCAAAATTCAAAAAACTAGCCGATTTGAAGTGGTACAAGTGAAATTATAGCAAATTATGGCTAGGAAATGCTAGTATACCAAGCCATAATTATGTATGACCTGCAGAGTTGGTGGTCTGTCAGAGTTACGGTTGGGATTCCTGGCCGTAAATCTGATTTTTTACTTTCAGCCAGAATAACGGGTGGGATTCCTGTCCGTCAAAGCAATAACGACTTGGATATGTAGCCGTTTCTAGGGGCCTTTTTTTGGGTTTACCAGAGTACTATACGGCTAGGAATGTCCCAACCGTAATCACTGACGGATGGTTTTTCGAACCGTGCAGAGTATAACGGCTGGGAATTGTCTAGGTTGACCAAGACGTAAATATATTTACGGATATAATTCCAAACCGTGATTTTAACACGGCTTGGATATCTAGCCGTAAACATGACTCATTGTAGTTCAGGGAATTTAGACCAAACAACGACTAGGTTTTTCCCAACGTAAACATGCCACTGACGGGTTTCCTAACCGCTGGACATTTCACGGATAGGAGTTCCTAACTTTTGTACGTTTTACGGCTATGAAAGTTTATTTTTGAACATTTATAGGCATTTTCGGCTAGGTTTTGTGAAGCAGCGACCTAGCCGAAAATGCCTGAAAAAAACAATGTTATGTTTTTCCTCATTTTTCTTAGGTTAAACACATTGAAAGACTAAAATTAATTCATAAATGCAAAGTTATAAAAATCCATCCATCTCAATCCTTAACCAAACAACGAAAACATTAAAATGTAAAAGGCTAACAAAATATCCATGAAGTAAAATAATAAAAACCGAGTAGATTGTCATTCACTTGATTCACTTGAGTCCTCCTCCGTGGACTCTTGCAAAAACTCATCCAAATCGTCCACTGGCTCCGGTTCAACAACTTGTTCTACATATATAGCCTTTTTACCTCCTGTTCCTTTGCCAGCTTGAGGTGTAGTCTTTTTACCTCCACCACGTCCACTTCTAGCACTTGTTCCACCTCGAATTTTTCCACCACGAGCAGCACTTGTTCGGGCAAGACCTCCCTTTTTTCCACCTCGAGAACTTGTTCCACCTTTAGCACTTGTTCCAGCACGGCCTCCCTTTTCACCTCAACCGCTTTTTCCTTGCTTTGATGGAGCTTGCTGATGGCGGGGAGTATCTGAGTCGTCGCTAGAAGAAGGAGACATAACCCTCTTATTTCTCCTTGATCGGGCATCTTATTGAGGATATAAACCTCCTTTCTCAGGGAGTATTATGCTTTGGACTCGATTCCGAAGTAATCTTAGTTCAGGGACGGTTAACTTCTCCCCTGAATCAATCATACCGGTGATGTTCTTGGACAACCAATTAATTCGTTCAACCTATTTTTCATATCAAATACACTTATTCATAGCTAATTAACAAAAAAAAACATTTATAAACATAATTAGTAGTATACGTACCACCATGTTCTCTCATTATTTTTGTTCATTCATCTCTTCCGCTGATTTTGAACTCTCTTTCGCTGTCTTCTTAAAATGTTTCCGCGTCTCGGGATCCATATTTTCCACATAAGGATGAGCCCACTCTTGATACCATCCCATGTAATTAGCATCCGCTTCATAAGTCCCAAGAGAAGCTTCAAACGCTCTTGTACTCATTTGGTTTGCTTGTTGGGCACGAGCATTCCAATGTTCGATCGACGGAGCTATTGTTGTTGCATAGTTCAGTTTGACTTGCTTCTCCTTAAAAATAGAGTTGGCTACGCTCAGTGGAAAACGAGATTCTTGAGGTACAATTTTCTGGACAATACCAATTTGGCGGAGCGTTCTACGAGAATTCAAAATGACGAACCCGGTTTAATGAAGCAAAGGGCCCGTATAGGTCGTCACATTAGAAAATACTCTATCACCAACTTCTTCATCTCCATCCTCATCAAGTTTCAAATATGGATCAAACACAACATCATTAATTGTCAAAGCATCCAATTTTCTCCTCATTTCGACCATTTCATTCTCTTTATCCTTGTGTTTGGTCCCGTTAAAGGGGTATCTTCCTCCTGTAGGTTTCTCTAGAGGTCATTTTTTTTATCCCGAGTAGGCCTCAAGGATTTGAAATTTTCGTAAACCCATGACTAAGGAAAAAAAGTTAATCAATTATACATACAAACCAATATATATATAAAAGTAAAATAAACCAATATTTGTTATATTAACACAAAATTATACCTGGATAAGAGAAACACATCCCGTAATTTGTGTTATGTTCCACCTAGAAGTTTTGCAAAGGACTTCCAACACACTAGCAAGGAGGCGGTGCCCCACGAGTACCTAGGAACCTCTTTTGTTTCCGGATCGAGACTGAGAGCCTTCAACCACTGCAAATAACAAGTATTTACCTTATTTCCTGAAAAATCGGGAAAAAAGACGGTCCCAAGAGCGTGCAACAAGTAAGCTATAGCCGTATGTCTAGCTCTTTCTGCGTCCATCACGATCTCTCCATTCTTGGTCCTATGGTCAGAATCCTCAAACTGCTCCATCAGAAGAACCAGGTTAATCTTCCTTGACATATTAACTGTTTCATGACGTTCACCCGGTTGTTTAAATCTCCTTTTAGCTCTGGGCGGGGCTCTATAACCAATCTCAAACTCTTCTTCCGCTTGATCTTTGCTCCATCCAATACAGCGGTTAGCCAAGGTATACAGATCATCATAAGGTAGAGAATTGTTTAAACCGTCAAACACATCCTTTCCTTCCAAAGCAAGACCGATGATTGACTTTGCATCATCCGGAGTCATAGTCATCTCGCCGAATGGGAGTTGGAAAGTCATGGTTTCCGGCCAGAATCTTTCTCTAAAATTACAAACTGTCACAACATCATACGACTTCTGCAGCGCCTCGATTCCAGACCATAACCCCGAATCTCTTACCAAAGCTACCACATCTGGATGCTCTGGATGCTCACCCTCTAACGGCCAAAACCTTGGTTGTTGGTGCTTTAGTTTAGGAACCACTTTATCGGGAAACTACACATAATATAAAATTTTGGTTTTTATGATTGAATATCCATAATAAAATGAAAACAACATATATTAAGTTTGATTTATTATCTTTGCGGCACAGATTCTAGCAGCCCATGATGACTGGTAACCAATCAAGACGAAACGATCTCTTGGCACACCCCAAGGTCTCCCATTATTCTTCTTAGGTAAAAACTCCATGACATCAATGATTTCTCTTGCACATTCCTTTGGTGGATACTTCTTTTTTCCATCCTTCTTGTCCTCCTCGACCACTGCTTTACCTTTATCAAGAGCAGAACCACTAGAAGTGCCAACTTCAGTAACAACTACACCTTGATTTCCTCCACCTTCATTTATTCCAGTTTCATTTTCTCAAGTAACAACAACACCATCATTTCCTCCACCTTCATTTCCTCCAATAACAGCAACACCATCATTTCCTCCACCTTCATTTCCTACAGTCTCACCTCCACCTTCATTTCCTACAGTCTCACCTCCACTAATAGCAAGTACACCTTCACTTACTCCACCAACTCCAAGTTCACTTGTATTCCTTGCGTTTGCACCCACTGGTTTTACGTGACGGGGTTGAGGAGTGGGCTCACTAGAAGGTGTTACTTCTACTGATCTTCTATTCCTCTTTTCTTCTTTTCTGTTCAAAGACTTACCAGACCAAAATGCAAAAGAAGATAAGTCACAACGGCTGGGAAATCTAAGCAAAACCTAGCCGAAAAAATAAACACGGCTAGGATGTGTACAAAGTTCCAGACGAAAACATAATTACAGATGGGATTATTATCAATGGACCAAGACGTAATTGAAAAACGTCTAGGATAAATAGAAAATCCCAGCCCCAATAAGCATAATGAATGGGAAATTGATTTATCGACCAAGCCGTAAAAACAATAACGGCTGAGATTTTTTTCTTCTCATTGCTTACTCATATTACGGATAGGAATACCTAGCCGTCTAATAAAATCGACTAGGTAACTAATATTTACGGTTTGGAAAACCAATTACGGACAGAAAAAACTAGACGTAACCACTACCGCTGAAACATGCATTTGAACACAAAGACATATACGGCTAGGAAAGTCCCAACCGTGATTAAGTCTTTGCGGATGAGAATATTCTATGTCATACGCATCGACTACATTACGATTGGGTATTCAACAATTTTCCATCAGTGAGAATGAAAACAGCTGGGAGTTCTTAGATATCCAACCGTGATAAATATAAACGACTGGGAAACCAACATATCCCAACCGTGATACATATTTACGGCTGGGAATCAAAGAACTCCTAGCCGTAATCAAATTCTGAAACTGTTTTTTCAGACCTAAATTTTTTGGAAACCAACTGAATAATTAATAAAATGCTTAAACAAAGAGTGAGTATTTCAATTCATACCTTATTGCTGTCATCTCAGGAGTCTGGGAGGCTGGTGCATCTCCTTCATTAAATTCCTCTTCATCTTCGCTTACCACTTCTTTAGTTGAAGTTGGTTTCTCTGCTTCAATAGGAGGTTGATTCGACGGAGACTGACCTAATTTTTCCTTTTCTTTCATGCTTTTATACTAGGAGTTTAATCGACGACAATTTTTTTTGGAATCGACGATTAATCGTTGATTAAACGAAGAAAATGGAAGAAGAAGAAGAAAAAAGAAGAAAAAGAGAAGAAGAGGGACAGAGAAAGAAGAAGAAGGAAATGAATGGGGTTCAATTTTCTTTCTTTTTATTCATTTCAGTTTTTTTTTAATTTAATAATTTTTTTGTTTTTTTTGTTTTTTGGATTAGATTAATCAGTTAATGGAAGGGTAGAAATGTCTTAAATGAAAATGAATGAGGATGTTTTTGAACTTTCACACAAATCTGATCTCCCTCTATACCATTTAGTCTCCACATAGCATTTTATGCCCCAAAGTCACACCCCTCGAAACCCTAATAATAGGATTCTTTTAAATCACTACTGGATCCTTGTATAATCTATGTCTAATTGTCTTTCTAGATCATTTTTATTTTTTGTGAAACTAAGGGTTCAAATGTAATTCACTAGTTTTTTTCTCCTGTAAGCAGAGGTAAATTCACTAGTTAGAAGTATTATGTTATGATATCGTGCCTTCCAGTAACTCAAATCGAAAAAATATTTTTTCAATTCAGAAAAAAAAAGGCATCCAGACGTTCTTAGGCTCTCCTTGAATTGTTCAATGCAGAGCTAGGTAAGTCTTTCGACTAAGTTAATTATTCTTAATTATGCTTTTTTAGTATTAGTGGTACAAATCATCATTAACCCAAGCAGTAAATCCAAATGCTTTGAACAATAACACATTTTTCTCGCTTAACAAAACACTAACTCTAATAAACAAAACAGTTTCTTTACTCGCAAGTGGATCAGTTCATGGCACACTACTAATGGTCTTTTTTCCCCTCTCCTTCCCATCACATCTCTTGTTTCATCAAAACAATAAGCACCCACAAAGAACTAACAAAAAAGCAAAAGACCAAATAAAATTATTCGACATTCAATTGGATATGGGGTCCTATGGGGAGCGGAGACAGAGATGCTCTAGCTCATCAACTCAATGAATGCCTACCGCAGCATATGCTTCCAGCATTCATATCTTGTACGGCATTCATGATCCACTGAGTTCATGGTAACACAAGTTCTTCCAAAGCTGACGTTCTTGGCGTATTTGCTCTTCAATTGCTAACACCGAATTTCAACAATAGTTTGGGAATCAGTTTGCCCATACCCAAACACAGGCTCCACCTGTTTGGCGTATTTGTAAAAATTTACGTCGGCTTGCTTTAAATAGGTTTCAAAGGGTGCATAAATTCGTGATAAACTCAAGTTGCAAGCTACAACCTTGCAAACTGCAACATTCAAGCACACGTACCATGCATAACCTTTGCGCAACTCATATATGCTTCTTCATTATGTGTGGGCCAAAGCCTAGAGAATCGACCTAACTTTTAAAGCTTCAAAAATAATAATCAAGAAGAAGAAGAACCCACTTCTTTTGAATGCAAGTGACAACCTTCCACTCCTTCCAAATTCCACTTCCTTTTTTCCCTTTTGATCACTAGGAAGAAGGATTCTCAAAAGCAAGAGAATGATTTTTTTCTTTTCTTCTTTTTAAGTCTGTGATTGAAATATATATATATATAGATGCTATGCGTTACTCTAAAGCAGTATAATATATACTCAAACAAATTCCATCATATCCTTGCAAGGATAGAAAAAAGTCGACAATGCAGAATCTCCCCCTTAATAACTAAATGTTATTAGTACTCTAAATATATATAGATATACACTTTCTTTAACTGTTCAGTAGGCCTAATGTAAGTTCTATTACAACCACTTCCCAAACCACAGCTGAACTAATCTCCTACATACCTATTACAAATCAATTCTAATGACTTGTGATTGATCCTTAATCTTGTTAAACGATTTGCACGTGTCGAACTTACACGGGTCCGCTTCGATCAGCAACTGGACGACTTCGTTCATAGTGGGTCGATGAGTGGGAGCTTTACAAGTGCAACGGATTGCTATTCGCAACACTTTAATCATTTCGTCTCTGAATACGCCTTGCAATCTTTTGTCTAAGACTTCTACTGCACCTTCTTTGGTTTCTACTTTGCAAGAAACCCAATAGATGATATTCTTGCTTTCGCCGAATTCTGTTTCTACCGGTTTCTTCCCGGTAATGAGCTCCATTAGTACCACTCCGAAGCTGTACACGTCACATTTCGTTGTTGCCCTCGATGCGTAAGAGTATTCTGTCAGTAACAAAAAAATCTCGATCAGTAATTAATAAAAAACAATTAAATTGGATTAAAAAAATGAACTAAAAAGAATTTGAATTACCTGGAGCCATGTATCCGTAAGTCCCTGCAATAGACGTAGTTGTAGAGTCCATTCCTTTAGTTTGCAACACTTTTGCAACACCAAAATCTGCGACTTTAGGTTGATAATCCGCGTTAAGCAAGATGTTTGTCGACTTGATATCCCTATGAATGATTGGAGGCAACAGATCATGATGGAGATAAGCAAGGCCTTGCGCAACTCCAAGAGCGATCTTGTGTCGAATTGGCCAGTCCAGAAGGTTCCTTCCTCTGTGAAGGGAATCCCATAGATTTCCGTTTGGCATGTACTCATACACTAAAAGATTCAAATCCGAACTCGAAAAGTAGCTATAAAGTTTCACTATGTTCTTGTGTCTAATGCTACCAAGTGTCTGAACTTCAGTCTTGAGCTCTTTGTCTACAGACAATTGATCCTCCAGAGACGGGTCTTTAGTTTTTCGAGTCCAAAGTTTCTTGACAGCAACAGTGTGTCCGCTCTTCAACTCGATCTTGAAAACTGTTCCAGATCCTCCGTGCCCCACGATATTCTTGTCAACTAAAGCTTCAACAATTTCGCGCTGATCGAACGTAATCTTATGGAAACTTTGCACTTCATATGAGAATGATGATGTGGTTATGAATTCATCCTGTTCAAGCGTCGATCTGTCTTTGCTGAACCGACGTTGTATGAGCAGCGCGAGGCCAATGATCACGACTACCACAGAAGTCGCAATCACCCAGATGTGGCTTGCCTTTCTTTTGCTGCTGCTGGAAAGTTGTTGACAGACAGGGAAAAGAGTTGACACTGATGTGTTAACATAAACACATAAACCTGGATTACCTATTAGACTTTCTGCTAATCCACCTCTAATCAAAGATAAAGGGACAGGACCTGAAAGATTGTTGTTTGAGAAATTTATTGAATTCGGAAGCAATTCACAAATGCTTTCAGGGATGTTTCCGGTTAACTGGTTGCTCGAGAGATCGAGCACGTTAAGATATTTCAAGGATGAAAGAGTTGTTGGGATGGATGAATTCAGCTTGTTTCCTTGCAACATCAGTAAATTTAGTTTCCTTAAGTTTCCTATTTCTACAGGAATAGGACCAGAAATGAGATTACTACTAAGATCAATCTTAACTAGATTACCAGCCTGAGAGATTTCTGGCGGTAAAGTGCCCGAAAGCCTGTTTTTCTGAAGGAAAAGTTCTGATAAATTCTTAGCATTTGCAATTGAATTCGGTATTGAACCGTCGAGGTTATTGAAAGATAAATCAATGATAGAAGCATGTGGAAGAGCAAGTAAACCTGGAGGGATTGAGCCTTGTAAATGGTTATAACTAACTCTAAATCGAAGAAGAGATTCGCATTTCGCGTAACTCTCTGGCAATTCACCAGTGAAAAGATTCTGCAATACCAGCAAGTACTTGAGCTTACCTCCCTTGCAAATATTTGGTGGCAGTTCCCCGGTCAGACGGTTTTCCGACAAGTCCAAAACAAGCATTTCTGATGATGCACCAAGATTTTTCGGCACTTCACCGGTCAGAAAGTTGTCATAGAGTGACAGCATAGTTAAAGCTTTCGAGTCTCCGATTGCACTCGGAATTCCTCCACTTAAACTGTTGTTATACAGCTGCACTACTTGAAGTTTCGGGAGCTTGCATATCGATTCTGGAATCTTTCCAGTCAATTGGTTTACTGAAAGATCCAAATCAATAAGCTCTGTCAGATTTCCAAGCTCTTCAGGTATTTCGCCGCTGAGATGTTGGTTGTAGTACAGCTCCAGTTGTCGTAATTTCTTCAGCTTCCCGAGTTCTGCAGGAATCGGACCGGAAAGCAGGTTTCCAGACAACTCGAGATCGACCAGTTCAATCATGTTTCCAATTGATTTTGGGATCGGACCTTGAAGCATACACGTCGATAAAACCATAACTCGAAGTTTTGATAGTCTAGAAATCTCCTCAGAGAGTTGCCAGTAATTGAAATTACTGTTCTCATTGAAATTCAAAACTTCAAGATTAGTTAAGTTGGTTATAGACGCCGGGAACACACCACTGAAAAGATTATACGACAAGTCAAGTATCCGTAGAAGCTTCATAGATGAAAAGTCCGGCAGAGTTCCAGTTAGACCCAATGAAGTCATATTGAGCTCTTCTAGTAGAGTGCAGTTGTTGATACCAGCTGGGAAATTTCCATTTATATTGGTGGCATGACCGATCCGTAGACTACGTAATTCAGGTAGATACGAGCATACGTCACCGGGAAAGTTTCCTGACACAGACCATCCAGAAAGGTCCATGTCTATAACGTACCCACGACTATCACAACCGATACCGGTGTAATTGCAGTAAGAATTTCCGGTTGCGTTCCAACTTGAAAAAGGAATACCTCTGAGAGATTGTTTCATGAGAGTGAAGAAATGAGTTTGGTCGTCAGTGTTTGCTTGGAAGGATAAGTTGGTGAAGAGTGAAAGAAATAAGAAGAGAAGGAATGAAATTATTTGGGTGCCCATTGCAAATGACTCGAGGAGGAGTATGTGTAAATAGAGGTGGTGGTGGTGGTGGTGTTATGGGATTATGGTGGTTGTAAGAATAGAAGTGGAAGTGAGGAAGGAATGAAGCTTATAAGTGGCATGATGAAGGAATCAATTGTTGCAGTAGTACACTACAGTGGTGATAAGAAAAGGAGATGCATGGAAGATAGAAAAGGAAGTATGTGTGTTTAAGAGATATACATACACACAGAGATGGAAAAGGAGGAGGAGGAGGATGATATTCACATAATCTTTGCATAAAGATGCTAGCTTTTAAGTTTATACCCACTATCTTTAAGGAGGGGGAATAACATCAATTTTTTTTTTTATAGTTATAGGTACAGACTTTTCTCAGATTAGATTAGATGTTTGCATATATCTTAACAAAACGTATAATTCTCTCTAATTTGTTAATATCTCTACATGTACTGTACGGTTTATACGTTTATTTTTTTTGATGGAATATGGTTTATAGTTTATACATATCGAGGTTGGCCATTTGGATATTGAAGTGTGATGCAAAAATTATGCCAACCGCCGTATTGTCTGAGCGTAGTCAGATATGGGCAACAATTATATAGCTTGCATATGTCCAAGTAGTGTCATAGATATTCGTTTAACCTTAGTTGTTTGGATTTGATTTGGTTCTAACTCGATCCGAGTTAGATAGTCAGTTTATTTTTTATGATGGTTAACTCAAGGTCTGAGTTGGTTCATACATCTAATTCGAAAAATACTTGAAACACATATTTGATTGGACTCAAAAGTTTTTTGTTAATATATTGAGGGGCTGAGCTAAACTGTGGCTCCCAAGCCAACAATTTCTTATTAGTAAATATGTGACCCAAGATCATTTTTACCATCTTACTTCTTTTAAAACAAATTTTTACCTTCCATATCTAGATTCCTAGCTCCACTCCAGATAGGGTGAGTCAGTTTAGAATGAATCAGTTGACTTAGAAATCCAACTTTATGACACCATATCTTATGCCAGCCGATTTTGATCATGCAGACCGATCTTCAACCGATTTAATACAAGAGTTGAGTTGTAAAAGAGTAATTATCACAAATTTTGGAAGTTCAAAGTAAGCCAACTAAACTCATCTTAATAATATCTTATCATCATAGATACTGTTAAACCTACTTCCCTGTAGTAATTCCATATAAAATTAGTCATAATTAAGCAAACCACTCACTCAAATCTCAATGGGTTCTTTGTGAATCAGACAAGCACTTCCTTTATGAACGCTTTTGTTGTCATGCATGTGAATCATTACAGAGCAGCATCTCATACTCTTAACCATTAGATTTAAACTTTTACACATACAATAATGAGATTGATAACTGCGAGAAACACATGTTTAGAGGTTTAGAAAAACTTGCTTTGAATCAGCACTTTGTGAGAGCAAGAAAGAAATGTCAGGGAAAAGTAGAACAGATCCTAACTAAGCTGAGTTTAGAAACCTCAAAACCGCACTACTTTTCTTGGGGGTGTTGTTATGCAGTATTACTCGGAGTCCTAAAATTTGTTTGATTTGATAAAATGGATAGGGTGTAAAGGAGGGTCACTGACTAAGGGTTTGTGCATTGCTTACTGTTATGGCTCAAATCCAGTTAACCTCCAGAAGATTTGAGTTTGTGTCTTAAATCAAAGCTACCCATAGTTAAAAGACTCAGAGACTTGAGAGTAGACTCGTCCAAGAAAATACATATAGCTAAAATGTATTGTTTGCGGTTTTAAAAAAATTATAAAAAAATTCCTTTTATTGGCATTATTCAAATTTTCCAGAGGACAACTCCATCCTTATGCGTATTCCTTCGGTCGGCCGATGAGATATTATCAACTATTAAGAACATGAAACCAAATAAAGCATCGGGTTCTGATAGTTTTCCAGTTAGTTATTCAAATACAATAGAGAATTGGTAGGTTTTAGGTAGTATTAGTAATTCATGATTTTCTTAAAACTAAAATCTTAAACCCAGATTTAAATAAAATCTTTCCATCTTTAATTCCTAAAAATGTATAACACTAATCGATTTCAGACTATTTGGTTTGTATAATATACCGTATAAATTAATCACTGAGATCTTGACCAATTGGCTAATTTTTTTACTAGATAAGCTTATCTCAACTTTGCAATCTGCATTCTTATCTTCAAGACAAATTTCAGATAACATAATTATTGGTCAGGAAATTTTCCATTCTATGAAGAAAAGTAGGAAGAAAAATATGCAACATTGGAATCAAAATCAACATGGCGAAGACATTCGACAGCGTCAACTAGTTATTTCCTATGCTGGCTCCTTTAGTTTTGATGATGGTGGTGTGGCCTAATGCATCAATGCATTTCAACTACATCTATTTATGTCCTTCGGAATGGTCATAATATTGAAACCTTCGAACTTCAAGTGGCTTAAGACAAGGAAATCCTTTATTTCCTTATTTTTTCTTGATCTGTATGGAGGTATTTTCTAGGTTATCATGATCTTGTGAGCTAAACAAGAAGATACATGAAATTAAACTTTCTAGAAACACTGCTCTTACTTCTCATCTATTCTTCGCAGACAACTACCTCCTTTTAATTAGGGAAGATTTGGTTAATCGTAAGCATTTGTTAACCATTATCTAGACTTTTGACTTAGCTTCAGGTCAATTAATTAAGAACGCGCAATTGGGGATAGTAAAACTAATTGGGGGATATAAATTACTTCCTCAACCAATAGTGTCTGCTAAGGGGTGTTTTTGGGAGCCAAAATACTAAAATACCCTTCCCCCAAAATAAAAATCTAAAAACTTAAAATCAAAAAACAAAATCATATCCTCCATTTATCCCACTCCCTTTCAAATTAGAGTTTTCCCCATTCCCTTTCAAATTAGAGTTTTCCCCATTCCCTTTCAAATTTTCCCCATTTCGCCGCTCCCTTAAAAACGATTTTTCTTTTTTATCATTCGGAAGCGATGAAGACCATGCCGGTAGTGATGAATATCATGCCGGAATTGATGAAGACCATGCCAGAAGTGATGAAGACTATGCCGGTAGTGATGAAGACCATGCTGAAGTGATGAAGGCCATGCCGGAAGTGAGGAAGACCATGCGGGTAGTGATGAAGACCATGCCGGAACTGATGAGGACCATGCCAGTAGTGATGAAGACCATGTCGGAAATATATTTTTTACATCGCCGGAATTGATGAAGACCATGCCGGAATTGATGAAGACCATGCCGTAAAACGGTGTCGGCATGCTTGGTAACTAACATTCAATGCCGTAACTAAATAACGACATGCTCGATAGAAATATATCAATGCTGGTAGTCAAGTGAAATTTTTTTTGAATTTCCTGGATACTTTACATCATGTGTCGACAGAGAAATTTAAGCAATTTACTATGCTGGTAGCAGTACCGGCATGCTCGAGAATTAATTAATTGTGCCGGAAAACTTGTTAAAACCAGAATAAAAATTCAAAACGGAATAGGTTTTGAATTTCAAAACCAGAAAAAATTTCTCCATAGTGGCAAACATTTATGAAAATTTCCAAGAAATGCCGGCATGGTTTTTTGGTTGAATACTATGCCGACTTAAATTTCAAAATGGGGGATAAGCTTGGTGCCGGCATTGACGTGGTATGAATACCATGCCGGTATGTATGCTTCCGGCATTGTATTCATACCATGTCCAATGCCGGCACTGAGCTTTTTCAGCTGTAAAAATGGTGGATTCAAAGAAAAAAAATCAATTTTTCAACCTCTTAAGAGCAATTCTCTCTTCACAATCATCCTCCTTCACCAAAATAAGTTCCCTCTCAAATATTTTTTCCCTCCTTCTACTCTCCCCTCACTCACCCAAATTCAAATAAAAACCCACACTAATCTTTTACGAAATAATCTTATGATTTTCCTAATTACAATTAATCACTAATCCCGATTAGTGAAGGATAGACTAGGTATTAAAAAAATAATTAGATAAGGGGTGACCCTGAATTGATATCTGGATCCAGGATTTGTCCTTTTCCTCTATCCCACAATTAGTTTCTATATCCCCAAATTACGCGTTCTTAATTAATTTCGAAAAATCTGGGCTATTTTTTAGTAACAAAGTTTACCCTAAACATCAAAAAATATTCATAAGATTGTCAAAAAAGAAAATTAAAAAAAAATAAAATCCTAAAGATAATAACTTAGGGGATTTTATTTTTATATATAAATCTAAATTGAAAATCTTTAATGGCATTATCAAAAAAAATGGAACATAAAGTGAGTGGTTGCATGAGTAAGACTCTTGCTCAACCAAGCAAATTAGTGATTAACAAGTTTATGTTGTCTTCAACGTGTGTTTTTCAGATGGGTTGTTTTATTCAACCAAAAACAATAAAAAACAAAATCTCAGGTGTTTATTTAAAATCTTGAGATTTTTTTGTACCACTCTATTAGTAGGAGGTTGGGGGTTTATAAATGCCAATAATTCAACCTAAGCCATGATTTCTAGAGTGGCTTGGAGGCTAGCTTCTGATCCAAACACCATGTGGGAATCAATTCTTAAAGGAAAAGACATTAAAAGAACTCATGCTTCGCTTTCTAAAAAATCTGATGGATCTTCATAGATTGTGAAATGCATTAGTCAGGGATTAAATGTTAGAGCAATGCTCGGTTGAAACCACAAGTTTTGCTATCTCAAGCTTGTTATCAATATTAGATGATCAAAACTATATCTTGATTTCTAGTCTTCTAAGTCAAGTCTTGGACTAGGTTAGGATTTGGTAGTTGAGTCCCAGAGATCACCTTCGAATACTGACATTTGACGAAGATATTTTGATAACTTCCGTATCAGGTATGTGAAAACTGAACCATTCTACTGTAGTCACTATCTTACCCTTATATCTGTTGAGACTATGTCGTATGACTTCTAGTATATTTACAAAGAAGAGTTTCGAGCCAAGATTGTCTTGTTAAAAATATCGAAATATGATTTTAGCAAAGATGTTCAACGGTCCTTAAGTATATTAGTTCTAAGCAATTTGTTGTTTGTGAACTAAGTTGTGGATCAATTCAAAATTTCCCATGCAAATGATTTAATAACTTGGGAATGTTTCAAACATCATAAGAGAGAAATTTAGAACTTCTGATATTTCGACCCAGGGTAGGTAGGCGAACTAGTTCGCAAACTGTAAATTCAGTTGGATACAATTCACGAATTTTTGTGAACTGAATTTAAAGTTTGTATAATAGGCTAGCAGTTTGCGAGTCAACTAAGTCCGGAGGTCTAGTAAGGTTGAAAAAACCCGGTTCACGAACCGTATAGCAGCCTAACTTGTGAACAAGCCTTACGGTTCACGAACCATTCTACCAACTTTCCAATAAGATTTTTAGCAAATTCTCAAAGACTAATTTTTTTTTTAAATACGATCAGTATTGCTATAACTATGTTAGACGTTTCTAAGACTTCATTGATTACTTAAACACTTATGTGTGCATGTGTGTCATGATTAAATTCTGTTGATTAAATGAACATCAAATTGCTTTTATATCTTTGGCTAACTTGCCAAATCGAATAAGTCATTATACATGGTTCCCGGGCCATAATATATATTCTTTTATTGTATTTTCCGAGAAAATAGTTTTCTTGATTCTCAACCAATGGTCTTGGAAGGCTATAAATAGATATGCTCTTTTAACTGGGAAAATCAAGCTATGAAACTTTGTTTTCTAGTTAATTATAGAGTCGTCCTTTATTGATCTAAGTTTCTTCTGAGAAACGTAATTAGGTCTACAACTGAAAGAATTCGCTTTGGGGATTCATGAAGCCACGCCTGACTATTTTCACCTTGATAGTTCGTGTATCTAGATCTTGTTTTTGTTTTATCAAGGTTTTCGTAATCTCTTTCAGGAAGGATAGATAGTAACCACAAAGTTCTCGTCGTCTCAGACTTTGTGATTCCTTGAAATAGATATATGAAAACTGGTCTTAATTGATCTTTCGAATATTGTTCTTGAGAGGTGGTAAAAGATTCAGGATTCTCATCTAAGCGAGTGTAAGTGTTCTGGATTGTGAGGTTTGTTAGCTTTGTCTATTACAAACAGATTTTCTCCCCTTGATCTTTGATCTAAACAGAAATAAAATAGACTTATCTGTTAGAGGAAGATTGGTATTTGGTATCCAAACTCCTCACTTTGGATGTAGCAACTCTTAGGATGTAAAGGACATCAGCTAAGGGAATCAATTGCGTACAACCTTGCGAGGTTTAGAGAAACTTGATTTGGGTCAGCACTTTATGAGAGAAAGAAAGAAATGTCAGGGAAAAGTAGGACAGATCCTAAGTAAGCTGAGTTTAGAAACCTCAAGCCGCACTATTTTTCTTGAGGGTGTTGTTATGCAGTATTACTAGGAGTCATAAAAAAATTTTGATTTGATAAATTGGATAGGGTGTGAAGGAGGGTCACCGACCAAGTGTTTGTGCATTGCTTACTATTATGGCTCAAATCCAGTTAACCTCGAGATGATTTGAGTTTGTGTCTTGAATCAAAGCTACCCATGGTTAAAAGACAAAGACAAAAAGGGTGCAGAAAATGTAGTAGCAGACCACTTGTCTAGGCTAGTTGTTAGTTCCCCTAGTGATTCTCTTCCTATAAGGGATAGCTTTCCTGATGAACAATTGTTCTCTGTTTCCCGATCACCTTGGTATGCAAATATAGTGAATTATCTTGTTACTGGTCGAACCCCTCAACATTGGGGTAAACAAGATCATTCTAGGTTTTTAGCCGAGGTTAAGCATTTCTTTTGGGACGATCCTTATTTGTTTAAGTACTGTCCATACCAGATCATTAGGCGATGTGTACCTGAGAGTGACCAGTCTAGTATTATCTCCTTTTGTCATGAACATGCATGTGGGGGTCATTTTAGTGCTAAGAAGACTGCTGCTAAGATTTTGCAGTGTGGATTTTACTGGCCTTCGTTGTTTAAAGATTCCCATAGTCACCGTGTTTCTTGTGAGCGTTGCCAGAAGTTAGGGACCATTTCCCGTAGAAATATGATGCCTTTGAACCCTATTTTAGTGATTGAGGTCTTTGATATGTGGGGCATTGATTTTATGGGTCCATTTCCTATTTCGTTTGGTTATCTTTACATACTTTTCGCTGTAGACTATGTGTCTAAGTGGGTTGAGGCAGTTCCGTGTAAAACGAATGACCACAGGGTCGTAGTCCAGTTTTTAAAAGAGAATATACTTACACGTTTTGGTACGCCGCGAGCTATAATTAGTGATGGAGGTTCACACTTTTGTAATAGACCCTTTGCTCTCTTAATGAAACAATATGGTATTACCCATAAAGTAGAAACCCCATATCACCCTCATAATAGTGGTCAGGTAGAGGTTTCCAATAGGGAAATTAAACGTATTCTAGAGAAAACAGTTAATCCAAATAGGAAAGACTGGTCGTCGAGGCTTACTGATGCCTTATGGGCTTACCGTACTGCGTTTAAGACACCCATTGGAATGTAACCTTATCGTTTAGTATTTGGCAAGGCATGTCACCTGCCCGTTGAGTTAGAGCATAGAGCCTATTGGGCTATTAAGAACTTAAACTTTTCACTTGACAAGGCAGGAGCTCAAAGAAAGCTCCAGCTCAATGAGTTGGACGAGATTCGTAGAGATGCATACGATAGTGCTAAGGAGTATAAGAACAAAATGAAACTTGTGCATGATAGGAATATTTTACAAAAGTCATTTTCTCCGGGTCAAAAAATTCTTCTGTATGACACTCGTTTGCATCTATTCCCCGGGAAGTTGCGCTCTCGGTGGACCGGTCCTTTTGTGGTCCGTATTGTTTTTCCTCATGGCGCTGTTGAGATTGAGACACCAGATGGTAGTAGTTCTTCGAAGGTTAACGGTCAGCGATTGAAGCCCTTTTTAGAGCCTTTTCCTACAGGTGATGTTGAGGAGGTCCCTCTGGATGACCCTGTTTACCTTGATTGACCATCGAGGCGATTTTGTGTGTTGTATAACATTTTTGTAGGTTTTTGGTTACACTTCACCCAGGTACTATCTTTCCGACTTCTCTCTTTACTATTTCCTTATGTTACTTATATTTTTGGTACTGTTCTTTGATTAGAAACATTGAGGACAATGTAAGATTTAAGTTTGGGGGTGGGGTAGAACTTTTTGTTACCTTTTCGTTGCAATAAATAAACTCCGGAGCCTAGAAATTTATCCCTATTAAGGATGGCACTAACCAATCTAAGTGGATGGAAGCATTTTGGTTGTAGGAGTTGAGGAACCAATCTGACTAGATGGCAACATCTAAAGAGTCTATTCATAAAAGCACAAAGCTCAGGTGTTAAAAATAACATGATAGTTTCACCATATCTCGTTGAGTCCTTTTCACTTCTGTTTTTATTTTGTTTTGTTTTTAAACTATGTTTCTCTAAGTGATTAGGTGGGGATCACGATTCAAGTTGTTACCAATGCTAGGGTGAATTAGAGTGATTGAGATACAAAAAAAAAAGTTGAAAAAAAAAAATAGAGAAAGAAGAGAAATTGAGACCAGACCATCAGACCAACTGGAATAAATTCAATAAAGTCGACCACTGGAACCCTTGTATATGCCAGTGTGTTGATATTAGTCAGACTAGTATCTCAGTCCATTAGGATAGGTTCATTTTGGCGGAGGCCTTCAGACAGATATGAGAAACACCATTCACCTAGTAAACATCAAAACCATCTATGTTTTTTTCTATATCCATCTTCTTGATCTATCCATGTGATTAGTTTTGACTCCGGATATTGATGTCCATAGTGCGACTATCTGAGTAGAGCTCTGTCACTTCATATGAATTTTAGTATGCTTGAGTGCGAACTCGTGTACATCAATTGGAGTTTCGCATCAGGGTACTTCCTCCTGTAGTCAATAAGTATGCCAACCAATGAGATTCTTTAGTGCCTTCCAAGGTTCTTTGTAGATAGCTAGGGTCTGGAGTATAAAGGTTTTGTGGGTATACCTTTGGTAAGCCCTCCGGAGACAACACTCCGCCACTAGGGACACCTAGGGGTTTAAAGGCTTATTGCATACGCTAAATGCAATCAACGATGCCTGCGACAATGAGTTAGGATTGTATTTCTATTTTATTTTTGCTCGAGGATTAGCAAATAATAGGTTTGGGGGTATTTGATAGACACATTTTTGTGTCCGAATTGTCTCGATTCTATATATTGTTAGGGCTCATTTTTGTACTTATTATGGTGTTTTATTTATTTGTAAGTATTTTTGGCCAATAAACATTTTTGGAAAAAATTGGCTCGAAAAGTTGTCAGAAAGCACCCGGAGGACATTTGCTATTCGGACTCTCACTTTGGATAAGGGGTAACCTAATTACTAAGGGGGATCCCATTTCCAGGCATCTGCTAATCGCACCCCTACTCTGTATAAGGGGCAACCATCTTCAACATTTCAAAAACCAAGTTTTTGAAATAAATTAGGTGCAGTGAAGAACAGTTTTGGAAATCGTGATTTGGAGAAGTTTGAGGTCGATTAAACCTCTGATTTTCTTAGGATAGACTCCTTATGGGTCTAAGAATCTGATATGGGTGTTTAAATCGATTAGACTGGGCTCAATCGACGGATTTTTATCATAACGGAAAATATGGAAAGTCACGTGTGTGACCTGTTTTAGGGAATTTAGAGAGATTAAAGTGCTGTAAACCTTCCCAAAGATTTGTATCTATCTAAGGAAGAGTTTAGAATAAAAAGGAAAGCTCAGAAACGCGTAGAAATTCTAAAACAAGAAATTGCCGCAACTTGGCCGTGAAGAGAAGGAAAGAGATTTTGGACGATTTGGGAGAGATTTAATCGGTATTTTTGATATAAATAGATGTCTTGGGTCATATAGAAGAGGTGTCGAGAGTTTGGGAACCTAAAGAGAGCCAGAGAAGAAGAAACCAGAGCTTTACCAAACTCTGTTTTTGCTGCTGCTGCTGCTGAAGAGGAAGAACGCGAAGAACATTGACGCACGGGAAACAGTCGCAGAACATTAAGATGTGCAGGGGAGTCGTATTCTAGAGTATTAAAATCAGCGAAAAAGCAATAGTTTTTCTGTAACAGTTCCATTGTAACAGCTGTTTTGCAACACTAATACACTGTTGCAAACAGTCTGTGTTATTACTTTTCACTCTTTTTATCATATTTTGAGCAACAAACACATATTTTGAGATCATGATTAATATGAGGAGCTAAACCCCATTGCTGAGGCGATAGAGGAAGCTATTTTTCCAACAAAAAGTGGTATATTCTATTTTATCTTTTTATTTGCAATAATTATATGATTATTTGCCTTGAACTATTATTGAATATGATTTTTATTTGAGTAATTGTGATCTATTTTGATGGAGTATGCTTAGTTTTAAGACTTTTGATGCTTCATATTTGGTATTTAAAATTATTACTTTTAAAAATCTACTTGTTGCAATATTTTAGAATCAAATTAAACTAGAAAATTGCATAAATATAAGTATTGGTTTAATCACTTTGAACTTGGAAAATAGTGGAATCTTAGCCTCAGTGTTTCTTTTAGTATTGATATCATCTTTGATTGAGTTTGCTATAATTTTTAGTGAGTTTTCTATTTTAATATTAGAATTTAAGTCTATTTAATATCCTTCACAAGTCTGAGAATCGAACCACTTTTACCACTATTTCAAAACTACATCAGTCGTCTCAGAGCACTTCTTCAGCCTTTCCTCCAACCGAAAGATCTGGCTAGTAAGACGACCGTGAGGATCTTTGCAGCTTTTCACTTTCACTAAAAGCTCCTTCAGCCATGCAATAAGAAACTTGACATTGAGTGTAGATTGCACATAAGCTTCCCAGCTGCGCAACCTTACCTTATCAACAGGATCATCCCCTATGTGCGTGAGTTGGTCTGTGATTTCAAGAATATTCCGCGTCATGTAGCAGAGGATAGGGACCCCCAATAATTTCACCTTTGCCATATGGCCGCCACCACGCTCGACAATGTACTTATAGGTTGCAGCATAAATGGTAGGGACCCAAAAGCCGTGGACAAGAGTATGAGTAGAAGGGTCCACACCAGCTTCGGCAGCGCTCACCAGTAAAGGAAAACGAAACTGCGGGTCCTCAGGGCCTCCCGTCACAACATGGGTGTTTGATGTGTTAGTAGGAGCACTAGTTGGTTCCTCTGGAGGAACAGATGAGCCACCGCCATCCACCTTGGTACGCTTAATAGATCCATCACCACCAAGAACGAGGCACCTAGTGCCGTCCATATCGGGCTTCGCAGTTTCCTTCCGCTTCTTACCCTTATCCTAGCACCGATGGCGATACGTCAAACCAGAAATAAGATAAGCAAAATAACAATAAAAAAGGGGGGGGGGTGGGGGAGGAGAAAACCAACCTTGGAAATTGACGAATCTAGCATATTATCAATAACTTTGGGATGAGACGCGGAGGAACTAGAGGAAGACTCAGAGTCACTGACGAAACCTGATAAGTGAGAAATGATCACCATCGCGAAAGGCCAATTTAGATTTATAAAATAAGGAGAAGAGAGATGAATGATAAAAAGAAAGACACATATTAAGAAACTACCTGCAGGATCATTAACGTTTAACTCCACGTGGGATGAGGACCCACCAAAATTTGACCGGTTAGACCCAGAAGGACTCATCGATTGCAGAACGTCATTGGGAGATACTGGAAACTCACCCCTGCCACGGAAGGTTTCAGCCCTAAGAGGGTGAATCGACGACACACGAAGACGTAGAGACACCCAGCCGGCTCCCGAAGGAAGGCTAATCCCCAAGTCCTTCAGCTGGTCTACAAATGAAGGAGTCGGACTTCCGCTCGTATCCCTAGGAGGTTGTGATGCACTCCTCCGATGGCTTTGACGAGGCTGAAAAGATGCAGTATTAGCAGAGGAACAAGGACGCGGAGCAGAAGACTGGTTCGCCTCCCGCCTAGCCTTTTCTTCAAACTACGCTTCGTCCAATCGCACTCGGGCATGTTTAGGTACTCCTCCATCACATAAGAAGGATCCTTCCACCCTAGGCGATTGGAAGGAAGGACTCCCTTGGGAAAATGATTTCCGCCATCCATCACAATCAAGATTAAGCCGAGGAACATAACAACGAGCAATAGAAAAGAGGGGAGACGACGAAGGAAATAATGAGTACCTCGGGCTCTGAATGACTAGCAGATGTCCTCACATTCAGCCGAGGGGGCTTTCGATCGGATAACAATCCCTTCTTTGGTTTCACGGGTTCATAATCGTTAGGCGGGGCCCAAGAGGTCACCACGGGGTCCGAGCGACCTTTGTTGGCGGGGACCAAGCGATGTTCAGCAGCCACAGCATCGTCGAGTTTGATCCTTCCAGGAACATGGACCTCCCGAAGGTCTTGAACGGTCAGTTAACAAAGGGGAGACGATTCACGCAAAAGGAAGTTTACAGCCCGACGCTTTAAAAGATCATGATACTCATGGGCCCTCTCAGTAACTGCTGAAGGCCGCGCGGAGATGGGTTGCTTAAACGAAAAATTGATCCCTCGATCAGACAAGCGAGTCTGCCCTTTGAAAACATAACGATTGAAACTAGCGATAATATCCTCAGTGTTAGAACTACCCGGAGGAGGGAATCTTTGAGGGACCCGTTGATCGAACCCTACCTGTCGAGCTGCATTATACGCCACGACAATAAACTTACCGGCATAGAAACCAGGAAGGTAACCAGGTAGCACAACCATCACCGAATCGAAATCAGCTTCGGATAAGGGTCTTGAGGAATCTAATTCGGTGTCAAAAGGAGCAAGAAAATCCTAATGCGCTGGACCCGAACGACTTTCCTGATAAGAGAATGGCTCCAAGTCCTTGGCCACATCCAAGTACTTTCCCAAGTCGCCTTTTGGAACCTTCCCCTTTAAATTCCACAGAGCCATCCGCGGATAGCCATAAGCAACCGGGACCTTCTAAATCGAACCGTCATCCTGCCTAACGTCTTCTTCACGATGGATAGAAAGATCTTTTGGTTCTGGTGCACACGGGTGAACGTGTTCCCAATACCAATCCTGCACGAAGGAAGCATGTATGTAGGTATCAATCTTATGAGACGAACCCACAGTCTGGAGATCTCGACAAAAAAAATCAAGGTGGCGATACAAACCGCCCAAGAACATCGGGGCAAGCGGGAAAAAAACCCCGCGGGATAACAACACCGCCATCGGCACAAGCTTGCCTTTAATAGTATCCTGGGGACTGTACTCAAACACGTCATGACACATCCAAAACAAGATGAAGGCATCTAACTCCGCGCGAGGATTCTTCTCTTTACGTTTACAAGGGAACACTTTTTTATCAACAACTTGAGGAGCCCAATACTTCAGCCAGAGGGAAAAAGAAGCACGACGATTAACTTTGACAACCCATTCGGAGTCGGCTTCTGACGGATTGGACGAACCATGTACCGCCTTATACGCGCGGGAAGAACTAGACATCAAGCGTTCACCATATGAGATTTTAGGGGGTGCCTTCTTCTCCTCTGCCCATTTTGCTTTCGCCTTTTTGGCGGACGACGACGTCCCCTTTGTATGAGCAACCTCCTCGCCTTTAGCTTGACCCGGGGGCGCTTGGGTCTTCCGCACCAGTTCACGATGAGAATCGTCCTTTCATTTCAGCAGATAGGCACACAACCTCTTGTCTTCGTCATTTAGCGCTCCAAAGACAGCCGCCTCCTAATATGAGTGACTACCATGAATCGGCAACCCTGTAAGGGCGACTACGTCCTCCAAGACAATAGTAGCTTCTCCCCACGTTGTGAAGAGAGTATGAACGGGAGTCCAACAACAGAAGAGCCGCGTTATGTCGGGGAAACATCTATTCACCTCCCGCTTGAGAGACGAGTGTATAGCCTCCTCAATGCCGGCCTTCTGAAGCGCAACAACATGATCAAGGTTAGAACGAATACGAGCTGCCCAATGTGTCCATACTGGATGAGTCTTGGACTTGGAATGAATATCAATAGAGGGAAGGTTATAATCTCCACGATGAATAGCCATCCGAGGAACAATTTTGAATGTAAAGGCATCCATGCTCTATCCAGGAGCAGCAGGGTAAGGCATCACGGAAGGATTTAAGAGACGGGAAACTAAAACATCTTCTAGAGGGAAAGCGCATTTACCTCCGCGGAATTCCCTTAACCTTAGGGCGCGTTTTAAAGCGGGACCACTTGTAAACTCGGCGAGCGTGTACAGCCTACCATCCGCTGGGACAAGCAAAATAATCTCTTCCTGACCGGGATTCTCCGCCTCATCAGAGCCGGCGCTATTAGGTTGTTCGGACTCGCTACTTTCATTAGGCGACGAGCTTCTAGAGGAACTAGTATACATGGCGAGTGTTCGGGCGTGTTTAGAGAAGGGGAAGAAAGAATAATGTTGAAAAAGGAAGAAGTTGACAGTCATATATATAGGAAGGTCTCAAGGCCGAACGTGGCAGTTATGAGTAAGAATGATAACTGTCAGAAACTAAAAGGAAGAAGGGTTTTGCACGATGAGGAGTCGAAACGTCTCCCACGATCACGGGTTCGACGAGATAACAAATCTCTTTGTGGACACAGCGAGACGCCCCAAAAGATCTTTTGACTATTGGATCATCCAATGATTAATCCAATAGTCAGGGGACTAATATTGATACATAAAGAATGACACCCCTTAGCGGGATGGGGATTCCCCAAAGAGTAGGGATAAAACTTGGGTCAAAATGTAGGAGCTTGGGGACTAAACCCAAGCCCACATAAAAGATACCCATAAAGAGTGGAAGGACAAAGGAGGAATTAACAAAGAAGGAAGAGGTTATGTTAAGGAATGTCATTAGTGGTAATTAAGAAGGTTTAGGACATGTGGCATGATGTCATAAAAAGAGGGGTTTTTAGAAAAGCCTATATAAGGAAGGACAAGGTACAATGGAAAGACAACTCTCTCTCTTACTATTATTGGTATTGTGAGGTCATGTGCAATAGCTAGGACGGGTAGGACCTAAACCGAAATTTGGGTATTAGCGGTACACAACTGAATTACGGTTTGCGAACGAGTTCGCTAACGTTCACTGTATTTATGAAACTCAAATATCTACGGTTTGCGAACTGGTTCTCCAACTTATCCTTAGCAGAAATATCAGAACTCCTGAATTTCTCTCTTATGATGTTTGAAACATTCCCAAGTGATAAAATCATTTGCATGAAAATTTTTCAATTGATCCACAAATTAATTCACAAATACTAAATTTCTTAGAAATAATATTGATTAAGGACAGGTAAACATCTTTGCTAAAATCATATTTCGAGATTTCTAACAAGACAAGCTTGACTCAAAACTTCTTCTTTGTAAATCTATAAGAAATCATACGATATAATCTCAACAAATAGAACGGTAAGATAGTGAGTACAATAGAATGGTTCAGTTTTCACATACCTGATACAAAAGTTATCAAAATGTCTTTGTCGATCTTCACTCTTCGAGGGTGATCATCTCTGATACTAAACTACTTAATTCTAACCTAGTCCGCAACGTGACTAGGTAGATTAGAAATCAAGATATAATTTTGATAATCTAATATTGACAACAAGCTTGAGATAGAAAAACTTGTGGGTTCAGACGAGCATTGCTCTAACGGTTAAGCCCTGACTAATGCATTTCACAATCCATGAAGTTCCATCTGATTCTTTAGAAAACAAGAGATGATTTTTTAAAGGTATTTTCCTTTAAGAATGGATACCCATAGGGTGTTTGGCCCAGAAACTAGTCTCCAAGCCACTATAGAAATCATAGCTTGGTTTGCCTTTTTGGCATCTCTAAATCCCCAACCTTGTACTGATAGAGTTATATAAAAAAAGTCCCAAGATTTTAAGTAAACACCCAAGATTTTGTTGTTTATTGTTTTTGGTTGAATAAAACAACCCATTTGAAAAATAGGCGTTGAAGACAACATAAACTTGTTAATCACTGATTTGCTGGGTTGAGCAAGAGTCTTACTCATCCAACCATTCACTTGATGTTCTATTTTTTTTAATGCTACCATTAAATATTTTTAATTTAGATTTTTTATGAAAATAAAAGCCCCTAAATGAGTATCTTTAGGATTTTTTTTCTTTCCAGACAATCTTATGAGTGTTTTTTTTTTTTTATTTATGTTTAGGGCTGTTAGAGCATAGCTCGGTTGAACCCACCAAGTGTTGGTATGTCAAGTTTGGTTGTCATATTTTAGTGAATAAAAACTCCTTTAAAGATTCGCTTGATGTTTACTAGAGTTAACTTCGTATAGGTTAGCTTGAAAGCATTAGGATATGAGACATTACAAGTATTACATGAAGACTTGAAGAATGTGAAGAAGTAAGGAGCTACAACGACGACATCATCCTTCCACTTGAGGTTAGTAATATTTGACTTGAATTGTTTCATTCCCTGACGTATCTTTCAAGTCGTGCATATTGAAAACACAACTGCGAAGCTGTGAATGAGTATACTCTAGTTGGACATAAAATTAAGGAATTACAATACGAAGTATAACACTTATCTTTTGAACTTCGTATATAAGACATCGACATAATCGTATGAATGCTACTGTGATTATTTATGGGTATGGGTGAAGATATTTTCCTAGGAAACAATGTTTTACATTCGTTTAAAGGAAGTACGATTCATAAACTTGTTTTATGAATCGAAAGGGAAATCGCTAGGCTTATTGGTATTGTTATTCATTGAAAATCTTTTGAATCACCAATGTGTGTTTAGTATAACCGCTCATAACTTGTTTATGTATCTTGGTAAAGCTATTTACAAGGCCTGACTTTTGTATTAGTATGACTTTTATTAGTGAAACCGATCTTAAGTAATCACCTGAGATGGTATGATCGATTTGCTGTAATTGGTATGACCAACTATGGACATTGGGGAACCGATCCTAGTAAGAGGTGCAACCGATCACAAAAGGGGAATCGATCATTGTAAGAGGTGCAACAAATTTTTAGTAATTGGGGAACCGATCTTATGAACATGTGCAACAAATAAAAGTTAGATACCATATATATGTGGGAACCGATCCTAGTACCTAGTCAACCAAGTTTTGGTAACTAGCGTTATTAATTCTAATACCGATAAGCACGAAAGTGCAATTTTCTACTCCCATATTTACATTAGCTAGGTCTCGATATTTAGCTAATAATATTGTTTTAAGACATTTGTAGGAATTACAAGCAAAAACCCGACAACCGAGAGGATAATTAGCTAAAGTGGAAGTTTAATTGGCGTTCGCGACAACATGGACAATGTCATTACACATGGCTACATTTCATCACGGCCCGGAAGTCGTCAGGTGAAGCAGAGAGTTGTCTTTGCTAGTTCGAGTTACTCAGGCCCATTTGGAGTTCAAAGAGTGGGACGTGGCACTTGCTGCACCACATTTCTGTGTGGAATTATTAGGGCATCGAACATCTTATCCCTTTCTCTATCAAAGCCAAAGAAGATATCATTTCATTCAGCAGTTAGTAGCTGAGTTTGGGTTTGTTTTTCGTTTAGTGAATGAGAAATGAAAGTGAGTGAGGAGAGATCTGTGAAGACGAGAGAATGGAGAATTATTGGCTCAAGTTAAGGAACTCAGGTCGTAATTGAACCGAATCTGTAGGTAACAAGAGAATAACCGGTAAGAACGGCGACATGCTAGTGGAGATAGAAATCAACGCCGGCAGCGGTGGTTTATATGATGGGTTTCGACCAAATTTTGGTGTTGGCTAATGGTGGATGTTGCAGCAGTTCTAAAGATTAAAATGGAGAGTTAGGGAGACATTGAGCACATTACAGAGATAGGAATTTCGAGTTTCAGAGAATAGCCATTTTCTGCTGTTGTGAAGAACATAAGACGCACATAGAACATTCGTTGTTGCTACAGTGTCAGCGACAGTACTCATTTATCGTTCTTTGTAACAGCTGGTTTGTAATAGAAATAAGTGTTACAAACCCGTTTTTAATTATTTTCTCCCATATTATCATCCTTGTCAGCACCTTTTGAGCAATGAATTATCTTTTTGAGTGTGTTTGCATCATGAGAAGATAAACCCATCACTGGGACGATGGAGGAAGCTGTTTTTCACCCATCTGGTAATTAAATTAATTCTTTTATAACTATGTGTATAGAATTTAATTATTTTATGATTTCAATTAATTATTTGTTATTTTGTGTGATGTCGCATGCTTAGTTTTGATTACTTTTGATGCGTCATGCTCACAACTTACAACTAATGTTTTATGAAATCTACTTTGGTAAAGAATAGAGTTAATATTTCTTTTATTTTGAGCTATAATTGCCTAGGATTAATTTCTGAACCACATGAATATGAAAAACAGTGAAAGCCTGAGTCCCAGTAAATTCTTCATCCTGTGACATATTTTGTATATATTTTCTTATTTTTAGTATTTAAGCCTAGAATCAATCTCAATAAAGTCCGAGTGAACGGCAACCTTATTTACCACTATATAAAATACCATCAAGTACCCACATGGAGGTAGAACCGAAACTTGTTTTGGTAGAACCGTAAAACCTATGATATGTGATTTGATAGGATAATCAATCACATAGTTCTTGGAAGTCAGATGAACGAATTCTAAACTTGTTAGGAAGTGTGGCAAATCGGTTCCAATATGGTAAATATGAAGAATAATTTACTAAGTAAGGATGTCGACATACTTTGAACATGTGCAGTAACTCTTATCTTTTATTGTTTTAAAGATATGCATTTTAATTTCCAGCAATTAAAATGCATATCTTTAGAAAATAAAAATTAGTAATGTGCATTTACTAGTTGGAGATTTTCTACTTAGATTTTGGTCAGTATTTGGACAAAGCATTTCCAGGAATTATGGAAACCGAATTTGGAAATATATTGCATATCTCGAGAATATTCTAGGTTTTGGAAATTCCTTAGTGTCCAAACTTCCTTGGTCTATAAATATTGAAGTTTGCATTTCAAGCAAACTAATCCTCAAAGCCAGCAAAACTACCTAGTTGTGTTGTTACTGGTGGAGCCGTCTATTCGGAAAGGAAAGTAACCTAATTAGGCGAAATCTCTTACGGCCGCTCGTTTTAAAGACTTCTTTGGGATTGGGAAGCTCTACGAGTATCGTTGGTGGGAAACTAGATAATTGCAGTTTATTATTAGTTTTCGATTGATTTGATTGACTAACGGTTGTTGAACTTTGATTGTGTCTAGTTTGTTTATGCTTGAGAATATTCTCTTATGATATAAGATTCACTCAAACTAGATCGAATTTTCGACGGGGATCTTTAGACTGTTTGTAGATCTAAAGACGTCTTATGATAATCCATTGTTAACAGACTCCGTTCTGTGTGTGATTGATCACAAGATATTCAAGTTGATTGTGTGCAGGTGTTTATTGAAGATCTAAAAATATTTGAAGATGAAGAAATTTTTTGATTTGGGTTCATAATCTTTGGTGTGCACAATACTTGTTTCGGCTGGAAAAAGATCTAACTATAATCGGTTTATCTTTGTGATAGATTAGATTGGTTAGTTGAGTATATCGGCATCAATACAATTATTTGTGATTCAAAGTATTGATTGCAAAATCTTGACAATTACTTTGGTAGTTGTTATTGGATAGATCTAAGGACCTGACAAAGGAGTTTATTGGGATAAAAGAAAGAGCCTTTTGTCAAACTCATATCACGTTGATTGAAAAGAGTTGTTACCCAAACAGATTTGTTGTTCCTTTACTGTTTGGAATACGAACCAAAGTAATTGTTCCAAGTGCGTGACTTACTGCAAGTTGGAGGCGCAGGGATACATACGGAACTAGGTGAACTATAGGTTTAGTTGATTGGTCTCAACTATACGAAGTTGGTTTAGATTTCTTATAGCGGCTTAATCCTGAGAGTATTCAATTCTAGACATGGTCCCGAGGTTTTTCTGCATTTGCGGTTTCCTCGTTAACAAAATCTTGCTGTGTCTTTTACTTTTCTATTTCCGCAATTATAATTGTTTTACTATAATTAGAAGTAAAATACACAAACGTGAATTCCTATTTACTTGATAACAATCCTATTGTGTTTGGTTAAGTCCGAACCTTTTATTAAGTAAACATACTTCGTTGTTGTAATGTCTCGATCTCGTATCCATAGACAATCACACGAAGTGTGAATCGATTAGTTGTATTGTCTCGACTCTGTCCATAGACAATCACTTTCGGATAAAGAACTTATAGGTGGAAAAGTTTTAGATTGAGGTATATTTGGGTACCCTCGTCTTTTAGAGCGAACTTTTTTACTGAAAAAAGAGCCCATATTTTTTGAAATTCATTAATTGACTTGAAGATAAGCTAAATGGTTATCAAATGCTTACAATTAACCAAATCTTCCCTAGTTAAAAGGGGGTAGTTGTCCGCAAAGGATAAATGAGAAATAAGAGATAGAAAGTTCAATTCCTTGTATCTGGATCCAGCAAGCAAGCCTCTTAAAGTAGAAACGGGAAGTAGTCTTTTACGGAAGGCTTTTAGCGCGTTAAAAGTTAGTATTTTTTGTCCATAATATGTATATCACCGGGATAAATTCAGGGTAGTTTGTTTTATTTTGGTCCAATGCCATTTTGGTTTATTTTGTTAAACATGAAAATGTGGGGATCTTTTCTTGCTGGGTAGTTCTAGTATTGGCTTTCTACCCATATTTTTGCCGTATTTTGAAATGTACATAAAGGGAAATGCTAAGGCATTATCTATAAGAACTTATGTTTATGTTCGTTTTATGTGCTCTGGGTAGTAGTGACATTTTGAAATGCTGCCATATGTTCAAAATATGTATACTTGCGATGTATCTGTACTTTGAGTATATAGTTAATGGGACTCTAGAATAATTTTTGTGGTTTAAAGTGTATGGTTTCAGTCTGTTGTATCCTTAATTTGTTTTCTACTCCGTATTCTTTTGAACTTATCTAATCTAGTTAATCCAAATGTGCTGGAAGTATGTATTTGGACATTTTTCATGTATGGGTGTTATTGTTTTAAATTGCGTCTGAAACATGATCAGGACTAATTATTTTTTTCTATAAAAAAATTAGTAAGCCTGTAGAGTGTCTGCTGCTAATCTACCTTTTTGTTGCCTTTTATTTGTTTATTTATTTATTTATTTATTTTTCGTTTGTGTACCTAGTTTTAGCATGTAACTACATATTTTTCAAAAAAAAATCAATTTAGTTGTGGATTCTCATTCTAAGCCATAATCTGTCTAAGCCTTTGGATTATTTTTTTCTTTATTTTTTTTTCTCTTTATCTTTGTTTTTTTTTCCAGTTGACTTTGAAACTCTTTGCTTTATTTATAGTGGTTTAGTCTCTTTGCATTGGTGTAATTTTAGCAGTATTTTGGCAGTACCGGATGTTGTATGTTTATGGTATGAGATTTTGATTTTAATTTTTTGTATAAAATTTTATCTTTGAGTGGCGTACCTCAGTTTCACCTTACTGAATGGGTTGAAATGGAACCCTACGGAAGGGAACTCTTACGGTCTGTTACAATATCACACTTGTATTCAAACTTATTGATCAGAACACTAAGAAGTGGAAAACTGAACTTCTTGAAAGAATATTCAAACCTTACCTGGTAAGAAAACTAGCAAGGATTAGGTTATACTGTGATGATACTTGGAAATTTAAACAAGATAAAACGAGATGATCGTTAATTACAAATGAAGTTTTCACAGTCAAACCTATATATGTAAAACTTAATAATCCATTTGCGAACTCGACTAACAATAGTCCAACTTTCTGGAAAATTTTGTGAAAAATAAATACATCTCAGTGAATAAAACTGTCTGTTTGGATATGTTTGCAAACTGCATTATCAATAAAAGCAGGAAAGGAGTACATTTTGGAGATTTTGACGACGAGTGTATTATATACGAGAGTAGCAAAAAATTTGTAGTTTCTCATGTATAAAGCATACAACACGCTCTTTCTTAGATGCAAGGTTATTTTCATATTGTTGAGATTATTAGTCCCACATTGTCTGGGTTATCTAAGATCCTGCGGTTTATAATTCTTAGGGTCTCTCCACTTATTTCCAATTGGTTTTTAGTTAGATGCTCATATTCTAACATGGTATCATAGAAGGCTGTTTGCAACGAGTCATTTGACCGCGCCTTTACTCCGCGTCACCCGATTTAATTTTCCACGTGTTAGACCCAATGAGGATACACGTGAGGGGACGTGTTGAGATTATTAGTCCCACATTGTTTGGGTTATCTAAGATACTGTGGTTTATAATCCTTAGGGCCTCTCCACTCATTGCTAATTGGGTTTGAGTTAGATGCCCATATTCTAACACATATCTCTGGGGAGAGGTTTTGTAATATCTATTTGGACCCTAACTTTTGAAAAATTTCTCCAATGAGCTTCTTATTCTTCAATATTAACCTGGGGTTTTCAATTTGCTTTCTATTTGATTTACTTTTGTTATGTTCATCACCCATTAAACTGCAACCAAATTAAACCAAATGAATCTGAACTCGTATTCGTCAGGGAAACGATCTTCTTCAAATATTTTCATAAGAACAATCTCCTCATTTAGAAACCACGTTCCTTTCTGAGCGACTTCAAGATATCGTAATAACTCAAATCAGGTCATGTAAATTCTTCACTGCCCGTATAAGATACATTAAGTAAGACAGATGGATGTCATAATTTGATTAACATATCTCTCGAGACTGTGTGACCATATTCCTTACCATTAACTAGTTGAAAAACTAATAAACGTTTCCTCAAACTAGGAATTCGTTCTTAATGCTACAAAATGGATAGGTTAAAATTTGTCTTATCGAATTTTGTTAGCATCCAACATGATTAGAATTTAGAACAAATCCCGAAAGGGCCCGTTAATTTTTTTGATGCAAAGAAAATTAAATATTTAATCCTTAAATAGTTACTTTATATGCGTAATTTTCACCCAATTAATTTAGGAAAGATGGAGATCCTACCATCTATTAAAACTTTTTAGAAACTGTATTTGAAAGTTACATAAAGGTTGCCGAACGAAAAAGTAGTTGGTGGTGATTTTGGTACCCCCTGCGTCATCATTAACTCATATTCATGAGTATAACATCTATGAGGTATGAGATGGTTCATCCATATGTTTGGAAAGACGGGCGGGTTACCTGGACAAGGAGAAACTCTTGAGTCTCTATGTAACAAAAATAATCAACATATAACACTTGCATCTGAACTTATTGATCAGAATTCTAAGAATTGAAAAGCTGAACTTCTTGAAAGAATGTTCACACCTTACCTGGGAAGAAAACTAACAAGGATTAGGTTATATTGTAATCAAGGTAGTCAATATCGGTTGTACAGGCCAATATTACAAGTTTTTATAGGATATCGGAAAATACTTATACGATATCGAAAATATCGGCGATACGAAGATGAAATGATAAAAACATTCGTACAGGCCGGTACAGGCCGATACATCGGTTTTACCTATACACTGATAATATCGGTTCCAATATCATCTTTGGTTAAGATGAAACTTATGAAGGAAAATTAGGCATTCCAGTATCATCTGTAGTAAAGATGAATTCTATAAAGGGAAAACTAGGCACCATAAAGTATAATCAATTATCAAAATCACCACCAAATAAAGTGAATAAGTTTTTCGAGCAACATGCATCTAGTCTTTACAGACAAGTACAATGTCAATTAGAGAATGTAAAAAACCCTAATATATTTAAGATATAAAATCAATGACTATACATAGGATATAAGATGGAAACCACATATAATCGAGGAGGAATTTGAATGGATAAGATAGTGGAGAATTTGAGCGGTTGTTATTGACTACGTAATTGTATTTGTGATTGTTTCGATTATAATGAAAGTATAATAAGGAAAACTTTATCGGTAAAATTGGATAACAGTCACAATGCGTAAGATTTTGCCACCTTATGTTTTAGAAAATTGAGATACGTGTATGATTGTTATTATATTTTCTAAGATCTTATAAATATTTGAAATTCTAATTTTAATGATGTATCACCTATAAAAACCGGTAATATCTTTTGTATAGGTGTATCGGATCTAGCCGATACGAGACCGATACGCGATATTAACTACCTTGATTGTAATGGCATTGGGAAAATCTAAAAATCTAAATGGAGATGGTCGTAAACTACAGATGAAGTCTTTTCATTCAAAACTATATATGTAAAACTTAATAATCCATTTGCGAACTCGACTAACAATAATCCAATTTTCTAGAAAAATCTGTGAAACATAAATACGTCTCAACTATAAAACTGTTTATTTGGAAATTTTTGCAAAATGCTTTATTTACAAAAGAAGAAAATGAGTACTTTTGGGGATTTTTAATGACAAGTGTATCATTTATGAGAGTTGCAAAATTTTGGGAGTTTCTCATGTATAAAGCTTACAACACGCTCTTTCTTAGATGCCAAGGTTATTTTCATATCACTTGGGAGAGGTTTTGTAATATCTATTTGGACCTAACTCTTGCAAATTTGCTCCAACGATCTTTTTTATTCTTTTTTTTTATCAATCGATCTTCTTTTTCTTTTTCAATACTAACTTGGTGTTTTTCAATTTACTTTTCATTTGATTTACTTTCATTATGTTCTTCATACTTAGAGATAACCCATTAAAGTGCAACCAAATTAAACCATACGAATCTAAACTCCTATTCTCCAGGGAAAATATCTCCTTCATATATTTTCATAAAAACAAGCTCCTCATTTGGAGACCACATTTCTTTCTGACGATTTCAAGATCTCATAACAACTCAAATCTGGCCATGTAAATTCTTCACAACCCGGATAAGATAGAGTAAGTAATACATATAAATGTCATAATTTGGTTAACATATCTGTCGAGACTATATGACCATAATCCTTGTCAGTGACTAGTTGAAAAACTAATAAACATTTCTTCAAACTATGAATTTGTTCTTAATGCTACAAAATGGGAAGGTTAAAACTTGTCTTATAGAATTTTTTTCGCACCAAATAGGACTAGATTTTAGTATAAATTTTGAATGGGCCCATTATTCTTTTTGATGGAAAGAAAATTAGATATTTTATCATTAAATAGTTACTTTGTATGCGTAATTTTCCCCCCAATTAAATTAGGAAAGATGAAGATCCTACCATCCTTAAATTTTTTTGGAATATGCATTTGAAAGTTACATAAAAGAAGAAGAAAACGAAGCAGAAATGTGACCAAATACAAAAAAAAAAAAGAATTTTTTCCATATATATTTGACAAGATTATCATATTTGTTAAGGAAGAAGGGAGAATAATACAACTTAATTTTTGTTACCTTGATTGTTTAAAAAATGGTAAATGTTGATTTCCAAGGGGATATCTTTGTTATTCCTTCGAATATCTTTTTATCTTAAAGATCCGATTAAAAATTACACGAATTAGGAAATACACTTAAGACTATATTAACTGAGTAGAGAATGGAATCTCGTAATACTTGGTAAGAAAAAAAGAATGTCATTTCACTGTTTGAATATCCTTTGTTTAGGTTTGTTAATGATAATTTTTTTTCATTTTCAGATTCAAAAGGTAGTTGGTTTGGTGTCTAATCCAAAATTTAATGACAATGATATTCAACATATTGGAGATTTATTTAAATCGAATAATTTGATTAGGTAAGAAAAATAATAATAAATCAATGCGGTTCAAACTTGATTTGATACATACATAAAGAAATATTAAAATATAAAATCAAGAAATAAAAGGGAAGATGATAAAAGATGGGTTTCCAACATCTTTAATTTATCTTGGTAGTTTTGAGTTCGATAAAAGATAAAAATAGATATCGTTAATTTTAACCGGATATATCTATCATTCTTTAATTATTAGAATATAACACACGTGCGATTAACATAACAAAAAAAAAAATAAAACATTATTACTAGATTTGAAGTTTGTTGTATTCTCTAAAGAAGAAGAAGAAAGCATAAAAATGCTCATTAAAGAAGAAGGAGAAACATCGAGAGCTTGCTGCTAATGAAGAGGAAGTTGTTGGTTCAATAGGTGATCAGAATCCTTATCTTATTTTAGGTTTTTCTCTATTAATTGTATTCAAATCAATGAAGATGAAGTTAGTTCAGAATCACTAATTGTTAAATTCGTTAGTTGTTGATTTTTTTTAATCTTTTTTTTTTGGTTGTTGGTGTTGATTTTGTCAGTGAAACAAATTGATTTTGATTATGATGATAAGGAGATTACTAAAGTACTTCATGATGAATCCAATGAACTTGATAATGGAGAACATGTTATCGGTGAAAAAGGTGATCAAAATCCATATCTTGTTTTAGGAAGAAAGAAGAAGAAGAATGAGAAACACCGAGAGCTTGTTGCTAATGGAGAGGAAGTTGTTGGTTCAATAGGTGATCAGAATCCTTATCTTGTTTTAGGTTTTTCTCTATTAATTGTGTTCAAATCAATGAAGATGAAGTTAGTTCAGAATCACTAATCGTTAAATTCTTTAGTTGTTGATTTTTTTAATCGTTTTTTTTTGTTGTTAATGTTGATTTTGCAGTGAAACAAATTGATTTTTATTATGATGATAAAAATATTACTAAATTACTTCTTGATGAATCCAATGAACATGATAATGGAGAAGATGTTATCGGTGAAAAATGTGATCAAAATCCATATCTTGTTTTAGGAAGAAAGAAGAAGAAGAGGGAGAAACAACGAGAGCTTGTTGCTAATGGAGAGGAAGTTGTTGGTTATATAGGTGATTAGAATCTTATCTTGTTTTAGGTTTTCTCTGTTAATTGTGTTCAAATCAACGAAAATGAAGTTAATTCACATCATACCATTAAGAATCAGTGGTTTTTAAATTCGTTAGTTGTCTTGTAGGATTTTTTCGCATCCAATAGGACTAGATTTTAGAATAAATCCTGAAAGGGCCCATTATTCTTTTTGATGCAAAGAAAATTAGATATTTTATCATTAAATAGTTACTTTGTATGCGTAATTCCCCCCCCCCCCCCCAATTAAATTAGGGAAGATGAAGATCCTACCGTCCTTAAATTTTTTTGGAATCTGCATTTGAAAGTTACATAAAAGAAGAAGACGACGAAGCAGAAATGTGACCAAATACAAAAAAATAATAATAAAAAGAATTCAATATATATTTGACAAGATTATCATATTTTTTAAGGAAGCAGGGAGAAGAATACAACTTAATTTTTGTTACCTTGATTGTTTAAAAAATGGTCAATGTTGATTTTCAAGGGGATATGTTTGTTATTCCTTCAAATATCTTTTTATCTTAAAGATCCGATTAAAAACTACACGAATTAGGAAATACACTAAGACTAGACTAAATGATTAGAGAATGAAATCTTGTAATACTTGGTAAGAAAAAAAGAATGTCATTTCACTGTTTAAATTTCCTTTGTTTAGGTTTGTTAATGATAATTTTTTTCATTTTCAGATTCAAGAGGTAAATGGTTTGGTTTCTAATCCAAAATTTACTGACAATGATATTCAACATATTGGAGATTTATTTAAATCGAATAATTTGATTAGGTAAGAAAAATAATAATAAGTTAATGTGGTACAAACTTTATTTGATACATACATAAAGAAATATTAAAATATAAAATCAAGAAATAAAAGGGAAGATGATAAAAGATGGGGTTTCCAGCATCTTTAACAGATGGTGATAGTTCTGAGTTAGATAAAAGATATATAAAAATAGATATCGTTAGTTTTGAACGGATATGTCTATCCTTCTTTAATTATCAAAAGATAACAAACATGTGACTAACATATCAGAAAAAAATAAATTATTACTATATTTTAAGTTGGTTGTATTCTAAAGTTGTTTTATTTCTCTAGTTTACATTTTTATTTACTGATCACGTATTACAATCTAATACATATTGAAGAATGAATACCATTTGTATATTTTGAAGATTATCAGTTTTTGTGAAGTAGAAATTTATTGGCAGACATGATTGTTCTTGTTCCTTGCCTCGACTTTTTAAAAGAATATAGTTTCTTGCGTTTTCTTTCAAGTAGAATACATCAGTCACTCTTTTTTCACTTATCCAGACCCTTCACAGGTACGAATACCACACTTCATCTCGCCTGAAAACATGATAGTAGTGGAGGTAAGAATTATTGGGGCAGAATACTTGGAAATGATAAGGAGGAAAAATGGAGAGGGTGGGGGAACAATAACAAGAAAAATACTTCAGTTTTAGAAGGTGAGTTTTTAGATAAGATCATAAGACTTCAATGCGATCTTCCAAGTGAAATTGAAGATTCCGTGGACATGTATGCTGATGAGTTATATTATGATTGTGGAAGATGATCAAGAAGTACTAGGTAATCAAGAATAATATAGCGGACACTCTTTTACAACATCTCCTGAGCCTTCAGAGTTACCAATACCAAGGTTTCTTTCTCTTGAAAATAGAATTATAGTGGAGTCACGAATTATATGGGTAAAATACAAATGATATGGAGGGAAAAGGGAGAGGATGGAGGGACTACAACACGAAAAAAGACTTAAATTTAAGAAGGTGAGTTTTAGATAAAATTATAAGAGTAAGTTTGGGGTATGTACATAGGTTGTTTCGGTAGGAATGTTAGTTGCTCGACAACATGGCCAATCTCAGGACTATACTCTCAGATGAATTGATGCATTAGATAAGTGTAAGTTGGTAGATTTTATGGGTTTTTCATTTAGAAGTGACACCGAGTTAAACTTGTCTTCTTCTTCCATATTGCAAAATTTAGTGAATTTAGTTTTCTACGAGTTAGTCGATGATGTACTCTACTACATGTACCCATGAAAACGTACAAAAACAACTATACAATTTGATCGAATAACTATTTTTTTTTTTAAATGGGTACATGCGACACAATATCTAATTTATATTTCTCACTAAACCTAATATGGTATGGATTTTTCACTAAGCCTGAAAAACTATTTTAGAATCTTAAGCAATTTAATTCCTACGAATACTATGGCAACCCAGCTCCCTGGTGGAGATGATCTTTTTCATCACTGGTTACTATGGTGAGGCGGTAATTGCATAGTGAGAGAGTTTTAAAAGTAGTGCAAGAGTTTGGAATGATCGTTCCTCTTATTTGATGGCTTATGTTAGTAGATAATGACATGAGAAGAGAACATCAGCCTCACCGATGCCTTAAGGAAGTTCATATCCAGTCATCAAATTTGGGCCCATTCAAGCACTTCAAACCAGATAGTAAGAAATCTCGACCATGAAGCATGGAAAAGACAAGAAATAAAACGTCAAAAATCAAATCAAAAAGTTGGTGTCAAGAAAATAACCAACATTGACGTAGAAAAAAAAAACAAAGATCAAATCAGCAAAATCTCAAGTGTCATTCTATGTACTTAGATTGTGGTAAAATATTAAAACCCTTTTATTTGTGGTCTGATCCACAGCAGATCTAAACCAATGTGACATTTGATGAAATTACTTAAAGACAATACATTTGAATCTCCACTATGTTTTCAATTCTACGTTAGTCACCAACCTTCTGCACATCAACTACCTATACAAAATATTATTGCATGAGCTATCAATAGTCAGGGTGAAATTCAGCGCTCAAATGTTAGAATACTTTTCCTATATACAGATGAGACCAACGCACTGCAGAAAAATCAATCAACATATCCTATTACAGTTAGTCAGTTAAAAAACCACTAACCGAATTCACAAACTGATACTACTATTTTCCTACTCGATGGATCGAATTACAAAGGAGTTAATCCGTACTTTGCTGAAATTCTCAGTTGTTGCAACTGGGTAGCAACTTATAGAACCGAATTTTCCCCATTACAGTTAGTCAGTTAAAACACCACTGAACGAATTCACAAACTGGTACTATATATTATCCTCCTCGATTGATCGAATTACAAAGGAGTTAATCCATACTTTGTTGAAATTCTCAATTGTTGCAACTGGGTAGCAACTTGTAAAACCGACTTTTTCCCACTATAAGACCCCTCTTGTTCACCAAAGCGAAGAAGGTTCATATAGGTTACTAAAAAAGGACTCCAAATTGAACTTTATGAAACTATCTACTAAACGAAACAATAAGCTTAGAGTAGAAGTATGTCATATCAGGCATAGATGCAGTTTCGGGTATTTTATTTTGAAAAAAGAAAGTTGGAAAAGATTTTGTTCTTGTATGTCAAAATCTCATGCCATATAAAAACCTTAAATTTACAAGGTTAAATTTTTCTTCTCATTACAATCATATTCGGACCTTTATTCAGTAATCTTCATTTTGATCATGTAAGGTGAACAATGAACAAAACAAGTATGGTGTCAAATAAAATGTAACCCTCAGTTTCATTAACCTATCTATGATAAAATAAAAAATATTAAGTTTTCTAGTGTTCATATTACTAATCGGGTGTCAAATAAGATTGAACCTCTCAGTTTCTAAAGGATAGTCTCGTTTCATGTACCAGTCACACATGAAATCGGTCAATCATTTTAAAATAGAGGTGGTACTTGACCAAGTAGTAGAGTGTTTAACATGTACAATTTTTACTGAATAATTAAGCAACTCAATATGGTAGTTCCAATCAGTAAAAATTGAAGATGAAACTTGAATTCCATATTAGGTAACGTATGATCATTGTTATTCACATTCAAATACGAAAGGACATAATAACAATATTTGGAAGAAAAAAATGAGAAAATTGTTCAAATAGATGCGAGGTATCTGCTAGATCTGAGTGATAGCCATCAAGCTACTAGTTCACATATGCTCCCATCTTAATATTTTTCCCTTAAAATCAAGATTTTGGGGAATTACATAAGATTACCTTTATAATAGGTTTTTGTTGCATTAACATAACTAGACCCGAGAGTATCATGGGATGATGAGAAGACTTTTAAAATTTCTAAATATTTGACTTAATATAAGTTTTTGCACAAATTTCACGATTTGTTTAAAAAATACTACAATTACATCCGGATGAAATGAAAAATATCAAAAATTACTAAGCCCAACCATTAATTAAAATGTCACACAACTAATACGGTTTCTTAATCTGGATCCCAAAGAACAATAAAATTAAGCGCATACAACTTTTTTTGTTGTTTTCCGTCTCTATATTTTAGATCAGGCTTTTTGTTTTTCGTTTCTTTTTTAAAATTCCACCCCTTTGTTGCCTTAAATATAGCCTGGCATTAGCCTTGTCAATGGTACTTATTCGAATGAATATTATTTGTTCCAATATTTTTTATCGAATATCCGTTAAGTTCCAACTAATATTAAAAAGTATGTTTCATATTTGCTCCACCGATATTAACTGATATCGAATAATATCTTATAATTATCTGTTTTTATATCCTAATCAAAAAAATGATTTAAATTATGAAACTTAAAAGCGTTAGGATTGAAATTCCCAGTTATTTGAGTCTCTCTATTTATAGACTTTGAAGATTAAGGTTGCTTCGAATTCAATCTAAGATAGCTTCATATTCAAGTAAACGTTTTTTATGTTTAGATGAAACTCTTGTCAGGAGTTCATGTAAGCATGTGAGAAGTTTGCCTTGAAATTACATAGAAGAATATACATAACGGTCCAGAGTACCAGAACCGCGTATAATGATAGTTCATGGGAAGTATGCCATATGAACGTACAAGCATAATCATGTTCATTTAATACTTAAGACTTGAATCATGATGCACAACCACTAGGTGATTTAGTGATTAAAGATGTCTTAGGGGTGTTTATGGGAGTTGTAGTAATGCTAAACATATTCGTGAAAATAGTTTATGAGCATATGTTAATTTGAACTGTGTAAGTTACGAAACAGTTCGCTTATTAGCCAGTTCGTGAATTCAGGGAGCCACGGTTTGCATACTAGGTACGTGTACCATTAGGCTATTCACGAACTTAGATGACCACAACTCGGGTACCAGGTACGTATACCGCTAGGATATTCATGAACTTAGTTCACCACGGTTCATGTACTAGGTACGTGTACCACACTCATTCACGAATTCCGAACACTAATGTTTACGTACTAGGTATGTTTACCTACCTATCTCCTAGAATCTCAAACATCTATGGTTCACGTACTAGGTATGTGAATCTTCCCTAAGTCCAGATTTTAGCAAGTTCTAAAAACTATTTTTTGATGTTTTGAAACCTTCCCAATTGCCATGGATATAAATATTATTGCTTGCGAAATTTCCAAATGATTCGTTGACACAAAAATAGTTCTTGAACAATAAACTGTTTCGAACTAAGATTTGCTAAGGACCTATGAACATCCATTGCTTGAATCATATTTCAAGATATTTAACAAGACAAGTTTGAGTCGAAATTTATTTTTTGCAATATTAAATCTACTATAAATCATAAGACACAGTCTTATATATAATGGTAATAGTGTGAGTAAATAGAATGGTTCAGTCTTCACATACCTCTTTGTTGATGAGGTTCTCCAAATGTATTCGTTCGATCTCCATCCTTCATTCTTCAAGGGTTATTCAATGATGTTTGATACTCAACTACCAACCTATAAACTTTGTTCGAGACTTGACTTTAGTATGCTAGAAATAAAGATATAGTTTTGTGCATCTAACGTTGATAACAAGTTTGAGATAGAAAAACTTGCGATTTCGACCAAGCAATGCTCTAACAAAAGTAAACTTAGAGTTTCTCCAACGGTGAATACAGATATTTCATATGTGGTATGGCTTGTAAGACTGCCTCTAGGCATACATATTAGGAGAAACAAAGTTTCATTTCAAACTCTTAAAGTTTTTATCCCTTTTAATTTACTTATACATATATATATAGGCATACAATTGGTTAAAAGAATTTCATTTCTGTTTTTTTAATGAGTTTTGTTAGTGTGCCTGGGATGTTTATTTTTTTCATTTTCCACAACCTCATATCAATGAGTTGAAAATGATTTTTCAGAGATATGGTTGTGTATCCTATGTGACATAACATCTTTACTCTTGAAAACTAACATCAGAAAAGCCCTTAATGAGCTAGTTATTAGTAAGATTTAGGGTTACTTTACCATATTATAGATGAAATTATGAAATAACCCTTGTCTTATCGGATACATAATACATTCTGATACATGATATTTCATATCCTTTCCATCAAAAGGTCTATAAGATATTTTTATTCAGTATCCATTCTAATAATTTTGAATACTGTCCGAAATTTCCTATACGAAGTCGGATGAATAAGGGATAATCGTTCGTCCATTGATATGCCTACCACCTCCCCTGCACTTAAGAAAAAATTTAGGATAACATCCGAAATTTTCGATACGAAATTGGACGTATTGCAACAAATATTCATCTTTCCGTTGACATGCCAAATACCACTTCCCCTACACTCAAGGAAAAGAATGAATTGAATCGGTCCCTTTATATTTTTAAATATTAAATTAACTATCCAATTTTTTTCTTGATAATTATCGAAGAAAATCCCAACTTAGAATGCTTCAATAATTACGTATAAAGATATAAATTTTCTGATTCAGAGTCATGGTTTCTAATATAAAGGCTTTCAATTACAACACAAGGACTTGTCATGTAAGACAAAATATGATAACCTGTTGGTAAATCCAAAAGGCATGTATCCAATAATTTTTCATAATGATTAAACTACCTTTGATTATTTAGTGTTATTGATTTAGTTTTAGTTGTTAGATTTTATTTATTTTTTAAAATATTATTATAATTTTTTTATTATCGACTAAAGAGTATTTTATAATAAAATAGTTTGGAGCCTAACAAGATGAGATCCAACAACGTAGTACTACATTAGTTGAACAGGTTGTCGTGCTAGTCTACCAGCGAGCCTCATGAGGAACCAGCCAAGAGAGGCGAAGCGGATAGGGGGCTAATTATGTCGCAAAGGGGGTAAGTAGAGTTATCTTCCATGGAAAATCTGTAATATTACGCCATTGGGGACTCGAATCTGGAACCTCCTGGAACACATAAAACCTTGGAAAAACGAGAATGACCAGTTTAGCTATTAGTTGTTACTTGTTAGATTAGATTACTATTTTTTATTTATAGTTAGTGATAGAATTAAAGGTAAAAGTTGAAGAAAAATTTGATTCACATCAATGAAAATGGGTGATTCCGATGCGAAAGATGGTGAGAGTGAGTCCTTATATATGATACAATTTCTTGTAAAAATAATGAAAGCTTTTTACGACTTGGAAAATTGTTGAACTCCTAGTCGCATCCGAGTAAGATTGAGGAATTCCCCACCGTAACCCATTTATAAAAGGCCCAACCGTAGATGATTTCTTAACCTGATAGAATTATGCGTTCCAACAACGTTGAGTAGAAAACAACCCAACCGTATATAAACATCGACAAGGTATAATAGCAAAAAGGCCCAGCCGTAAAAGTTTCAGTAGGTTGGTATTTAAATCTATGTCGAGAATAAACTTTTACGGTTAGGAAACTTGCAACAAACTTTCGAAAACGTGGATTACGGCTAGGTTCGATGATCTCCGCCCTAGTCGTATTAGTTATTTAACTGAGTTACGACTATGAGTTCTGGTTTTCTCTAGCCGTAAAATGTGAAAATAAATAAATCGACAACCGGAAAATAGGTCTTCGACCTTGCTGTAGATGGTTCTGAAATCAGTTTTCTCCGAAGTTATTTTGAACAAGTCTAACTTATTTCAAGTGCCAAATCCAACAACAAAGAGTGGATTTTTTATTTTAATCGACGATGAATAATATTTCTGATCTATTAAAGATGATAAACTGATTGTGTTTGACAAAAAAAAAGAAAAAGAAAAGAGATCGAGTCCGGTTTACAGCTAGGGAAGAAGAAGGAAGGAGTGGTAGAAGCGAGAAGTGCTACACCTACCGATTTTTGCTCCCGCAAAAGATTTCTATAGGGGATCGGATGGATCATGGAAACCCTTGTCTGCATTGGGATTATCAAGGGGGTGAAAGTGGGTCCATGTATTGTTAGTGGCCGGTTTTTAGTCGGGACGTGGCTCGGTAAACCTAGCATGGATAATTCGATGGAAGGGTAACATAGACTTCGATAGTAAATGTACACACTTTTACTCCCGTTTCGCACTCTTTAGTCCCCAGAACCCTCCGTCGACCATTCTATCTCTCTGCAGCTCTGTCATGGAGGCGGAAAAAGAAGCATCACCAGCACATTGGCTTGTTTTTCCATGCGGAAAAGGTAAGAAAAATCAAGCTCTTTATAATCTTTGTGAACCGAATAACACAAATTGTAGAAAATTCATTCCTGAGTTGAGTAGGAAAACTTTTTGGCAGAAACCCTCTCATCAAGGTTGGGTAATAGTCTTATGTGATGTTAAAGACGAGGACTCTGATGATGATGATGAGAAATTTGACAACTCAATCCCAAATTGGACATATGGGGATTGTTTTTTGTGGAATCCAGTAACATTACAGACAATTCAATTACCAAATTTACTCTCCTGGATTACTAAACCTAATGCATATCAACTGTTTGATTGTATTTTATCATCACCTCCTGGAGGAGCTCATAAAGGTGGTGATAATCCAGTACCAGTAGTTCTATTTCTTTTCAGACAAGAAGATGAAGGGTTCGATCATGTGTTAGCATTTTGCAACCGTGGAGACAAACAATGGAGAACTCAATTACTGTCTCGGGATATCATAAATATAAAGCAACTTGTTTCCCTTCATTGTTTCCGAGGTAAGTTATACGCAATGGGTTTAGACAAGGTACACCTAGAGATACACCTCCTTGGAGCTAATCATCATAATGTTAGCCTTGCTACAAGGCCATTCAAGGTAAGATTCTGTGGATTCTTTCAGTTTCGAGGAGCAAGGGGTGAATCTATGTGCTTAGTACATTTTGTTGAGTGTTGCGATGAATTTTTCAAGATTAACATAAACTACAATGAAAGGGGATTTGAGAAGGTAGTAACCTCAATACTTGTGATGAGGTTGGACTTCACTTTGATGCAGTGGAAGGTGGTGAGTTGTCTCAGTAATCACGTTCTGTTTGCTGGGAGAAACACAGCTTATTGCTTCATTTCTGACTTGGGACTCACCAGGGGTTGTTTGTATTATACACTTTCTGAAGATCAAGGGTTGTACAAATTTGATATAGAAGACACCGCTGAATCTGTTATATTGCCGTGTCTGAAAATGCCAACACCATGGTTCTCGTCATCTTGGATCACGTTGCCTAATGGGCGGGGAAGAAAGGATGGTGCGTCAGGTAAAGATGAAGAAGAAAAATGCCACATACTTGAAGGGGGAAAGAAAACAAGTACAATCCGTAGTTATGATGAGACAGTGAATAAGAATGAGAATGCCAGTCAGGTTGAGAAACATAATCCTTGGCATTTGGAAGAAGAAAAGCCATGGTGCATTCTTAACGGTGACACGGTGCAGTTGATAGCAAGTTATCTCCATCCAGTGGATTACGTGCATTTTCGGTCAATCAATAAAGCGAATCGAGAGGTAATGCCTGTAGTGAAATCTAGGTTCATTCATACTACTCAAACCTTTGAAACTGGAAATTTATTTCCATGGCTGGTGTTCTCTAGAGATAACAGCTCCGCCATGTATAATTTTATAAACCCGATCCATAATAATGAGAACTACCTCATAAAGTTCTCGGAATTGCTAGTAGGTGCCACAATCCGTTATCAAAAGGATGGTTGGCTACTACTTTCCAGAGAGAAAGAGTTGTTCTTTTATAATCCTTTCTCAAGAGAGACCATCCAACTTGCCGACTTTCAAGGGTGTCATTACTTGTCAGACATCTCTTTCTCCTCTTTACCGACTGCTCCAGACTGTATTGTTTTTGGCATTGATAGAAGTGGTGTTGGTGCTTCTATCACCATTTACTCGATTAGACGAGGAGAACAACAATGGGATTTCTTTAGTCTTGAAGAGTTTGATGTTGAAAAAGATTCGGCTTCACAAAACACTCCAACTTTGTTTGATGGGGTCTTGTATCCGGTAGGTTATGATGGAACTTTAAATAAACTTAATTTATCGGATGATACGTATGAACTTCTTCAGAAACCTTAAATACGTTTTAATGACTCGTATCCAAGTTTCTTGGTGAAGTGTGGAGAAGATCTCTTGCTAGTAAAATTAGGATGTCCCAAGATGTTAGTTAGAATCTATCGAATGGATTTCTTTAAAATGGAATGGGTTAAAGTTGAAAGTTTGGGAAAGCATATGTTGTTCATTAGCGACATCACTTGTTTCTCAGCAATTTCTCCAAATAGTCGGATGGAGAACAAAGTATATTTCCCTAGAGTATACCTGGACAGCGAAGGAATTTTATGCTATTCACTTGAAACAGGATGTTATCACTCTTTTGGTGGCACCTCTCAGCATTCTGCTAATAATATATATGGCACTAAGGGTTGGCATTCAAACTGCACTTGGATTCAGCCTAATTGGTCGAAGTCCTCTCCTCAAGAGCTTGATTGGCTGTGGATGGAGTCTTGTTTGGATACCAATTCTAAAGAAACTGCTCATTGTAATCCATGGGAAGAGATCAGAGAACTCATCTGGTTTTTTGCGAGCGACATCAATTTTTCTCACACATACTTCAATTTGTCTCCAGGCATTTTTTGAGTGTGCAATTGGCTCCTTTTTTTGAGGTTGAAATTCGAGTCTCACTAGTTGCGAAACTTGATTCTTTAGGGATCAGAGAGGACCTGCGCAGGCTTGTAGACTCGACTGGTATATGAAGATTGATAAGAGTTGTGGTTGGATGCCTTATTTCATTTTCATATTTATATTTTACATACATTGTCATAATTATAGTTAAGTTTCACTGGTACCCAACTTGCATATGTAAATAGATATGAAGGGATGAATGGATGCCATCCCCATCTCATTTTCCTTTAAGCCTTGTTGAGAAGAAGGTTACTCGCCATGGCGTTGGTACTCTCTGCGTATTCCAAGTAGTCATTTGGAACAGGGACATCTTCATTTTCTGTCTCATACTCAGTGTATTCAAAGGTTTTATACAGCTGCAGCACATCGCCATCGATGAGAGTCCAAGCAACTGTCCTAGTTTCATCGTCCACGGCCTTGATCTTATCCTTGGCCATCACTTCAACCCGAGGAGTCCCTAAACAACAAAGCGTGGTATGAAATTTAGTTTCCAATTGATACTTCTCTAGATCTAAGTGGAACCAACATTTTAGCAACAATTTTTAGAATTTCAGTACGTTGTTTTTGTTAGGTTGCTTACCCACGAGAATTTTCTAGAGGCGAACACTTCCCACGCTGATGCCATCTCCCTCAAGAACTTGAACACTCTTGTGGGGTGTGAGGAACAATTTGTGGGAGCTGTGCAGTTCTTTGCCTCAGCTTCAACTTGTTGCCTTTGAATTTGAGCCATCTTGGATACTGGTATGCTGCTAAAAACTAACAAAATTAAAAATGCAAAACTGAATATTTGCCGGTGAATGATAGCAGAGATTGGACAGGTTTATATAGTACATAATGTGCAAATAAAATAACGCTCAAATGCCACTTCAGAAAAAGTAATTTGTTCGATTCCCACTGAAAGTCTGAAACTTTGAATTAAAAACTGCTTGGGTAACTTGCTCAACGGGCCCAATAAGGGAACGGTTTTGGGTCTGGCGGGCTGTTCGTACCACAGTTATTCCCATCTAGGGTGGTGGGATAGGGGTTCATAGTGGGGGGAAAATAGCTAAGTTGTATTGGAGTAACAATTAGAGAAGGAGAAGAACTTCTTATTGATAAAGAGGCATAAGATATTACACACATAATGTTCTTTATATACATGTAAGGGAAAACCTAGTCATCTAATGGACCGCACATCCATGGGCCACAGGTCCTATGGCATTCCCCCTTGTGCGGTTCAACAATGGAACTCCAGATGTAGTGCTTCACATATGGTGCTTCGAATGTAGTTCTTCAAATGTCGTTGTCTGCTTGATGGCTTGTGCCAAAATCAATTGCCTTACTAAAACTTTGACAAAGAAAAACCCAGTGGGATAAAACCTTGGTACAACTCTTCACATGTAGTACTTCACATGTTGTCTCGTACTTTACATGTAGTTCATCACATGCAATACGATCTTCAAAGATCGACGCATCTAAGTTAATTTCCTTGTTAAAACTTCGTCAGGAAAACTCAGAGGGACAAAACCTGAACTAAAGAAAAAGAGCACAATATTAAGAAAACTTATAACATAGTTGGATGCATATATGTTGCCTCATTAAAACCTTGACAAGGAAAACCCAGTGGCATAAAACCTTGACGAATGGAAAAGAGTACAACGTGTCAGATGCAAGTAAAGGTAATCTGTTGCAGATGATCACTTTGCTCCGTTGAGTTGACTAGTTTCTTCACAACTTCTAAGGCAGAAAATCCACGTGGGAAAGACAATAACCTTAGCTAGGAAATTGCATTCCCGGTGTTTGTTGTTGTCTCATTAAAAACCTTTCCGAGCAACAAAACCATGTGGGAAAAAGTAACCTCGGTGAAGGAAAAGAGTTCAACTCACCATTAGATGCTCCCCCTGATGTCAGAAAATTTTCATTAGTCTAATGCATTCAAAAGGAGTTTATCACACATTACTTTGGTGACTTGAATGTTTATAAGACCCTATTGTTGATTCTGGAACTTACGTTGCTTAACGGGCTATCGCGTTTCATTTCTTTGATTCAGATCTGTAATATCAACGCGATCTTTATGTCTGCAACGTTCAACATACTTGATGTTTTTAGTGTTGTCTCGCTAAAAACCTCGTCGAGTGACAAAACCCTGTAGGAAAACTACTCTCGATCGAAGGGAAAAAGAGTACAACACATCTTCAATTTCGAAGTAAAATATGTCGACATCATATCCTTGGATCCTCCCCCTGATGTCGGCATCTCCCCCTGATTACTTTCAGAGTTGTTCCAGACTGTTCCTTTAGTCATGTACTTTTCGAAACTGAATATCGGTAATGACCTAGAAAATAGTCTATTGTATCTCCCCCTGATTACTTTCGTTGGAGAAGAGATTATTGTTCCCTTATAATCAAAAACTTTTGGATTGCACTTTCATTAGCATTCCTTTTAATGTCTTTGCAGGGATAAAATAAATTTATATCAATGGTTACCTTTAAGTACATGATTACATTCATTATACCATTCCAATGACGTTGCCTTGGCGCTGAGCTATATCTAGCTAACAAGTTCCCTGAGGATGTAGATTTTAATCGAGTATATTACTATATTAAGTACAACAATGCATATATTGTACTTAGATATGGGAATTTCATCTCCCAACACATCTTTCTTTAGACAAAATGGTCAATTACTTACATTTATACCTCGACTAATCATGGGAGTGCTATCAGGATGCATGTCTTTATGAAATTGCCTGACAACTTTAGACAAATGCAAACTGGTGGAATAATATACCACAAGCTCAGTATTCGGTCGAGCTTTCCCCAGATTTTTCATCCCAAATTCGGATTTCAAATAGCCTTTAAGGTCTCTTATTACATCAAGAGTACCCATCATGTCTGTACCATCGACACAGATAGCTAAAATTCCAAATCAGGAACTTTCTTGTGAATACGCAAGGAAAAATAACTTACTCGTCTATCCCCTCCAAATCAAATAGCTATTTAGACGGGTATACCACATCCGCTTGATTGCTTCAATCTATAAGCGAGCGTTCTATCTAACTGTAAATGCACTCTGTGGTTTGAATCACTTGATTTGGTAAACAAAAGGCTATCAAGTACTCTTGTAAATATTTATTATTCTCTTGATTCTTTCAAAGATCAATTGCCTCATTAAAACTTTGACAAGGAAAACCCCAGTGGGATAAAACCTTGGTACAACTCTTCACATGTTGTCTCGTATTTTACATGTAGTTCATCACATGCAACACGATTTTCAAAGATCGAGAGTTGTTAATTGCCTCGTTAGAACTTCGTCAGGAAAACCCAGAGGGACAAAACCTGAACTAAAGAAAAAGATTACAATATTAAGAAAACTTAGAACATAGATGGACTCAAATATGTTGCCTAATTAAAACCTTGACAAGGAAAATCCAGCAGGATAAAACCTTGACGAAGGGAAAATAGTACAATGTGATAAATGCAAGTAAAGGTGATCCGTTGCAGATGATCACTTTGCTCCGTTGAAGTTGACTAGTTGCTTCACAACTCTTAAGGCAGAAAATCCTCGTGGGAAAGTCAATAGACTTAGATGGGAAATTATATTCCCGGTGTTTGTTGTTGTCTCATTAAAAACCTTGACGAGTAACAAAAACCCGTGGAAAAAAGCAACCTCGGTGAAGGAAAATAGTTCAACACACCATTAGATGCTACCCCTGATGTCAGATAATTTTCATTAGTTTAATGCATTCAAAAGGAGTTTATCACACTTTACTTTGGTGACTTGAATGTTTATAAGACCATGTTGTTGATTCTGGAAGTTACATTGCTTAAGAGAACATCGCGTTTCATTTCTTTGATTCAGATATTTTCAGTAATATCAACGGGATCTCTAGTATTCAACGTTCAACATACTTGATGTTTTTAGTGTTGTTTCGCTAAAAACCTTGTTGAGTAACAAAACCCTTTGGGAAAAACTATTCTCGATCGAAGGGAAAAAGAGTACAACAGAGCTTCAATTTCGAAGTAAAATATGTCGACATCATATCCTTGGATCCTCCCCCTGATGTCGGCATCTCCCCCTGATTACTTTCAGTGTTGTTCCAGACAATATATTTAGTCATGTACTTTTCGAAACTGAATATCGGTAATAACATAGAAAATAGTCTACCATATCTCCCCGTGATTACTTTCGTTGGAGAAGAGATTATTGTTCCTTCATAATCAACAACCTTTGGATTGAAATTCCTTTAGCATTCATTTTTATATCTTTGCTGGGATAAAACAAACTCATGTCAATGGTTACTTTTAAGTACATGATTACATTCATTGTACCATTCCAATGACGTTGCATTGGCGCTGAGCTATATCTAGATAACAAGTTCCATGAGGATGTAAAATTTAATCGGTTATATTACTATACTAGGTACAACAATGTATATATTGTACATAGATATAAGAATTTCATCCCCAACACATCTTCGTCATCTTCCTTTAGACGAAATAGTCACTTACTTACATTTGAACCTCGACTAATCATGGAAGTGCTATCAGGAAGCATGTCTTTATTAAATTGCCTGAAAACTTTAGACATATGGAAACTGGTGGAATGATATACCACAAGCTCAGTATTCGGTCGAGCTTTCCCCAGATTTTTAATCTCAAATTCGGATTTTAAATAGCTTTTAATGTCTCTTATTACATCAAGAGTACCCATAATGTATGTACCATCTACATAGGTAGCTACAATTCCAAATCAAGAACTTTCTTGTGAATACGCAAGGAAAAATAACTTACTCGTCTATCCCCTCCAAATCAAATAGCTATTTAGACGGGTATACCACATCTGCCTGATTGCTTCAATCTATAAGCGAGCGTTCTATCTAACGGTAAACGCACTCTGTGGTTTGAATCACTTTATTTGGGAAACAAAAGGCTATCAAGTACTCTTGTAAATATTTATTATTCTCTTGATTCTTTCAAAGATACATAACAACCATATACATATGCTGCATTTCAAGTCCTTTTGAAATTACCAAGCTAACTAAGTAGCGGAACGCTATAACAATCATTACTAGAGGATAATTCCAGGGCTTTGTGAGAAACCTCGCGCCACAAGGAAAGTCTTGATACTTTGAGACTTCACTCTTCCTACTGTGCTTTATGACAAATAATCATGTATGTCCCATAGGCTTTACACTTGGTTGGTTAGCACTACCACACCAAATACTTGTATATTTGTCAAAGAACCAAGTTCTACCTGGATTGTGTAGGCCAAATATGCTCTTTGTTGACATTAAATAATAAAAAGCATGGTTCGATCTCATACTGCTCAATTTTCTTGAGAAACTATATATAAAAATAATCATTAATATGCTGGAACGATCTTTCCATTGACTCGTGTGTGTTCTCATAATCCTTTAGGATTTCATTGTTCTCTGGAATCATTAAACTTCGGAGCGTCCTCCAGTTTTGATTCATGGACATAGTCAAAGACAATCAAATGAGATTATTTCATTAATGGTATAAGTAAGTTGTGCCTACCTCACCTACTTCCTTTCTAGGTGAGGATTGATCGAACCAAGTGGTCTCTCCAACTTTTTTATGGAGCCACGGCCTCAACCACACTTCCACTAAGTGTAGTTGCAATACCTTAGTCTATGGTGTATATCCCTTATTAAGGATTTGTAACCTTGCAGGTAGGTTTGCATCTGGTATATGTGATCTCATCACTTTATCGACATCAATGTACATTCTGAAAATCGATTATTCTTTTACTTCAAGAATCAATATGAGACACAGTGGGAGCACACCACGGCATTTGTCAGTCGTTTCCTTAGAAAATACTTTTTCTTATCTCCCCCTAACGACGGGAAGACTGTCTCATTAAAGTGATAGCCTGCAAATCTAGCGGTAAGAGATCTCCTTCCAAAGGTTTTTAAAATGCGGATAATTGTTGGAAATTCTTGTCAAACATAATCACTTAATCATTTCGATGACCCATCATAGTACGATGTGGAGTCGTAAGGGCACATATATAGTGCAACCAAAAATGCGTAAGAACACAAAATGTCAGGCTTATATCCAGTTACCAACTGGTACACAAAGAATGGTTGAACAATTGTGGGTCTAATATGAATAAGTGAAGATGCGTGTAATATTGCATATTCCCCAAGCTGTTAAAGGTAGGTTTGTACGTATAACCATGCCTTAGGCACCATCTATAACCTTTGATGATAGCCTTTGCGAGACCATGGCGTATAGGATGATCTGCATTGATCCTATTAAACATGCAATAACCATCAAGTCCTTTTGATGTGCACTAGCTAGCATTTTCAAGGGGTGGCGATCCCTTATATGTATAATATGTGCTAGTAGTTTTCCAGACGCAAAACTTCTTGGGAACTATAACTAGTCCAAAATGTCAAAAAATTCACCAGAGCCATAAGTTACTTTAATGGTCCGCGTTCTGCACGAATATTTTTCTAAATTTCACCTTGTTATCTTTATAATATGGAGTGTTTACCATTTGCATCTTCGGATGGCCTCGATCCTGTTTTACTGAAGACTTTGTAAAATGAGTGACATGCTCTCTTACTTAAAAGCATAATGGGAGAGGGAAGGGGGTTGTGCATCTAATACTTTAGAAAACACTTATTGAGGGATATGATGTTACTTCGCATTCTGTCAATCTTTTTCTCTTCAACTCAAACACACCGATGTACGCATGAGTCCTTTCAAAACAAATCATCATGTCACAAACCAAAGTGCCTTTATGGTTATGTCAAAGCCTGTATGAATCAATTCCCAATATTTCATCGTCAAAGTCAATATGGATTCAATAATCCAAATACTATAGTGATTTACATTTCACTATATTGACTCATTAGTTTCTCTAAGATATATTTCCTTCCAAATATATTAGAGACTGTAAAAGATGCAATCAATTACATTCTCATTATTGTGAGTTTCATATGATATCCACTTTCATGGGTCTCTTTGGAATTTAACAAGGTGATTAGCTCTCGGTACATATAAGGCCTTTGTGACTTTTAATCTTTGTTCCATCTTGGAAACAAAATTTTAGCATTGCTTCGCGCGATGATCCAATCATAATCACATTATACGAAAATAGTTCAATAACTAATTTAAATTCCTTAAGAGTTTCGTGTAATAAGTGGTGTGACCTTATTATGTAACAAAAGAAAATCTATCTCATTTACTTTAGAGTGTTACCGTTCATGAAGATGATATACTTTTCATCATAATGTACGAATGATTCTTATAACTCAAGTACTTTTGGGTATATCTCAAGTTCTTTAGAGTATTTCAATCTCATGAAAATGATATACTTTTCATTCCATAAGTGCAGAAAATGAATTTAATTATTCGCAAAAAAAAAATCTTTATTTTAGCTAATGAAATATATGTCAAACTATCATGTAGACAACAATTTAGGATCAAAATGTAGAATCTAACCATACGCATTCGATTGAATAAAGGTAAGAAAAAAAAGGGTAAGTGTATTGACTTGGAAAATTTCTTGTTTCCATTAATGTTGATGTCTAGGGCATGACCTTATCCAAGAATATAGTGTGTTCGTTTTCCTTTAAACTCCCTATATCTCTTGCAGTTGACTACTAATATATGATACTTGCATTACAACGCTTGTATCGTTCTCAGTAAAATGTTTATACCAATATTTGCAACTCTTTTTGGTATAAGTCAGATTACATCTTTTTCCCATTATAGGTAGATAAATTTACTTTGTATCATTAATACTGGATCCAGAATTACATCTCTGACTCATGGAAACTTTTGTGAGTTTCTTTTCACAAAACTTGAGGTGGGCTTTTAATTACAACATATCATTGTCAAAGTTATTGACTCATTATAGTCTAACAAGTGGATTACATCCCATTTAACATTCAACTTTGGGGGAAAATGAATGTTTCAACAAACTTCCTCCAAAGCATTACATCGTCTGAAGTTAATATGTCGCCTTGGAAATGTTGAAGGTATGGCTTCCTCTTTGAAAGGTGTATCTTTATAAGTTGAATATTTTTATGAAGACAGTATTGTACTTGTGCACACAAACTTCCACATTATAGACTCTTTAATGGTGCTCAAGTACTTCTGAGTTCAAAAGGTCAAATTAGAGCCGAATTGGTTTAGTCAAAGTCTGGTCAACTATATGGTCAAGACCCGGTCCATTGGGTTGACAAGGTCATGTTTAATACATATAAACATATATGGTCCATTATATATGAAGTATTCAGGCCCATTGATAATAAGTTTGAAACAATTAGCATATGAGCCCAAACATATCGCTAACCCTAAACATTGAAAAATTCTTCTTTTAACTGTTTTGATCGACAGACAAATGCATCATAGTCCGATCATGATGAAATTGTTACAGTTGATACATAATAATGTTTATACAAACATATTAAAATTCAAAGACATCCAACGGCAAGATAAAAAGATATATATGACGCCGCATGACTGTTCCGATTCACGTTTCTGTGGACACAGTAGGAAATATCACGTGCTTTGGAGTACTTTTCATGGTTGGTTCTTTATAAAATTTTTACAGTATATCTATGAAGATAACATATACCCCATATAAGAATTACAGAATAATCCAACGGTTATAATTATACGAAACCTAGGTTTTTCGACGTTGTTATAATTAGGATTTTCTGAACGAAGACAGTTCTACTAAAATCAGAATTTGGAGGTTGCATCATATTCCGATTTGATTGAAATTTTAAAATAGTAAATAAAGATTAATTGGGTTGAACATACTAAATTTTCATGAACATCTAACGGTGAAATCTCTATGTTTGATAATCATGCTTTCGTGGAACCCTAATATATACTATGAAAAAGAAATTTCTTTGTTCAAAAGAAATACCTGGTAACGCATCCATGGAAAAAAAAATCAACCGATCTAATCTAGCTCTGCAGTATAGCTTCGTGCATGATAACGTGTTGTAGTGGAATAATAGGGAAAGGTAAAGAGACGGAGAGTTTCTATTCATAATAGTAATAGAGTTACATGGATACAATAACATATATATATATATACATGGAAAGGCAAACCCTAGTTGTGCCACACATCTATGGGCCGTAGGCCCTACAACAATAGCCATGTTTACTGGGCCGACCGACTGGAGGACCCGAAGGGAGGGACGGAGTTCCTTTTATGGCCACTTTTTTGTAAAATGAAGCCTCACAAAAATGTGCAATTTGATAAAAAGATCGGAAAATTTTGGTGTCCATGATTACTTTTTCACTTGACACAATTATAACTCTTTTTGTACCTTATTTTTTCAGGGGTATAATTGCTAAACAAACTATAATATAACATATCTAAAAATCTGTGCCTTGGAATTTTACAAATTTTATCTCGTTGGAAAGCTTTTAAAGAGAGTTAAACAACAAGTTGTCGGAATTGCCTTGTGTCAGAAGGTTGGGGTTTTTCTTCTCATTTAGTTTTAGGCTTTTCTGTTAATCCTATTTTCTTCGACACGATTCTTCGGTACGCTTGAGAAGACCTTTTGTTGAAGATTGGATTCAGGAAATTTTTGGAGAAGCAATGTTTTTCAGTGGTCATAGAATGGTATCTTTGGGATTTCGTATGAGGTATTCTTATTGCAGCTACTTCAGTTTGTTGTCTTTCAGCATTTGTAGTTTCTTTTAAAGAGGGTTTGCAGTTCATCATTTCATACTACTTCCAAGCGTACTATGGAATGGTATCTATAGGATTTATGGGCCTTCTTCGAGCTCTTCATTTTGTTTCTCATGCTGACTAAGGAAGGAGAATTTCAGTTAGATTTCGTGGGGGTTTCATGTTCTTCCTGTTCGTAGATGAGGAGACCTATATGGATTTTTGCAAGACAGTACTCTTGTGACTCCCCTTCAAGCATGCTTTCAACCTAGCAGCTTTATTCATCATCAATATCTGACTTCTACATGACTTGCAGCAATCACAGTAAAATTATCAACAACTCATTCAACAACAACATCATTTTAAGATTTAATGGATTAGAACAGACTTCTGCAATACCTAGTAAAAGAAGCTTAATCGTTGTGTTTTTTTTTTTGGGACGGCAGACTGTTCTCCAGCTCAGTTAGCAGCCTTTTGTATTATTTTGTACTTGTCAAGTAATTTGTTTTCTTAGTTATACTTTTAGTAGCTTTTGTAATAGCATTACTAGCTTTAGCACTTCAAGGGCAGAGAGTTGTTTTTACTTCAAGACTCCATCAAATCTAAAGATTCTTTTGAAGTTATGGATCAAGCCGGAAAACAAAAGTGCAGACACATATCATTCAAGAAGTTAACCGCATCAACAAGATACAAAGGCGTGCCTGGCAACTTCACTCGATTGCATTGGACAACTCTACCTCCATCCAAGTTTCTATGGGCACTGCCGTGCCTATCAAAAATACCGTTTTTCTTGTGGAAATCATTGACCGAGGGCTTTTCGACCTTCGACACCAACATCCACCGCTGATACAATTTTGATCCGAAAATTGCTATTATGCTCCAGTATCATGTTACTGTGGATTCTCGGCTTACCATTATGAGTGTAATTGATGAATCTTGGGGTATTATATACCCTCATGTAATAGTCCTTTAGCAGTTCAAAAATTTCATGCTTCAAAAAAAAACAATATTAAATTTGAAGTTTTTACGAAAAAATTAAGAGGTTTTTGTTATTTTAGGCATATTTTTCAAAAATTGAATACATAGTTACTATGCAAACCACCACAAATGATTCATAATATATTATGTATCCATATTTTGGTTATGCATTAACTGATTTTTCGTTGCAACTGATAAAAAAATGTACTACTTTTGTTTCATAAAAATTGATATTTTCACTTTATACACACTTTTTGAAAATTGAATGCATAACCATCACAAAAGGTGCATACATATTTTGCAGCCATATTTTGATTTATGCATCGACTAATTTTCCGTTTCGGGAAAAAGAGATACTTTCACTCATTTTCAGAAAAAGAGATACTTTCACGTCATTTCAAAAAAAGTGATACTTTCGTACCGTTTCATAAAAATAGATACTTTTATCCTTTCAATTTCCCTCAATTTCAGGAAACGTGAAACTTTCACTTTTTCAATTTGGCTATTTTAGACAAAAATGAAGAAGTGAAAATATCACTTTTCCTAAAACAAAAGTAGTATATGTATACCCGGGGAAAATGAATATTTATTTTGTATTTCTTCGGTCGGCCCACTCCACCGTGGAAGCGTGTTCTAGTCTTCATTAGATAGGTGTTTTAAAATGCTTTCCAATGATACAAAATTTATGCAAATCCGTTGTATAGTTTGAGACATAAATTATTTCTAAATTTACTAATAAATTTTAACTATGTCATCTAATATGGGACGGAGGTAGTACAAGATTTAATCCATTTGGTTTTACGTTCAAAATGGGACCAAACATATCTCACTGGAGAAAGTTTGATAAGGACTTATGGAGATGAACTTTTATCCCAGACCAGCAAACTACGAGAAGGTCCATGAGGAACTGAATTTCCAATAAAATCGATCAACAGCCTTCAGACTATTTGTTGCTATTACAAAGAAAGAAAAATATCGAGAGAATTAAAATTGGTAGTTTGGTATACCTTCAAAACTTGGATTCACATGCGGCCTGGGCCAAACGGTTTTTATAGACCTTAGCTTTCATTTGAACCGGTTTTTGGGCACTACTCAAAAATGGAGGGGGACTACTCTTCATTTTTTGGGTGGATATTTGTAGTAATTTTGAGTCACTCCTTATCTAATTTTTTTAATACCAAATTCACCCTTACTAATTAAATTAGTGCGTAAATGATTAGTTAGTGTTAGTGTAATGATTAATTATTGATTAGTTAGTGATTAGTGTGTTATTAATAGGATAGTTTTGTTATAATCAGAATTGTTTTGGGAGAGAAAAAGAAGAAGACGAAAAAAGATGAAGAAAAAGAGAGAAAAACCCAAAAAAATCTTATTTTGAGTTTGGTAAATACAATATGAGTGATTCTTTTGATGATAACTCCTCCCCGGAATTAAAACCTCCCTCATCTCCTAGTGTATTTGTCAATATTTCTAACGACCCGGATATGAATACCCAAATTTTTTCACGAATATTCTTTGGATACACAGCCTAGGGATCCCTCACTGAGAAATTATAGGGATGGTGGTTTTGGGTTCCATTATTTTGTGTGTTGTGGGAGAATTTTGGGAGAAAATCTTGGGGCATTAATCATTTCTGAGGTGTAATTGCTCTTGATGCTTATTTCGTTCTGTGGATTGTGGTCGAAGTCCGCAATGCATGCATATCACCCACAATCCATAACTCCGTTAACAAACATCAAGTTGGGTCACTCAGTTATAGAAGAACCCAAACAAAACCTCTTATGTTAACTTCCCATGTAAATTTGCTCAGCTGATTTCGAAATTTCATAATTTGAAAAATTCTTATGATTCACATCGTTGGACCCTTTCCGATTGAATTTCATAGGATCCATTTCATGTCCACCATTAGAGGACTGTTTCTTAGGAGACATGAATAAAGAACTTGTAATACTGCTCCACACCGTCTGGAAGCACTTCTCTAGAAAATTTGAAATAGAATGAATCACACTGTGGCCCAATTGAGCACTTGAAGATGTCAATGGTGATAATCCCAAAGTCGTGGCCATTGATCAAATATTACCCAACTAAAAATAAAAGAAATTTAAAATCAGTACCTTTTGACAAACAAGGGCATAGTATAAATCAACTCGAATTAAGAACTTAATTGAAAATTGGAATGGAAAGAGTAACAAATCCACAAGAAGAGAACTGATGAAGGGAATTCTGGTTTGTGCTAAGCATACACATAACTAATACAACGTAATCACATGATTAAAATAGAATTACTAGATTAGGGTAGCATGGATTAGGGAATTCTAGTTTGTGTTAAGCATACACATAAGCCAAGACAAATATTTCAAAGGTTCCTTCACAAATTGAGAATGAAGAGGCACCGGCTAAGAAGAAAAGGGGTCGACCAAGAAAGGGGGAAAGAGGGACAATTAACGCACATATGGTCCTTTCAAATGATCCAATCGCTCCTTTGCAACATGAGGATCCAATCGATGCTTCTCAAGAAAGTCAAGCGCCAAACAATCTAATCGTTCCTTCTCAAGAGAGTCAAGCGAGTACAACACGAGTATCAAGGATACATGCATGAAAGGGACAAGCAAGACAAATGGGTTTTATGGTGACTCTAAGGGCCGCTCTTGGTGATGGAAGCACGCCTAGGGATGAACGAGGTAGACCCCATCGAACGTGTTACACCATATTCGAGGAGTATTACTAGAAACTTCCTGAAATCGTTAAGCCCTATGTGCAAGGTTGTGAAATCGTGAATCACAGAGCGAATCGTTTTTTAATTTTGAGAATCGAATCGTATGTTAAAGCGCGAATAGTAGATTCACGGTTGATTATTGAATCGTATATTTTCTTGTAAATATTATTGAATTATGTGGAGTATATGACAGAGATCAATATTTTTGCCTAGTTTTGGTCTTTGGTTTCTAAATATATAGTAATAAAGCTCTTTAAACAACCAAAAACCCAAGCTAGAACACTGGTTGGAGGCCACTCAACGACGCAGGAGGTTGTGAGTTCTACCCTCGTCTCACTTTCTCATTTTTGAAATTTGAAAACCCGACTGGACTTTAGAGTGAAGTCAAGAATCATAGTCAAAATACGTTGACTTTGCGATTTACAGCAAAAACGATTTGTACATACAATTCAAATCGATTATATAGAAAATGAATCGAATCGTGCGACTCAAATCGTGAATCATACGATTTAAAAAAACATACCTATGTGTTATCTACCGATGACGTGGATGCGGATTGGAATTGTGGTTATCACGTTGCGTCGAAACAAATAGCCATATAAGTTTGGCGGACGATGAGAACATAACCCAATGTCAATACTTTAGAAAGATGATGGCCTTGCGCTTACAAGAAGACAAAGAATTTTACATATCGATGATGAAGGAAGGAAAAACAAGACAAGACAAGACAAAGAAGTGATTTTTGAAAAAATGGTTGCTAGAGTACAAGGGCCAAAGAGGAATGAACCAATTACCCGAGAGTATTGGATGTGTATGCCTCTATGTGTTCATCTCTTGGTGGAAACGTGGAGTTGCGTTGTTCATCTATTTGGTAAGAGATCATTTAATACATACGCACCAAAATACACCATTTGGGATGAATCACTTAAGGATCGGAGAATTGTTTTATTTAACAATAACAACATAAATTATATCGGTCTTAGAGTATATGATGATTGTACATTATCACCGGTAGATAGGTTTCATGAGGTCTCGGAGGTCACCAAGGAGTGGATAAATATATACGATCCCAACATAAGGCAATGGGAGGAATTTATCCGGTCGGATCAATTCGATGGTCTCCATTTGATGGAATGAGTATTTTTCTTATGTTAAAAACTTGATCTATCGGATGCTTATATTTTTTCCCTTTCTTATATTATATTTTGCAAACTTGAACCAAGCTTAATGAATGAAAGTGCTTTTCTTTTTTGGATAACTTGGACTCATGAAAATTTGTAACAGAATCGGACTTCTAATACGTTTATATAGTCCGATTCTGGAGGTAGTTTGCTGGTGGACCCGGAGATGTGTATAAAATTAAGCGAAATGAAACGCGGGCCTACAGTAATACCGCAAGTGCACGGTCGTCGGTTGTAGCTCGTGCAAGTACGGGTAGATCCACAGAGATTGGGTGTGTTTTGGAGTTCTCTAGCTATTTTGGGCTCTAATTTGTTGTTGGTTAACTATGAAGCCTTTTGGGTTTTGGGCTTAGGGTACCTTTGGATTATAGGCTTGTTTGATAATGAAGTGCTTTAGGCCTTGGGCCTTTGAAGTAAAATGAAATGGACTCAATTGATTTGGTCTTGGGCTTTTGAGTTTAGGCTTTTGGATTAAGCCCACAGTTGACTGAATTGGGCTTCTAGAGTAATCCAAGACTGAACTGGGCTTTGAGCCTTAACCTAAACTGTGGCTGGGCCTTTGTAATGACTGAGAACTGGGCTTGGTAACCTAATGATGAGCTGGATTACTCTACATTAGGTTACCATCATTTGCTACAGCTTTTCAGAATCAATTTATATGGACGATAACGTAATCCGATTGTTGGAAGAAAAAGTTACAGTGATTTTTAACTCAACAATTGGATTACATATGGTCCAAAATTCCAAAATAACCTGAACCTGAAACCAGAATCGGTTGATGTGTGTATTAATGTAAACTGATTATAATTCATGTTCATCACATCAACCCAGAATCAGGTTATGTAGGTTCACATTAAAAACCGATTTAGGCCACTATCAGATTAATATTGTGCACCTATAAACCGATTCTGTTTGGATTTCAGAAAATTTAATGAGTGAATTTTCAATATTTACAGGTAAATCATTGTAAAGTGCCTCTTAGAAGGAATGGTTTAAAAGGATTTAACTCAATCACTTGAATTGTCTGTATTTTTTTTTTAAACCCAAAAAGAAATTAGATTTCAATTGTTGTTTGTGATTGATTAAGATTTAGTTTTGATTTTGATGGAAATTGAAAAAAAAATGAGTTTTGATTAATGTTTTTTGTATTCGTTAATTATGTTATGATTTTATATTTGTATTTTTGTTAGAATAATTAGGGTTTCTTTAAGGGTTAATTTAGTATTTTTACAATCTTTTAGACACCTCTTATCATTCTCTATTGGGTGAATGAAGAAATCCATGAGCCCATATTAAATGGCATAGGCCCCAATTTAGCCAGGCTTTTAAACTATGAAGATACCATAGGTTTCTAGTAATTCAGTTTCAAGTTATAGTTGAGAAATGATAATTTTATTTGTTCCACTAATATTAATTTTTGTTTACTGTAGCTATGCCTCCATGTAAAAACACAAGCGTCACGATCTCAAAATAGAAACAAGAGTTGAAAGAGTCTAATGTTAGAATAAGTAAACCAGCACTATATAAAGAATGTTTGTAGGGGCAAAAAAAAAATATTTACTTTGTGGCAAAAAAAATTCAGGACCGGTGATATTATTTTTTGATGATGTTGTAGTAATGAGGTTCAAACTCTCGGACTTGTGAAGATTAAATTTAAAGATTTAATAAAATTATATATACAAAAATATTAACAAGATGAAGAGAGTTACTGGCACTCGGGATTCCACCAATTCTCACATTCATGCAGTTCAATATTTAATTCCGGACAGTTAAAGCTCATAAAATAACAAACATCGACTCTAAATCTTTGCCAAGGTAGATTTTATAAAGAATTATATGTAAATCACAAGCATGACGCATCAAAAGTACCTAAGACTAAGCATGCGACATCAAACGAAATCACAAATATTCAAGAAAAATCATAAATCAATTATAATAGTGCAAATAGTCATAAAGAAATTAAATAGAATTACCACATGGGTGAAAAACAGCTTCCCCCGTCGTCCCAGTGATGGGTTCTAGCTCCGCATATTGAAAACACGCTCAAAATTCATTTTTATTGCTCAAAGGGTGTTTACAAGGATGAAAATGGAGATGAAATAATAAAACAGTGAATGTGCGACCCACAGAAAGCGTCCATAATAAACGACACAAAAGAAGTGTTATTGTTACTGTAGCTCTAAGACCCCCACCTACGACCCACGCCTCTGAGTCTGTTTCACTGTTGATAAATGACTGTCCCTGCGAGTCTGTTCTTCGTGTTCTTGGTGTTCTTCATCATCAGCAGCAGCAGAAACAAAGTTTCATCAACTCTTGATTTCTCGCTCCTGAGCTCCCCTATCGACCCCGAACTCTCGACACCCTTTCTACTCAACCCCAGCAACCTATTTATAGCCAACAGACCCATCGAATCTCGCTCATTCACTCCATATAATTCTCTTTAACTCGGCAGTAAAAAAAATATTTCTGGGAATATTTTCTTTCCTGTTTCATCTTCTCACGCGTTTTCAAGCCTCCAAATTACCATATTTAACTCCTTCACGCTTCAACAGGATGTGAGGGTCTTCCATGCACGCACAAAACGCGTTGAATCTTCTCCAAATCACGTGAAACCCGTGATATACACGAACTGCCCTGTTTTCAACCCGTGAAATGTTTAGCTGATTCTAGCCAATTCTGGTCGAACCAAACGCCCACAGTGTGTTTAATAGGCCATATCACAACTATCTACCAAAAATCAGCCATTGAATCTCCCTAGAACACGTTCAACAATTCGATCAAAAATCTGCAGAAGTGTTCTCCATTTTCCCGCCAAAAAAAAAATTCAAATGGAGAAGATGACCCCCCCTAATCCTGTACTGGGGTGCGAATAGCAGATGCCTTTTGGGGTGACCTGGGGTGACCCTTAGTAATTGAGGTGCCCCTTATCCAACGATGAGAGTCCGAATAACACGTGTCCTCCGGGGCTTTTACTAACTTTTCGAGCCGAATTTTCCAAAATATGTTTATTTTCCAAAGGTGCCTACAAACACATAAAACACCAAAATTAGTACAAACTCGAGTGCCAACAATATATAGTATTGAGATCAAATTAAACACAAAAATGTGTCTATCAAATACCCCCAAACTTATTATTTGCTAGTCCTCGAGCAAAATTTATTTTTGAAAAGATAAAAAGACTACACTTAGCACGTGCAGCAGGCCCGTTAAACCGCTAGGTGGCCCTAGCGGCGGAGTGTTGTCTCCGGAGGGTTTACCAGAGGTGTACCCACAAAACCTTTACTCCTAATTGGTCACAAGTATCCAAAGAGCTATGAGGACATACATATTCTCAACCTATCTCCAAGTAAGTATAATGCCAGAGAAATTAAAGGTGTCATCTCTAAAGCTGACTGAAGAAAAAGGGAGACACATCCACACAACTGCTAGATAAAGAGATATCCGCTACACAGCTAGATAAACATTGTAAGATGCGTCCGCTGCTTTACAGCTGGATAAGATTAGGAGAGATATAAAAATGAGAGGGACATCTGCTACACAGCTGGACTAATTACGTGTGATGAGTTAAACCAGTGCTAGAAAGATTTTGTGCCATATTGAAAGCAGACTAACAAAGCAACCAAAATGCATCTTTCTTCGACTCTTTCACAGTGCTCAGTAGAAACAACGCCTTCTTCGGTCTTCAACTGTTGATGATAAACTCTCGAACCTCATAGAACCTTGACAATTAACTCTTCTCTTTGATTTCTTGCTTGACTTATAAATTTCTTCTTCCGTATGGCCTTATTGAACAAAAAGAACGTAATGATGTTTCATTTTATTTTTTTTCATTTTTTTTTCTTTTTCATATTTTTTTTTTTTTGAAAACAAAAAATTACAAGACAAAAATTTACATGGCCATGAGAGAAGGACTTTCAAAACTTGGATCTTCGCAACTTGTGATGTCTTGGTATCATGGATTCTAACAACTTATATCATTTTCTCTTATAACTTCAACTTTGATTTTTGAATTATTCTCTTCTATTGTTGCTTCTAAACCTAAAACGTCTTCAACTTTCTTCATAGATTTTGACGTCGCTCCGCTTGTTGATGATGATAAGTTTCTACTGAGAGAGAGTCGCAATCCAGTAACTAAGACTAAATTGTGAGGTTGCTTTGTCTTTCTGGCATTTCCCTGACCTACTTGCCTTTCCATCATGTATGGTTAGGTCCATCACGGTTACCCTCTAAAAGGAACAAGTTCTCTCCTGAATTTCAAGGATCTCAATGTCTTTTTCTCTAATGTCTCAATAAGTTGTTATCTCTAGCATTCCAATTTTTATCTTTTCGGTGAGAAACAGTATGTAAACTTAGCTAACCGGATACCATGTGACGCTAGAAGTTTCAAAAATGCAACTAAAATGTTTCTCCCACACCCCCAAACTTAAATCTAACATTGTCCTCAATGTTCTAAAGATAAAATTAAAAGCATATGAACAAGGAGAAACTGTTACCATTTGAAGCAAAAGAGTTAAGGAAAGATATTACCGTGTCGCATGAGATTGGGTTACCTCCCAAGAAGTGCTAAGTTTAAAGTCTTCAGCCAGACATCGGAAGGAATTAGTCACCTCATAGAATCAAAAAGTAACAGCCGAAATAACTGTGGGTCTTCAAAACCAAAAAGAGCTGACCAAAGGAAACTACAATAACCCAAGAAAGTGAAAAAGGATAGCATGCCCTTATCTAGTTTCCTGATTAAGATATTTATATCTAATTGTGGTTCAGGTTCAGGTTCTAAGAAAGGGTCTAAATAAAATTTTCATTGGTTGCGTTTCTTCATAGGTGGGATCCGAATCATTAGGTCCTAGAGTCTGGAAAAACTCAAATATGATCTTAAAAGCGCACAATAATAACCTAAATAACTGGGGATCCTCTAAGTCAATAAGATTTGACTTACAAAATTGAACACAATGAGAGTAGTGGTCACTCTTAAGCAAATGTGTCGATTCTAATTTCCTAAAGCATTTAGATTTAGTCTCACAACTTAATATTCGACACATTTGAAATATAAACGTTCCCACATTTGGAAGAAAACTATTTGGTGGCAAAACAAAGTCAATCTGGGTATCATAGCCTGGGCAAACCACATCAACCAGAGGATGGGTTTCTAACGACTGAACTTCTTCCTGGACATCATTAGGTTCGGGAGAACGAGTATGAAGGTAATCTTGTAAAATGGTCGAGGCAGATATATCAAGTCCAAAATGAGGGATCTCTGTAAGAGCTAAAGGTATGGCACAAGGAGAATGATAATCACCCCCAAACTTAGATTTTTGGGTATCTCTAGATAGACTAGCTACAATTTCCTTAATTTCTAGATCATTGGAATCCTGAAAATAGTCAGTTGCTCCTTCGAGGTTATACTCAAGCGACGCATCCTTACTCATATTTAATAGCTCTACAAGTTCATTTTCTTCGTCTAAGACTATTATTTCTAAGTCGCTAGACTCTAAAACAACATTTTCGGAATAAACCCGTTCCTCTAAAGCATCACCGGCTTTGTAAACAGGAAATACTACATCGTCTAAAATGAGTGTATCTCTAGTCAAATCCTCGTCCTTTTGAATAGGTGAATAATTATTAAAATTATTTGTATTTGTATTTGAAATAGAAATAATATTATCATTGTAAAGCTCAATTGGAGTATCCATTTCCTGATGACTATTCCTACATAAGTATGATTCTCCATCAACACTATCCTCATCATAATAACATGAAAAAGATCGAACCTCATCAAAACAAGTAGTTCTACCAATTCTAACCCCGTTATATTGATTATGTAAATAACTATCTTCATTCTCAAGGGTATTATTGGATACACTATATTGGCAATTCAAGTAATTTCGAGCAATTCTTTCGTTCGTCTCAGCTATCTGCTTGAGGTGGTCTTCTAAAGAAGGTTCACTTATTATTGTAGTTCTTTCGTCTATAATTATACTATTCATCTCAGCTAACTTACGCGTCGACTCAGCTAACTTACGCGTCGACTCAGCTAAAGGAGGAATAGGAACAGAGGGATCATAAATATGACTACTTTTCAATAGTTTGATTGTATCCTCTAGAGACGAAGAACTAGTACTATAATCTTCTTGCTCGTAAGACTGATGCACGTGTGGATAGTAATTGGGCTCACCAGGGTATGACCCATATCCTTCCAAAGGTTGGCGTTCCCAACCACTATTCACACTATGGTAAGAGTAATGTCCATATTGTTCAGTTGGATAATCATATTCATTGTGATGGCTATTATCATACCAGTTCGACATTCTTAATTGCAAGGGAATTTTACACAATCACAAACAAGGATGACTCAACCAAATCAAACCTATAAAATCTAGCAGACAACAAGCATGATGGCCCCACTTAGATTGTTTCTATACCAGCTTCTAATCCTTCGAAAGGGAATTCGTTACAAATTAAGCACACCCCTCTGGAATCAATCCGAGTCAAAGTAAGTTGAATTGAGGCGAGGGAAGATCAGTGGAGCTTTGATACCCAAGACCTCACCGCTATCACAAGGCGGTGCAATCACGCATTCAACTCACAGAAACCATCATGAACTTCGAAGTACGCTAAAAGAGTAACCAATATTTTTCGAACGACTTTCCTACTAAGGTCGTTACCCTATAGGTCTCGTTCTAGTCAAAATTTTAAGCTTAGGTTCGCGTTTGGTTTCGTTTTCCTAAAGCGGGCAAGAAGAAAACGGTGATGAAATCCGAGTCTTTATCTTAATTTGGCCAGGCCTTGCCCTTTACTAGGAAATTAAAACAACTGTATTCAAATCCTCAGCATATATTCACCTTAAGGCATACAATAAACCCGCTGACAGGGGATTCACGGGTGTTTCGAAAGCTTACCTCCCGTACCAGACGGGCGCAGAACCGCTGAAGTCGACTCGGGCCACGACTCCTATGTCATGTGCGAACCCGAGGGACCGAGACGATATTGTAATCGTCGTCCTTCCCTGCAAACAGTTTATATTTAATTTTTTTTTATATAACCCTTCCGTAGGGTTTAAAGTTAAAATAAATTGTCCAAAGTCCAGTCCAAAGAAAAGGAAAAAAATAATAATAATAATTACAAAAAAAATGGAAAGTCTCTTAAAAATAATAATAATAATAATTCTCTCTCCTTTTTTGTTTTTCTTTTCTTTCTTTTTTTCTTTATTTTTTTGCTTTGTCTTTTTTCCTTCTCTTTTAGCTTTAAGCTTTGATTCCAAGGTCTTTAGTATCCAACTTCAAACCTGTAATACAAAGACACAACGAAAGAGACGTAAAAAGAACAAATGGAATAATAAAAAATAATAAAAACCTAAAAATTCTACCTAAGCACAAATCCGCGTCGGCGGCGCCAAAATGATAATGTTTTTTGATGATGTTGTAGTAATGAGGTTCAAACTCTCGGACTTGTGAAGATTAAATTTAAAGATTTAATAAAATTATATATACAAAAATATTAACAAGATGAAGAGAGTTACTGGCACTCGGGATTCCACCAATTCTCACATTCATGTAGTTCAATATTTAATTCCGGACAATTAAAGCTCATAAAATAACAAACATCGACTCTAAATCTTTGCCAAGGTAGATTTTATAAAGAATTATATGTAAATCACAAGCATGATGCATCAAAAGTACCTAAGACTAAGCATGCGACATCAAACGAAATCACAAATAATCAAGAAAAATCATAAATCAATTATAATAGTGCAAATAGTCATAAAGAAATTAAATAGAATTACCACATGGGTGAAAAACAGCTTCCTCCGTCATCCCAATGATGGGTTCTAGCTTCGCATATTGAAAACACGCTCAAAATCCATTTTTATTGCTCAAAGGGTGTTTACAAGGATGAAAATGGAGATGAAATAATAAAACAGTGAATGTGCGACCCACAGAAAGCGTCCATAATAAACGACACAAAAGAAGTGTTATTGTTACTGTAGCTCTAAGACCCCCACCTACGACCCACGCCTCTGAGTCTGTTTCACTGTTGATAAATGACTGTCCCTGCGAGTCTGTTCTTCGTGTTCTTGGTGTTCTTCATCATCAGCAGCAGCAGAAACAAAGTTTCATCAACTCTTGATTTCTCGCTCCTGAGCTCCCCTATCGACCCCGAACTCTCGACACCCTTTCTACTCAACCCCAGCAACCTATTTATAGCCAACAGACCCATCGAATCTCGCTCATTCACTCCATATAATTCTCTTTAACTCGGCAGTAAAGAAAATATTTCTGAGAATATTTTCTTTCCTGTTTCATCTTCTCACGCGTTTTCAAGCCTCCAAATTACCATATTTAACTCCTTCACGCTCCAACAGGCTGTGAGGGTCTTCCATGCACGCACAAAACACGTTGAATCTTCTCCAAATCACGTGAAACCCGTGATATACACGAACTGCCCTGTTTTCAACCCGTGAATTGTTTAGCTGATTCTAGCCAATTCTGGTCGAACCAAACGCCCACAATGTGTTTAATAGGCCATATCACAAATATCTACCAAAAATCAGCCATTGAATCTCCCTATAACACGTTCAACAATTCGATCAAAAATCTGCAGAAGTGTTCTCCATTTTCCCGCCAAAAACAAAATTCAAATGGAGAAGATGACCCCCCCCTAATCCTGTACTGGGGTGCGAATAGCAGACGCCTTTTGGGGTGACCTGGGGTGACCCTTAGTAATTGAGGTGCCCCTTATCCAACGGTGAGAGTCCGAATAACACGTGTCCTCCGAAACTTTTACCAACTTTTCAAGCCGAATTTTCCAAAAATTGTTTATTTTCCAAAGGTGCCTACAAACACATAAAACACCAAAATTAGTACAAACTCGAGTGCCAACAATATATAATATTGAGATCAAATTAAACACAAAAATGTGTCTATCAACCGGCCCATGTAAGGACCTTATGATTATTAGAAGAACCGATGTAATGTTAAACTAGCGATTTTTTGTAGCAAATATGTAGTTAAACATAGCTGGAGAGACTAAAACTTATGTACAATGTTAATTTATATAACCATTCAGTCATGAAATGAGGATGTAATGACGTATCGTAACAATCTGATTGTTTGTCCTCTTTTTCTATAAAAAAAAAAAAAAGAAAAAAAGAACAATAATGTCAAACGAGTGGTGCATGTTCAGGGGTATTTGCATATTCTCTAATATTTGTGCACTGGGAACAGAATTTGTGCCGGACCGAACTGTATCTTTTAAAATTTAGAGATATATCTTCTTCTAAGACCATTTTCATTCATCCATTAACTGCTATGTACATCCTTCCCGTCAGATTCTTTCAACAATATTCTCATTTGATGCCTGGACGGTTTAGAATCCAATTAAGATAGGCTTAAGATACTAGCGTTGGTTACATTATTGATTCTAGAAGCGTGTCATTTAGGAGTAAATACGGCATAACACAAACAAGCCAAAGGCATACCTGGTTCAAAGGTAAATACGGCTACAATGTGTTAAATGTCATTGTCTTAATTTTTGAAATGAGTTTTCAGCGATGCCACGAGAAAAGTGTTGGATTTTTTTTTCTCTCATGATTCAATTTCAAAAATATTGCACCCTAGAGAGTACCGATCCGTTATCAGGGTCACTATTTACCAATCTACCCTTTAAATTTTGTGTGACTCACAAAGATTTTCCGAGTAGTAAAACTTAAATGTTCATCATGACAGCGCTAGGTAATTGCTCAATGTGAACGCGAAACATGAACACTTTAACTGACTTATGACATGGCACCATCCCGCTTTGCAGATTGAAAATAACATTTATATACTAATTTCTCTTTCGCCTCAATGTCTCTGTGAAGTCCTTTCTCCTCCATCTCTCTCTGTCAAATCTCTGAAGTGAAGAGTCTGATCATACAGTTCATCAATCATCTAAAATGGGTAATCAATTTGTGTTAGCAATAATGAGTCATCCGCTGAAGACTCTCAACCAAATGAGCTAGCATTCCGTGTATGAAGGAATGACCGAGTTTTGTGCATCTTGGTGAGTCTTACGGGTCTTTAGTTTTCAGTTGAATCTAACGTCTGTAACTCGTGAAGCTATAACAAACTTTGTACTCTCTGATATAAATAAGAAACAGAGTCCACAGTTCAGGTGTGGAAGCCTTTCACCAAAACTCAATTCATAACTTGGTATCAGCCTTGATCCAAGCTACGCTTCCAAAACCAATCCAAATACAATACATACAATGTCGACAACAACTCAATTGAGAAACATACAGATTCATCATCTGGTAACTCTTAAGTTAACAGAAAACAACTACCCACTGTGGAAGACGCAGTTTAAACCAATTCTGAAGGGCCATGGACTAACTGGCTTCATTGAAGGTTCAAAACCTATACCTCCTAGAACGCTACCATATTCTGATGCAGAAAATCCAGAGTTCACTGCATATGAAGAACAAGACTCTCTTTTGGTTGGGTGGTTGAACTCAACTCTTACTCCAGAATGTCTTGGGGTTGTACGTGATCTTAAAACATCTAAGGAGGTATGGGATGCTCTGGAGGCAGAATATGCTCCAAAGACAAAGTTTCACCAGATGAATCTCAAAAAACAGTTACACAACTTGAACAAAGGTAATAAATCTTTACGAGTCTTTTTAAATGAGGCTAAAGAACTATTTGCTCAGCTTGCAGCATCCGGATATACAGTCAGTGATGATGAAAAGAAACAATCCATCAGCAATGGGTTGAATCAAGCATATGATTCAATTGTCTCCACCTTAGGCACATTGGAAAACCTGAGCATGGATCTGTTTTACTCGCATCTTCTGAACTTTGACATGCGTATTACATGTCAGCTTGAAGATATACAACAACCAATTGCCCATCTTGCTGCTTCATCTTCGTCAGGAGGAAAACCTTACCAATCCAACAACCATAATCCAAGTCAACGACCTTTTCAGTATCAACATAATCAGTCTAAACCTCGCTTCAAGAATCCTGTGCAAAACAACAACACTGCTGAGAAGTGTCAAATCTGCAAAAGAAAAGACACCTTGGTGACAAATGCTGGTTCCGCTACAAACCTAGCACTAATGTGCAAAAAAATCAAGCTGCATATATTGCTTTTCCTGAAGCTTCCTATGGCAATCAATGGGTAACATATACTGGTGCTACAAATCATCTGACAGCAGATATGAGCAACTTGACAATTCCACATGAATATTCAGGAACTGAACAAGTGTATGTGGGAAATGGTAATGCACTTAATATCACACATACTGGTAATGCATATTTCACCCATAACTCAAGGTTATTCTGTTTGAATAACATATTTCATGTACCAAGTATAAAAACGAATCTGTTATCAGTTTCTCAATTCTGCAAAGATAATGGTGTTTTCTTTGAGTTTCACTCATCTCATTTCTTTGTGAAGGACAAGACAACGGGAAAGCTGCTGCTGCGCGGACTGAATAGGAATGGACTGTACTTTCTTGATGGCGTTGCGCAAGTCAGCAGACAAGGATCTTCTCAAGCTCATGTTGCGTCTTCCATGCCGACCTGGCATCAACGTCTTGGTCATCCAATGCTCCATACCGTGTCTAGCATTTGCAATAGGTTTTCACTTCCAGTTTCTAATAAAATGTTTACTTTCTGCGATTCTTGTCATGTTAGTAAGAGCAGAAAACTTTCTTTTTCACTAAGCAGTACTTCTTATGATAAACCGTTATCTTTGGTTGTTTCTGATATTTGGCTCTCCCCCAAACTCTCTAGGTCTGGTTTTCGTTATTACATGCTCATAATGGATGTTTATTCACATTTCACTTGGGTGTTTCCTTTAGTGCAACGTTCTGATGCTTTGAGTATTTTTGTTAATTTTCGAAAACAAATTGAAAATCTTACAGATCATAGAATAAAAAAATTTCAGTCTGACAATGCCTTAGAGTACAAAAAGTTCACTAAGTATTTAAATGACTCTGGTATTCAACATCGATTCTCATGTCCTCATACATCACCACAAAATGGCATTGCAGAAAGACGTATTCGCCATGTCACTGAATCTGGCCTTGCCCTTTTATTTCATGCACATATGCCCTCTTCATTTTGGGCTGATGCGTTTGTCAATACTTGTTATTTAATTAATCGTCTGCCTAAATCATCATGTGAAGTTAAAACTCCTCTAGAACTCCTTTTTCATAAAGAACCATATTATAGGTTTTTAAAGGTTTTCGGTTGTCTTGCTTATCCTTGCCTCAGATCTTATAACTCGAACAAGCTAGAGCCTAGGTCACTACCATGTGTCTTTATAGGTTATAGTAGTTCTCATAAGGGTTATGTCTGCCTACATAAAGATTCTGGTAGGATTTACATTACACGCCATGTAAGGTTTGAAGAACAGTCGTTTCCATTCAGTCCAAAGCAGCAGTGTGTACCATTGCATGGTCCAGGTAATGTGCCTTCAGATACTTCTTTTCTATATTCTCCTCATTTTATGCGTAGAAATTATCTTCCTACGTAACAACAAGTGGTATCCAATAGTGCAGACCATCATCTGAGGATCTGCAATGATATGGTAGCTTTGGAACCTTCCATGGCATCTCCTACAAATTCTACTTCTCATCTGCATGCTCCAAGTATCTCTGCTGCTGATTCTGTCACAAGTGTGCCTCTTCAGGACTGCTCCGAAGTAACTACTACAAATGCCGTGTCCTTTACTCATCCTATGCAGACAAGGGAAAAATCTGGTATTAACAAGCCTGTTCAAAAATTGTGTTTATCTGCTTCTAAACATCCCCTTAATGATTCAGACTTCATGGAACCTACATGTTACTCAGAGGCATGCAAAATTCCAGAATGGCGTACAACTATGGATAATCAGATTAATGCCCTCATCAGAAATGGCACATACTCGATAGTTCCTTTTCAACCTGGCATGAATGTAGTTGGCTCCAAGTGGGTTTATCGGGTAAAACAAAATTCTGATGGGACAATTGATAAACGTAAAGCTCGGCTGGTGGCAAAGGGTTTTAATCAACAGGAAGGGGTTGATTATGGAGAAACCTTTAGTTCTGTTATAAAACCATGTACAATACGTCTAGTTCTTTCTATTGCTGTCATGAACAAGTGGCCTTTGAAGCAGCTAGATGTTGAGAATGCGTTCCTCCATGGTACTCTGGATGAGGAAGTTTATATGAAACAACCGGAAGGATATGTAGATGCTAATCGTCCAACTCATGTGTGTAAACTGCATAAGTCATTATATGGGTTAAAGCAGGCTCCACGTGCATGGTTTTCACGGCTCAGTAACTATCTGATGACTCTTGGTTTTAAAGGTTCAGTTGCAGACACGTCCTTGTTTGTCTGTAAAACCAAGCTTTTAGTTACTTATGTGTTGATTTATGTGGATGACATTATTGTCACAGGTTCAGACTCTTCACGGGTTGCTCAGCTCATTCAAGACCTCAGTAGGGAGTTTGCAATAAAAGACATGGGAGACCTTCATTTCTTTCTGGGTGTTGAGGTTATCAAGCAATCTGGTGGTATAATTCTTACTCAACGCAAGTATATAACAGACCTCCTAAAACGTACTAAATTGGATGGGTTTAAACCGGTGACAAGTCCAATGTCTTCTAGCTTAAAATTAAGGCAGACGGGCAGTGAAAAGTTTCAAGACTACACCTTATATCGCAGCGTTGTTGGTGCTCTTCAATATCTCCATCTCACAAGGCCTGACATTTCTGTTGCTGTAAATAAGGTTTGCCAGTATATGCACAATCCTTATATTGAACATTGGGAACAAGTAAAACGTATTCTTAGTTATCTGAAGCATACCGTAGATTATGGTCTTCATATTCGTCCTTCACGTGATTTTTCTTTGCATGGTTACTCAGATGCTGATTGGGCTGGTTGCCTAGATGACCGTAGATCAACTAGTGGTTATGGTATTTACTTTGGTGGCAATCTGATTTCATGGAGTTCCAAAAAGCAAAAGACGGTAAGCAAATACAACACTGAAGCTGAATATTGGGGAATTGCCATTGCAACGTCTGAAATTATCTGGATTGAGTCTTTGCTTCATGAACTTGGAATTCCTATCTCACCTCCTGTACTGTGGTGTGATAATTTGGGCGCTACATACCTAACATCTAATCCTGTGTTTCATGCTCGTACAAAGCATATCGAGATAGATTATCATTTTGTAAGAGAAAGGGTGGCAAGCAAACGTCTGTTAGTACAGTTCATCAGTTCACGGGATCAAATAGCTGACATTTTTACTAAGGGGCTGCCTTCACCTAGATTTCAATTTTTACGTGGCAAGTTGCACATTCGTAAACTTGAGGGGGAGTGTTAGCAATAATGAGTCATCTGCTGAAGACTCTCAACTAAATGAGCTAGCATTCCGTGTATGAAGGAATGACCGAGTTTTGTACATCTTGGTGAGTCTTACGGGTCTTTAGTTTTCAGTTGAATCTAGCGTCTGTAACTCGTGAAGCTATAACAAACTTTGTACTCTCTTATATAAATAAGAAACAGACTCCACAGTTCAGGTGTGGAAGCCTTTCACCAAAACTCAATTCATAACTATTTGTATAACATATAGATCTAGACGATTCATTAGTTTATTTTATCAAATTAAGTTTTAATCGGCTTTATCTTTTGTTCTTGTTGCAGTGAAATGTACCGATTGTCACCGAGTATTTCTTAGACAAGCTCAGTTAGATCATCACAGAGAAAAGGAACATGGAAAGAAAAAGCATATTCCAGTTAGGATGCAGAGAGCTAAGTCGATGATTCCGAAAATTCTTCTAATCAATGAAGGTGGATATAGTTCAGATGAGATCATTAGGAATCAGCAACAGATTTATGAGGAAGGAAAACTCACATTGAAGAATAATAAGCAGCAGAAGAAGAACAAGAACAAGAACAAAGAGAAACTCCAAGTGTTTGCTGATGATGGAGATGGTGAAATAGTTGATCAGAATCCTTAGCTTCTTCTGATGATTGGGACGATGAATATGGCGATTGTTCTTCCGCAACTTCTCCTGATCCGACAGAAGTGCCAATCCCAAGATTTTTGTCCCCTGAGAAGAGGATGTTAATGGTTGCAAGATTGAGAGTCCAAAAATATGTGCAAAGTTTAAAGGGTGAGAAAAGAGAGAGGTATCTAAAGTACAGAAAAGCCTGTTTAAGATAATAACCTGCAAACTCACAAAATTACAAGTTAAGACTACAAACTAGGATTTGCAGTTGCAGTGAGATTGTGTTTGTTACAACTAGATCAGCAAAAAAGCTAGTAAGTTTTTCTTTTGTGTTGTAAAGCATAACAGAAGCTATCTTTTATCAATCAATGAAACACTTTTAAAAATGTGGATATCCAATGCTGTTATTATCAGGTGGTTGTTTTTTATGGGTTTCTCATAGAATAATTTTATGATCTTTGTTTCAAATGCTAGGATAGATTTTGATTTTCGATTTATGTTTTCGAGGATAAACTATTATGATGAAGTTGATGATAACATTTGTTTTTTTTTTATCATACTATCACATTGGACAAACTATTATGATGAATCCTCATTTTGTTCAAATCAATGATGACATGTGTTTTCATCAATTATGATAACATGATTATAACATGTATTTTGTTTAAATATATTTCTCAGCGGTATTCAATACTCGTACTTACAACTTCTGGATAATGTGTTTTTATGGGGTGGTTGCTTGTATTGTTTCCCATTAACTTGTGGAGAATTTGACCTTTGTTTCCCAGGATACCATACTGCTCAGAGCACATATGTAGTCCCACATCCCCAAACTAGCATAATAAGGCAGACATGGAAGTAATGCGGCATCGTAAAATCATTCCCATCAAATATGAAGCAAAAATTCTTGAGGTAATCATGACCTGTAAGTGGAAAGTAAAGTCAAATTTTTGGAAAGTGTTTAAAAAAGTAAAGTCTTGGTTACATGACACTTAATCCATTGACACTTTGAAGGTAGAGAGAACTATGAAGAGGCTACTCCTAAATGATTAGATGGTAAGTTAACAAATTAATCCATGTAAATTATGTATTGACTCTCTCTTTGTGATATTTCCGGAGAAATTTTCGGTAAAGTTAGTAATTCCCAGTCAGTTATGGTTGATCCCTCGATAATTGATATACTTCTATCAAAACATGAAAAAAAATCAAACCAGAATCGGTTTATATTCATGCCCTTTTAGACCGATTCTAAGAATCGGTTTATAAAGCCTAGAACGTAAACCGATTGTAAAATTTAAAAGTTTTGCTGTGATTTTTTTCCGCCATAATCAGTTTATGTTAATGCCCACATAAACCGATTGTAAATCTGGACATTTCATGAAATTGTTTTACTCATAACTTCTTCGTCCGATGTCAGAATGATCTCATTTTTTTTTTGCGTTCAATTCATATTTTCATGCTCTATAATATAAAGATAAAAAAATTCAAGATTTGAGCAAAAATTAAGGCATGGTTAATGAATCGGTTGATGTGTGCACTAGCATAAAGCGATTGTGCTTGATGCTCATCACATCAACCCTGAAACCGGTGTATGTAGGTGTACCATATATACTGATTTTGGAGAAAAAAAATAACAATCGGTTATGTGGAATCTTAAATAATCCGATTATGGGCATAGAGGTTAAGGAATCAATGGTTGTACAATCGGGTTATATGGACATACATATAATCTGATTCTAACAAAAACAAACATACAGAAAAACGGTTATCTATTCCATACCAAAATCGGACTATGTGGACACTAACGTAGGCCGATTCTGGTTCAATTTTCTCGAAACATAAAACACATCCAAGATAATCGGTCTTTGTGGGCATGAACATAAACTGTTTATATATGCAATCGGTTCACAAATAACATTAACGTAAACCGGTTCTGGTAAACCTAGAAAATTTTGATTTCAAAAAAAACAAAATTTGAGTGATAGCATGTTGCTATAACCTAATTTAGGGGATCGGATTTGCTAGAAAAGTACTTGATTCGTGCCATTTTAGGGGAGAAGAAGAGAAGAAGAATCGGTTAGAGGTGGAGATGGAGATGGAAATGAATTAAGTTTTGATTTAAGTTTTTAGTTTTTAGTTATATGATTTTGATTTTGGTTTTTAGTTTTGTTATTAGGATTTAATGAGGATAAATTGGTAGTATTAGTATTTGATAGAGGATAAATTGGTAGTTTCATCATTTAATAACCTTTTTTTTTCCGGTAGTCAGAGGTCCAAATTAAATGGGACATACTCCAATTTAGTCACGCAAAATATGAACTTGGAAAATCCAAGATATCCATAAACTTACAAATAAAACACTAACAGGAACAATGAGCATAACAACGTAGAAAACAACCATAAAATTAACTATTTTTGTCAAACGCGTACAGTACAATCTCTAATTTAAGCTTTTCACTAAGCCTAATGTGGTATGGATTTTTCACAAAGCCTTAAAATTTATTTTAGAAGCTTAAGAAATTCAATCCTACTGAATGATGCTACGCCCAGGGCCGACCCTAAGGGGGAGGTCAATAAAGGTTGACCTTGGTGCGGCACGAATATGGGCAGAAAAATCGATTTTTTAGTTAGCGGTGGTTTTGTGTTGAAACAAAAAACTAAGGATTAAATCGTGATTAGAAAAAAAAAATAGAAGGATATTTTCCTAATAGATATTGAATTATTCTTGTGGATTATTATTTTATTCATTTTTTTTTGAAGGGAAAAAGGGCTTAAACAAGCCCAAAGACATTTATTAAACTACCTCGTTGAAGCTGAGGTTTGAAGAGATACAACTTAGTGGATCATTAGAATTCCACCTAAATATTACATCATCATGCATGACAAACTGACATAAAGCATGTGCTACATAGTTTGTTGATTTTGGAACATGTCGAAACTTAACATCCATAAAATGAAGAAGATTAATTGTGGGTGGTTGCTTGTATTGTACCTTTGTTTCCTAGGATACCATACTTCTCAGAGCCCACATCCCCAAACTTGGATTATTTCGTCTTCTATACCGGAAGTATCAACTTGGTTTCCCCGAAGAAGATCATCTAGCATAATAAGGCAGGCATGGAAGTAATGCGACATGATAGAATCATTCCCGTCAAATATGAAGGTAAAATTCTTGAGGTAATCATGACCTGTAAGTGGAAAATAAGTCAAACTTTGGAAAGTGTTCAACGAACAATGAACAATACGGTCTTGGTTACATCAAAAATGGTATATATCCCCACCTCCTTTCCTCGCCTATGTGTCATGCAGGTATCTGTTAATCAAAAAATAATGGAACCCCTTTCTAATCCCAATCCAAGAGATCAAACGTTAAGATACGCGCCACCTAATCGTGAAAGAGAGTAGGGGAAATTGGTGGGGGAAGTGTAGTAGTTTCGTGGTTACACGACACTTAATCAATTAACATTTTGAAGGAAGAGAACTATGAAGAGGCTGCTTTAACCTAAATGATTAGATGGTAAGCTAATTAATTAGTTTGGTGCTAGACCCTCTGTATTTCCTCTCGAGAAAAATCCTGGTAAGAGAGTCATTGGCCTTGATTTGCTGTTCTAACATTGGGATATGGGCAATGTAAATTATATATTGCAGACTCTCTATCAGGATATTTTTGGAGAAATTCTCGGTAAAGTTAGCAATTCCCAATCAATTATGGTTGATTCCTCAATGATTGACATACTTCTATCAAATAGTAAATTGCCGGTGCAATGTTAAAGGGATAATAATCCTTGCAGCAAGAAGTTTTTCACATATTTGTACCAAAATATGTACTTCGAAAATCCAAAATATCCGCAAACTTATAGATGAAACATTAACAGGAACGAAAAATAAATGAGCATAACAACGTAGAAAACATCCAAACAGTTAACTATTTTTGTTAAAATGGATGTGTGCAGCACAATCTCTAGTTTATGCTTTTCACTAAGCCTACTGTGGTATGATTTTCCACAAAGCCTGAAAAACTATTTTAGAAGCTTAAGCAATTCAATCCTACTGAATGATGCTAAGCCGATCCTGAGGGGAGGTCAATTAAGGTTGACTTTGGGGCAGCACGAACAGGGGTAGCAAAATCAATTTTTAGTTAGGGGTGGTTTTGTGTTGAAACAAAAAACTAGGGGTTAATTCATAATTAGAAAAAATAAAAGGATATATTCCTAATAGATTTTGAGTTACTTTTATGGCTTAATATAACAAGTCGCGGATATTTTAGAGAATCGGAGACCAATTTCTTTCTCTCGGTTTCTCTAAAAAACTTCATCTCCTTTTCGTTTTGGTTCAAATCCTTCCCTATACCACTTTCTCTTGAGTGAGCCATCATATCCACGATAAGCAAAACAATAATAGATTATCGTTTGTATTTTTTTATTGATTTGAATCACTTTTGATTTTGAGTAAGGATTGCATGTCTAGGGCAAAAAATTTTGAACCCCCAATTCAATAATAAGAATAGATTGATTATGTGGTTGTGATCGAGAGAAGAAGAGTAAGTTAGGACTTAATGATGGTGATGATGTTGATTTGAGAATTAATTTAAATCCAAAAGAACGGGTAAGCTGAATTTAGGAATTCTAATTTTAGGTTTAGGTATAACTGATTATGATATTGAGTTGCAGTAGTTGAAGAATAAGAGGGTAATTCTTAGTTTAAAGTTACAGAGTTGTTTTGGATTAAGAATTGAAGAATTTGGATTTGAATGAGAAACCCAGAAAAGATCTAAAGGATGAAATTGATGCTCTGAAAGATTGTTTAGGCATGGGGATTGAGTGTCTGAGTGTATTTGGGTGGAGTTACAGATGGGATCTTGTCTCAGTTGATGAAGTACATTGAATTTAAGTCTAATCTTTTGATTTTCATTTAGTATTATTAATTATAAATTTTTTAAGGAAGAAAATTTGTTTATTGTTTTTGTTTGTTGAGCAGTTTTTTTTTTGTTTTTTTGGGATCAATTGCAGGTATGGTTCTGAAAAGAAAACAATATTCTAGATGTGAAAATAGGAAAAACAGAGAAAAGAGATTAGAATCTATCAAAAGTATTCCAAGATCTTTTGATTAATATTTGATTAGGAGTCAACAAATTGCTGAAAAACCGCCAACGAAAATGACGGTAGAGCTGATAATGGTATGAGTGAGGGGAATGAGAATGATGGTGTTGCGGATAATGGCATGGATGAGGGGAATGTGAATGATGGGGCTGCTGATAATGTTATAGATGGGGGGAATGTGAATGTTGGTGCTGCTAATAATTGTGTTAATGTGGGTAATATGAATGTTGGTGATGCTGATTATGGTGTTAATGACAATCAGAACAATGCAAGTGCTGCTCATAATATGAATTATCTCAATTGGAATGATGGTGGATATGATGTGAATAATGAGAATGAAGGTGTTGATGATGATAATAGAGATAGAAATGAAGATAATGTAAACACAACGACAAAAAATGACGAAGTTGGAAATTGTGGTGATGAGTGAAGAGATAGAGACATGCTTGATCCAGGTAATCGGAAAACAATTGATAAAAAACTTGTTGATTTTTTAGGTAGATAAGGGTCAGGTAAGAGTTGATATATCATATTCCCTAGAAAGGCCAAGGAAGATTATTTCTCTCTCTATCATTACTTTCAAAAATTGAGCAATTTTGAGAAACAAGATAGAAGATGGTTGGTGTATTCGAAAACTTTGGACAAGGTATTCTGTTTTTCTTGTAAATTGTTCAAGAAAGGGGAAACTAACTTTCAGTTGTGCAGTACTGGGTTTAATGATTGAAATAACATAAGTGGAGTACTCGGAACTCGTGAAAATTGTGGGGAGCATCTTCTTTGTATGTCTGATTGGCTTGAGTTGGAATAAGATTGAGAAAGGAAATTACAATTGATAAAAGAATACAAGAACAAATCAACAAGAGAAAAAATATTGTAGAGATGTATTGGAGAGAATGGTTTAGCGTCACGTGGAGATAGTGAGAAAATATATTCAAAATATAATGGTAAATTCTTAAGCTTCGTAGAGGCACTTGGAAAATATGATCTCGTGTTAAAACATCACCTTGAGAGCATCGAAAAGAATGAATTACGTTATCATTATCTTAGCCACAAGATTCGGAATGAACTGATCTCAATGCTTGCTGATGCGACAAGAAAGCTTATTATCAAGAAAATTCATGAAGCCAAATACTTTTCCATTATTTTTGGTTGTACTCCAGATGTTTCTCGCACTACACCAAATTTAAGGATTAGTAACTATATTTCGCAACAACTTTGCCGCTGTTGCGAAATTTCAGTTGCAAAACTTTCGCAATAGCGGGAATAGTTGCAAAACTTGCAACTGTTTTTTTCTGTTGCGATTCGCAACATAATTGAGTTGTACGCGTGCGACTTGTGTGTGTGGCTACCCACACTTTGAAGCTGACTCATTTTCAGCTCATTCAGATGCTCGGAATCAGCTTCAAAGCTGACTCGGTCTTTATCTTTATCGAGAAACACCTCTCATTCTCTTATCTTATCTTCTCTACGTCTACCTCTACCTCTCATTCTCTTCTTTAATTCATTTTCTTGCTCTCTCTAAAAATAAAATCATTCGATCAATGTCTTCAAATCGTTCAAATGAAAACCTAGGTTCTTCATCTACGTTTGCTGCATCTTTGGCTATCGATAAAATTGAAAACCAAAACCTAACCCTAGATTTACTTAAAACATATCTGATGTTTCTGATGAACAGGTAGATCTGGCTTGGATAATAATATTTTCTATTGTTATTGTGTTTCTGATTTTGGGTTGTCGCTGCTGATATTTATGAAAGGGGGTAATCTTATTGATGTATGGTAGCCCTAAATCTTCGATCAATGATTTGCATTCACTTGTGGTGGTTAGTATTATGTGAATATTTTGAGTTATAACTTGTGATTTGTGAACATATAAGAAATTGATAATGTTATTGGTGTTGATAATTTCTTTGCAGAGAGGAAAGAAAATTCTCGGCATCATTGTAATCCTAAATTTGAAATGATTAGACATGATGTTGTTGAACCATTGCTGTTGGAAGTTGATCAGATCTATCATTTAGCTTGTCATGCTTCTCCTGTTCATTACAAATTCAATCCTTTCAACACTTTCATATCCTTTTTCACATTTTTTTTCTTCTTTCAAAATCTCTTCCTTGAATTGAAGTTTTTGTAAAACAGGGAAATTAGGTTTATGTCAACTTAGGATTTTTATATAATTTGATGGTTAAGCATCAAATTCAGAGTTCTTGAATGAATAAAATTGTTGGGTTTGTATCTAATTCGAAATTGCAGGAGTTTAAAATAATAATTGGAGCTATAAAAGGGATGAGACTAAGGCAATAAAAAGACACAATCGATTGCACCCCTTTCCTGCTTGAGAAAGTCTCCACATATGCATGAGTTGCACCATCTTTTCCATCACCTAAATCAGTATACTATCCACTATTCTCTACCACCAGCTTGTTCTCATACATCCCCATCTTCACAACCATCTATCTCAGACAGTTCAGGTCCACCACTACTTCAATTATGGGTTTACAATCGCGTTTTATGTTCCTTGATTTAGATAATTGATAACAACTCTTGATAGTGTTGTTTTGTAGGGTGCAAGTAAGAGAAAACTGATGGTGTGTTGTGTGAGGAGATGGTATGAGATTGTGTGTGGACTGTCGGTATGGACGCGAGCAGGTGATATACGAGGTATCTGGTGATGGTGGTAAAGGTCGGAGAGAGAATTTTTTCTGTTGGTAGAGTTCAGGTCGTGTATCTGGTAATAGAAAGTGATACTAGGTGGCAGTGGACATACAAATGATGTAAGAAGGAACTTCAGGGTAGTGTAAATGTCTTATTTGATAGCATGATAACCAAAGGTAAAGTTTCTTGCTACTATTTTGTAAGTAACCTAAATCTTGTAAACCTTGAACACTCAAGATATAGTTTAACATATGAATCTCATATTATTTCAGCATGTTCCTAAATTGGGAAATCTATTAAACACAAATGTGACTTTTTGTGGTGCTCCATTGTTTTTATTCTTCTAAATTCTAAATGATTGTTCAGATGTAGGAAAGCTCGGGTTCTTGATTCCACTTCTGAATTGCAGCTAGGTGGAGCACATAGAAAATTGAGGAAAGAAACAGGTATTACAGTTGGATTGTCCATTTACTTGTGATTTGTTTTGTTCAGTTTTTATATATGCTGACATGTTTATCTCAATAGTTTGAGTAATACAATCTCCCAATTTCAAGATATAGTTGATTTTAACCATGCTGCGAAAACATTAAAGAAATACAAACAGTCTTGATGAGGAGATAGAGTTAGAACAACCACTGTCAGAAAGGAGAATACTTCATATGGTTTAAGGTAGCAATATGTTTCTTATGTTGCTTCATATGCAGCTGGCCTTCTTAGTTATTGTTCTTGGCATTAGTTAGGGTTGTTAACACTGTATACATTCTTGTGTTAGCTCTTTTATTGTATCTTGAGATCTAGCGTTCCGTGACTTGTTCTTGTGTAGGCTGCAGAATAAGGGTTTGTGGATAGATTGAGAAAGGAAAGGAGTTGGGAGTTATGCACACCCGGTTAATCTAGTTCTGTGGAAGGTATTTTGCATTACCCAGTATGACATTTAATCTTGTGAAATTTGACTTTGGGATTTGAGAAGGTTTCATAGTAGTCGTGGATGAAAATGTTGGTGATTCGCAGTACTTGGAAGTAAAGGGTGAATCCAGCCATGTTTCTTGGAATTGTGAGATTTTGTGTTTCTTGACCTCAATTTGGCTTTTTTAGGTTGGACTTTTTTTGGGGTTTGTTTGATTACCCTGCAGGTGATCCTCTTCGAACACCAAGTACACAACCTATACCTCCTCCAATGCATCTATACCGGCATCTGCATACCACTGTATGAATATAAATTCTAAGAGGAATTGAGATGGATTGATATTATCAAGTTGGAGACAATTAAGGGTAAGTTTTCTTTTTATCAACTGGCGCAGAGGTTGAATGTTTTTATGTAGTATTTTATAAGTACGACATTTGATACATCCTATTATAACGTCAAGTGTACAACTTGAGTATGATATTTGATTTTGCTGGTGACTACTTGTTAGTGATAATGGTAAAAAGGCTTCAAGCATAAATGCTTTAACTGATGGTTACCATAATCTCCTCGGCAAAGTTCAAGGTTCTTCATTTTATTGTATCCGAAAAACGAATAGTATACTTGTCATTTTTTTTGATACTACACATAAAACTTGTATGGCCTTGGAACTTTTGTGATGTGTGTCTTACTTTTTTTGTATATGGAATTAATCATTGAATGTTATGGTGAATTAAATTGAAGGAAAAATATTTTATTGATAACTTTGGTGGATTTAGAACCTGACTTTAACTTAATTTGGCTGGTTTTGATAGTCAGGGAAACTTGGTTTTGTTACAGGGAACTGTAATGTTGACATGGTTTTGACTATTTTTTTGGTGTTGCAAAAATTTCGCAACTGTAGTAACCTGTTGCGAGATTTCGTAACTCTTGTTTAGAACTGTTTGAAACTGTTGAGACCATCTAATTTCGCAACAGTTTCAAACAATTGCGACTTTTTGACGTTGCAACAGTCTATAACTGTTGCGACCGAAAATTTGCAACGTCAATATGGCCGTTGCGAAAAATTGCAACATCGACTTTCGTAACAGAGCAGAACTGTTTTGACCCCACTTTGAAACTTCCACCTACCGTTGCTAATCACTGAATTTGGTGTAGTGTCGCAGGGAACAAATGTTCATTATAATCAGATGCGTAGATGTTTCAACATCAAGAATTGAAGAATATTTTCTTGAGTTTTTGCAAGTTAAAGATAAGACAGGAGAAGGTTTGTTCTTTGAACTTCAAGATACATTGATATAGTTTGGATTAAATATTGATTATATAAGAGGGAAAGGATATGACAACGAAGCAAGTATGAAAGGAAACCATTAAGGTGTGCAAGAAAGAATACTAGAGATAGTCCAAGAGAATTCTACACACCATGTGCTTGTCATAGTCCAAATATCATACTTTATGATATGGCTAAGTCTTGTCCTAAAGGATTTTCCTCTTTTTTTTTATCCATACAACATATTTATAAACTATTTTCATCTTTTATTAATCGGTGGGATATCTTCAAAGAACAGAATAAGAGGCGTAAGGAGCGCGGCTGTACTTAAATCACTGCGGGACTTGGTTTGGGCTCAACTACATTCCAATACGAATTTATTCGTAGTAGTCTAGTGTCTGTAGCGGCTTAATACTGTTTGGTGTTCAAGTCTGGACTAGGTCCCGTGGTTTTTCTGCATTTGCGGTTTCCTCGTTAACAAAACTTCTGGTAGCTGTGTTATTTCTTTTATGCATTATATTTTGTTTATATAATTGAAATATCACAATTTGTGCGTTAATAAATCATAGTTGATAAATCCGACCTTGTTTGTTGGATAAAACTTGATTGCTCTTGGATATTGATTTTTAAGATCGTATAAGTACTCTCACATTACAATCAGGTTTATAGATTTTTTTATGTTTACTACTGATTGTATAGAGAAAGAGATAAAACTCTTTAATATTATTTCTTGATTGAGTTGTTACTCTCGAAATCTTATTAAGGTTTAGTCCATACAGGTTGTCGAATGAAAAAGGTGGGTGTGATGTTATACCCCCCGTGTTTCCAGTTACCATGTAAATTTTCAAGCTCACTAATTTGTTTATCATCTTGTCTGATTTTCAGATTGGTATGAAAAAAGCTAGTATTAGTTGCACCCTCTTTTACCCACTTTATCCTTGTTTTTTGTCTCATCAACACGCTTACTTGAACTGCTATACATGAAACTTCATTTTGAGCTTCTACTAAAGAATTCAAAGCATCATCAACAAAATGATTTTCATCTGATTATATTTTTGTTGCCTTTATTTTTAGCTTCTCTAGTTTTAACCCGAACATTTCCAAATACGTTCCAATTACAATCGTTTAAATCTTTCTTTAACTTTTTCAATTTTTGCAAGAAGATATGAGAGGGATCACCATTTACTTCCTCTAACCAGCATTCAGATACTACTTGAAGAAAATTAGGGTGAGAGATCCACATATTTTGAAATCTTTTAAGTGCATTAGTTGGCTTAAGAATATTTACACAACCTCCCAGAAGTGGAGCATGATCAGACACTATTCTCAAACCAACTTTATAACCCCAATATATACCTTTGAAGCCATTGTTGATTAAACACAACTCTATCTAAGTTATAGAGAATTATATTCCTTCCATGTTGACAATTACACCATGAATGTTGCAAACCAGTTTTGGGTGCTTGAACCAGCCAAAATTATTCAAGCAAGTAGTAAAATCCAACATTGCAGCTCTGTTAGGGCTTCTAAAATTTGAAATTCAGTTTCTGACCTTAAGAACTTTATTAGGAACTTCCCAAATACCCGTTTTAATGTATTGACTATCAAGTTCATTATCCAATTTGATGGTGAAGAAATCCCTTCCAAGAGGAATTAGTTTACAATCACCAACTAATTTCCATTGTTTTTCCAAAATTACGGTAGCATCAATAAACTTGATTTGTTGCAGATTTAATTTTACAATAAGAAAAAACTTCCAAGGATTAAGAGCTTCTTCAAAGGGATTATCATGCAAATCAATTGATGAGATTTTTTTTGAATTTTTTTCCTTATTAAAACCTAACACATTAGTAGTATTTTCTTCGACTGAAATGGTTTTAGGACACTAATCCATGAAAACCACTTGAATTAATGAACCGTAATCATGAAGAAACACAAATCAAGAAGAAAGAAAGGAAATCTTCACCTGAATTAATATATTGAACGCAAAAATCTAAATCCAAAATGAGGAAAAAAAAAAGTCGCCGAGTTAGTCGCGTGATTTGCAGAGCGCAACTCAACCCGATTTCTGCAATGAAACATCCATTAATCCAACATATGATTAACTAAAAATTTAGTTTTAGTTGTTAGATTAAATTAATGGTTTTTATTTATTATTAATGAGAAAAATTGGAGGGAAGAAGAAGTCGAAAAAAAAAGGGTCCGTTTTAAAAATCCAAATTTATTTTACATCAACCAAAGTGAGTGATCCAGTGAGAAATTTGAGACGATACATCCTTATATGATACATCAATCATATTCTTGTAAAAATAATGAATTTTGTAAGCTTTTTAGTCTTGTCAATGGCTAGGTTCGTATTTGCAATACATCAAATATAACATTACGGTTGGGAAAATGATGAACTCCTAACTATATTTGGGTAAGATTTGGAAAACCCGTTGTAATACATTTATGGCTAGGTAGAGGATTTTTTAACCTGGCCGTATTATGTGTTACAAACAGGTATTGAAAAAAAAAAACCAACCATATATAAATATCGGCAAGGTACGGTAGCAAAAAACGCATCCATAAAGGTTTTTGTAGATTTGAATTTCAATATACAATTGGGAACGAAAATTAAATGGTTAGGAAATTGGTGACAACTTTTTGAAAACGTTGGTTACGGATATCATCTTTTTAATTGCAGATTTGCTTTGCCAAAAATTGGTTGTAATGGACTGTAATGCACTTATGTTGTTTGTAGAAATGCTACTTGAAAATCATCATTTTTAGTTAAACTTTGAGCTTTCCTTGGACTTTTGATTTTCTTCTCTACCTCATTTGTTACTTAACGGGGTATATGATAAAGTAACTGAATTTGTCACTCATCGAGGCTGTGCGGACGAAACTACCGTTCGGTAGAGATTAAACCTCCCTTGGTTAAGTGATAAATTCACCACTTAACCATATAACCGGTTTCATAGTGGGTGCAAAATTGGCAAACTAGCCAGTTTATTATGTCAATAAGAACCAGCCTTAATGGCTGAACAATAACCAAGTTGTTCTTTCCTATACACTTTCCCCCCTCCCCATTCCACATAACAGCCTTAGTGGCAGAGCGACGGCCCTTCCACTCGACATCGTCGGATCAGTAAGGCCGACTTTTGTCCTTGTTCGACGGGAGGGTCTTGCAGTCAAGCTCCTTTCTGCCTTTACACTCGAGGGCCAATCTTCGTCGGGCCCGAGGAAACTTTTGCACGCCTCCGTTACCTTCTGGGATGCCTATGCCCATATAAAGATTTAATGCGCTTCAATATCGACTAAATTCATTCCGTTTTATGCACTTAGTTTGCCAGTGCGAAAGGGGTCCTAAGGTGGCATCAGTTCCTCTAGGCCGATTCAGTTACACTGCTATTATTTTTGGGACGGTGCTAGCCTTTTAGATTTGCATTTGTCGATAAAAAAACAGACCAAATATATACTCCTTCCGTATCACATATATAGACGGAGGAGGGACCAATTCTCTTAGATTAAGAAATTTTTATTGATTTTATACATTTATATGTTTTTTCCAGTTTTACCCTTAATTATATTCTCAATGTTAGAAACATATACTCAATTGTGATGATAAGTAAAAAATCATTTTGAAATTTGGATTCTGTCTATATAATGGTATAAAGAAAAATAAAAATTTCGCCTATATAATAATTACGGAGGGAGTATTTTTTTTTTAATCAGAAGACCAAATATATGTCATTGGAGAAAGTTCGGAAGGCGTGTCATTTATCCTTTTTTCCAGACCAGCAAACTCCGATAAGGAACTGAATTTCCAAAGAATCGATCATCAACCTTGAGACTATTTGTTAGTATCCAGACAATTAAAACTATTGTATTCTGGTGTTTGAGCCTTACGTTCAAAATTTGGATTCATATGCAAATTTTGACTATTAAGTTCTTTTTTGTTGCTTTCTACAGCTCTACGACCTATACGTGTCGCCGCGAGTTGCAACTCCATCACCGACTTCCATAGGCCCTTTTTGATCCACAGGCGCCAACTACAATGACCACTTTTATGTTCCTATCTAAACCATACCCCATACCCTGTCATACAGTATGAATCTGTCGTGTAAACGCAAATTACTTTCAACGCAAACTCATCACTCACATGCACTGCACATACCAGAAGTAGAAGAATTCCATTGAGAAAAAACTCTCTCTTAGAAGGAAAAAATGAAAACCATGTGGAGAAATCTTAGCTAGCAACTGTTATAAAAAAAAGATTCTCCAAGATTTTTTGATTTTATAATACGGGGAACAGAATATACAACTCCTCTAGAATCTGTAGATACCAATTCCAGAAGAAAGTAAATACACATAATTTACCACCAAACCCTAGCCAACTACCCCCGTCCCGTCACACGGAATCTCTCCTCCTCCGGTAGTTGTTGTTCGTGGAGTGGGACAAACAGAGAAAGCCCATCATTAAAGAAATCGACAGAGATAGAGAAAAAATAAAGAGACCCTTTTTACCTTAAACTGTGTGCAGATTTTTTAAGATAAAAAAACTCTTTTTCTTATTTTTAATCCTGAATTCAATTCTGTCTTTATTTATTTCTTTGTTTTAGCCTATAAAATCAATACCCACAGAGGAGGAAGATACTGATTCTTCTTCTTGCTTGGAATCCCCCCATTATTACAATACTCTCTCTCTCTCTGGTGAGCAAGGATTTTGTTTGAAAATTACAATATTCTGTAGTTTATCCTAAATCTTGGCTTGGTTCTTAGTTACATGTTCAGGTTTATGTTTAATTCAATTTGGTTCTTCTTGTATTGGTAGGAGGGTTTTAAAGAAAGAGGAGTAACTAATGGCATTTGCTGATGAAAGTGGTAGGAGCTCACAGAAGGTCATGGACATGACATTTGCTAATGGAAGTGGTGGTGGCACTATGGACAAACCAGGGGTCTGTGTATTTTTTGTTAAAATTTTCATCTTCTGTTGTGGGTGTATTGATTTTGTTTGATGAAATTACTAACAGGGACACAAGATGGCAATGGTAATTTGTTGGCTTCTAGGGAATGGCTGTCTTCTTGCTTGGAACAGTATGTTAACGATGCAGGATTACTATGAGTACTTGTTCCCGGTATGTGTTTTAGTTTACCTTTTGCCTTGTTGTTATGCCATATTTTCTTTTGAATTGAGAGTTTAAGTGAAATCAGTTTGTATGAATTCTCATCCTCTGCACTAGGATGCAGTGGGTTTAATAGCTTCAAGTTGCTTTGTTTCTTTCCTTGATGCAGGATTGACCGAAAACAAGTTATCCCCTGACTTACTGCCTTTTCTTCTCTTGATGCAGGATTACCATCCTGCTAGGGTGATCTCAATTGTTTATTTTCCGTTTGCGCTTGCAACAACTGCTATATTTGCATACCATGAGGCCAAAGCGAACACAAGAAAACGAATCCTTATTGGATTTAATCTTTTCTTTATAAGCTCTCTAGCAATTATAATTGTGAGTAGACTCCCTGTCAGAAAATTATCCTCCAGCTATAATTTACCCATCTATTAAGCAGTTACATCGTTCCCTTTGCTCTAACTTCAATCACTCGGGCTCTATTTGTATTTATCCTTTGCTCTTCTGATTGATTCATAGTTGGATGTAGCCACATCTGGTGGAGGAGGGCTTGGGAAGTACATTGGTCTCTGCCTCATTGTAGCAGTTGTTGGAATTGCAGAGGGGTATGTCGAGGGTGGGATGTTCGGGGATCTCTCCTTCATGTGCCCTGAATTTGTCCAGGTAATTTTTATTTACAGTTCAGTTTATTTATGCTCTCGCTTATTGGTTGTTAATACCGTAACATATTTTTCATTAATCAACTTGTTCTCGTTGGAAAAATGCAGTCTTATTTAGGGGGTATGGCTGCATCTGGGGCTCTAACCTCGTCTATAAGGTTAATTACAAAGGCAGTGTTTGATAATACCAACAATGGTCTTCGCAAGGGGGCAAGTAAGTGACACATTTTTTTTAATTCATCTTAATGCATCTCTAATCCATATTAAAATTATTTGCTTTCAATATCTATGAATTTCACAAATTATACCACATTTTGTTAATTCATCTCCAAAGATTTCTATTTAGCACCACTTGAGTTGAAGAGACATTTTTTTCGTCGTTAGGAAACAATAATGCATACTGTTTTACTTCAACTTTCACTCTCCATGTTCGATATGGTTGAACCTGAACTTGTAGCATCTAAAATCTCCTTGGTAATGGATACTTGTAAATATCTTATATAATAATCATCTTCTGCAGTGGTGTTCCTCTCAATCACCACATTTTTCATGCTGGTGTGTGTATTCCTCTATGCAATGGTCTTCGCTAAACTACCAATTGTCAAGTACTACCGATCAAAGGCAGCTTCGGAAGGATCGAAAACTGTTACAGCTGATCTGATTGCCGCTGGCACAGAAACACAGCAAATCAAACTAGTACTTCATATGACCTTTTTCTTTCTCGTTTTATCTAGTGACAAAACCCCTTATTTACGAGTAATTTACTATAAGGTCTAGCGATAAGATTTTGGATGTTCTATTACAGGCTGACGAGGAAGGGCATAAACAACTGGAGCGCCTGACCACCAAACAGTTGCTAGTTCAAAACATTGACATTATAATGACTGTAATTCTAATATATGCATTGACGTTGTCGATTCTCCCTGGGTTCTTAGCAGAAGACACAGGGAAACACAGCTTGGGTACCTGGTGAGCTCCCTCACTTTATCAAACTGCTCAAACATGGACTGTCTTGAAATTTTTTCTTGCAAATATAATCATTTTCAAAACCTTGTTGTCTATGAAGTTTCCCTAACTGTTACGCTTTACTAACTTGTTGTGGTTGTTCAGGTATGCGGTTCTTCTTATTGCTATGTACAATTTCTTAGATTTGATTGGGAGATACATTCCAGTCATAGACGCTTTAAGGATAAAATCAAGAAAGGTCATCTTGGGTGCAACCGTGTCTCGTTTCTTGCTCATCCCATGTTTCTATTTTACGGCCAAGTATGGAACCCAGGGCTGGATGATCTTTCTGACATCTTTCCTAGGCTTAAGTAATGGATATCTCACAGTCTGTGCCTTTACAGCGGCTCCCCAAGGTTACAAGGTTGGTCAACAGTAATCTTACTAGTGCTTGAAATCATATTTTTGTAGGTATCAGTCATTTTCTGATGCTCATTGTTCTCTCCATGTACAGGGTCCAGAGCAAAATGCATTAGGGAATTTGCTTGCGCTGTTTCTTCTTGTAGGTATTACTCTCGGAGTAACACTCGATTGGATGTGGCTCATTGGCAAAGGCTGGTGATTTTTCACTCGGAAGTCAAATTGTAAATAAACACAGTGGTGATTACAGAACCTCCATGCATTTCAATCTTTAGGAACCAAATCGTTTCAGTTGTTATTTTTGTTAATTTTTGGTTTTCATTTTGATTATAGTTTGATACTACTTTTTTCTTTTACTTTTGCTTTGAACTGAAAAGAAAGCATTTGTAAATAAAATAAAAATTTTATCAATGTAAATGGATTTACATTGTGTAATTGACTATTGAATGTGCCGAACTTATCAGACGAACAATCCAATCTAACTTTATGCTGGAAGCAGCACAATGCTCAAACAGGTTTGTGTTGTGATATGTTGTTTTCTTATGCTACTTTTTGTTGGTGAGTCTGTTTGATTAGATTAGCGATAGCGCCCGAAGATGGCGATGGTAAAGTCCTATGTTGGCAGTTTCGCACTGTTCGTATGAGGAGACATTTGGGTTCCACAAGCTGAGTTGTGTGCTTGTGACTTGAATCACTTGGTAGCAGTATTAGTTTTTAATAATAATCCCACACTGGAAGATACAATTGTAAGAAGTATGTATATATTGCGTTCGATTGGAAGGCTGAACACCGACCGGCTGTGAATAGGATGCTCACTCATAGTCCTATACGGGCAATTAGCAACCAAAATAATGGTTAATTAATGATTAGCAACCAAAACAATGATTTTAATGGTTAATTGAAATTGTTAATTAAATAATTTCAGCATGGTTACTTGGTTAGGGCCTCTCCATTTTAATGGTTAAATTAAAATTGTTAATTAAACAATTTTAGAAAGGTTAGGGCCTATCCATTCACAGCCGGTTGTCTCTTTTTCTTTTTTTTTTTCTTTTTTGCAAAATCGCTTCACAGATTCAAAGATAATGGTTAAAGTTAGGACCTCTCCATTCACAGCGGGTTGGTTTTTATCGCTTCACGGATTTATCTTTGGATTTCTCGAATCTCATCTGATGTTCGAGCCCCAACTTTCTACGTATATGACATAGCCCGATACGGGCTATCAGCTACCCTCAAACAGAACGGTTAAAGTTAGGACCTCTCCATTCACTCTTTTTTTTCTTTTGCAAAATCGCCTCACAGATTTGTCTTTGAATTTCTCGAGTCTCATCTGATGTTATTTTACTGGATCATCCATCTGCCTATAATTATGAGATAAGATCGACTATTATAATTTCCTCGATTTTTTCTTTTGAGTCAAAAAGAGCAAAGTTTATATTGAATGTCCTCCTTGATGGTATTTTCTTATTAATCTCAAACGCTTTTCAACTCACCCCAAGATTATGTATACATATAAACTAGAGGTGAGTATCATTTTTTGGAGTGTCAAACTTTCAATTGATAGTGGCTGCAAATGCAATGACTTAGAAAATGAATGGAATTTTCAAATGAGCAGTGCATTTGATTTATCAGCATCTGTTGGAAATATATGTTTTAAAAACAAAATGTATTTCCATGTATTATTTTCATTGAAATAATTTTAATAGTCTTAATGATCTTCATAAATGCAATTTATTATTTGTTATAAATTCCTTGACCGTTTCATGTTACAAGAGTAAATGGTTTTAATTAAACCATAAAAATGTTTTCATTAAACTTTTTGAAACACTTTAGTATAAAAACATATTTTTTGTTGGAAAACAAAAATAAAGTTTTTCATTTTAATGTTTTTGAAGTTTTAAAGCAAAAGTAAGAATTCTTTTGAGAGAAAGAAAACTAGTGTGTGATCATCACTTGTTTTCTACAAATTTGATTCTGAACAAGAATAGAAGTGTGATACTAGTATCACACGCTCTCAAAGTGCAAGAGTGATCGTGAAAGATATTTTACTCGGTTGTTTTATCTTGGGGACGACGCAACATGGAAGAACTGTTTGCACAATCTTGGGCAGAGCCGCGAAACGTCTTAAAGAGCGCGACCTGATCGTGACTCAGCCATAACATTATTTGTTTGGTTTTTCTTTGTGATTATTTTGTAGGCGGATTTCGGCAATTGTTCCAACAATTTTAAGACGTACTCTTCTGCCATAGAGATTATACGAGAAACATTGATGAAACACGATAAGTATCATTGTTTATTTTGTTATATTGAATCATCGTGGTATAATTGTTCATTAACGATTTAACATGATGCTTGGATTTTAGGTTTCTTGATAACAAAAATTGTATTTTGATGTCTAATCTTAATAGACCTTAGTTGTAATATGTCATAGAGTTTTCTATGGATCTCTTAGATGAAAATGAATTTGGTATAGAAATTTGTACCATGTATATTAGACATCATAAGGATCATTCATCTACAATTTTAGAATTTTTGGACTTCGAAAAGTATTTTTAGAGTATTTTACAAAACTGCATAACGTTGTTGAAAATTCTGACAAGTAAAAAATTATTCCTGATTGAATTTGTTTTCCTGATTTTTGTGTAGATACTTTGAATTTGCGTGTAACACGAAACTTGCAGATCAGAAAATTATTTTCAAACCCATTTGAAATTCTACACTTGGATGTTTTATTTGAGAAATGTGGTGATTTCAAAATCGTTGTGTATGTTTGTCCAAAATATAAGATGATACTTGAGATTAGAGATTAGAGATTGAGATGTAATAATAAATTACATTAAAAAATATGTTTTGATTTTGATTTTTGTTGCTTCATACTCTTGTTTTGGTAATGAAAAAGAAGATCATTCTTAGAAATCAAACTAATGGACCTGATCAGCAAATCAACCAAATAACATACTTGGTTAGCAAAGTGTAGGAACCCAAAAGGGCTATAAAAGTCCCTAATGGAAGAAAAAAAACGTGCACAAAAACCAGTAAGTGCGATTCATAGAAAATCTAAAGATGGAGGAAAGAAGTGAGGACTACAAGGTTTTATGCTAATGAGAAGCTGTAAAAATCCGATTGCAATAGAAAGATTATCATCGGATTGTAGTACTCAGAAGTAAAGATAACTATCAAGATTGTTGTAAAAAGAGGGAAACATTTATCTCAATTTTTCATTAACAAAAAGGAAAAAGAATACAATGGAGCAACTTTTCCCCAAACAAAATGTAATTCTCTTTGTTATGGACTAAAAGTTCCCCTTGAACAGATGTTTCTTATGTTTAGCTTGACAAGTATGTAGTGTGACAGTTCATTGATACTGTCTTTTGCTTACAAAATATATAATCCAACTTTTGTCTTCCTTCAGAGTGATATGTTCTTCTGAGTATTTACTTTCTTTCAGGGTGCTACGCCCTTCTGAGTACATAAAACTTTGGATTAGCTCAGTAAAGTATTCAAAAAATGAACACGTGATAGTTTATGTTCTTCTGAGACAATCATTATTTATGTTTTTCTTTTTCTTTAGTATAATTCATCAAACACCTAACATACCGATACTAATGAAAGTTGAGTAAAATAACTTTAGATTCATTAACACAATTTATCAAACACTTAACCTGCTAAAATTCCCCAAGATGTTATATTTCAATCCATAGATTGGTGAGACAAGTCCATTTTCATAAATCCGGTACAGATTCCAAAGCAGGACAATCAAATAACTTCAATGGCCAGAGAGAGCTGATATTCGTGGTGAACCTAGTAGTGACGGAAGATACTTGTGCCTCGAATTCGTCGTTATCCAGAATACCGAAACCTTCAAAGTTGGAGCAGTGCGCGATTTCTAAAGAGTGCATACGAATCTCATTTCCCAGTAACTACAATGGGAAATATTTAAGCTTGGATTAAGTTTAGTGCCTCCTCGTTGGTATTACGTAACTCCAATCTCTCAAGAGAAGAACATGAACTAAATGGTATGGATTTCAACCTCAAACAGCCACTAACGATCACCTTTTTTAAGGATGGGAATGAGTTAAAAGAATGATGAGTGGAAGCACAATCTTCCAAAATTGACATATCTATAAGCCTCAACTCAACTAACGAAGGGAACACAGTGTTGGTTTCTTCTTCTTTTTCTATTACCCTCCTTCATTGGTAATACAACTCCTGACCCAAATACTGCACTAATACATTCCTTTCTTCTGAATAATATTAAGACTAGGGAGCATACCCAGCGGTGGTAGCTGCTCCAAAGTATTGCAATTCTCCAAATATGATTCTACCAGATTTCGAAAGAAAATCCATCCACCTTGGAAACCTTAAACCTCCGAAACCAGATATTGTCAGCATCTTTAAATTAGGGTGAGGTAGAAGACCTACTAACACATGCAACTCCTTAATGTGTTGCTTGTCCTTAAACTTTGCTCTTTACATGCCTTCTTCTCCATCTCTCATATTCTCGAGATTTTTTATATGTATAATCTTTGATCTGCCTTTAATAAAACTAGATGTTGCGCCCGCTCGTTGCAAGGGCCTAGATATCTTGTAGAGGGAAGTATGTTTTGGTGCTAATGAATTTGTAGGGATTCAAAATTTGACTGAAGTATGAAACAGGAAAAATAGGCAACAAAAATATTTAATTACTAAAAATGTTAGTAATATTAAAAATAGTTAATTAATAAAATCAAAAATAGGGAACAATAAAAAAAAAGACTACAGTTAAAAACTATTAGTATATTTACATAGTGACAATAATTTACGATAACCTAATATCAATGCAACGAGGTTATCCCCTGATATGTCCATATTAAGGGACAAAATTACTTCAACTTATTTTGTTGTTACAAATGCTAATGGTATAACATATCCTTTTACAGGAGAAGAAAGAGTTGATCTAACAAACTCTTTATCGCTAGAACATACTTTATTAATTCCTTCTATTTCGAATAATCTCATGTCAGTGTCTCAAGTAACTTCTCAGTTAAAGTGTTTAATATTGGTATATCCTGATTTCTGTTTACTTAAGGATCTCAGCAATGGGGAAATAATTGGCAGGGGTACTAAAAGAGAGGGGTTACACTATGTGGATGATGTGTGTGAAGGAAGGTCTTTGTCAGCTAAAGGAATATCTCATACACATACAGATGAGATTTAGTTACATCATTGTAGACTAGGACATGTTTCTTTTGGATATTTGGATTATTTATATCCAAAGTTATTTACTTCTTGCAAACCATCTGATTTTCAGTGTGAAACTTGCATTTCAGCAAAGAACCATCGCTCTACTTATCCTAATAGTTTTAATAAAAGATTTGTTCCGTTTTTTTTTTTGGTTCATTCTGATGTTTGGGGTCCCTCAAGAATTGTTTGTACTTCTGGTAATGGATGGTTTGTTTTATTTATCGATGATTGTACTCGTATGACTTGGCTTTATATGATGAAGGATAAAAGTGATGTGTCAGACTATTTTCGTAATTTTCACAAGATAGTCCAGACACAATACTCTGGAACTCTAAAGGTTCTACGAAGTGATACAGGTGGAGAATATATTAACCGCACCTAAAAAGGTTATTTTGCTGAGCATGGTCTTGTTCATGAAACTACTTGTCCATCTACACCGCAATAGATGGAGTTGCAGAAAGGAAAAATAGACAGTTGTTGGAGATTACCAGGGCTATCTTAATTGGAGCATATATGAAACCAAATTTTTAGGAAGAAGCTCTTATTAGTGTTGTTTTTCTTCTTAATCGTGTTCCTAAACGAGTTCTATAATTTCAGACACTAGTAGATAAACTTGCTTCATTTGTGACTCTTCCATTTAATCTTACACTTCCACCAAGAGTATTTGGTTGTATAGCTTATGTACACATACAAAAACATTTACGTTCGAAACTTGATCTTTATGCTCTTAAATGTGTCTTTGTTGGATACAATCAATTTCAAAAGGGCTAAAAATGTTATCATCCTCCAACAAGAAGAACGTATGTCACCATGGATGTGATTTCTCTGAACATGAGATGTATTTTGCTTCCGCTGAATTTAATGCCTCTCACTTAGGAGAGAGTGTAAAATAAAATGTTAATTGGATAGAATTGTTTCCTGATAATTATGATTTCATGATAAAATCCACAGAAGCTGGAAAAGTTTTAAGTACTAGTGATGATAAAGAAGAAAATGGTCAATAATTTGTTGAAGTAGGAGGTTTATCAATTTGTAATTGCAAAAAATATAAATGAAGACGGAAATGAAACTCAAAGTATTATTGAAGAAGATAACCCCTCTGCTACTGCAGTACCTACTCCTGTTGCTGAGGTAAGTAGTGATATTACTACTACTACTACTAACATTAATACTGAGAATCGTGAAGTTGCTGAGGCTAACATGTATCAACTACCACTAAGGAACAATCGTGGAGTACCAGCAGAAAGATATTCTCCGGAACCCGTAAAAAAGGTTAAATATCATATTGCAAATTACATGTCAACTCATAGATTGGCAGAATCTTGCAAGGCTTTTGTTAGTCAGATGTCAAATATTGTTATTCCTACCAGTGTTCAAGAAGCATTATCCGCTCCTAAGTGGGTTGATGCTATGCTTGAAGAAATGCGATCTCTTATAAAAAGATAAGACATGGAGGAAAGTTATCTACCAAAAAGAATTAAAGAAGCCAGTTGGTTGCAGATGGGTATTCACTGTAAAGATTAATCCTGATGGTTCTATTGACAGGTATAAGGCAAGACTTGTTGCAAAAGGATTTACTCAAACTTATGGTATAGATTATGAAAATGCGGGGGTATAACAACCACACTCAACAATTCGTTTGGCAATATGAGAGGACTTACTCACATATACTTTCTAGAGAATCAATTAGACAGTCAGAATCAATCTAGAGAAAGGTATATACAAGAGTTTTATATCTCTATCTCTTTATTCAATCTGCAATCAGCAAATAGAAATCTGCGATCCCGATTGAATATTACAGAAGTAACTTGAATGGTACCAAAGACCAATGTTCAAGGATCAATCATTTTCAATCAACAACCAAAGGTTGGATTTCCCAATTGATCGATTCAACGCACAGCCTGTGATATTTGAATTACATAACAAAATATAATGCGGAAAAGAAATAACACAGACGCCGTAATTTTGTTAACAAGGTGCAGAAAAACCCTGGGACCTAGTCCAGTTTGAACACCACACTGTATTAACCCACTACAAACACTAGCCTACTACCAATGAACTTCGGACTGGACTGTAGTTGAATCAATCTCATAGTGATTCAAGGTACAATTGTGCTCCTTACGTCTCTGATCCCAGCAGGATACTACGCACTTGATTCCCTTAGCTGATCTCACCCACAACTAAGAGTTGCTACGGCCCAAATTCGAAGACTTGATCAACAAATCTGTCTCACACATAAAAGTCTATTGGAATAAATAAATTTGTCTCCCACATAAATACCTATGAGTTTTTTTCCGTCTTTTGATACATCAAGGTGAACAGAAACCAATTGATAACCAGGACTTATATTCCCGAAGAACAGCCCAATATTATCAATCACCTCACAAAAATCTAAATCGTATGATGACGAAACTAGATATTGTAGAATCACAAACGATGAGACGAAGGTGTTTGTGATTACTTTTTATCTTGCCTATCGGAGATTAAATCTCGAGCAAATATTAGAGAAGATAGTACTCAAACGATAGAATCCATAAAGATCAGAACACGCAACTACAAAGAAAATAGTTGGGTCTGGCTTCACAATCCCAATGAAAACTTTAAGTCGTTAACCTTCAGGGTCTCGATAAAAACCTAAGGTTAAAGGAGAATCGACTCTAGCTATGCAACTAGTAACACACAAAAGTGTGGGGATTAGGTTTCCAGTTGGTAGAGTTCTCCTTTATATAGTTTTTAAATCAGGGTTTGAAATCTAAGTTACCTTGGTAACAAAGCATTCAATATTCACCGTTAGATGAAAAACCTGATTCAACCAAGCTAATATCTTTCAACTGTTAGATCGAACTTAGCTTGTTACACACAAATGAAATGTACCCTCATTTAGGACTGTGTAACCATACCTAAATGTGTACACCATGTTGGCTCAACAATAGTTAACCGAAGTTAGCCATATGATTACTCTCATATCAACCTTATTCATCTTAACCATAACTAGTTCAAATGACTCAAATGAAACTAGTTTAAGAGTTGTTAAATTTCTATATTTTCATAGAAGTATACAAGAACACAATTGAAGCAAAATCGGTTTGATTCACTCGAATCAATTCATGAACATTATAGCCACGGTTTGCAAAGATTGCATTCCTTATTATGTAAATGTTTAAGTTCATGTACACAACCGATTTTAGAACTTTAACCTTCATGTATGCAAACGGGTATACATACTTGAAATACCCGGACCAAGATTGGTTTCCGGCAATACGTAAACGGGTACGCGTACTTCCAATCATAGAAGAAATTCACGGACCTGAACCTCTTGCCAGTACGCGAACGGGTACGCATACTTAGGTTCCCGGAATTTACAAACTAACAGGTACACATACGGGTACGCATACTATAGTTCCCGGACATGGATTACATATGTGCAAGAGTACACAACATGTCATATCCAATGATGGTTAAGTGTTTTAAACTCTTATTTCAATCATTGAAACTTTCTTAGAGGATGGCAATATCCGTTTTCACACATTATTAGCATCAAAGCAATTTTCAAGTTATTGAAATAATCATAACGAAACATTCCAAGTCTACACCAAATGATTGTATCACACAAACCATGTAAGAAGTTACTCGACAATTTTCACATGATCATCTTTTGACTTTCTTCAAGAATATAAGGTAAACTTTTTCGAAGAGAAATCTTGCCAACACATATTTCGAGAAATATGTAAGCGAGTTAAACTCAGCTCGAAATCTCAAATGTGTATAATGGAAAACTATATCGTAACACGACTTATGTCTCAATATAGGATATAAAGTAGAAATAGACTTTCCAAGTGATAGATGAGTTTCAGTCTTCACATGCCTTTTGTTGATGAAGTTCCACAAGCTCCCCTTAGTAGTTCTTCGTCTTCAAATGATGAACGCCGTGAAGTCTAATGCTCAACTACACAATCTACGCCCTAGTCCGAGACATCTATAAATAGGCTATAAATCAAGACTTATAGTTTTGATCACTAACATTGACCGAGCAGTGCTCTAACAGATTACCATGATACTTTTCTCCATTGTTAGAGCATTTCTCGGTCAAACTCGCATGTGTTTCTATCTCAAGCATGTTTGTCAATGTTAGTGATTAAAACTATAAGTATTGGTTTCTAGTCTATTATAGCTAAGTCTCGGACTAGGATATAAAGTGTAGTTGAGCTCAAGGACTTCATGGCGATTCATCATACAAGCAAAAGAACTACTCAAGGAACCAGTGGAACTTCTCGACAAAAAGGTATGTGAAGACTTGAACTTATCTATCACTCAAAAGTCTATCTTATCTATATCCTACTCTTTGAGACAAGAAGTCGCATGCTATATATATAGACTTGGATTATACACACTTGGTATTTCGATCCGAGTATACCTTGCCTATCTATATCTCGAAATATGTGTTGATAAGCTTTTCACTTCGATCAAGTTTATCTTTACCTAGTGACGAAAGTCATGAAATGTTTCAATCACTTTGAAAATTGCTTTGACGAGAAACGGTATAACAACCATGTAACGTCCTATAAGAATGTTTCAATGATTGAAATGAGAGTTTAGATTACATAACCAATGATGGACATAAGCATTGTTGTGGAAACACATTTATGTATAAATCCTATTCCTTGAACCAAAGTTTGCGGACTTTGTTGATCAAGAGAAACTGGAAGAATGGATTTGCCAAGTCCGCGAACTCAGTCGCGAACTGCCGAACTTCTTATCCCGAGAAATTCTGCTGGAGTTGACGAACTAGCTGCGTCCGCGAACCGGCGGAAGGTCTTTTGCCGAGATTTTCTGCTGGAGTTTGTAAACTCATCCCGGTTTCTCAAGTCCGCGAACCTAGTCTGCGAACTTAAGGAGGTTATATATCTGAAGATGATTTCTGAACTTAAACTTAAAAAGACTAAGGAATGCAGTTTGCAAACCGTGGCTATAAAAGTTCATGAACCGATTCAAGTGAATCAAATCATCTTTGCTTCAATTGTGTCTTGTGTAGTACATAATATTTCCTTGCAATGGAACAACTCTCTAACTAGTTCATTTGAAGTCATTTGAACTAGTTATACTGAAGAAGAACATGGTTGGTATGAAATGCTCATATGGCTAACCTTTTGGTTAACCATTACTGAACCAACAAGTGCATACGTTTGGGTACGGTTAACAAACCTAGAAGCGTGCATTGTCAAGTGTGTGTAACAAGCTAAGTTTTCGATCTAACGATTGAGAAATATTAGCTTGAATCTAAATCAGGTTTTCATCTAACGGTGGATATTGTTTGCTTTGTGACCAAGGCAAAACCCTGATTTGAAAGACTATATAAAGGAGACATCTAGTATTATGCAAAAGTAATCTCCACACCTTGCGTGTGATACTAGTTTGCATACTAGAGTCGATTCTCCTTTAACCTTTGGTTTTTTCTTCTAAAACTAGGTTAACGACTTAAAGACTTCATTGGGATTGTGAAGCCAGACCGATACTACTTTTATCGTAGTTGTGTGATATGATCTTGCATCTTCTATCGTACGAGTACAATCAGATTGATTGGCTTGAGATTGATATCTTCGATAGGCAAGATATAAAAAGTAGTCACAAACATCTTCGTCTCATTTTTTGTGATTCCGCAACATCTTGTTTCGCTACCATACGATTAAGATTGTTGTGAGGTGATTGATAACTCTAGGCTGTTCTTCGGGAATATAAGACCGGATTATCAATTGGTTCCTGTTCACCTTGATTATTATCAAAATAAGGAAAAAAAACCTTTAGGGTTTATCTGTGGGAAACAGATTGATTCTTTGATAGACTTATCTGTGTGAGACAGATTTGTTTATTGTCAAAGCCTGCGATTTTGGGTCGTAGCAACTCTTAGTTGTGGGTGAGATCAGCTAAGGAAATCAAGTGCACAGTATCCTGCTGGGATCAGAGGCGTAGGAGCATAACTGTACCTTGGATCAGTGGGAGATTGATTGGGGTTCAACTACAGTCCATACCGAAGTTAGCTTGGAGTAGGCTAGTGTCTGTAGTGGCTTAATACAGTGTGTGTTCAATCTGGACTAGGTCCCGGGGTTTTTATGCATTTGCGGTTTCCTCGTTAACAAAATTTCTGGTGTCTGTGTTATTTCAGTTTCCGCATTATATTGTTTTATCTTTATAATTGAAATAATATAGGTTGTGTGTTAGATCATCAATTAGAGTAATCCAACCTTTGGTTGTTGATTGTCATTTATTGATCCATGGATATTGGTCTTTGGCACCCTCCAAGTTATTCCTTGTATTTGATTAGTACTCGCAGTTTCTGTTTGAGGAAATCAAATCAAGAGAGAGATATAAACTCGTTGATGTACTTTTAATTGATTGAGTCTTGTTGATTCTCTTAAAAGTATATCGAGTTTGTCCATACAGATTGTTAAGCGAAATATTGGGTGGTGTTGTTAGACCCCCGATTTTTCAATTGGTATTAGAGCAGGAAAACACGTTTAAGACCTTACAAGTCTGTGTTTCTAGCGATCTGACTCTATGGAAAATAGTGCTATCTCAATAAATGCGCCACCAGATCCAGGGATTTCAGAATTCTCTTCCATGACTGATTTAATAAAATATGTAGAAGAAATTCTATCGAAATCTCCACCAGGTTTAAAATACCTTGAAGTGTTTTCAGGGATTGAAAAGAAGCTTGAGATCTTATCTCTTGATGTTGAGTTATACCTCCAGAAAGAGAAAGAATCTCTAGACAGGTTAAATAAAGTTATTATGAATAATATTCATGTTGAGGTTGATATTGAGCAATGCTCCTCCTCTGCGTAATCCAATTAGTTGTGATAAACTAAACGAATTACAAGAGGAGTTTAAATCTCAGTCATCTGAGTGTATCACCTCAAAGCATGAATTGATTCGTTGCTTAATTCCTGATACTTCCTATCAAGATAGTAGTATTGTCTTCTTTTATGAAGAATCTAGGACGTCTCTTTTTATCAAAAGAGTTTCCCTTCGCAGTACTAAAAACTATCTGCAGAAACTGGTTTGTATAAGTTGGAAAACAAAAAATCAGAAACACAAATCCTTTTGGGTTCTCTTGAAGTTCTTTGATAGACTTATAAAAACAGTTCCTTGGGTGTTTCTCAACACTATAAGATTTAAAAGTTGTTGGAAAGAAACTCTTTCTTGGTTCCATGGTGATCAAGACATTTTTCACCTCAACACAACTTGTTTGAGTTGAAAGTGCATCCTCACCAATAAATGCCCTGCTATGTATACGGTGAGGGAAGCACAACAACTGGGGTGCACAGATTATATTCGGTAAGGCTGTAGAATTCAATTGGACTTTTCTAAAAAGGTATGTCTATAAACTTGAGAAAGTTTTATGTTTTTATTACTTGTTTGAGTACTTAATAATGATCCATGTACCTTAATTATCGTTCATTTCTACCTAACTTGATCTGTGTTTAAAGTTCTTAAATGTTTAAGTTTGAAAACATTAGTTCGGGATGTTTGGACTTCATGGTACACATACCAAGTATGAATAACATCATTTAAAACCAAAATCCAGGGGTTTAAGTTCGCAAACCCCGTCTGCATACTGCTCCAATATACGAAAATTCGTTTGCAAACCCGTACCATACTTGACGTCGATATTCGGCAAACTTGTTTTGGACGTAACTTCTTCGTACGAACTCGTATTGACCTCATTCTTTTTGCAATATCTTCCTCTTTGAATTCTCTTCAAAATGGATATGAGAAACCTTGAATTTGGATGAGTTAAGATTGGTAGTTGTCATGTCTCTTGTTTTTGAGTATTTTGCTCCGTTTCGTTGCACTTGTTCCACTTCTCTTGAACTTGGGCACTTGGATTCTTGGATTAATACTCTTATAATCTAATTTGTAGCTTTTACAAGAATGTTGTTGGTGAATCAAGAATGGAAAGTAGTACGCAGTGCTATGGAATTCTTGAATGTTCACGATCATCCTATGTGAACTATGGTGCATGGTCGTTATTGACTTTGTATGTTCTTCTTTGTTAAGAAAATCTTTTTATAGCCTTTGGTAGCTATTATTGGTGTAAATCCATGCGAAAAAGATTGATTCTACCCTGAAAGGACAAATCATCTTGTATGTGCATTACGAGTTTGTCTTGATCCCTAGGAAACTTCTTATGAGAATTTATTCTTATTTTGGAGAAGGATTACTAGAGTTTGGAATAGCAATGATTGTGACTACACATAGCTATTATTTTTCATCTTCTTGTTCTTTTTTAGGTTTATTGGTTTAAATTCTAAAAATATTTGGAGGATGATGGTTTCAGTATTTAATCTTTATGATTTGTTATATTGCAATTTGTTATGGGATATTGGTGTTTACGTCCGTGAACTATGTTGTCCCATATTTTGTCAAAAGTAAATTCGTTCATGATCGGTATTCATGTATTGATTTAAGGATGAATAGAATTTTGACATATACAAAAGTTAAGCCTACATTGTTAATTCTTTGATGGAAGATAGGTTAAAATATTTTGTGTTCAAGGATTATGTCTATTAAAAATTGTTATGCAAATAGTGATGGAAGATAGAATGAATCCTTGTGTATTCCACAATATTGATCTTCACTGATCCATATTTTATGTAATACTGTGAGGCTCTGTAATGTGTCTTATGTTGAGCACGATACAACCAAGTTGATTAATTTTTGATTAGCTTTGTTGGTTGTTCCGTAAGGTACTTTATGTTAAGAATTCTTGAACTAAATTAATCATCTTGTTTGGTTATTTAGTTATTGCTCTATATGTCTTTTTATGTCGAGCAAAAAAAATGACAATTAAATTGATTACTTTTGTAATTAGTTTGGTTGTGTATTCCAATTATATTAATTATGGGTTCTCTTGTAATTAATCTAGTTGAATATTTTCATACTCCGTAAGATTCCTCTTATGTTGAGTATATGAACGACTATCTTATTCATTTTCTAATGGTTATGTTAGTTGTATGCTCCGTAAGTTCTCTTATGTCGAGCATAATCAATTAAGTTGATCACTTTTGTGTTTAATTTGATTGCGTATTCCGATTAAATTAATCATGGGTTTACTTGTGATTAATTTGATTGAGTTTTTGGATATAGAAAATCATTCTCATGGTTTTTGGTGTCCAATGAAAATCATTCCTTTCTTTTGGAATTAAGGTCGCTCTTGTTGTTCCCTTGGGAATGACATCAAATGGGGGAGAGTTCTTTTGAACTTGTGCTTAATGGTAATATCTTGAGGGGAGTGCGGTTGTGGAATATTAGAGGGGTTATCTTGTAACTTTAAACTCCTTGATGAATGCTATTAGCTTCATCTATATGATTGCATCCAAATTAGATGGTATGTATTTTTCTTTTAGTCATGAAATGTCTCTTACAGAAATTTCATTATGATCCCGTTCTTGTACCTTTGCCAATTTTATTGACAAAAAAGGGGAGAATTAATATGTAGTTCACACTACAAATACATATGGTTTTCGGATCATTGTGTAAGGGGGAGTGGTTTCCATGGGAGATGGAGTATTGACTAAGAGGGAGTGATACATATCACCATAGTATTATTGTTGAAGTTGTGATACAATTGGACTTTGACATTGTGTAATAATACTATGACATTGTATAACAATGATCGAGACTGATGCTTTCTCATTGTCATAGCTACGGATCTTCAACATCGGTGATGCTAAACTTACAACCTTTGGGATCATTGGAGTACTTGGAAATGACGAAGATTTCGAGTAATGTTGAAGACTAGACATGTGGAATAGGAGCTACCAAAGTTTCTTTATCTTTTTTGTATTCCATATGTATTGATAGTTTTGTCCCTAAAATTGACAAAGGGGGAGATTGTTAGAGCATTGATCGGTCAAACTCGCATGCGTTGCTATCTCAACCATGTTTGTCAATGTTAGTGATCAAAACTATAAGTCTTGATTTCTAGTCTATTATAGCTAAGTCTCGGACTAGGATAGAAAGTGTAGTTGAGCTCAAGGACTTCATGGTGATTCATCATACAAGCAGAATAACTACTCAAGGAACCGGTGAAACTTCTCGACAAAAAGGTATGTGAAGACTTGAGCTAACAAAGTTTCTTTATATTTTTTGTATTCCATATGTATTGATAGTTTTGTCAATAAAATTAACAAAAAGGGAGATTGTTAGAGCATTGATCGGTCAAACTCGCATGCGTTGCTATCTCAACCATGTTTGTCAATGTTAGTGATCAAAACTATAAGTCTTCATTTCTAATCTATTATAGCTAAGTCTCAGACTAGGATAGAAAGTGTAGTTGAGTTCAAGGACTTCATGGCGATTCATCATACAAGAAGAAGAACTACTCAAGGAACCGGTGAAAATTCTCAACAAAAAGGTATGTGAAGACTTGAACTTATCTATCACTCAAAAGTATATCTACTCTATATCCTAGTCTTTGAGACAAGAAGTCGTATGCTATATATATATATACTTAGATTATACACACTTGGTATTTCGAGCCGAGTATACCTCTCCTATCTGTATCTCGAAATATGTGTTGGTAAGATTTTCGCTTCAATCAAGTTTATATTTATATAGTGACGAAAGTCATGATATGTTTCAATCACTTTGGAAATTGCTTTGACGAGAAATGGTGTAACAACTGTATAACATCCTCTAAGAAGGTTTCAATGATTGAAATGAGATTTTAGATTGCATAACCAATGATGGACATAAGCATTATTGTGGAAACACATTTATGTATAAGTCCCATTCCTTGAACCAAATTTTGAGAACTTTGTTGATCAACAAAAAACGGAAGAATGGATTTGCCAAGTCCGTGACCTGCCGAACTTATCATCCCGAGAAATATTGCTGGAGTTGACGAACTAGCTGCGTCCACGAACCCAGTCCAAGAACTGGCGGAAGGTCTTTTGCCGAGATTTTCTACTGGAGTTTGTAAACTCTGCCCGGTTGCTTAAGTCCGTGAACCTAGTCTGCGAACTTAAGGAGGTTATATATCTGAAGATGATTTCTGAACTTAAACTTAAAAAGACTAAGGAATGCAGTTTGCAAACCGTGGCTATAAAAGTTCATGAACCGATTCAAGTGAATTAAATCATCTTTTCTTCAATTGTGTCTTGTGTAGTACATAATATTTCCTTGCAATTGAACAACTCTCTAACTAGTTCATTTGAAGTAGTTATGGTGAAGAAGAACATGGTTGGTATGAAATGCTCATATGGCTAACCTTTTGGTTAACTATTACTGAACCAACAAGTGCATACGTTTGGGTACGGTTAACAAACCTAGAAGCGTGCATTGTCAAGTGTGGGTAACAAGCTAAGTTTTCGATCTAACGGTTGAAAAATATTAGCTTGAATCTAAATCAGGTTTTTATCTAAAGGTGGATATTGTTTGCTTTGTGACCAAGGCAAAACCCTGATTTGAAAGACTATATAAAGGAGACATCTAGTATTATGCAAAACTAATCTCCATACCTTGCGTGTGATACTAGTTTGCATACTAGAGTCGATTCTCCTTTAACCTTTGGTTTTTTTCTTTTAAAACCAGGTTAACGACTTAAAGACTTCATTGGGATTGTGAAGCCATACCGATACTACTTTTATCGTAGTTGTGTGATATGATCTTGCATCTTCTATCGTACGAGTACAATCAGATTTATTGGCTTGAGATTGATATCTCCGATAGGCAAGATATAAAAGTAGTCACAAACATCTTCGTCTCATTTTTTGTGATTCCGCAAAATCTTGTTTCGCTAACATGCGATTAAGATTGTTGTGAGGTGATTGATAACTCTAGGCTGTTCTTCGGGAATATAAGACCGGATTATCAATTGGTTCCTGTTCACCTTGATTATTATCAAAAGACGGAACAAAACCTTTAGGGTTTATCTGTGGGAGACAGATTGATCCTCTGATAGACTTGTCTGTGTGAGACAAATTTGTTTATTGTCAAAGCCTGCGATTTTGGGTCGTAGCTACTCTTAGTTGTGGGTTAGATCAGCTAAGGAAATCAAGTGCGCAATATCCTGCTGGGATCAGAGGCGTAGGAGCATAACTGTACCTTGGATCAGTGGGAGATTGATTGGGGTTCAACTACAGTCCAATCCGAAGTTAGCTTGGAGTAGGCTAGTGTCTGTAGCGGCTTAATACAATGTGTGTTCAATATGGACTAGGTCCCGGGGTTTTTCATGCATTTTCGGTTTCCTTGTTAACAAAATTTCTGGTGTCTGTGTTATTTCAGTTTCCGCATTATATTGTTTTATATTTATAATTGAAATAATACAAGTTGTGCGTTAGATCATCAATTAGAGTAATGCAACCTTTGGTTGTTGATTGTCATTGATTGATCCTTGGATATTGGTCTTTGGCACCATCCAAGTTATTCCTTGTATTTGATTAGTACGCGCAGTTTCTGTTTGAGGAAATCAAATTAAGAGAGAGAGATATAAACTCGTTGATGTACTTTTAATTGATTGAGTCTTGTTGATTCTCTTAAAAGTATATTCGAGTTTGTCCATACAGATTTCTAAGCGAAATATTGGGTGGTGTTGTTAGACCCCCGCTTTTTCAGTAATGATGCTGATGAGATGTCAAACTTAAAGACATACTTTTCTTTAAAGTTTGAAATGGAAGATCTGGGAGCTCTCAAATATTTTTTGGGAATTGAAGTTGTATGATCTAATCAAGGTATTTTTTATCTCAACAGAAATATGTACTTGATTTACTTAAGGAAACAAGTATGCTAGGTTGTCAACCTATTAGTTCTCCTATTGAGAAAAATCTTAAACTAGATGAGGCTTCTGAACAAGTACCAACAGATAAAGAACGATATCAAAGATTAGTAGGGCATTTGATATATCTCTCCCATACTAGACCTGATACTGCTTATGCAGTAAGTGTTGTTAGTAGGTTTATGCATAATCCTTGTAAACAACATATGGATGTTGTTACAAGAATACTTAGATATCTAAAGTCTGTACCAGGAAGAGGTTTGATGTTTTCAAACCATGGAAATATGGATATTTCTGGGTATACTCATTCAGATTGGGGTAGAAAAGGAGATAGAAGAAAATCAACTACTGGGTTATTTCATATTTTTTGGAGGTAACCTTGTTACTTGGAAAAGCAAAAAGTAGAAAGTTGTTTTTTTGTCTAGTGTTGAGGATGAATATAAAGCTATGGTTAAAGGAATTTGTGAATTACTATGGCTTAAACAACTTATGGAGGAGCTTGATTTATTCACCAATAGTCCTATGAAATTATTTTGTGATAATCAGTGAGCAATTAAGATTGCACAAAATCCCGTGCAACATGATAGAACCAAGCATGTTGAGATTGATCGAAACTTCATTTATGAGAAGTTAAAGCATAAAATTATTGAAGTAGCGTTTTGTCGTTCTTCAGATGAACTGGCAGATGTGTTAACTAAGGCAGTATCAAACAAATCATTTTGTAATTTTATTGTCAAGCTGGGCATGTGTAATATCTATGTGCCATCTTGAGGGGGGGTGTTGAATTATTATCACCTGTATTCAAGTTTGTATTACTTCTAAGTTTAGAATACGTGTGATATGTATAAATAGCTAAGACATCGAGTTATAGTCTTATTAATTGATCAATAAAAAATCTCTATATTGGAGACCAAAATTTGTGTCAGTGTTAGGGTAGTATTGGGTTTTGTAGTTATTTGGAAATATAAGAATCATTAAAGGGTATTGAATCGTATACCGAAGATGATTGATTGATAATCAAAACAAAAATACAGGGAAGGTTTAGAGAGGAACAAGAGAAAGCACGGTGATAGGAGGCAGCTACTTTAGCCGGAAATGACGATGTGTATATAACAACTCGAAAAAAAGTCCGATAAATTGGACCCTGTTGCAAAAACCCGACCCGTGAATGCCATTTTTTTCCCGAAGATCTTAAATTAAGTTATATTTAGGGTTTGATTGATTAGGGTTTTATTTTCTGACCGAGTTAGGATTTTTTAAAGAACCAATTCATATATGGATTGATTTAGAGATAAATTTAGCGTTTTTCATTTTCATTGGGTTTGATTTATAGTTATTTTCTGAGCCGAGTTAGGGTTTTGTATAGAAGCGATTCATATGATAATAGATTTATAGTTTGATTTTTGATGAACTGAATATATGTGGATTGATTTAGGGTTTTAGAGTTAGAATTATTTACAGAAGTTAATAATTTTATCTTTTTGCATTCTCATTTCCAATTTTGTCTGATATCCATGCTTGTTTGCAATACGATTGGGTTGATTCAGTTTTAAGAATGAATTTTTCTTTTTAACATGATAGTTATCAAGTGAATCCGCAGGACCTGATGGTGGGATTACTGAACCCCTGGCTCATTCTAACTGAGAATTGTGCAGGGATTCAGTATTCCAACCAACAGGTGTCAGTTGCTTGGTGGTTATAGGTTGCTTGATTTTGTAACATGATAGCTATTTTAGGTTGATGTTTTTTTAATAACATACTAGGTTGATGCAATATGTGGATTGATTTTGCTAAAGTCTTATATCTTCTTGCAAGTTTCATTGATTGATTTCATCAACTCTGCATAAAGTTGTTCATGTTCTTGCAGCAGCAATATGTAGCTATCAAGTAAGACTAGGTGGTTGGAGTCCCGAACCCCTGTCTCATTCTCAACTGAGAATTGGCCAGGGATTCGGTATTCCAACCTCTTGTTCTCAGTTGCTTGGTGGTTACATGGTGCTTGATTTTGTTTATTTTTTTGATAGATACATGTATGAGAAATTTGGTTGTTAAGGATTGATGAGAGCTAGTGCACTCTTTATCTTATGAGCGAGACAATTGTTTCGTTGTTAAGCGATCGACTTACTCATAAGATATTGAATGCACTAGATTATTTAGAAATCCTTCTAATTTGGTATCAGTACAATATTTTCTTGATGTTTGAATGAAATATGTGGTTGATTCCAAGTGTTAGTCATGTTTCACATGTGTTTTTTAAACTTGTACAATCTTGGTGATTTGGTGGTTTTGGTTTCTAATTTTGGACTTTTTAATTCTGTTTTTGTAGTAGTTGTACGCGTGGAAGAATGGTGAAGAACAATTTGGGCAAGGAAGACAAGGCCAAAAAGTCTGTTCCAACTCCCAAGAAGAAGGTAAAGACTTATCGTGAGCATATAATTTTTTGTTTAGTGTAATGATTTATTTACCATCTTCTTTTGCTTGACATATTCTAGTTTATGTTGCAGATTAGTAAGCAATCCATAACCGTAAAGTCTATCCCATTACCAAATAATAAGGTACTAAAACATTTTCTCTTGATTAACCTATTATACAGTTTACCAAACTATCTTGATTCAGTTTCTTGTATTTGTGTAACTCAATTTATTTACCAAACTCTCTTTATTAACTTATTTAAGTTGCAGATTGTTTTGAAAAATAAGCAGAGTTTGGACCATTCGAATTCTCAAAGCAAACAAACAACTCCTAACAAGAAGAAGAGTTTGTAGCAACCTGCAACCGAAAAGACTCCAAGGCGATCACCAACTGAACGTGAAAAGACACCAAGACGGTCATAACCTAGGTTTAAGAACAGGTCAGAGGAACACGATCATACTGCTGAAAAGAGTACTCCAACATGATCATCACCTAGGATAAGGAAAAGTTTAGTTGAACCGGAAAGCGTCCCACAATCTGAACCAGTCCAGTCCACATCAGAAGCATCTCAAATTTCACGCTCCAAGGAAGTTATTGAGAATCAAAGGACGGTGAAGCGGAAATTGTTCCAATCAGGCCCATGTCCGAATGTCCAGATCAGGAATCCAAATGATACCTTCTATGATATGGTTGGAGAAGATGAAGAGGAAGCGAAACTGGAGAATGTTGTTGCTACTGAAGAGAGGGAAGGTGAAGACTAGGAAATGGAGAATGATAGAGAGAATGACATCACAACAAATGAAAATGAAAATGAAAAAGGAGATGAGGTATAACTTTTGTGTCATTGATTTAAGTTAAGTTGTTTCTTTATAGTAGTTTTTCAATCCTTGATTAACTCTTTTTCTTGATAACTGCGATAACACTTAGGTTGTACAAGGAGAAGAGAAGAGAAAGCGTGTTCCTCGTGGCCCAACATGGATGGATTTACTATGGCTAACAGAGGAAAAAATAAAAAAAAAAAGCCATACAAGGCCACTGTTATCTTTAACAATAAATATCACCCCATTGGTGACCCTTCGTGCAACTTGCAAGTGTGCTGGGAGTTTTAGTTAGGAGAAACATTCCATTAACTTTCAAGGATTCGAGAGTGGTCCCTAAAGAATCCAAAGCTAATGTATGGAAGATTTTCCAGGTAATTGCTTAACTCTTCAACTCTTTATCTCTTTTAACCTTCAATATTAATCTCAACTCTTTCACTGTTATTTGCATATGAGGTTCATTGTTGATGATTTTTACAGAGATTACTATTATGGGAAAATGAGTTGTTATCTTAAAGAGGCTAGATCTAGGAAATCAGGTAAGATACTCTCCCTTGATCAGTTGGAAGAAGAAGAAAGAAAGAAGAAGATAAAATCACTTAAACCACAACACATATCTGACAATGAGTGGGAAGAGTTCGTAAAAAAAATTTGCTCGGGGGAATTCAGAGTAAGTTTTTATATTATGTAATTTTTTATGTTAAGTCTTTGTACAGTCATTTTGTTGGTTATGTCTTGTTACTTAACGATATTCCATTACTTTGTCAGGCAAAAAGACTCCAAATACAGGAAATTCGGCACAAGCACACCACCCCACACACGATCAGTAGGAAAGGTTATGCTTTACTGCAGGCGGAAATGGTAGGTTCATTATGTGTTTGCCAGTATGAATGTTTAAATGATTCATGGATTTTTTAACTAACTGGATTTACATTTTGTTTGCAACAAAAGGAGAAGAACACAACTGAAGGGATTGATAGAGTTGAATTGTGGAAAGTGGGTCACAAGCAGAAGGAAGGAAAGGAACCAAATCCATGGGTTGTTGAGGCTTTTTTGAGGACTCAAGAGACTTATTCTTTCTTTGTTTATGTGTTTGAATGATTCAATTCATAAATGTGACTAATTCTGTTTCACACTAATACAAGAGAAAATTGCAAGAGCTGAAGAAGAGGATGGTGCTAATGTTGGATCATCTGTGACAGATGATCTTCTTGTCAAAGCTCTTGGTGATGACAAACCAGGTCGACTCAAAGAAATAGGGTTTGGAGCGACAAAGACAAAGATGGTTATCAAATCCCATTATAAGAAGATCATTAACGAGTGTCGAGAAAGTATGATGGAATTGAATGGAAGATTTATGGTGTTAAAGGTGAAAAATTTATTATAGATGTTTGTTTTCTCCTCTATATAGAGGCAAACCACTATTAACCTCTATGTAGAGGTGGGTCCCACATTTTAGGATGTTTGTTTTTTCCACTACCTCTACCAATATAGAGGCTAAACCTCTATTAGATAGAGGAAATCAGATAGCACCTTTCTACTGCTATCTTTCATCCAAACCTCTATTTCGTTGTGAAATGTCCATATGACCCTCCAACAAATTTTATTTTGACAAATTTTATCCACTATCAAAACAAAACCTAAATTCGTTTCTCAGGTTCTCATTTTTCTTTTTTCTCTCCGCTTCGTTTCTTCTCTCTGAAATTGAGGTAAGGTTGCTTTTGGATTCACTCATGGAGAGATTTTAAGATTAATGTTAATCGAGTTTAAGATTTCGATCTGTGTAAGTCATTATCAGTTTTTCGATTTTAGGTTTCCATCTCTGTTAAATCAGATTTTAGGGTTTTATCTAATATCTTTGATTAACTGATCTTGAATCTCATCTTAGAAGATATATGTTTCTATATTTTGTCTGTTAGATTTTAGGGTTAATGTATTTCATCATCTCTTTTCTTTTCAGTGAAGAACATCATCGGAAAAAAAAAGATTCATCAACCAATTCCAACAATTAGGGTAAGTTTCATCTCTTCTGATTCTATCTACCATCTCTCTCGATTCCCCTTTACGAGACCTAACCCTAATCATCAAAAGAGGTAGCAATTATTCGATTTCGTTTTCGGCTGATTTTCATTATGTTTTGTTCTGATTTCTTTGGTTTCAATCTGGTTTTGTGGATTCAATTGAATCAATGATATATATATGGATCCAATATTGTTTTTGGTCTAATATGAATATGACCATGATGTTGTATTGCAGATTTAGATCTTATTTTGTATTGTGTTGATTCTCTGATTGTTTATCTCCTTAGGTTTGATGTTTTGTTAATATTATTCACCAACATGAACTGATGATAATTTATATTCAATTATAATTAGGTTATTGATGATGATTTATAATTTGCAAATAATGGTTATGAGCAGCTCATACTGTTATGCATAATATTGTCCCACAGTTTGTTTTACAGTAAAGCTATGTCTGTGCTATTATAAAACTGAATTTCTTCAGTTCAGTAAAGTTCTCTTACTTAATCTGTGATCACTCTTTCTTATGCTTTAGTGCAGAAATTTTCATGTGTCATTAGTGCATTTTCATATTTCTCTTATTGTCTGCTGGATCTTGCTAAGAAATCTATGTATGTATATCTCTAATGTATTGCTTGATGAGTTGCCTTGCAAACATATTATCTTGAATGACCTACTATATTTCTATATAATGAAGATATGGATAAAGCTGAGGGTTCTAAAAGGAGAGGGGGTGCACATATGAACTTTATGTCATTCATTTGTAGCATAGAAACAATCTGTTCGTATATTCATTAAAATTAGTTTACTGTAGTTTCATTTTCCTCAACTATCAGCAACTACCAATCAGGTTAGTCACAATCAACACTTCCCTTTCTCTGTTTGTAAAGATTTAGATTCTAGACTCCAGAGTTATATTGATCCCTATGAATCAAACTAACTGAGATGGGTTTGCTAATTAATTATCATGCGACACTCAAAATTTGTTGACAGTTCAGATTGTTTCATAGGGATATATTGATCCCTATATCATCAGTAGTAGTCTTAATAGTTAAGATTGTTTCCACATTAGACAGTTGACAGTTCAGTTTTACAGACATTTTGATTTTTTGTTATTGATTAAATTTACATGGGTTAGAAGAAATGCAAACACCATTTAACATTTACCCATTGATATGCGAGGTTTTGTAAGTCTTTGTAAGGGTTGAGAATAACATAAGAGTCAGACTCCCAGGGCTGATGGTGCTTGATGTGTGTATTTGTAGCTAAATTAGTTGCCTCGAGGCCCTCGACCATGATTCAGTTAATTTCAAATTCCCTTGTATTCACCTAGATAAATGACTGTTTAGTTGATGATTATATATGGATTTGAGATCCTAGACACTTATAAGTTAGTTATTTAGGTGAATCAAAAGTCTGGTTTTGCAGTTAACTACTTTTAATATTCATTTGAAAATTGTCAGCAGATAACAAAATAAACAATTGTCCATATGTTGTTTAATTGTCAACTTTAAAAAATTGCATCTTTAGTTGCTTATTGTTTCACTTCCATAAACTGATGATGTTGTATATCTTGTTATCTGCTGTTATTTTGCAGACAAATATTACTTGTGTGATGCAGCATATACGCATACAAAGGGTTTTATGACTCCTTACAGGAATACAATATATTGGTTACGAGATTTTCGACGTGGTGGTCGCCCTCGAACGAAGAAGGAAAAATTCAATCAAGCACACTCTCAACTTAGGAATGTGATTGAAAGAGCTTTCGGTGTTTTAAAGGCAAGATTTACCATTTTGGACAAAATGCGCATGTTTAGTTTTACCACCCAAAAGTATTTAGTTGTTGCAACCATGGCTATACATAATTTCCTTAGACGCATTAGGTTGAATGACGAATTATTTCGGCGGTTTGAAGATGTCGGGTTGGAAGTGAACAATAAGGTTGAGATGCATAGTGAAAGTGCAACATCAGCTACACAACATGTTTTTAGACCACGAGATCAGACTTTTATGCATGAATTACGTGATCAGGTTGCAAATGAATTAGATATACTTGTTAGGGTATAAAATGTTATTGTGGTTGTGTACAAAATTATGGATTAGAGGTGACCTTTACTGGTACTGCTGAGTGAGGTTGATAATGATTGTAGTTTTGAAAATTTGAAAATGTTGATTTGGAATGAATTTTGGAAATTTTGAATTTGTATAAGAGTAAAATGTGAAATGTATAAATTTAAATTTAAATATAGAGCTTTTATATAGTGATTAAACAAACAAAAATTTCAAAATCTCTAGGTAGTGGTATTTATATAGAGATAGAGGTAAACCTCTATGTGAAACCTTCTATCAATATAGAGGAGAAAACAAACATGCTGTAAGTTTTGGACGGAAAACCAAACTATTTGGGCCTCGTTACAAATTTATTGGACTTCAAGAGTGCAAAGAGTAAAGCCCGTCATTGTTTCTAGCTTTGAAAGAACTGTGTTAGGGCATACATAAAAATTTCAAGGCATACTGAATAAAGACAAAGACGGATTGTATATAGTAAATTCAAAATCCCCTTAACCAAATATTTTTGTAATAGCAAATCTTTCCTTTCAGTATTAGTGTTAATAATAATGATTAGTTATTAACAATCTTGATTAGTGATTAATATTAATGATTAGTGATTAAGATAATTAAGTTATAAAAGTTTTTGTTGATGATACAAGGGTTTTAAGGATGGGTCGGCTCTAGTTTTATAACTAAGACACACAAGAATAGTGTCAGGGATTCAAAGATCCCAGTTGTTTGAGGGTCTCCTTAAGATAGCTTTGGAGCCAAGCAATCAATAATCACCGCTAGATGAAAAAACTTGATTTGAGATTATCATAACAGAATATACATTCTGGTAAGGATGAATGGTAACCGAATCGTGTATAATGACATGTTCATGAAGGTTAGCCGAAACTAGCCAATTGAACAATAAGCTTAATCATTTTCATATAACACTTTAAGACTTTTATTGAATCACACACATGATCAAAAATGTCTAGATAATGTTTTTAGAAAGTTGTTCAAATGCCGATTATCTCATAGAAATAACTCTGATGCATCTGAAAATATTTGATCGGGTAAGTACATGCACCTGGTACGTGTATTGTACATGTTCGTGAATATTCTTGTCATAGTACGTGTACCGGTGATAGACGCATTTATGTGTCTAATTTATCTCAATTGTGTATATTGTTAGTGCCCATTGTTGTACTTATTTTGGTTTTTAATCTGTTTGTAGGTGTTTTCGAATAAATAAGGCTTTGCGGCAAAAATTGGCTAAAAATGTGGCCCTTGGATTGCGGTTGATAGTGTACCGGAAATGCCCCAGAAGTGTACCGAAAATACCCCGGATGAACCCTGAAAAAGTGCGGAAAACATCCCAAAAGAATTACTAAAGGCATCCCTAATTTGGATAAGGGGCACCCCATTTCAAGGCATATGCTAAAGGGACTCCCAGTCTGGTTAAGGGGACACCACATTCAAAGTTCAAATAACGGAATTTGGTGGGAAAACTAAAGTTCACGTCTGATAATTTGCTGTTGGATTTCTGGGCAGTTTTGAGGGAGATTAAATCCCTGAAATCAATTGGGCTAGGCCTGTTAAGACTAAACAGACCGTATGCAAGTGATTTTATCGATCAACTTGGGCTGGAATGGCTGGGAGAAGCGATCAAAGTCCAAACAGGATACGTATTGTTCTGTCCAGTTTCAAGGATTTCTATGAAAGATTTTGTGAGAGTTTTACGCTGGATAGTTACGTACTAGGTCGTGTTCAAGTCTTGATAAGAGTTTGGTGGAAATATTATAGCTAACAGACGCGTACGAATAGCTTTGAGAAATATTTTCCGAGACTTTGGAAGAAAAAAAAAATAGATTTTATCGGGATTTCTTTGAGATGTGAAGTATATAAGAGGTGGAGAGAATTTAGAGAAGGGGGATCAAGAGGTTTGGGGTCGAGCAGATACCAGAGAGAGGCTAGAGGAGCGAAGAACGGGAGCTGCAGGAAGGAGGAGTTCTGCTGCTGCTGCTGCCATTAAAGAGCACGAAGAACAGACACCAAAAGACAGTCGTTTATCAACAGTGACAACGACTTGCTTCTGAGGGTCTTAAAACAACAGCGTCAACAGCAGCAGTGAGGTATCGTTATTTACAGCAGTGGTGTTTTATCGTTCTTCTCTGGACGCTTAAAGAGGGTCGTAGTTTCACTGTATTATATTTTTCACTCTTTTAATCATATTTTGAGCATCAAATATTTATATTTAGAACATGATTATTATGAGTAGCTAAACCCCATAACTGGGATGATGTAGGAAACCATTCTTTATGCATGAGTAATTCTATTTAATTCTTTTATGACTATTTGCACTATTATGAGTTGTTTTATGATTTTTCTTGATTATTTGTGATTTTATCTGATGATGTATGCTTAGTCTAGGAACTCTTGATGCATCATGCTTATGATTTACATCTAATACTTTACAAAATCTATTTTTGGCAAAGAAAAGAGTTGATATTGTTATCATTATAAGCTATAATTGTCTAGAATTAATAGTTGATTCGCATGAGTATAAGAATTGGTGGAATCCTGAGTCCTAGTATCTCTTGATCCTGTGACAAATTGTGTATATATTTTTGTTTTAAGAATCTTTTCAAGTCCGAGTAACGAACTCTTATTTACCGCAATCGAATTACTACAACAAAATGGCGCCGCCGACGCGGACTTGTACATAGATTTGTTTTTAGGTTTAATTTTTTTTATTTATCATTATTTGTTCCTTTTTACGTTTCTTTTTGTGTCTTTGATTTACAGGTTCGATGTGGAATACTAAGGACTTGGGAACAAAAAGCTTAAAGCTAAAAGCTAAAAGTGAAGAAAAAAAAAAGACATAATTTTTTTTAGGATTTAATTTTTATTATTATTATTTTTTTTGTATATAGCTTTTATTTATTTATTTTTAGAATTTGTAAATAGGCTTTATTTTTCATAATTTTTGTAATTTTTGGACTTTTTATTTGGACTTTATTCTGGACTTTTGGACATTTTTTTTATATTTTTTTTTAACCCTACGGAAGGGTCTTATTATTAATAAAAAAGAAAAGAATTGTTTGCAGGGAAGGACGACGATTACGATATCGTCTCGGCCCCTCGGGTTCGTACATGACATAGGAGTCGTGGCCCGATCGACTTCAACGGTTCATCCCCCGTCCGGTACGGGAGGTAAGTCCATCGAAACACTCGCGAATCTCCTGTAAGTGAGTTACTGTATTCTTTAAGGTGATTCATTGATTGAGGACGAATTTGGACTGTTTTTAATTTCCTAGTAAAGGGCAAGGCCTGGCCAAATCAAGATAAGGACTCGGATTTCATCACAGTTTCCTTCTTGCCCGCCTTAGGAAAACAAAACCAAAAGCGAACCTAAGCCTAAAATTTTGAATAGAATGAGACTTATAGGGTAACGAGCTTAATAGGACAGTCATTCGAAAAATATTGGTTACTCTTTTGAGCATACTTCGAAGTTCAGGATGGTTTCTGTGAGTTGAATGCGTGACTGCGCCGCCTTGAATACCGGTGAGGCCTTGGGTATCAAAGCTCCACTGAGCTTCCCTCGCCTCTATTCAACTCACTTTGACTCGTACTGATTCCAGAGAATTTGCTCAGATTGTAACGAATTCCTTTTCGAAGGATTAGAAGCTGGTCTAGTGACAATCTAAGTGGAGCCATCATGCTTTTTGTTTGCTAGAAATTTAGGTTTGTTTTGGTCGAGCCAGCCTTGTTTGTGATTGTGTAGAATTCCCTTGCAATTAAGAATGTCGAACTGGTATGATATAAGCCAATACAATGAGTATCGACCTGAATTTGAATATGGACATCATCATTTTTATGACCATGGTGGGAATAGTAGTTGGGAACGCCAACCTTTTCAGGGTTATGGTTCATACCATGGTGAGCCCAATTACTATCCACACATGCATCAGTCTTACGAGCAAGAAGATTATAGTACTAGTTCTTCGTCTCTAGAGGATACAATCAAACTATTGAAAAGTAGTCTTTTTTATGATCCTTCTGATAATTCCTCTTTACTAGAGTCAACACGTAATTTAGCTGAGTCGACACGTAAGTTAGCTGATATGAATAGTATAATTATAGACGAAAGAACTACAATAATGAGTGAACCTTCTTTAGAAGACCACCTCAAGCGGATAGCTGAGACGAACGAAAGAATTTCTCGAAATTACTTGAATTGCCAATATAGTGTATCCAATAATACCCTTGAGAATGAAGATAGTTATTTACATAATCAAGATAACAAGGTTAGAATTGGTAGCACTACTTGTTTTGATGAGGTTCGATCTTTCTCATGTTATAATGATGATTATGATGAGGATAGTATTGATGAAGAACATGAAATATGTAGGAATAGTGATCAGGAAGCTAGTAATCCAATTGAGCTTTATAATGATTATATTATTTCTAGTTCAAATCCAAATAATTATTATGATTATTCACCTATTCAAAAGGACGAGGATTTGATTAGGGATTCCACCGTTTTAGACGATGTAGTTTTTCCTGTTGATTACGAAGCCGATAGTGGTTTAGAGGAACCTGTTTATCTTGAGACTCCTGTTTTCGAGTCGAACGATTTAGAAACAGTAATCGATGATGGTTTTGAGGAACGGTTTTATCCTGAGAATACTGTTTTAGAGTCGTACGATTTAGAAACAATAGTCTTAGATGAACTCGTAGAGATTAATGAGGATGAACCTGACTTAGAAAAATCAATTGCCCATTTTCAGGAATCTGATGACCTAGAAATTAGGGAGATTGTGACTAGTCTAACTAGAGACACTGAAAACTCTGAGTTTGGGGATGATTATCAGTCTCCAGGTTCTTTAACTCTTAGAAAGTTCCCTCGTGTAGGACTTGACATTTGTGCCTCAACCATCTTACAAGATTATCTTCGTACACTTTTACCTGAACCTAATGATGTCCAGAGAGAAGCTCAGTTGTTAGAAACCCATCATCTGGTTGATGTGGTTAACCCAGACTATGATACCCAGATTGACTTTGTTTTCCCACCAAATAGTTTTCTTCCAACTGTGGGAACGTTTCAAATGAGTCGAATATTAAGTTCTGAGACTAAACCTAAGTACTTTAGGTTAATAGTTACGACACATTTTCCTAAGAATGACCACTACTCTCACTGTGGTCAACTTTGTAAGTCATACCTAATTGACTTAGAGGATCCTAAATTATTTAGGTTATTTTGTGATTCCATGTTCTTATCTGAGTTTTTCCAGACTCTACGACCTAATAATTTGGATCCTACCTATGAGGAAATGCATCCGAGGAAAATAGTCTATTTAGACCCCTTCATAGAACCTGAACCTGAACCGCAATTAGCGATAGTTATCCAGAAACTAGGTAAGGGCATGCTAGTCTTGTACATTTTCTTGGTTCACTGCAGTTTCCTTTTGTCAGCTCTTTTTGGTTTTAAAGACCCACAGTTATTCCGGCTACTGTTATACGGTTCGAGTTGACTAATCCTTGCTTAGTCTGGCTGAAGACTTTAAACTTAGCACTTCTTGGGAGGTAACCCAATATTTATGCGACACGGTAATATCTTTCCTTATCTCTTTTGCTTCAAATGGTAACAGTTTCTCCTTGTTCATGCTTTTAATTTCATCTTTAGAACATTGAGGACAATGTTAGATTTAAGTTTGGGGGTATGGGAGAAACTTTTTAGTTGCAATAAATAAACTCCAGAGCTTAGAAATTTATGCTTATTTAGGATTGGACTAACCAATCTAAGTGGATGGAAGCATTTTGGTTGTAGGAGTTGAGGAACCAATCTGATTAGATGGAAACATCTAGAAGAGTTTATTCATAAAAGCACAGAGCTCAGGTGTTAGAAATAACATGATAGTTTCACCATATCTCGTTGAGTCCTTTTCACTTCTATTTTTATTTTATTTTGTTTTTAAACTATGTTACTCTAAGTGATTAGGTGGGGCTCACGATTCAAGTTGTTACTAATGTTAGGGTGAATTAGAGTGATTGAGATACCAAAAAAAAAAAAAAAAAAGTTGAAGAGAAAAGTTGAAAAAAAAGTTGGAAAAAAAAAATTGAAAAAAGAAAAAGAAAGAAATTGAGACCACCATTTGACCAAAAGGAATAAATTTAATAAAGTCGACCACTGGTACCCTTGTATATGCAAGTTGTGTTGACCTAGAGTTAGGTTATCGACCACTGGTACCCTTGTATATGCCAGTGTGTTGATATTAGTCAGACTAGTATCTCAATCCATTAGGATAGGTTCATTTTGGCGGAGGCCTTCAGACAGATATGGGAAACGCCGTTCACTTAGTAAACATCAAAACCATATATGTTTTTCTATATCCATCTTCTTGATCTATCCATGTGATTAGTTTTGACTCCGAATATGATGTCCATAGTGCAACTATCTGAGTAGAGCTCTGTCACTTTATATGAATTTTAGTATGCTTGAGTGCAAACTCGTGTACAACAATTGGAATTTCGCATCATGGTACTTCTTCCTGTAGTCAATAAGTATGCCAACCAAGGAGATTCTTTAGTGCCTTCCAAGGTTCTGCGTAGATAGCTAAGGTCTGGAGTACAGGTTTTGTGGGTATATCTCTTGTAAGCCCTCCCGAGACTATAACTCGGCCACTAGGGACACCTAGGGGTTTAAAGGCTTATTGCATACGCTAAATGCAATCGACGATGCCTGCGACAGTGAGTTAGGATTTTATTTTGTAGTTTTGATATGCTCGGGACTAGCAAATAATAAGTTTGGGGGTATTTGATAGACACATTTATGTGTCTAATTTATCTCAATTGTGTATATTGTTAGTGCCCATTGTTGTACTTATTTTGGTTTTTAATCTGTTTGTAGGTGTTTTCGGATAAATAAGGCTTTGCGGCAAAAATTGGCTAAAAATGTGGCCCTTGGATTGTCGTTGATAGTATACCGGAAAAGCCCCAGAAGTGTACCGGAAATACCCCGGAGGAACCCTGAAAAAGTGCGGAAAACATCCCAAAAGAATTACTAAAGGCATCCCTAATTTGGATAAGGGGCACCCCATTTCAAGGCATATGCTAAAGGGACTCCCAGTATGGTTAAGGGGACACCACATTCAAAGTTCAAATAATGGAATTTGGCGGGAAAACTAAAGTTCACGTCTGATAATTTGCTGTTGGATTTCTGGGCAGTTTTGAGGGAGATTAAATCCCTGAAATCAATTAGGCTAGGCCTGTTAAGACTAAACAGACCGTATGCAAGTGATTTTATCGATCAACTTGGGCTGGAATGGCTGGGAGAAGCGATCAAAGTCCAAACAGTATACGTATTGTTCTGTCCAGTTTCAAGGATTTCTATGAAAGATTTTGTGAGAGGTTTATGCTGGATAGTTACGTACTAGGTCCTGTTCAAGTCTTGATAAGAGTTTGGTGGAAATATTATAGCTAACAGACGCGTACGAATAGCTTTGAGAAGCTTTGAGAAATATTTTCTGAGACTTTGGAAGAAAAAAAAAAAGAGATTTTATCGGGATTTCTTTGAGCTGTGAAGTATATAAGAGGTGGAGAGAAGTTAGAGAAGGGGGATCAAGAGGTTTGGGGTCGAGCAGATACCAGAGAGAGGCTAGAGGAGCGAAGAACGGGAGCTGCAGGAAGGAGGAGTTCTGCTGCTGCTGCTGCCATTAAAGAGCACGAAGAACACGAAGAACAGACACCAAAAGACAGTCGTTTATCAACAGTGACAACGACTTGCTTCTGAGGGTCTTAAAACAACAGCGTCAATAGCAGCAGTGAGGTATCATTATTTACAGCAGTGGTGTTTTATCGTTCTTCTCTGGACGCTTAAAGAGGGTCGTAGTTTCACTGTATTATATTTTTCACTCTTTTAATCATATTTTGAGCATCAAATATTTATATTTAGAACATGATTATTATGAGTAGCTAAACCCCATAACTGGGATGATGTAGGAAACCATTCTTTATGCATGAGTAATTCTATTTAATTCTTTTATGACTATTTGCACTATTATGAGTTGTTTTATGATTTTTCTTGATTATTTGTGATTTTATCTGATGATGTATGCTTAGTGTAGGAACTCTTGATGCATCATGCTTATGATTTACATCTAATACTTTACAAAATCTATTTTTGGCAAAGAAAAGAGTCGATATTGTTATCATTATAAGTTATAATTGTCTAGAATTAATAGTTGATTCGCATGAGTATAAGAATTGGTGGAATCCTAAGTCCTAGTATCTCTTGATCCCGTGACAAATTGTGTATATATTTTTGTTTTAAAAATCTTTTCAAGTCCGAGTAACGAACTCTTATTTACCGCAATCGAATTACTACAACAACCGGGTATGTATACCCTTAAGACAAAAACAAGTTATGTAACTCACAGATCTTTTATGGTATGCGTACCTTTCTGGTTTTGAAACAAACGCATACCTTTCCTGGTTCCCGATCAATAGACTTTTTATGGTATGAATACCAGGTATGCGTACCAAAAAGTCGTTGCCGAACTATAGCTACGCCGGTACGTGTGCTGGGTACGGCTATGGACTTATAACAGTTCTCCCAGTATGTGAAATGGTATGCATAGTGTCATGTATCCAGATTAACAGTAGTTCTATATCTCTCTAATAATCAATTTGGAACATTCCCGAATAACATCAATGACATATATCACCGTTCCAGGCTATTTTCAAATGATTAAATCTTGAATCATGATTAAGTTATAAACAATAAATTGTTGTAAAACAAATATATCAAGTACTCCGAGAATGATATTCAAGATAAACTTGACTCGAAATTTCTGTTATGCATGTACTGTCTAATTTAGTCATGAGACAATGTCTCAAATATAGAAAGGTAAAAACTTGAGATATAGATGGTTCAGTCTTCACTTACCTTTTGATGTTGAAGTTCTCCAAAGCTCTTGTTGATCTTCGCCTTTAAACGGTAGAGGCAATGATATCCGAATCTCAACTACACACTTCTATCTAATCCGAGACTGAATAAATGTAGACTAGAAATCAAGATATAATTTTGACAACAAGCTTGAGATACAACACTTGTGAGTTCGACCGAGCAAAGATCTAACAAAAGAATCATTAAGAAATATTTTTTTTGAGTATAAAGCAAAAACCCCGAGGAAGAAGGGACTTCATCATATAAAGAAGAGTGAATGCCTTTTTAAGCTTCAATTTAGATTCAACAAGGACAAGAAAGTGTGTGTATGATTGAAGTTGTCTCTTCTTATCAGAACCACCAAATTCTGGAGAGTTTGATCAACCATCCTTATCTGGCAAGGCTCAGCCCCAAAGAAAAAGATCTAGTAGATGATGAGTTAAAAACGCGTAAGATCTATTGGTATATTTAACAATGTGAAGGTATTAAACAAAAATAACTTATCTACCTTTTATACCATCTTTAACGCTAGAGAAAAATTGGAAAATGAAGCATGGCAAGATAGACGACTTATTGGTGTGACAGGCAAAGACACACAGAAGCTTGCAAGTATACAAGGTCAAGTTTATAGAATAGAAGGAAAGCAGGGGAAAGTCCACAGGGAGTGGGAGCATACAAGAAGTTTTCCTAAGCTAGCAAATGATGTAAACAAGATACAATTTCACAATGTTATAGTGGCAGTGAAACAAAGAAGGCAAATGGCATGAACCAAGGCTGCAAGGTAAAGCAAAGAAAACAGCTAAGAAAACAGCAAGGTAAAGCAGCTAAGAACCAAGGCTTGGAGGCCAAGGGCAGAGGTGAGTTTGTGCACTGACTTCAGTGCACAAAAGGCTTCAAAATGCAAGAAAAAAAAGGCAAGAAAATAAACTGAACTGAAAGCACACAGAACTGAACTTGAGTGACTGAAAAAGGAATTGTGGCTAAGCTAAGGCTTAGATTCCACCTGGTGTCCTAATCAAATAGCTATTCCTAGGTTGAGTTGAGTCCAATGCATACAATAGAAAGGAAAGAAAAACAGCTTGCTAACAGAAATACCCCTAGTATTGACTGTCTTTTGACAGCACAATCAATCACAAGCAATTATAGCACTGCTTTCTTCCCAATGCACAAGAAGAACAAGCATATGGCATCCTATCCTAGCAATTTATCATTTGACAGTGCACCAAGGCTTCATCACAGCCTTAGCCTGATGCTGTTTAGCTCATGCTAAACATGGATAAAGCAATAACATTCATCATATGTGATAATTTAGACACAATTAGCAACATTTAAGATAACTCACAACATATGCAACTTTCAACTGTTAACTGATAAGCAACCTGAAATTGAAATTCACTAACTAAAAATTGTCTCAATTCTCTACTGGCTAGTCCAGAGATCCTCCCCCCTAACACACACTAACACCATCTATTTATACCCAATTTCAGTTTAGGGTTCATACACCCAATTTTCCCCAAATCCCCAAAATTCCGTTGAAATTAGGGTTGTTGAACCTCACCTAAATTGATGCAATTTCTTCCAATTGATGTCGACCCATACCTTGTAATCTCTTCCTGCTCCATTCCCACGCGCCAATTGCTTCATCTATCAACCTAATTCACCAAATCCAACCCTAACAGTGATGAGATGGTGGAGTTGTTGAAATAGATTAATAGGTGATGGGGGTATTGAGGGATATGATGGATTGTGGTTGTTGTGGGAGTTGTTGATGGAGAAGGAGGTGGCGATGGAACTGGTACGGCAGAGTAGGTGGTGGTGGTTCTGCAAACAGGGTATGGTGGTGAAGGAGAGCTCGATGGAAGAAAGAAGGGGGTAGTTTGTTTGGGTTATATGTTTCTGGTACTATGGTGTTAAGCGGGCGTATCGAGTTTGATGATCTGCGACGCTGAGCCGTGGGATATGGAGATGAAAGATCAATCTGACGGTGAGATGAAGTGGATCCTGTAGCGACCGTTGGATTATACAATACAACAAAATTAACGACACCAGATGGAGTTAGGTGTTGTAGTGTTTTGCAGGGACTTCAGATTTTGATGCACGATGAAGAAGCGACCATTGGATGATGAGATGGATCCAATCTAACGGCTGAGAATGGAGGCGGTATGGATATAGAAAATGGGTTTGGGTAAGGGTTTTGGGCCTTGGGTATGCCAAGCCCATATCTTCTTAAGAACAATTCTTCCTTCTTGAGCCCATTTCCAGCTTTTTGGACGTGCGCTCCATTCTTTGCGGCTTCCTTGCGTAATTCTCTCCCGGCTTTTCACTACTTTTCTGCTCTTTTGCTCCGCAACTCATCCAGACTTTATTTATTACCTAAAAATGCAAAATTAAGTAAGAAAAATATTTATTCTTGAAAACAATGAAAATACAGAATATGGGATAAAATGTAGAATTAATGCACAAAAGATGAGTTAAATGCCAACAAAAAGGGATAAATATATACAATATTTGGCACTCATCAAATACCCCCAAACCTGAATTTTACTTGTCCTCAAGTAAAACAAAACTAAGGAAATCCTAACTATACCACTGTCGCTGGTCTCTCGAATGCATTTAGCGTATGCACTAAGCCTTTTAAACCACTAAGTGTCCCTAGTGGACGAGTTGAAGTCTCGTGAAGGTTTGCTTAGAACGTACCTACAAAGTTCTAGGTCAAAATATAAGCTCAGATTCCATCAAATGTGACATGTGCAAAACAGTTTAAGCTCACAGCAAAATGGAGATGTCAATCTAGCTATCAAGGCACAATCCTAGCACTGATAACAAAAAAGACATGTGATAAGAGTGTAAAGTGTATCTACACATGTGTAAAGAAAGATCTGAAGTTATGACTACTAATCACCAAGAGATAGTTTCTCAGGCTAAGAACTGAGGTCGAAATCTAGCTAGCTGTCCGGACTTTACGAGAATTGTGAATGAGTTGGAGGTATTTCACAATTACTCGCGTTGTACATCAATGGCATACACCCTCCTTGCTTATTACAAAAACAACAAAATGACTATTTACATGACTCTTATTTACATTGACTATCTCTTTTTATTTTTGGAACAAGAGATGATGGAATTGATAAATACTTGATTTTTTTGTATTTTTTTTTTTTTTTTTTTTTTTTTCTGAATATTACATCGTTTTTTTTTTTTTTTTTTTTTTTTTTTTTTAACAAGGAAACACTTTTGATACATAACAAAAAAACAAAAGATTACATGACACTTTGCAAGAGGTAGCCCTTTTTGATGCACCCAGTTAAATTCGATGGTTGTCTTTCTTAATGTAACCTCCACCTTCTATCCCAACCAACCAAAGAACAAGCTAGTCAAGTTTCGTTCAGTATTCTAAAGTGATTGGCAATCGTAACTTCCTATCAAACACCTTGAAGATCGAGGCCATACATGTATTGGTAGATCGTGCGCGTGCAAATTTCTTATCACTATGTGAATTGTGCTAGAATCAGGGTGCCTAAATATCTAGACTAAGACTCCTAATAAAATACATATTTGCACAAGAGTCAACATTTCAAGGTAAATGAGCTCCATTTTTATGATTTTTTTTTTTTAATTTTTTTTTTTTAATTTTTTTTAATTTTTGGAATTTTTTCATTTTTTCAAAAGAAAAGGAGTTCGTTTTCAATTATGGCATATTATCATGGTATCTACTCTATACCCCCAAACCTAAACTAAACATTGTCCTCAATGTTTCAAAATATGGAAAGAATTAAAAACATATGAAGAGGAACATGCTGAGTAGAGTAAAAGGAGAGAGAATACCCGATTGTACGGCGCAGCTCGATTAAAACTCCGTTATTCAAGGCAAAAATCCATCATATTAGGAGTCACAATGGATGAGCACAAAATATACACAAAAGGAAATTTAACTAACACATTATCTACAAGAAAATTTGGTTTTTGGGATTGGACTTTTTGGAAAAAATTTGGTTTTGTTGGGAAAACGAAAAATTTTGGTTTTTAGGGAAAGATTTGGAAAACTTTTTGGTTATTTAGGGAAAGAGTGGACCAGTTTAGTCCACATAGACTGGGTCCTCCAGGTTGGTTGTTTCAATGTCGGGTGGAAATGGCTCAAGGAATGGCTTTAATCTCTGCCCGTTGACTTTGAAAACGTTCTTGTTGGAGACATCCTCCAGCTCTACAGCTCCATGAGGAAAAACTGTGCGTACTAGGTACGGACCCTTCCATCTGGAACGCAGTTTTCCTGGAAAAAGATGTAATCGGGAGTCATACAGCAAGACTTTCTGACCAGGAGTGAAGGATTTGCGCAGAATACGCTTATCATGAAATATCTTCATCTTTGCTTGTACAGCTTGGCACTGTCATAAGCCTCATTTCTCAATTCTTCCAACTCGTTGAGTTGAAGTTTCCTTGAATTCCAGCTTCGTCCAGAGAAAAGTTCAGCTCTTTGATTGCCCAGTAGGCACGATGTTCTAATTCCACAGGTAGATGGCACGGCTTTCCATACACTAGACGATAGGGGGACATGCCAATTGGTGTCTTATAAGCTGTTCTATAGGCCCACAAAGCATCATTCAATCTCAATGACCAATCTTTCCTGGACGGGTTGACCGTCTTCTCCAGAATGTGCTTAATTTCCCTATTAGACACTTCCACTTGTCCACTAGTCTGAGGGTGGTACGGAGTAGCAACCTTGTGAGTTATGCCATACTTGCGTACTAAAGACTCAAAGTACTTGTTACGAAAATGTGAACCGCCGTCACTGATGATAGCTCTAGGGGTACCAAAACGTGAAATATGTTCTCCTTTAGAAATGAAAGTACCACCTTGTGGTCATTTGTTCTGGTTGCTATGGCTTCTACCCACTTAGAAACGTAATCAACTGCGACTAGGATGTACAACTTGCTGTCAGACATGGGAAATGGACCCATGAAGTCTATCCCCCAAACATCAAAAATCTCCACAATCAAAATGGGGTTCAATGGCATCATGTTTCTCCTCGAAATGCTTCCTAGCTTTTGACAGCGTTCACAAGCAACACAATAATCATGGCAATCCTTGAACAATGATGGCCAATAGAATCCACACTGCAAGATCTTTGCAGCGGTTTTCTTGGCACTGAAATGGCCTCCACATGCTTGGTCATGACAGAAAGATATCACATCTTTCTGTTCAGTGTTGGGGACACATCTCCTAATGATTTGGTCTGGGCAGTACTTAAACAAATATGGGTCATCCCAAAGGAAATGTTTGACTTCAGCCAGGAATTTAGAGCGGTCTTGTCTCGACCAACGTGAGGGCATCCTACCTGTAGCGAGGTAGTTAACAATATCAGCAAACCAAGGAAGGTCTGAGATAGACATCAGCTGTTCATCTGGGAATGATTCTCTAATCAGCTCACATTCATCAATAGACTCTAAAGTTAATCTAGACAAATGATCAGCAACCACATTCTCACAACCTTTCTTATCACGGATTTCGAGATCGAATTCCTGTAATAAGAGTATCCATCGAATAAGGCGAGCTTTAGCATCCTTCTTGGAAAGAAGATACTTCAAAGCCGCATGGTCTGTGTATATGATGATCTTAGACCCTATCAGATAAGATCTAAACTTGTCTAATGCGAAAACGACGGCAAGCAATTCCTTCTCGGTAGTTGAATAATTGAGTTGGGCATCATTAAGGGTTTTGCTAGCATAGTATATCACATATGGTAGTCTATCAACTCGCTGTCCTAAAACAGCACCAACAGCATAATCAGAGGCATCACACATAAGTTCGAACGGAAGCTTCCAATCGGGTGGTCGGACTATAGGAGCGGTGGTGAGAAGGGTTTTTAATTCCTCCCATGCCTTCACACAAGCAGCATCGAAATTGAAGGCAACATCTTTGGAGAGAAGACTGCACAGAGGTCTGGAGATTTTGCTGAAATCTTTGATGAATCGCCGGTAAAAACCAGCATGACCTAGAAATGATCTGATCTCCTTCACAGAGCAAGGTTGTGGTAGATGTTGAATGAGGTCAACTTTAGCTTTATCCACTTCAATTCCTTTTTCTGAGATGATGTGTCCTAGAACTATTCCTGAATTCACCATAAAATGGCATTTTTCCCAATTTAGAACAAGGTTCTTTTCTTTACATCTGGATATCACGAGGGCAAGATGCTTCAAACATTCGTCAAACGAGGAACCAAAAACAGAGAAATCATCCATAAAGATCTCGAGAAAACTATCTATCATGTCAGAAAAAATGCTCATCATGCAACGCTGAAAAGTAGCAGGTGCATTACACAACCCGAAGGGCATACGTCTATAAGCAAACGTCCCAAATGGACACGTGAATGTAGTTTTTTCCTGATCTTCCGGAGCAATGTGAATTTGGTTATAACCGGAAAAGCCATCTAGAAAACAGTAGTGACTGTGTCCAGACACACGTTCTAGCATTTGGTCAATGAAAGGGAGCGGGAAGTGATCCTTCCTTGTTACTGTGTTCAACTTCCTGTAGTCGATGCATACTCGCCATCCTGTGGTTGTACGAGTAGGGACTAATTCATTCTTGTCGTTCTGAACTACAGTAATGCCTGACTTCTTAGGCACAACTTGAATGGGACTAACCCATTTGCTATCGGGAATTGGGTATATGATACCCGCATCAAGTAGTTTCAGGATCTCTCCTTTGACTACATCTCTCATGTTAGGATTAAGTCTCCTTTGCATTTCCCGATGGTTTGGCATTCTCTTCAAGGTTAATGTGGTGCATGCAAATGGTGGGACTAATTCCTTTGAGATCTGAGATGGTCCATCCTAAGGCCTCTTTGTGTTCCTTAAGTACTTCTAAAAGCTTACTTTCCTGTTCCGTGTCTAAACATGATGAAATAATGACAGGTAAAGTATCAGAAGAACCTAGGAATGCGTACTTCAACGTACTAGGCAATGTTTTCAATTCAAGCTTGGGTGGCTCAACAATGGATGGAATAAGCTTGGAATCAGAGAGTAGGGGTGTTCCACTTCATATTTCCTTTCAGTGACGTCCATTTGAGGTACAGATTCGAGCAGAGATAGGACGTCACTACAGTATGCATCATCATAGGAATCAGGGTTAAAGTTCTCCATACATGCTTGAAAGGGGTCGACGGATAGAATGTTAGTCAACGAATCTTGCATTAATCCTTCAATCATATTAACTTCATGCACATCATCATCATCAAGATTCACAGGTTGTTGACTAATATCGAACACATTCAATTCTACCGTCATGTTACCAAAAGACAGTTTTAACACTCCATTCCGACAGTATGATCGCGTTGGACGTAGCCAAGAAAGGACGTCCTAAGATGACAGGAATGTGACAGTCTGGGTTTTGTACAGGTTGAGTGTCTAAGACAATGAAGTCTACGGGAAAATAGAATTTGTCAACCTTGATCAAAACGTCTTCGACCACTCCACGAGGAATCTTGACAGATCGGTCTGCCAGTTGTAGAGTGATAGATGTTGGTTTCAACTCCCCAAGACCTAACTGCTCATAAACAGAATATGGCAGTAGGTTAACACTTGCACCTAGGTCTAATAACGCTTCATTGACCGTGTGTTCTCCTATAGTGCAAGAAATTGTTGGACATCCTGGATCCCTAAACTTGGGTGGAGTTTTGTTCAGAATGATGGAACTTACCTGCTCAGCTAAGAAAGCACGTTTTTGCACATTGAGCTTGCGCTTTTGAGTACACAAGTCTTTGAGGAATTTGGCATAAGCAGGGATTTGCTTGATTGCTTCAAGAAAAGGAATGTTGATGTTGACTCTTTTGAACAGATCTAACATCTCATTGTAATGGGTACTTTTCTGTTGATAGATCAATCTTTGAGGAAATGGGGCAACAGGAGAATGAGTTGGCAAAGGGACATTCACAGCAGTAGAATTGTCAGATTTTCCAACTTGCTCAGGTTCTTTGGTTTTCTGGGGTTGTGGAGACAACGTGGAGTTTGTATCAGATTCATTAGGTTCGCCCACGTTGTTCTCGATGACTTTACCACTTCGGAGGGTGGTAATGGCATGGACTTGATCAGGTGAGGTTTCAGTGCAGGATGTTGTGCCTGTTTGAAATATCCTCTTTGGATTTTGTTGGGGTTGGCTCGGAAGTTTACCCTTTTCTCTCTCACACATTTGATCCATCTTTTGATCTAGATTTTTCTGACTTTGCATCAAACTCTGGAACATTTCCTCTAGGGTGGATAATCTCTTGTCTGTATTGTGTTGAGGATATGATTGTTGTTGAGAGTTTGATTGTTGTTGAGGGTTTCTCGGGTGTTGATAACCTTGATTGTTTTGATAGCTCTGATTGTTTTGATAGCTCTGATTGGGTTGAGATGGTCCTCCTTGAGTGGGTCCTTTTGACCATGAAAAGTTAGGGTGGTTTCTCCATCCTGGATTGTAGGTCTGTGAATAAGGGTTATGCTCTGGTTTTTGAAACATGGCATGTGCCTGTTCAAGCCTAGATTCCTGGACTGCAAGCAAATCGGGACAATTTTGGAATTGATGGTTGGGGTCGTTACAAGCAGCACAAACAGACGAAGCGACATGTTCTCGGAGAGTAGTGGTGGAAGGTTTTGAATTTTTATGTAGTTCTAACTCTTCTAATCTCCTAACTATTGATGCCATGTTTGCTCTACCCTCAAAATCCGCTTCAATCCTAAAATCCTTTGCTTCGGATGTAGTCTTTCTGGTTTCACGGATGGATTCCCACTGTTGCGTCTTTTCAGCTACTTCAATCAAGAAGTCCCAAGACGCGTCAGCAGTTTTATCTACGAATAGACCATTACACATCGACTCAACCGTTGTTCGGGTGGACACATCTAGACCTTCATACAAAATTTGCACAAGTCTCCATTTTTCAAAACCATGATGGGGACATTGGAGCAATAATTCATTGAATCTCTCCAGGTATCTAGCTAAGGTCTCACCTTCTAATTGCACAAAGCTATTCAGACTTTGACGAATTGTCGCAGTCTTGTGGTTCGGGAAAAACTTTTTGAAAAACTCCTTTATGAGGTCATCCCATGTCATGATGGATTGAGGCTGTAAAGCATAGATCCAGGCCTTTGCCTTATCTTTCAGGGAGAAAGGAAAAAGCCTTAACTTTAGGGTTTCGTCGGACATTTGAGTGAAACGCAGAGTTCCACAAATTTCCTCGAATTCTCTCACGTGGTGGTACGGATTTTCATTCTCAACACCTCTAAAAATAGGAAGCATCTGTATTGTGCTTGATTTCAGCTCATAATGGCCATTAGCCTCGGGTAGCACAATACAAGAAGGTTGACTGGCTCTAGTTGGGTACATATAATCCTTGAGGGTACGGGGTTCTCCCATTGTTTCTGGTTGATCTGGACTGTCTCCCTCAGAACTTAGAATTTCGATAGGTTCGTCTGGGTTAATTCTAACAAGTCTGTTTGTCTGGTCTCTGTAGGTCACAATCATGTCCTAGTAGGCACCTTAACTAACATGTTGGTCAGACAGAGCAATCGGAAACAATTTGGCCCACAAGGGTTACGAAGATTTGGTTTTGAATGGGTGTTGGACTAACAAGGGATTTTGTTTTTGGTTTAAAAAAATTGGGCTTTGGAAAATTTTTTGAACTAAACCTAGCATAAATTAGCACAACTCATAAAAGAAAATAAAAACAATAATAATAATTAAGACAAGCCCATAAAAGAAAAAAGAAAAATAAAAGAAAAATAAAAGAAAACAAAAAAATAATTACAGTCCCAAATAAAAAAAGAAAAAGAAAAAGAAAATAAATAAAAATTATTACAATCCCAAATAAATAATTAAATTAATTATTACAAGCCCGAATTTGAATTTAAATGAGGCCCAAGTGGGTTAACTCATGGGTTAGGCTTACTTGTTTTTTAGAGGGAAGCCCAAAAATAGGCTTTTAGTCCCCTTTTAGTTGCACAGCCCAGTTGGGCTTTAGGATCGTCCTAAGCTCACGCTCAAGCCCAGCAGCAATTGAAGTGACTCAGCAACACAAGCCCAGCAGAATCTGCAGCGAAGCCCAGCAGAGAATGAGGTTACTAAGCCCAGCTCAGTTGGTTCAAGCCCAGCAGCAAAGGTTGCACAAGCCCGGCAGCAAAGAAATAGGCGAGCCCAGTTGACAGCTTCAGTTGGCAGCCCAGTTGGCAACCCAGTTGACAGCTTCAGCAGCAGGCTTTGGCTTGGCAGCAGGCTTGGCAGCAACAGCAGCAGCAGGCTTTGGCTTGGCAGCAACAGCACAGCACAACTTGGCAGAGAAGGCACCAGCAGCAGCAGCAACAGCAGCAGCAGGCTTTGGCTTGGCAGCAGCAACAGCAGCTCAGGTAACAGCAGATGGCAGCACCACTCCCCGGCAGCGGCGCCAAAAACTTGGTGTGACAGGCAAAGACACACAGAAGCTTGCAAGTATACAAGGTCAAGTTTATAGAATAGAAGGAAAGCAGGGGAAAGTCCACAGGGAGTGGGAGCATACAAGAAGTTTTCCTAAGCTAGCAAATGATGTAAACAAGATACAATTTCACAATGTTATAGTGGCAGTGAAACAAAGAAGGCAAATGGCATGAACCAAGGCTGCAAGGTAAAGCAAAGAAAACAGCTAAGAAAACAGCAAGGTAAAGCAGCTAAGAACCAAGGCTTGGAGGCCAAGGGCAGAGGTGAGTTTGTGCACTGACTTCAGTGCACAAAAGGCTTCAAAATGCAAGAAAAAAAAGGCAAGAAAATAAACTGAACTGAAAGCACACAGAACTGAACTTGAGTGACTGAAAAAAGGAATTGTGGCTAAGCTAAGGCTTAGATTCCACCTGGTGTCCTAATCAAATAGCATATTCCTAGGTTGAGTTGAGTCCAATGCATACAATAGAAAGGAAAGAAAAACAGCTTGCTAACAGAAATACCCCTAGTATTGACTGTCTTTTGACAGCACAATCAATCACAAGCAATCATAGCACTGCTTTCTTCCCAATGCACAAGAAGAACAAGCATATGGCATCCTATCCTAGCAATTTATCATTTGACAGTGCACCAAGGCTTCATCACAGCCTTAGCCTGATGCTGTTTAGCTCATGCTAAACATGGATAAAGCAATAACATTGATCATATGTGATAATTTAGACACAATTAGCAACATTTAAGATAACTCACAACATATGCAACTTTCAACTGTTAACTGATAAGCAACCTGAAATTGAAATTCACTAACTAAAAATTGTCTCAGTTCTCTACTGGCTAGTCCAGAGATCCTCCCCCCTAACACACACTAACACCATCTATTTATACCCAATTTCAGTTTAGGGTTCATACACCCAATTTTCCCCAAATCCCCAAAATTCCGTTGAAATTAGGGTTGTTGAACCTCACCTAAATTGATGCAATTTCTTCCAATTGATGTCGACCCATACCTTGTAATCTCTTCCTGCTCCATTCCCACGCGCCAATTGCTTCATCTATCAACCTAATTCACCAAATCCAACCCTAACAGTGATGAGGATGGTGGAGTTGTTGAAATAGATTAATAGGTGATGGGGGTATTGAGGGATATGATGGATTGTGGTTGTTGTGGGGAGTTGTTGATGGAGAAGGAGGTGGCGATGGAACTGGTACGGCAAAGTAGGTGGTGGTGGTTCTGCAAACAGGGTATGGTGGTGAAGGAGAGCTCGATGGAAGAAAGAAGAAGGGGTAGTTTGTTTGGGTTATATGTTTCTGGTACTATGGTGTTAAGCGGGCGTATCGAGTTTGATGATCTGCGACGCTGAGCCGTGGGATATGGAGATGAAAGATCAATCTGACGGTGAGATGAAGTGGATCCTGTAGCGACCGTTGGATTATACAATACAACAAAATTAACGACACCAGATGGAGTTAGGTGTTGTAGTGTTTTGCAGGGACTTCAGATTTTGATGCACGATGAAGAAGCGACCATTGGATGATGAGATGGATCCAATCTAACGGCTGAGAATGGAGGAGGGTATGGATATAGAAAATGGGTTTGGGTAAGGGTTTTGGGCCTTGGGTATGCCAAGCCCATATCTTCCTTAAGAACAATTCTTCCTTCTTGAGACCATTTCCAGCTTTTTGGACGTGCGCTCCATTCTTTGCGGCTTCCTTGCGTAATTCCTCCCGGCTTTTCACTACTTTTCTGCTCTATTTGCTCCGCAACTCATCCAGACTTTATTTATTACCTAAAAATGCAAAATTAAGTAAGAAAAATATTTATTCTTGAAAACAATGAAAATACAGAATATGGGATAAAATGTAGAATTAATGCACAAAAGATGAGTTAAATGCCAACAAAAAGGGATAAATATATACAATATTTGGCACTCATCACTTATGCAACAATTACTATATTTGTTTCAGAAAAGAACTACAAGGTATCCTATGACTAAAATGAGGATAAAGAAATGGGATGTCTTTTCATCACTCATCCGGGATTCGTTACATTGACAAGATGCTTCCATAAAATTCTCTTTATAGATTACACATATAAAACGAACATGTGTAAGATGACGACATTAAACTTTTCTTTGGAAAACATCTATGAATACACCATTTAGTGTTGGGAAAGACAGGACGAATGTGTGGCTCCCCCTAAGCTATCAGCTGACTAATCCAAGAAATTAACTAAATAAAGAGGCACTAAGAATCTAAATCATTTACTTAAACATTCAATTAAGAAATCAGCTACAAAACTTAACCAAAACCTAGCCCCGCTCAGAAATATATATAGACAAGAACTCCTCTCAAATGATATATATACAATAGTCATTTGGTTTACAAAACAGAATATACAACATAATAAACATAGCAGAAGTTAACTAATTAACGAAGTCAAATCCTCGAAGCTTTCTCTGCGCAACTCTGATCTCTCTCTGAAATTGAAAGTGGGAATGGGTGAGCACATCATCCCTAAAAGGGGAGCCCAGCAGGAATAACATTTAACTTTAAAGAAATCTTGAGCAAGATTTGGAAAACAATTCATGTTTTCCCAAACAATAAAGTGACTAAGTCACTGGAAATGCACAAACATGTATATGGACAAACTCCTTCTTCAAACGATATATATTAGTGATGCCGGGTTTTTCCACACCTACATAGCTATATTGATGCCGGGTTGTTCCACACCTAATAAGCATAAAAGCTGAATTCATGTAGATATAAATGAAGGAGCGTATCCTATATACCACACGTGAAAATTCTCATTTCCCATAAAAATTCATAATGACGACAAACATTACAAGCCCTTTCCAATTCATGGAAAGATTCAAAGAATCAACAGAACAATCATAACACAAATTACACGATGCATGAAAAGCACAAACAGACCAAGCATGAGTTTGTTAAACATAAACTTTTGTAAAATAAACAAACAATGGTTTCAAAAGAGTTAAAAGTATTCCCACCTATTTTGATGACAAGCCACGCCTACCTCGAGATCCACGATCCTCTGGTTCATCCGTTGAATCGATCGTTGTTAAAAGACTGATTGTTAATCACATAAGCACTCTAAGAATTTATCCCAAAAGAATCATACAAGGCTCATACAAGTCTATCTAATGGTTCTAAGCCCATTTATGGTTCTATACATTTTCAATATTTATCTTCAATACATCTAAAGGTACACTAATTCAATTAGATTGTTTGTATAGATCATTATCTAAGTCTTATGAATCTCTACAACTTTGTAGAAGGAATCAAAGGTCAATTCGGACTATAGAGGGTCCAAAATATCAAACTAAGTAAACTAACTCAAAGCCCAAGTCCACTAAACTTAGCCCATTAGTCTAAGGTCTAGTCCACTTAGTCAACTAACGGTCACTAACGATCAAAGTGATAGTCAAGGATCAACTAACAGTCAACGTCCATAGCCAAGTCAAGGTCCTGGTCAAATGGTCAAAGGAACCAACTCAGTCAAGGTTAATTGAGTCAAATCGATTCAACTAAGTTAGGTCACCTAAGTCAGATCAGTCAGACATCTAACTGATGGAAAATCTCAAGGCATGAGCTATTGCTCAGACCAACATAACTACAATATCGTTTCTTACTAATTTAATTCAAGCCTACATCTTAGTTCAACTTCTACATACTCTTTTTTACATAGCTACTCAAATTCTATATCTACAACATCCTTATAACACATTCATTCAAAACAATGATTCATAACTCATTTACAAAACTAAACTCAGTTTACCTGCAATTGCAGATACAAGCTTCCACTGAAAGGATTCAACTCAACTCTTCCCTGCAACTTACAATTCCATTCCCAATTCCTCATTACATAAACACCCCACTCTCAACAGCAATATCCACTATCTCAATAAGTTGCAAATGTAACTTTATTAAGCAGCCTCTTCATTCCATCATACTACCACATACACAGTTCCATGCGGTACCCAATTCAAGTCACAACTTCATAAATTATTACATAAACTCAATAGTGAACAAATCTACTAAATTGAATAAGAGAACAATTACCTTTGATTTATCTAGCTCAGGAAATTGGGATAAAATCCTATTTATCACATAATTCAGCTAACTATCTCCTCAACCCTTGTTAACAACATCATTTCTCAATTAATCATAACCCTTTCGATTCGAACTAATTCCAGAAATCTCCATTAAAAAAGAATCATATGCTAACTACCAGAATCAAGATATTCTGCAACCTTAAATCTTAATTCACATCAAACCCACCTCCAATTAACCTTCTAAACTCTCAATTTCATCTTCCCAATATTTTCCGAATTCTTCTTACGAACCCTAGTTCTTAATTTGATGAAGAACAGAAACCTTAACTCTTTGATTCTCCACTAAGTACTGAAATCAGATGACAATTCTCATTCCTTACTCTCAACTAATAAAACCCATCCTCAATCATTCTTTTAAACCTTCAATTTCAACTTTTCAGACTTTTCTTACAAACCCTAACTTCTTCAATTCTTTATTAGAACAACTATACAACACCGATTCACGACCAACCCCTTTGTTCTTATCCATAATCAATTCACTATACCTCTTCAATTCAATAAAACTTCTCAAATACAATGGAACCCTAAGTTGATTATCTCTCTTACACCATCTCAAACAGAAATCCCTAACTCTCCTTCTTCTTAACTAACCAGAACATCATACCACCATCGAATAAACAACTTCATCAATCGTTTCTCTCAAATCGGTTCTCAGAATTGCTAGAGGCGATGAAACAGAGGAAGAGAAAAAGAAAAGAAGAAAGAAGAAGAATGAAGAATAAGAAAGAAAGAAAGAAAGAAAGAAAGAAAAACGGGTTTATCTGCTCGGTTTAATTAGATAAGACCAACGAAAATGATCAAGGAACCCATCACTTTCCAGGTCGATCCACTGCGAAAAAGACTATTTTTCCCTTTCTAAATATTTGATGATATCTTCTTCATCTGGTGTCCGAATTACACACTCAAGTACTCCATCTTGCATAACTTTTCGAGATCTATCCAATGATACTAGTTTTGTATCTAGATCGTTGTTAGATTAATTTCTATTGACTAACGATCGTTTTAAATTAACCGAGTTATTATCGGCTAATACGTCTCTTGACTAGTCTAATTGCGTTGACGAGCTTTCGGTTCCTTACATTCTCCCCACCTTATAAATTTTCGTCCTCGAAAATCAAACCATCCTTCTAGTATTCAGAAACTCCCCACCTTATAGAATAATTCCATTTCTTGTCTAAGCGCAACCAACATAAAAAAAAGCACAAACCCATATGGCTTTCTACAACTAAAATTTGTGGCTCTAAGTTCAAAATAATAATTTCCATTTCAATAAGTTACTGGTTCTAATACGAGAGAAAATACTCTATAATAAAGTTTCTAAGTAAAATTTGGGATCTATCAGTCCACTAATAGAAGCAAGTCCTCCTAATATGAATAGTAATCCATGTTTGTAGTTGGCCTGTCCAGGTTAGCAAGACCCGACGATGGTTTCCTACGAACAAAGAGAACACAAACACACCATAATTTCAAACCTCACTATTCCCCAATGCTGGATTCTCTAAATATCATTCATTTAACACTAACTAATCTCTAAACTTCTATTGAATTTTCTAAACTATAATACAATTGGTTTCAACCTGCAATTTTTACTTCATTACAGATACAAACAACCAAACAAACAAAGTAATCAATCAATCAAATAAATCTTTTAATTATTGATAGCTTGTAATGATTAAGATTTATCTCACAACCCAACCCAGTTCTAAACTAATCTAACCATTTATCTGGCACTGGCTATTATCTATTATTTCCCATATAATATCTAATAGTGAGCTCTGATACCAACACTGTAGCGCCCCCTAATCTAGCAGCTGACTAATCCAAGATATTAACTAAATAAATAGGCACTAAGAATCTAAATCATTTACTTAAACATTCAATTAAGAAATCGGCTGCAAAACTTAACCCAAAACTAACCTCGTTCAGAAATATATATATATATAGAAGAACTCCTCTCAAATGATACATATACAATAGTCATTTGGTTTACAAAACAGAATATACAACATAATAAACATAGCAGAAGTTAACTAATTAACATAGTCAAATCCTTGAAGCTTTCGCTGACAACTCTGATCTGTCTCTGAAACTGAATGTGGGAATGGGTGATCACATCATCCCTAAAAGAGGTGCCCAGCAGGAATAACATTTAACTTTAAATAAATCATGAGCAAGATTTGGAAAACAATTCATGTTTTCCCAAACATCAAAGTGACTAAGTCACTGGAAATGCACAAACATGTATATGGACAAACTCCTTCTTCAAACAATATATATTAGTGATGTCGGGTTTTTCCACACCCACATAGCTATATTGATGCCGGGTTGTTCCACACCTAATAAGCATAAAAGCTGAATTCATGTAGATATGAATGAAGGAGCGTATCCTATATACCACACGTGGAAATTCTCATTTCCCATAACAATTCACAATGACGACAAACATTACAAGCCCTTTCCAATTTATGGAAAGATTCAAAGAATCAACAGAACAATCATAACACAAATTAAACAATGCATGAAAAGCACGAACAGACAAAGCATGAGTTTGTTAAACATAAACTTTTGTAAAAGAAATAAACAATGGTTTCAAAAGAGTTAAAAGTATTCCCACCTATTTTGATGACAAGCCACGCCTGCCTCGTGATCCACGATCCACTGGTTCATCCGTTGAATCTATCGTTGTTAAAAGACTAACTGTTAATCACACAAGCACTCTAAGAATTTATCCCAAAAGGATCATACAAGGCTCATACAAGTCTATCTAATGGTTCTAAGCCCATTTATGGTTCTATACATTTTCAATATTTATCTTCAATACATCTAAAGGTACAGTAATTCAATTAGATTGTTTGTATAGATCATTATCTAAGTCTTATGAATATCTACAACTTTGTAGAAGGAATCAAAGGTTAATTCGGACCATAGAGGGTCCAAAATATCAAATTAAGTACACTAACTCCAAGCCCAAGTCCACTAAACTTAGCCCATTAGTCTAAGGTCTAGTTCACTTAGTCAACTAATGGTCAGTAACCGTCAAAGTGACACTCAAGGGTCAATTAACAGTCAACGTCCATAGCCAAGTCAAGGTCCTGGTCAAATGGTCAAAGGAACCAACTCAGTCAAGGTTAACTGAGTCAAATCGATTCATCTAAGTTAGGTCACCTAAGTCAGATCAGTCAGACATCTAACTGATGGAAAATCTCAAGGCATGAGCTATTGCTCAGGCCGACATAACTGCAATATCGTTTCTTACTAATCTAATTCAAGCCTACATCTTAGTTCAACTTCGACATACTGTTTTTTACATAGCTACTCAAATTCTATATCTACAACATCCTTATAACACATTCATTCAAAACAATGATTCGTAATTCATTTACAAAACTAAACTCAGTTTGCCTGCAATTGCAGATACAAGCTTCCACTGAAAGGATTCAAATCAACTCTTCCCTGCAACTGACAATTCCATTCCCAATTCCTCATTACATAAACACTCCACTCTCAACAGCAATATCCACCATCTCAATAAGTTGCAACTGTAACTTTATTAAGCAGCCTCTCCATTCCATCATACTACCACATACACAGTTCCATGCCATACCCAATTCAACTCACAACTTCATAAAATATCACATAAACTCAATAGTGAACAAATCCATTAAATTGAATAAGATAACAATTACCTTTGATTTATCTGACTCAGGCAATTGGGATAAAATCCTCTTTATCACATAATTCAGCTAACTATCTCCTCAACCCTTGTTAACAACATCAGTTCTCAATTAATCATAAACCTTTCGATTCGAACTAATTCCAGAAATCTCCATTAAAACAGAATCAAACGCTAACTACCAGAATCAAGCTATTCTGCAACCTTAACTCTTAATTCACATCAAACCCACCTCCAATTAACCTTCTAAACTCTCAATTTCATCTTCCCAATATTTTCCGAATTCTTCTTACGAACCCTAGTTCTTAATTTGATGAAGAACAGAAACCTTAACTCTTTGATTCTCCACTAAATAATGAAATCAGATGAAAATTCTCATTCCTTACTCTCAACTAATAAAACCCATCCTCAATCATTCTTTTAAACCTTCAATTTCAACTTTTCAGACTTTTTTACAAACCCTAACTTCTTCAATTCTTCATTAGAACAGCTATATAACACTGATTCACGACCAACCCCTTTGTTCTTATCCATAATCAATTCACTATACCTCTTCAATTCAATAAAACTTCTCAAATACACTGGAACCCTAAGTTGATTCTCTCTGTTACACCATCTCAAACATAATCCTTAACTTTCCTTCTTCTTAACTAACCAGAACATCATACCACCATCGAATAAACAACTTCATCAATCGTTTCTCTCAAATCGGTTCTCAGAGTTGATAGAGGCGATGAAACAGAGGAAGAGAAAAAGAAGAGAAAATAGAATAAGAATGAAGAATAAGAAAGAAGGAAGGAAAGAAGGAAAGAAACAAAGAAAGAAAAACGAGTTTATCTGCTCGGTTTAATTAGATAAGACCAACGAAAATGATAAAGGAACCTATCACTTGCCAGGTCGATCCACTGTGAAAAAGACTATTTTGCTCTTCTTAAATATCTGCTGATATCTTCATCGTCTGGTGTCCGAGTTACAGACTCAAGTACTCCGCTTTACAGAATTTTTCGATACTAGTTTTGTATATACATCGCTGTTAGATTAATTTCTATTAACTAACATTCGTTTTAAATTAATCGAGTTATTATCGGCTAATACATTTTTTGACTAGTCTAATGGCGTTGACGAGCTTGCGGTTCCTTACAGAATGAATGTCATGTGTGGGAACTACAAAAGGTAAATTTTCTGTATCGAGAAAATAATATTCTTAAGATGTTGATTACAGATAAGAAGCAATCAATAATGAATGCGATAAAACTTGTTTTTCCTGGCGCACTTCATTTCCTTTACACGTTCCATATGTAAAATAATGTTCAAACTAATCGAAAGCATGTGTGATTTGGCCATCCAAAAAAACCAAGATGAAGAGGATTAAAAAATTTCCTTTAGAGGAAAAACTAGAAGAAAAAAATAAATTTGAGAAAATTGACAAAGTACAACCAAGGTGAAATGCAATAACTTTAGCTTGGAGTGGGATTAGTCGACATGGTTGCTCGCGGAAGAAATGTATGAAGGATTTTTTTTTTTGGCGCATTGGGATAGCTACCCTAAGGTTATAGAGTATTTGAAGAAAATAAAAGTTGATTCATGCCTACGCAAACCAACATATAACATTATCATAACCAAGCAGCAAATAATGTGGAGTCATCTCACTATCGATCCAAAACGAGGCTTAACCGGTGTGATGGTAGATTTGGGCGTGATATAGACAAAATCAAAGGTAATTTTGAATTGGCCGAGAAATCTCGCATGAAATTGGGACGCACGTTATCCCGTTGCCTCAACCATAATTGAATTTTTTGGCAGAATTTTGCTCGGAATTTTAGTCGGTCAGTCTAAAACCACCGACTTGTGAAGATCATTTTTCTGGTCTAATAAAAAATATTACTAATTAGTTCCTCGCGTAGAGTGTCCCCCTCGTGACGACATTTACTATTGTGTATAATGGCATTTTCCACTAGTACGATTTCACAAGCCAATGCTCCCTTCTATTGCAAACAAAACACTCATTCTTCATTCCAGAAGGCGTGGCTTAGTTTTATTTGTCAGCAGCCTGTATAAAAAAACCAAAGTTAAATGTTCCCGACCAAACCGTATGAAACTCAGTGGGGGTAAAAAGAGTAAATCGTATAAAATTCATTAGTTTGATTAATGATTACTATTCTAAATATGAATCTTTATTAGTTATACAAATTTATTTGAAGTTTTCGTTTGTCTTTTTCATATCCACGCTTATGAGTGATTGCTAGATTGTTTATGAATCATGTCAAACTAATCTATTGATTAGTATGATGCTAGTAGACGTTGTGAGATAATTGTAATACTCTAATAACTCTCTACACAAGAAAATAACGTGAGACCTTGTAGAGGGATTTTATGGAGAAATCGCTTATGAAGTCAACATCAGTAAGTGAATTAAGAGCATTGAGTTTAACAATTGGGATTAACCTAATTCATAAACCCTAAAATGTGCGATTGGGTAGACCTTGAGAGCGTATTTCTTGGCGGCTCAGACAGATAAAATGTAGTAATTAAGGGTACTTATTATCCAGTGATGCAAGGAATTTCGGGGATAGCTAAAATTTGTGATAAATGGTTCCGACGAATGATGGATAAGTATACTAATTGAGCTAATGTTTGGTAAAGGCGAATGAATCATCTTTTCTTCTTAGTATTTATAGTCAATAATCCAATCCCCTTTAGTATTTGTTGATCTAAATAGCATATCAATTATACTTGTGAAAACGATCCATAGTACTGCTATATTACTTATTACTGTTAGTATTAGTGGGAAATATCTAAGTAATTTTTTGCACTTATGGCACACATCAACTTTTTCCGCTGATGTCGGGAAGCATTCTCTAATTGACTTTTATTTAGTTTTTTAGCTTGTTTTAATAACGTAGGATATTTTCACATTTTCATTTAGTGTCTTCAGAGTTTCTTGGTGTTAATAATTTGTTGGAGGTATTCGACACTCTTCAAATTCGGAAAACGGGTTGTAAGTACTATCGAGTTTGGTTTTGTTATTAGAGTTTTATTTTTTACGTTTTACTAGATTGTCCGTTTTACTTGTGAGTAATCATGATTTCTTGTGGATGTATCGTGTATGGGGAACAAGGTCAAATATATTACAACAATAATCAATATGGTTTTCAATCACAATCCTATAACAACTACCAACAATATCAAGGGTATTATCACGATCAATCCTTTGGTTATAATCAATATCCTATGGATACTAATGGTTATTAACATATATGCCAACCCTTTTATAGTGGGGATGTAGGTGAACAATCACGAAGATGGGAGGATAGTTATGTTTTTAAATATAATTCTTGTAATCTAGCAGATCAAAATTGGATCGAGAATGTCAATGGATGAAAGAGTGAAACCAAAAGATGGATGAGTACATCCATAGTAAGGATGATACACTCTAATATCTTCAAAGTACTATGGATAGTTTAAGTAATCTCATGGATCAAATTAAGGATGAAATAAAAAAAGAAGAATTTTAGTCTCAAAGCCAAAACTATTCTGACATGCTCGTAACCAATAACGAATATTTGATTTAATGAATCTGAAGGTGTTCAACCTTTAGAAAGTCCTTCTAAAAATCGTGAAATTATCTAACTCCGTAATATGATGACAATCATTCTCTTATTCAAAAGGCGGACCCTTGGTATAATGAAACCATTTTTCTAAATGGTGTAATGTACTAAAATGCATATTAAAGTATGAAGAATATAGGGATTGCAATTTCCGGTTGGTTTGAAAGTAGTAGATGATAGACACATTTTTGTGTCTAATTTGTCCTCAATGTCCGTATTGTTGGAACTCTATTTTTGTACTAATATTGTGTTTTTATGTATTTTTAGGAAATAAACATTTTTGGAAAATTCGGCTCGAAAAGTTGATTTTGGCACCCGGAGGACAAGTGTTATTCGGACTCTCACTTTTGGATAAGGGGTAACCTAATTACTAAGGGGCACCATCAGGTCACCCCCAAGGCATCTGCTATTCGCACCCCAGTTCAGGATAGGGGCATATCATCTTCAACCTTTTTGAATTTCAAATTTTGGAGGGAAAAATGGTAACAAAATTAGGGTTGAAGATTTGAAGGTGTTCTAGTGAGATTCAATCGCTGAAATTTAATGGGTTTCTTCTAATTGACCTAACAGAGCTGGTATGGGTGTTGGTTTTGATCAAAATTGTCTGGATAATCACCAGGTGATGAAAACATCAAGAACAGTTTTGGCGGGAAAAATTGTTCTTGAACTGCCGTGACTAGGGTTGAGGATTTGAAGGTGTTCCAGTGAGATTCAACGGCCAAATTTAAATGGGTTTGTTCCTAGGGACTATATAGAGCTGGTATGGGTGTTGTATTCGGTCAAAATGGGTTAGATAACCGGTGGTAATCAAATCAGGGAAGATATTCTAAAATAAGAAAAATATTCTATTCTTGGAATTCTTGGATGGAAGAGACGTGTATGGGTTGATTTTATTGGATGGAAACAATCCCTACAGCTCAAGGATGACGCGTGAGAAGATATAAAACATGGAACAATCCGTAACAAATCAGGGAATTAAAGAAAAAAATATCGGGAATATTTTCATTCACTGCCGAGCAATGGGAAGATTTTTTGGATTAATGGAGGAGATTCAATGGTTCAATTACGTATAAATATGTTCCTAATGTTATACATAGGGTCTGTCGAGAGTTTGGGGTCGAAAGGAGGTCCAGAGAAGAAGAAATTCGAGTTTTCCCAAACTCGGTTTCTGCTGCTGCTGCTGCTGCTGATGAACACGAAGAACACGAAGAACGGACTCGCAGAAGCAGTCGTTTATCAACAGTGAAAGAGACTCACTGGGTCGTAGGTGTGGGTCTTAGAGATTCAGTAACAATAGCACCTTTTCTGTGTCGTTTATTTTGGACGCCTTTTGTGGGTCGCAGAATCCTGTTTAATACTATTTACTTATCTTTCTCTTCATTGTAAAACACTTTTGAGCATCAATGAAATTCTTTGAGAGGTTTTCCAACATGATGAGCTAAACCCAACACTGGGACGACGGAGGAGGCCGTGTTTCATCCATGTGGTAATTTAAATTAATTCTTTATTTACTTTTTGCACCAATTTTAATTGAAATAAGATTTTAAATTAATTAATTGTGATTTCATTTGATGGAGTATGCTTAGTCCTAGGGATTTTTGATATGCCATGCTTAAGAAATACAAGTAATATTTTATAAAATCTATCTTGGCAATAAATTAGAGTTAATATTTGTTTTGTTTTGAACTATAATCGTCTAGAATTAAATTCTGAACCACTTGAAAATGAAAAATGGCTGAATCTTTAGTCCCAGTACTCTTGCCCATATTGTTAATATTTTTTTGTATATATTTTTATTTTTAAATCTAAAAATCCTTCACCTTCACAAGTTCGAGTTTGAACGATACCCCTTACCACTACAACTACAACCCACATTAAATCTATAATCATTTTGGCGCCGCCGACGCGGATTTGTGCTTAGGTAGAATTTTTTTTAGGTTTATTATTTTTTTTAGAATTGTTTGTTCCTTTTTACGTTTCTTTTTGTCTTTATTTTGCAGGTTCAAAGTGAAAACTAAGGACTTGGAGAAGAAAAAGCTTAAAGCGAAAAGCGAAAAGAGAAGAAAAAAAAAGGCAATTTTAGGATTTAATTTTTAATTTTTAATTTTTTTAGAGTGTGTGAGGAAAACTGTAATTTTTTTTATTTATTTATTTTGGACTTTGGACTTTAAACAATTGGACTTTATTTTTTTAACCCTACGGAAGGGTATTATTATTAAAAAAAAATAATTATTATATAAACTGTGTGCAGGGAAGGACGACGATTACTATATCGTCTCGGCCCCTCGGGTTCGTACATGACATAGGAGTCGTGGCCCGAGTCGACTTCAACGGTTCATCCCCCGTCTGGTACGGGAGGTAAGTCCATCGAAACACTCGCGAATCTCCTGTAAGCGAGTTACTGTATTCCTTAAGGTGATTCATTGATTGAGGACGAATTTGGACTGTTTTTATATTCCTAGTAAAGGGCAAGGCCTGGCCAATACAAGATAAGGGTTCGGATTTCATCACCGCTCCCTTCTTGCCCGCCTTAGGAAAACGAAACCGAACGCGAACCTAAGCTTTAAAATTTGGAATAGAACGAGACCGATAGGGTAACGAGCTTAATAGAAAACTCGTTCGAAAAATATTGGTTGCTCTTTAAGCACACTCCAAAGTTGATGATGGTTTCTGTGAGTTGAACGTGACTGCGCGCCTTGTGATAGCGGTGAGGACTTGGGTATCAAAGATCCACTGAGCTTCCCTCGCCTCAATTCAACTTACTTTGACTCGGATTGATTCCAGGGGTTTGCTCAAATTGCAACGAATTCCCTTTCGAAGATAGAAGCTGGTCTAGAAACAATCTAAGTGGAGCCATCATGCTTTTTGTTTGCTAGAAATCTTTAGGTTGTTTTGGTGGAGCCGAGTCGGCCTTGTTTGTGGTTGTGTAGAATTCCCTTGCAATTAAGAATGTCGAACTGGTATGATAGAAGCCAATACAATGAGTATCGACCTGAATTTGAATATGGACATCATCAGTTTTGACCATGGTGGGAATAGTAGTTGGGAACGCCAACCTTTTCAAGGTTATGGTTCATACCATAGTGAGCCCAATTACTATCCACACACGAATTGGTCTTACGAGCAGAAAATCAGGAATATTATAGTACTAGTCATGCGTTTTTGGAAAATTACTTAAAAACTAGTCCTGATTATGACATTTCTAAACCTGTTCAATCTCTAGAAGAAACCTACCAACAAATTCGAAAGGAGTATGAACGTGCAGTTAGTTCAAGAGAAGAGAGTACACAACGGTCTAAGATATTCAATGAGACTTGTGAAAGTATAAGTGTTACGCTCAGTGAAATTCAAGCACGTTTAGAGGAAGAAAATGATCAGTTAGCTAATGTTGCTCGAAATAATCTAATTTTCCAAAATAGTATTTCCAATTCTACCCTTGATATCAATAGTGAATATTTGCCCAATCTAAAGGATGAGGTTAGAATAAAAGACACTACTTATTTAGATAAGGTTCAATCATCTTTGTACTATTATGATGATGAGGATAGTAGTAATGAAGAATCTGAAATATGTAGGCATAGTGATCAGGAATCTATTAAACCAATTGAGCTTTATAATGATTATATTATTTCTAGTTCAAATCCAAATAATTTTTATGATTATTCACCTATTCAAAAGGACGAGGATTTGATTAGGGATACACCGTTTTAGACGATGTAGTTTTTCCTTTTGATTACGAAGCCGATAGTGGTTTAGAGGAACGGGTTCATTTCGAAAATACTGTTTTAGAGTCTAGCGACTTAGAAACAATAGTCTTGGAAGAAGAAGATGACCCGTAGAGATGAGTAAAGATGCACTACCTGATAATAAATTAGAAGAATCAATTGACCAATTTCAAGAATCTAATGATCCAAATTAGGAGATTGTAACTAGTCTATCTAGAGACACTAAAAACTATAAGTTTTGGGGTGATTATCACCTTCATAGTGCCTTACCTTTAACTCTCAGAAAGTTCCTTCACTTAGGACTTGATATCTCCGCCTCGACAATTTTACAAGATTACCTTCATACTCGTTTTCCCGAACCTAATGATGTCCATGAAGGAGTTCAGTTATTAGAAACCCATCCTCTGGTTGATGTGGTTTGCCCAGGCTATGATACCCAGATTGACTTTGTTTTCCCACCAAATAGTTTTCTTCCAACTGTGGGAACGTTTCAATGAGTCGAATATTAAGTTCTGAGACTAAGCCTAAGTACTTTAGGTTAATAGAATCGACACATTTTCCTAAGAATGACCACTACTCTCACTGTGGTCAACTATGTAAGTCATATCTGATTGACTTGAGGATCCGCAATTATTTAGGTTATTACTTCGTGATTCTAAGTTCGTATTTGAGTTTTTACAGACTCTAAGACCTAATAATTTGGATCCAACCTATGAAGAAACGCAGCCAATGAAAATATTCTATTTAGACCCTTTCATAGAACCTGAACTTGAACCACAATTAGCGATAGTTATCAGGAAACTAGGTAAGGGCATGCTAGTTGTTCATTTCGTTGGTTCACTGTAGTTTCCTTTTGTCAGCTCTTTTTGGTTTTAAAGACCCACAGTTATTCCGGCTACTGTTATACGGTTCGAGTTGACTAAACCTTTCCTACGTCTGGCTGAAGACTTTAAACTTAGCACTTCTTGGGAGGTAACCCAATATTCTTGCGACACGGTAATATCCTTCCTTATCTCTTTTGCTTCAAATGGTAACAGTTTCTCCTTGCTCATGCTTTTAGTTTCATCTTTAGAACATTGGACAATGTTAGATTTAAGTTTGGGGGTATGGGAGAAACTTTTTAGTTGCATAATAAATAAACTCCAGAGCCTAGAAATTTACGCCTATTAAGGATAGCACTAACCAATCTAAGTGGATGGAAACATTTTTGTTTTAGGAGTTGAGGAACCAATCGACTAGATGGAAACATCTATAGAGTCTATTCATAAAATCACAGAGCTCAGGTGTTAGAAATAACATGATAGTTTCGCCATATCTTGTCGAGTCCTTTTCACTTTCTATTTTTAGTTTTTTTGTTTCAAGTGATTTGGTGGGGCACACGATTCAAGTTGTTACCTTTGCTAGGGTGAAATAGAGTGACTGAGTTACCTTTTCCAAAAAAAAAAAAAAAAAAAAAAAAAAAAAAAAAAGGAAAAGACCGGACCAGTTAGACCAATCGGAATAAGTATTAACACTTGGATAGCAATATGCGTGTGTTCTCCCTGTTTCCGTCGCCTAAGCAGCGTGGAATGCAGAACCCGTGGGAACTATCGTGTAATCTGCTGACAAGAAGCATGCGCTTGGATCACAGAAAATCAATGCCGTAAGTAAAAAAAAAAATGGTTATTGTTATGTGTAGTCAAACTGCTGGTTCCTTGTATTTGCCAGTGTTGTTGATAAGATTTAAGTTATTGACCACTAGTTCCTTGTATATGTCAGTGTGTTAATATTAGTCAGACGGTTATCTCATTCAGTTAGGTTAGGTTCATCTTGGCAGAGGCCTTCAGACAGATATGGGAAACACCGTTCGCTTTTCAACCATCTACATTTTTTCTTCCATCTTCTTAATCTTTTCATGTGATCAGTCTGACTCCGAGTATGAGTCCATCGTGAAACTATCTTAGTAGAGCTCTGTCACTTATATGAATTTTAGTATGCTTGAGTGCAAACTCGTGTACAACAATTGGAATTTCGCATCAGGGTTCTTCCTCTTAGAGTCAATAATTGTATGCCAACCAAGGAGGTTCTTTTAGTGCTTTTCCAAGGTTCTGCGTAGATAGCTAGGGTCTGGAGTATTGGTTTTTGTGGGTACACCTCTGATAAACCCACCCGAGATTAACTCGGTCACTTTTCAAGAATAAATTTTGCTCGAGACTAGCAAATAATAAGTTTGGGGGTATTTGATAAACACATTTTTGTGTCTAATTGTCCTCAATGTCCGTATTGTTGGAACTCTATTTTTGTACTAATATTGTGTTTTTATATGTATTTTTAGGAAATAAACATTTTTGGAAAATTCGGCTCGAAAAGTTGATTTTGGCACCCGGAGGACAAGTGTTATTCGGACTCTCACTTTGGATAAGGGTAACCTAATTACTAAGGGGCACCCCCAGGTCACCCCCAAGGCATCTACTATTCGCACCCCAGTTCAGGATAGGGGCATATCATCTTCAACCTTTTTGAATTTCAAATTTTGGAGGGAAAAATGGTAACAAAATTAGGGTTGAAGATTTGAAGGTGTTCCAGTAGATTTAATCAATCGCTGAAATTTAATGGGTTTCTTCTAATTGACCTAACAGAGCTGGTATGTGTTGTGGTTTTGATCAAAATTGGCTGGATAATCACCAGGTGATGAAAACTCAAGAACAGTTTTGGCGGGAAAAATTGTTCTTGAACTGCCGTGACTAGGGTTGAGGATTTGAAGGTGTTTCCAGTGAGATTCAACGGCCCAAATTAAATGGGTTTGTTCCTAGGGACTATATAGAGCTGGTATGGGTGTTGGATTCGGTCAAAATTGGTTAGATAACCGGTGGTAATCAAATCAGGGAAGATATTCTAAAATAAGAAAAATATTCTATTCTTGGAATTCTTCTGGAATTCTTGGATGGAAGAGACGTGCATGGGTTGATTTATTGGATGGAAACAATCCCTAGAGCTCAAGGATGACGCGTGAGAAGAGATAAAACATGGAACAATCCGTAACAAATCAGGGAATTAAAGAAAAAAATATCGGGAATATTTTCATTCACTGCCGAGTAATGGGAAGATTTTTTGGATTAATGGAGGAGATTCAATGGTTCAATTACGTATAAATATGTTACTAATGTTATACATAGGGTCTGTCGAGAGTTTGGGGTCGAAAGGAGGTCCAGAGAAGAAGAAATTCGAGTTTTCCCAAACTCGGTTTCTGCTGTTGCTGCTGCTGCTGCTGATGAACACGAAGAACACGAAGAACGGACTCGCAGCAGCAGTCGTTTATCAACAGTGAAAGAGACTCACAGGCGTGGGTCGTAGTTATGGATTCAGTAACAATAGCACCTTTTCTGTGTCGTTTATTTTGGACGCCTTTTGTTGGACGCAGAATCCTGTTTAATACTATTTACTTATCTTTCTCTTCATTGTAAAACACTTTTGAGCATCAATGAAATTCTTTGAGAGGTTTTCCAACATGATGATCTAAACCCAACACTGGGACGATAGAGGAGGCCGTGTTTCATCCATGTGGTAATTTAAATTAATTCTTTATTTACTTTTTGCACCAATTTTAATTGAAATAAGATTTTAAATTAATTAATTGTGATTTCATTTGATGGAGTATGCTTAGTCCTAGGGATTTTTGATATGCCATGCTTAAGAAATACAAGTAATATTTTATAAAATCTATCTTGGCAATAAATTAGAGTTAATATTTGTTTTGTTTTGAACTATAATCGTCTAGAATTAAATTCTGAACCACTTGAAAATGAAAAATGGCTGAATCTTTAGTCCCAGTACTCTTGCCCATATTGTTAATATTTTTTTGTATATATTTTTATTTTTAAATCTAAAAATCCTTCACCTTCACAAGTTCGAGTTTGAACGATACCCCTTACCACTACAACTACAACCCACATTAAATCTATAATCATTTTGGCGCCGCCGACGCGGATTTGTGCTTAGGTAGAATTTTTTTTAGGTTTATTATTTTTTTTAGAATTGTTTGTTCCTTTTTACGTTTCTTTTTGTCTTTATTTTGCAGGTTCAAAGTGAAAACTAAGGACTTGGAGAAGAAAAAGCTTAAAGCGAAAAGCGAAAAGAGAAGAAAAAAAAAGGCAATTTTAGGATTTAATTTTTAATTTTTAATTTTTTTAGAGTGTGTGAGGAAAACTGTAATTTTTTTTATTTATTTATTTTGGACTTTGGACTTTAAACAATTGGACTTTATTTTTTTAACCCTACGGAAGGGTATTATTATTAAAAAAAAAAATATTATATAAACTGTGTGCAGGGAAGGACGACGATTACTATATCGTCTCGGCCCCTCGGGTTCGTACATGACATAGGAGTCGTGGCCCGAGTCGACTTCAACGGTTCATCCCCCGTCTGGTACGGGAGGTAAGTCCATCGAAACACTCGCGAATCTCCTGTAAGCGAGTTACTGTATTCCTTAAGGTGATTCATTGATTGAGGACGAATTTGGACTGTTTTTATATTCCTAGTAAAGGGCAAGGCCTGGCCAATACAAGATAAGGGTTCGGATTTCATCACCGCTCCCTTCTTGCCCGCCTTAGGAAAACGAAACCGAACGCGAACCTAAGCTTTAAAATTTGGAATAGAACGAGACCGATAGGGTAACGAGCTTAATAGAAAACTCGTTCGAAAAATATTGGTTGCTCTTTAAGCACACTCCAAAGTTGATGATGGTTTCTGTGAGTTGAACGCGTGACTGCGCCGCCTTGTGATAGCGGTGAGGACTTGGGTATCAAAGATCCACTGAGCTTCCCTCCCTCGCCTCAATTCAACTTACTTTGACTCGGATTGATTCCAGAGGGGTTTGCTCAAATTGCAACGAATTCCCTTTCGAAAGATAGAAGCTGGTCTAGAAACAATCTAAGTGGAGCCATCATGCTTTTTGTTTGCTAGAAATCTTTAGGTTTGTTTTGGTGGAGCCGAGTCGGCCTTGTTTGTGGTTGTGTAGAATTCCCTTGCAATTAAGAATGTCGAACTGGTATGATAGAAGCCAATACAATGAGTATCGACCTGAATTTGAATATGGACATCATCAGTTTTATGACCATGGTGGGAATAGTAGTTGGGAACGCCAACCTTTTCAAGGTTATGGTTCATACCATAGTGAGCCCAATTACTATCCACACACGAATTGGTCTTACGAGCAAGAAAATCAGGAATATTATAGTACTAGTCATGCGTTTTTGGAAAATTACTTAAAAACTAGTCCTGATTATGACATTTCTAAACCTGTTCAATCTCTAGAAGAAACCTACCAACAAATTCGAAAGGAGTATGAACGTGCAGTTAGTTCAAGAGAAGAGAGTACACAACGGTCTAAGATATTCAATGAGACTTGTGAAAGTATAAGTGTTACGCTCAGTGAAATTCAAGCACGTTTAGAGGAAGAAAATGATCAGTTAGCTAATGTTGCTCGAAATAATCTAATTTTCCAAAATAGTATTTCCAATTCTACCCTTGATATCAATAGTGAATATTTGCCCAATCTAAAGGATGAGGTTAGAATAAAAGACACTACTTATTTAGATAAGGTTCAATCATCTTTGTACTATTATGATGAGGATAGTAGTAATGAAGAATCTGAAATATGTAGGCATAGTGATCAGGAATCTATTAAACCAATTGAGCTTTATAATGATTATATTATTTCTAGTTCAAATCCAAATAATTTTTATGATTATTCACCTATTCAAAAGGACGAGGATTTGATTAGGGATACCACCGTTTTAGACGATGTAGTTTTTCCTTTTGATTACGAAGCCGATAGTGGTTTAGAGGAACGGGTTCATTTCGAAAATACTGTTTTAGAGTCTAGCGACTTAGAAACAATAGTCTTGGAAGAAGAAGATAGACCCGTAGAGATGAGTAAAGATGCACTACCTGATAATAAAGAAGAAGAATCAATTGACCAATTTCAAGAATCTAATGATCCAGAAATTAGGAGATTGTAACTAGTCTATCTAGAGACACTAAAACTATAAGTTTGGGGTGATTATCACCTTCATAGTGCCTTACCTTTAACTCTCAGAAAGTTCCTTCACTTAGGACTTGATATCTCCGCCTCGACAATTTTACAAGATTACCTTCATACTCGTTTTCCCGAACCTAATGATGTCCATGAAGGAGTTCAGTTATTAGAAACCCATCCTCTGGTTGATGTGGTTTGCCCAGGCTATGATACCCAGATTGACTTTGTTTTCCCACCAAATAGTTTTCTTCCAACTGTGGGAACGTTTCAAATGAGTCGAATATTAAGTTCTGAGACTAAGCCTAAGTACTTTAGGTTAATAGAATCGACACATTTTCCTAAGAATGACCACTACTCTCACTGTGGTCAACTATGTAAGTCATATCTGATTGACTTAGAGGATCCGCAATTATTTAGGTTATTACTTTCGTGATTCTAAGTTCGTATTTGAGTTTTTACAGACTCTAAGACCTAATAATTTGGATCCAACCTATGAAGAAACGCAGCCAATGAAAATATTCTATTTAGACCCTTTCATAGAACCTGAACTTGAACCACAATTAGCGATAGTTATCAGGAAACTAGGTAAGGGCATGCTAGTGTTGTTCATTTCGTTGGTTCACTGTAGTTTCCTTTTGTCAGCTCTTTTTGGTTTTAAGACCCACAGTTATTCCGGCTACTGTTATACGGTTCGAGTTGACTAAACCTTTCCTACGTCTGGCTGAAGACTTTAAACTTAGCACTTCTTGGGAGGTAACCCAATATTCTTGCGACACGGTAATATCCTTCCTTATCTCTTTTGCTTCAAATGGTAACAGTTTCTCCTTGCTCATGCTTTTAGTTTCATCTTTAGAACATTGAGGACAATGTTAGATTTAAGTTTGGGGGTATGGGAGAAACTTTTTAGTTGCATAATAAATAAACTCCAGAGCCTAGAAATTTACGCCTATTAAGGATAGCACTAACCAATCTAAGTGGATGGAAACATTTTTGTTTTAGGAGTTGAGGAACCAATCTGACTAGATGGAAACATCTATAGAGTCTATTCATAAAATCACAGAGCTCAGGTGTTAGAAATAACATGATAGTTTCGCCATATCTTGTCGAGTCCTTTTCACTTTCTATTTTTAGTTTTCTTTTGTTTCAAGTGATTTGGTGGGGCACACGATTCAAGTTGTTACCTTTGCTAGGGTGAAATAGAGTGACTGAGTTACCTTTTCCAAAAAAAAAAAAAAAAAAAAAAAAAAAAAAAAAGGAAAAGACCGGACCAGTTAGACCAATCGGAATAAGTATTAACACTTGGATAGCAATATGCGTGTGTTCTCCCTGTTTCCGTCGCCTAAGCAAGCGTGGAATGCAGAACCCGTGGGAACTATCGTGTAATCTGCTGACAAGAAGCATGCGCTTGGATCACAAAGATCAATTCATGCCGTTAAGTAAAAAAAAAATGGTTATTGTTATGTGTAGTCAACTGCTGGTTCCCTTGTATTTGCCAGTTTGTTGATATAGATTTAAGTTATTGACCACTAGTTCCCTTGTATATGTCAGTGTGTTAATATTAGTCAGACCGGTATCTCAGTCATTTAGGTTAGGTTCATCTTGGCAGAGGCCTTCAGACAGATATGGGAAACACCGTTCGCTTTTCAACCATCTACATTTTTCTTTCCATCTTCTTAATCTTTTCATGTGATCAGTCTGACTCCGAGTATGATGTCCATCGTGAAACTATCTTAGTAGAGCTCTGTCACTTATATGAATTTTAGTATGCTTGAGTGCAAACTCGTGTACAACAATTGGAATTTCGCATCAGGGTTCTTCCTCTTAGAGTCAATAATTGTATGCCAACCAAGGAGGTTCTTTAGTGCTTTCCAAGGTTCTGCGTAGATAGCTAGGGTCTGGAGTATTGGTTTTTGTGGGTACACCTCTGATAAACCCACCCGAGATTAACTCGGTCACTTTTCAAGAATAAATTTTGCTCGAAGACTAGCAAATAATAAGTTTGGGGGTATTTGATAAACACATTTTTGTGTCTAATTTGTCCTCAATGTCCGTATTGTTGGAACTCTATTTTTGTACTAATATTGTGTTTTTATGTATTTTTAGGAAATAAACATTTTTGGAAAATTCGGCTCGAAAAGTTGATTTTGGCACCCGGAGGACAAGTGTTATTCGGACTCTCACTTTTGGATAAGGGGTAACCTAATTACTAAGGGGCACCCCCAGGTCACCCCCAAGGCATCTACTATTCGCACCCCAGTTCAGGATAGGGGCATATCATCTTCAACCTTTTTGAATTTCAAATTTTGGAGGGAAAAATGGTAACAAAATTAGGGTTGAAGATTTGAAGGTGTTCCAGTGAGATTTAATCGCTGAAATTTAATGGGTTTCTTCTAATTGACCTAACAGAGCTGGTATGTGTGTTGGTTTTGATCAAAATTGGCTGGATAATCACCAGGTGATGAAAACATCAAGAACAGTTTTGGCGGGAAAAATTGTTCTTGAACTGCCGTGACTAGGGTTGAGGATTTGAAGGTGTTTCAGTGAGATTCAACGGCCCAAATTAAATGGGTTTGTTCCTAGGGACTATATAGAGCTGGTATGGGTGTTGGATTCGGTCAAAATTGGTTAGATAACCGGTGGTAATCAAATCAGGGAAGATATTCTAAAATAAGAAAAATATTCTATTCTTGGAATTCTATTCTTGGAATTCTTGGATGGAAGAGACGTGCATGGGTTGATTTTATTGGATGGAAACAATCCCTAGAGCTCAAGGATGACGCGTGAGAAGAGATAAAACATGGAACAATCCGTAACAAATCAGGGAATTAAAGAAAAAATATCGGGAATATTTTCATTCACTGCCGAGTAATGGGAAGATTTTTTGGATTAATGGAGGAGATTCAATGGTTCAATTACGTATAAATATGTTACTAATGTTATACATAGGGTCTGTCGAGAGTTTGGGGTCGAAAGGAGGTCCAGAGAAGAAGAAATTCGAGTTTTCCCAAACTCGGTTTCTGCTGTTGCTGCTGCTGCTGCTGATGAACACGAAGAACACGAAGAACGGACTCGCAGCAGCAGTCGTTTATCAACAGTGAAAGAGACTCACAGGCGTGGGTCGTAGTTATGGATTCAGTAACAATAGCACCTTTTCTGTGTCGTTTATTTTGGACGCCTTTTGTTGGACGCAGAATCCTGTTTAATACTATTTACTTATCTTTCTCTTCATTGTAAAACACTTTTGAGCATCAATGAAATTCTTTGAGAGGTTTTCCAACATGATGATCTAAACCCAACACTGGGACGATAGAGGAGGCCGTGTTTCATCCATGTGGTAATTTAAATTAATTCTTTATTTACTTTTTGCACCAATTTTAATTGAAATAAGATTTTAAATTAATTAATTGTGATTTCATTTGATGGAGTATGCTTAGTCCTAGGGATTTTTGATATGCCATGCTTAAGAAATACAAGTAATATTTTATAAAATCTATCTTGGCAATAAATTAGAGTTAATATTTTTTTGTTTTGAACTATAATCGTCTAGAATTAAATTCTGAACCACTTGAAAATGAAAAATGGCTGAATCTTTAGTCCCTACTCTTGCCCATATTTAATATTTTTTGTATATATTTTTATTTTTAAATCTAAAAATCCTTCACCTTCACAAGTTCGAGTTTGAACGATACCCCTTACCACTACAACTACAACCCACATTAAATCTATAATCATTTTGGCGCCGCCGACGCGGATTTGTGCTTAGGTAGAATTTTTTTTAGGTTTATTATTTTTTTTAGAATTGTTTTGTTCCTTTTTACGTTTCTTTTGTCTTTATTTTGCAGGTTCAAAGTGAAAACTAAGGACTTGGAGAAGAAAAAGCTTAAAGCGAAAAGCGAAAAGAGAAGAAAAAAAAGGCAATTTTAGGATTTAATTTTTAATTTTTAATTTTTTTAGAGTGTGTGAGGAAAACTGTAATTTTTTTTTATTTATTTATTTGGACTTTAAACAATTGGACTTTATTTTTTTAACCCTACGGAAGGGTATTATTATTAAAAAAAAATAATTATTATATAAACTGTGTGCAGGGAAGGACGACGATTACTATATCGTCTCGGCCCCTCGGGTTCGTACATGACATAGGAGTCGTGGCCCGAGTCGACTTCAACGGTTTCATCCCCCGTCTGGTACGGGAGGTAAGTCCATCGAAACACTCGCGAATCTCCTGTAAGCGAGTTACTGTATTCCTTAAGGTGATTCATTGATTGAGGACGAATTTGGACTGTTTTTATATCCTAGTAAAGGGCAAGGCCTGGCCAATACAAGATAAGGGTTCGGATTTCATCACCGCTCCCTTCTTGCCCGCCTTAGGAAAACGAAACCGAACGCGAACCTAAGCTTTAAAATTTGGAATAGAACGAGACCGATAGGGTAACGAGCTTAATAGAAACTCGTTCGAAAAATATTGGTTGCTCTTTAAGCACACTCCAAAGTTGATGATGGTTTCTGTGAGTTGAACGCGTGACTGCGCCGCCTTGTGATAGCGGTGAGGACTTGGGTATCAAAGATCCACTGAGCTTCCCTCGCCTCAATTCAACTTACTTTGACTCGGATTGATTCCAGAGGGGTTTGCTCAAATTGCAACGAATTCCCTTTCGAAAGATAGAAGCTGGTCTAGAAACAATCTAAGTGGAGCCATCATGCTTTTTGTTTGCTAGAAATCTTTAGGTTTGTTTTGGTGGAGCCGAGTCGGCCTTGTTTGTGTTGTGTAGAATTCCCTTGCAATTAAGAATGTCGAACTGGTATGATAGAAGCCAATACAATGAGTATCGACCTGAATTTGAATATGGACATCATCAGTTTTATGACCATGGTGGGAATAGTAGTTGGGAACGCCAACCTTTTCAAGGTTATGGTTCATACCATAGTGAGCCCAATTACTATCCACACACGAATTGGTCTTACGAGCAATCAGGAATATTATATACTAGTCATGCGTTTTTGGAAAATTACTTAAAAACTAGTCCTGATTATGACATTTCTAAACCTGTTCAATCTAGAAGAAACCTACCAACAAATTCGAAAGGAGTATGAACGTGCAGTTAGTTCAAGAGAAGAGAGTACACAACGGTCTAAGATATTCAATGAGACTTGTGAAAGTATAAGTGTTACGCTCAGTGAAATTCAACACGTTTAGAGGAAGAAAATGATCAGTTAGCTAATGTTGCTCGAAATAATCTAATTTTCCAAAATAGTATTTCCAATTCTACCCTTGATATCAATAGTGAATATTTTCCCAATCTAAAGGATGAGGTTAGAATAAAGACACTACTTATTTAGATAGGTTCAATCATCTTTGTACTATTATGATGATATGATAGTAGTAATGAAGAATCTGAAATATGTAGGCATAGTGATCAGGAATCTATTAATCCAATTGAGCTTTATAATGATTATATTATTTCTAGTTCAAATCCAAATAATTTTTATGATTATTCACCTATTCAAAAGGACGAGGATTTGATTAGGGATACCACCGTTTTAGACGATGTAGTTTTTCCTTTTGATTACGAAGCCGATAGTGGTTTAGAGGAACGGGTTCATTTCGAAAATACTGTTTTAGAGTCTAGCGACTTAGAAACAATAGTCTTGGAAGAAGAAGATAGACCCGTAGAGATGAGTAAAGATGCACTACCTGATAATAACTTAGAAGAATCTTGAATTTTCAAGAATCTAAGATAAAATTAGGAGATAATAGTCTATCTAGAGACACTAAAACTCTAAGTTTGGGGGTGATTATCACTTCCCTAGTGCCTTACCTTTAACTCTCAGAAAGTCCCACTTAGGACTTGATATCTGCCTCGACATTTTACAAGATTACCTTCATACTCGTTTTCCCGAACCTAATGATGTCCATGAAGGAGTTCAGTTATTAGAAACCCATCCTCTGGTTGATGTGGTTTGCCCAGGCTATGATACCCAGATTGACTTTGTTTTCCCACCAAATAGTTTTCTTCCAACTGTGGGAACGTTTCAAATGAGTCGAATATTAAGTTCTGAGACTAAGCCTAAGTACTTTAGGTTAATAGAATCGACACATTTTCCTAAGAATGACCACTACTCTCACTGTGGTCAACTATGTAAGTCATATCTGATTGACTTAGAGGATCCGCAATTATTTAGGTTATTACTTCGTGATTCTAAGTTCGTATTTGAGTTTTTACAGACTCTAAGACCTAATAATTTGGATCCAACCTATGAAGAAACGCAGCCAATGAAAATATTCTATTTAGACCCTTTCATAGAACCTGAACCTGAACCACAATTAGCGATAGTTTCAGGAAACTAGGTAAGGGCATGCTATTTGTTCATTTCTTGGTTCACTGCAGTTTCCTTTGGTCAGCTCTTTTTGGTTTTGAAGACCCACAGTTATTCGACTACTTTATGGTTCGAGTTGACTAACCTTTCCTATTCGGCTGAAGACTTTAAACTTAGCACTTCTTGGGAGGTAACCCAATATTCTTGCGACACGGTAATATCCTTCCTTATCTCTTTTGCTTCAAATGGTAACAGTTTCTCCTTGTTCATGCTTTTAGTTTCATCTTTAGAACATTGAGGACAATGTTAGATTTAAGTTTGGGGGTATGGGAGAAACTTTTTAGTTGCATAAATAAATCCAGAGCCTAGAAATTTACGCCTATTAAGGATAGCACTAACCAATCTAAGTGGATGGAAACATTTTTGTTTTAGGAGTTGAGGAACCAATCTGACTAGATGGAAACATCTATAGAGTCTATTCATAAAAGCACAGAGCTCAGGTGTTAGAAATAACATGATAGTTTCGCCATATCTTGTCGAGTCCTTTTCACTTTCTATTTTTAGTTTTCTTTTGTTTCAAGTGATTTGGTGGGGCACACGATTCAAGTTGTTACCTTTGCTAGGGTGAAATAGAGTGACTGAGTTACCTTTTCCAAAAAAAAAAAAAAAAAAAAAAAAAAAAAGACCGGACCAGTTAGACCAATCGGAATAAGTATTAACACTTGGATAGCAATATGCGTGTGTTCTCCCTGTTTCCGTCGCCTAAGCAAGCGTGGAATGCAGGACCCGTGGGAACTATCGTGTAATCTGCTGACAAGAAGCATGCGCTTGGATCAAAAGATCTATTCATGCCGTTAAGTTAAAAAAAAAAATGGTTATTGTTATGTGTAGTCAACTGCTGGTTCCCTTGTATTTGCCAGTTTGTTGATCTAGATTTAAGTTATTGACCACTGGTTCCCTTGTATATGCCAGTGTGTTAATATTAGTCAGACCGGTATCTCAGTCATTTAGGTTAGGTTCATCTTGGCAGAGGCCTTCAGACAGATATGGGAAACACCGTTCGCTTTTCAACCATCTACATTTTTCTTTCCATCTTCTTAATCTTTTCATGTGATTAGTCTGACTCCGAGTATGATGTCCATCGTGAAACTATCTTAGTAGAGCTCTGTCACTTATATGAATTTTAGTATGCTTGAGTGCAAACTCGTGTACAACAATTGGAATTTCGCATCAGGGTTCTTCCTCTTAGAGTCAATAATTGTATGCCAACCAAGGAGGTTCTTTAGTGCTTTCCAAGGTTCTGCGTAGATAGCTAGGGTCTGGAGTATTGGTTTTTGTGGGTACACCTCTGATAAACCCACCCGAGATTAACTCGGTCACTTTTCAAGAATAAATTTTGCTCGAACTAGCAAATAATAAGTTTGGGGGTATTTGATAACACATTTTTGTGTCTAATTTGTCCTCAATGTCCGTATTGTTGGAACTCTATTTTTGTACTAATATTGTGTTTTTATGTATTTTTAGGAAATAAACATTTTTGGAAAATTCGGCTCGAAAAGTTGATTTTGGCACCCGGAGGACAAGTGTTATTCGGACTCTCACTTTTGGATAAGGGGTAACCTAATTACTAAGGGGCACCCCCAGGTCACCCCCAAGGCATCTACTATTCGCACCCCAGTTCAGGATAGGGGCATATCATCTTCAACCTTTTTGAATTTCAAATTTTGGAGGGAAAAATGGTAACAAAATTAGGGTTGAAGATTTGAAGGTGTTCCAGTGAGATTTAATCGCTGAAATTTAATGGGTTTCTTCTAATTGACCTAACAGAGCTGGTATGTGTGTTGGTTTTGATCAAATTGGCTGGATAATCACCAGGTGATGAAAACATCAAGAACAGTTTTGGCGGGAAAAATTGTTCTTGAACTGCCGTGACTAGGGTTGAGGATTTGAAGGTGTTTCAGTGAGATTCAACGGCCCAAATTAAATGGGTTTGTTCCTAGGGACTATATAGAGCTGGTATGGGTGTTGGATTCGGTCAAAATTGGTTAGATAACCGGTGGTAATCAAATCAGGGAAGATATTCTAAAATAAGAAAAATATTCTATTCTTGGAATTCTATTCTTGGAATTCTTGGATGGAAGAGACGTGCATGGGTTGATTTTATTGGATGGAAACAATCCCTAGAGCTCAAGGATGACGCGTGAGAAGAGATAAAACATGGAACAATCCGTAACAAATCAGGGAATTAAAGAAAAAAATATCGGGAATATTTTCATTCACTGCCGAGTAATGGGAAGATTTTTTGGATTAATGGAGGAGATTCAATGGTTCAATTACGTATAAATATGTTACTAATGTTATACATAGGGTCTGTCGAGAGTTTGGGGTCGAAAGGAGGTCCAGAGAAGAAGAATTCGAGTTTTCCCAAACTCGGTTTCTGCTGTTGCTGCTGCTGCTGCTGCTGATGACACGAAGAACACGAAGAACGGACTCGCAGCAGCAGTCGTTTATCAACAGTGAAAGAGACTCACAGGCGTGGGTCGTAGTTATGGATTCAGTAACAATAGCACCCTTTTCTGTGTCGTTTATTTTGGACGCCTTTTGTTGGACGCAGAATCCTGTTTAATACTATTTACTTATCTTTCTCTTCATTGTAAAACACTTTTGAGCATCAATGAAATTCTTTGAGAGGTTTTCCAACATGATGATCTAAACCCAACACTGGGACGATAGAGGAGGCCGTGTTTCATCCATGTGGTAATTTAAATTAATTCTTTATTTACTTTTTGCACCAATTTTAATTGAAATAAGATTTTAAATTAATTACTTGTGATTTCATTTGATGGAGTATGCTTAGTCCTAGGGATTTTTGATATGCCATGCTTAAGAAATACAAGTAATATTTTATAAAATCTATCTTGGCAATAAATAGAGTTAATATTTGTTTGTTTTGAACTATAATCGCCTAGAATTAAATTCTGAACCACTTGAAAATGAAAAATGGACTGAATCTTTAGTCCCAGTACTCTTTCCCATATGTTAATATTTTTTTGTATATATTTTTATTTTTAAATCTAAAACCTTCACCTTCACAAGTTCGAGTTTGAACGATGCCCCTTACCACTACAACTACAACCCACATTAAATCTAATCAGTAGACCTGATTATTTCTTTGGAGGAAACTCACATTGGTTATCAATCCTAGGATATGCACCAAAAAATGTTCCTTTTTACGTTTCTTTTTGTCTTTATTTTGCAGGTTCAAAGTGAAAACTAAGGACTTGGAGAAGAAAAAGCTTAAAGCGAAAAGCGAAAAGAGAAGAAAAAAAAGGCAATTTTAGGATTTAATTTTTAATTTTTAATTTTTTTAGAGTGTGTGAGGAAAACTGTAATTTTTTTTATTTATTTATTTTGGACTTTAAACAATTGGACTTTATTTTTTAACCCTACGGAAGGGTATTATTATTAAAAAAAATAATTATTATATAAACTGTGTGCAGGGAAGGACGACGATTACTATATCGTCTCGGCCCCTCGGGTTCGTACATGACATAGGAGTCGTGGCCCGAGTCGACTTCAACGGTTCATCCCCCGTCTGGTACGGGAGGTAAGTCCATCGAAACACTCGCGAATCTCCTGTAAGCGAGTTACTGTATTCCTTAAGGTGATTCATTGATTGAGGACGAATTTGGACTGTTTTTATATTCCTAGTAAAGGGCAAGGCCTGGCCAATACAAGATAAGGGTTCGGATTTCATCACCGCTCCCTTCTTGCCCGCCTTAGGAAAACGAAACCGAACGCGAACCTAAGCTTTAAAATTTGGAATAGAACGAGACCGATAGGGTAACGAGCTTAATAGAAAACTCGTTCGAAAAATATTGGTTGCTCTTTAAGCACACTCCAAAGTTGATGATGGTTTCTGTGAGTTGAACGCGTGACTGCGCCGCCTTGTGATAGCGGTGAGGACTTGGGTATCAAAGATCCACTGAGCTTCCCTCGCCTCAATTCAACTTACTTTGACTCGGATTGATTCCAGAGGGGTTTGCTCAAATTGCAACGAATTCCCTTTCGAAAGATAGAAGCTGGTCTAGAAACAATCTAAGTGGAGCCATCATGCTTTTTGTTTGCTAGAAATCTTTAGGTTTGTTTTGGTGGAGCCGAGTCGGCCTTGTTTGTGGTTGTGTAGAATTCCCTTGCAATTAAGAATGTCGAACTGGTATGATAGAAGCCAATACAATGAGTATCGACCTGAATTTGAATATGGACATCATCAGTTTTATGACCATGGTGGGAATAGTAGTTGGGAACGCCAACCTTTTCAAGGTTATGGTTCATACCATAGTGAGCCCAATTACTATCCACACACGAATTGGTCTTACGAGCAAGAAAATCAGGAATATATAGTACTAGTCATGCGTTTTTGGAAAATTACTTAAAAACTAGTCCTGATTATGACATTTCTAAACCTGTTCAATCTCTAGAAGAAACCTACCAACAAATTCGAAAGGAGTATGAACGTGCAGTTAGTTCAAGAGAAGAGAGTACACAACGGTCTAAGATATCAATGAGACTTGTGAAAGTATAAGTGTTACGCTCAGTGAAATTCAAGCACGTTTAGAGGAAGAAAATGATCAGTTAGCTAATGTTGCTCGAAATAATCTAATTTTCCAAAATAGTATTTCCAATTCTACCCTTGATATCAATAGTGAATATTTGCCCAATCTAAAGGATGAGGTTAGAATAAAAGACACTACTTATTTAGATAAGGTTCAATCATCTTTGTACTATTATGATGAGGATAGTAGTAATGAAGAATCTGAAATATGTAGGCATAGTGATCAGGAATCTATTAAACCAATTGAGCTTTATAATGATTATATTATTTCTAGTTCAAATCCAAATAATTTTTATGATTATTCACCTATTCAAAAGGACGAGGATTTGATTAGGGATACCACCGTTTTAGACGATGTAGTTTTTCCTTTGATTACGAAGCCGATAGTGGTTTAGAGGAACGGGTTCATTTCGAAAATACTGTTTTAGAGTCTAGCGACTTAGAAACAATAGTCTTGGAAGAAGAAGATAGACCCGTAGAGATGAGTAAAGATGCACTACCTGATAATAAATTAGAAGAATCAATTGACCAATTTCAAGAATCTAATGATCCAGAAATTAGGAGATTGTAACTAGTCTATCTAGAGACACTAAAAACTATAAGTTTGGGGTGATTATCACTCCTTCATAGTGCCTTACCTTTAACTCTCAGAAAGTCCTTCACTTAGGACTTGATATCTCCGCCTCGACAATTTTACAAGATTACCTTCATACTCGTTTTCCCGAACCTAATGATGTCCATGAAGGAGTTCAGTTATTAGAAACCCATCCTCTGGTTGATGTGGTTTGCCCAGGCTATGATACCCAGATTGACTTTGTTTTCCCACCAAATAGTTTTCTTCCAACTGTGGGAACGTTTCAAATGAGTCGAATATTAAGTTCTGAGACTAAGCCTAAGTACTTTAGGTTAATAGAATCGACACATTTTCCTAAGAATGACCACTACTCACTGTGGTCAACTATGTAAGTCATATCTGATTGACTTAGAGGATCCGCAATTATTTAGGTTATTACTTCGTGATTCTAAGTTCGTATTTGAGTTTTTACAGACTCTAAGACCTAATAATTTGGATCCAACCTATGAAGAAACGCAGCCAATGAAAATATTCTATTTAGACCCTTTCATAGAACCTGAACTTGAACCACAATTAGCGATAGTTTATCAGGAAACTAGGTAAGGGCATGCTAGTGTTGTTCATTTCGTTGGTTCACTGTAGTTTCCTTTTGTCAGCTCTTTTTGGTTTTAAGACCCACAGTTATTCGGCTACTGTTATATCGGTTCGAGTTGACTAAACCTTTCCTACGTCTGGCTGAAGACTTTAAACTTAGCACTTCTTGGGAGGTAACCCAATATTCTTGCGACACGGTAATATCCTTCCTTATCTCTTTTGCTTCAAATGGTAACAGTTTCTCCTTGCTCATGCTTTTAGTTTCATCTTTAGAACATTGAGGACAATGTTAGATTTAAGTTTGGGGGTATGGGAGAAACTTTTTAGTTGCATAATAAATAAACTCCAGAGCCTAGAAATTTACGCCTATTAAGGATAGCACTAACCAATCTAAGTGGATGGAAACATTTTTGTTTTAGGAGTTGAGGAACCAATCTGACTAGATGGAAACATCTATAGAGTCTATTCATAAAAGCACAGAGCTCAGGTGTTAGAAATAACATGATAGTTTCGCCATATCTTGTCGAGTCCTTTTCACTTTCTATTTTTAGTTTTCTTTTGTTTCAAGTGATTTGGTGGGGCACACGATTCAAGTTGTTACCTTTGCTAGGGTGAAATAGAGTGACTGAGTTACCTTTTCCAAAAAAAAAAAAAAAAAAAAAAAAAAAAAAAAGGAAAAGACCGGACCAGTTAGACCAATCGGAATAAGTATTAACACTTGGATAGCAATATGCGTGTGTTCTCCCTGTTTCCGTCGCCTAAGCAAGCGTGGAATGCAGACCCGTGGGAACTATCGTGTAATCTGCTGACAAGAAGCATGCGCTTGGATCACAAAGATCATTCATGCCGTTAAGTAAAAAAAAAAAAAAATGGTTATTGTTATGTGTAGTCAACTGCTGGTTCCCTTGTATTTGCCAGTTTGTTGATATAGATTTAAGTTATTGACCACTGTTCCCTTGTATATGTCAGTGTGTTAATATTAGTCAGACCGGTATCTCAGTCATTTAGGTTAGGTTCATCTTGGCAGAGGCCTTCAGACAGATATGGGAAACACCGTTCGCTTTTCAACCATCTACATTTTTTTTCCCATCTTCTTAATCTTTTCATGTGATCAGTCTGACTCCGAGTATGATGTCCATCGTGAAACTATCTTAGTAGAGCTCTGTCACTTATATGAATTTTAGTATGCTTGAGTGCAAACTCGTGTACAACAATTGGAATTTCGCATCAGGGTTCTTCCTCTTAGAGTCAATAATTGTATGCCAACCAAGGAGGTTCTTTAGTGCTTTCCAAGGTTCTGCGTAGATAGCTAGGGTCTGGAGTATTGGTTTTTGTGGGTACACCTCTGATAAACCCACCCGAGATTAACTCGGTCACTTTTCAAGAATAAATTTTGCTCGAGACTAGCAAATAATAAGTTTGGGGGTATTTGATAAACACATTTTTGTGTCTAATTTGTCCTCAATGTCCGTATTGTTGGAACTCTATTTTTGTACTAATATTGTGTTTTTATGTATTTTTAGGAAATAAACATTTTTGGAAAATTCGGCTCGAAAAGTTGATTTTGGCACCCGGAGGACAAGTGTTATTCGGACTCTCACTTTTGGATAAGGGGTAACCTAATTACTAAGGGGCACCCCCAGGTCACCCCCAAGGCATCTACTATTCGCACCCCAGTTCAGGATAGGGGCATATCATTTCAACCTTTTTGAATTTCAAATTTTGGAGGGAAAAATGGTAACAAAATTAGGGTTGAAGATTTGAAGGTGTTCCAGTGAGATTTAATCGCTGAAATTTAATGGGTTTCTTCTAATTGACCTAACAGAGCTGGTATGTGTGTTGGTTTTGATCAAAATTGGCTGGATAATCACCAGGTGATGAAAACATCAAGAACAGTTTTGGCGGGAAAAATTGTTCTTGAACTGCCGTGACTAGGGTTGAGGATTTGAAGGTGTTTCAGTGAGATTCAACGGCCCAAATTAAATGGGTTTGTTCCTAGGGACTATATAGAGCTGGTATGGGTGTTGGATTCGGTCAAAATTGGTTAGATAACCGGTGGTAATCAAATCAGGGAAGATATTCTAAAATAAGAAAAATATTCTATTCTTGGAATTCTATTCTTGGAATTCTTGGATGGAAGAGACGTGCATGGGTTGATTTTATTGGATGGAAACAATCCCTAGAGCTCAAGGATGACGCGTGAGAAGAGATAAAACATGGAACAATCCGTAACAAATCAGGGAATTAAAGAAAAAAATATCGGGAATATTTTCATTCACTGCCGAGTAATGGGAAGATTTTTTGGATTAATGGAGGAGATTCAATGGTTCAATTACGTATAAATATGTTACTAATGTTATACATAGGGTCTGTCGAGAGTTTGGGGTCGAAAGGAGGTCCAGAGAAGAAGAAATTCGAGTTTTCCCAAACTCGGTTTCTGCTGTTGCTGTGCTGCTGCTGCTGCTGATGAACACGAAGAACACGAAGAACGGACTCGCAGCAGCAGTCGTTTATCAACAGTGAAAGAGACTCACAGGCGTGGGTCGTAGTTATGGATTCAGTAACAATAGCACCTTTTCTGTGTCGTTTATTTTGGACGCCTTTTGTTGGACGCAGAATCCTGTTTAATACTATTTACTTATCTTTCTCTTCATTGTAAAACACTTTTGAGCATCAATGAAATTCTTTGAGAGGTTTTCCAACATGATGATCTAAACCCAACACTGGGACGATAGAGGAGGCCGTGTTTCATCCATGTGGTAATTTAAATTAATTCTTTATTTACTTTTTGCACCAATTTTAATTGAAATAAGATTTTAAATTAATTACTTGTGATTTCATTTGATGGAGTATGCTTAGTCCTAGGGATTTTTGATATGCCATGCTTAAGAAATACAAGTAATATTTTATAAAATCTATCTTGGCAATAAACTAGAGTTAATATTTGTTTTGTTTTGAACTATAATCGCCTAGAATTAAATTCTGAACCACTTGAAAATGAAAAATGGACGAATCTTTAGTCCCAGTACTCTTTCCCATACTGTTAATATTTTTTTGTATATATTTTTATTTTTAAATCTAAAAATCCTTCACCTTCACAAGTTCGAGTTTGAACGATGCCCCTTACCACTACAACTACAACCCACATTAAATCTATAATCAGTAGACCTGATTATTTCTTTGGAGGAAACTCACATTGGTTATCAATCCTAGGATATGCACCAAAGAAAATTTTCCTGGAGAGTGACCTTATTCTGATGATGATGTAAAGGAGGTGCTAATAGATAAAGAACCAAATGATTGTTTAAAAGAATTAATTGAGCTCTCTAAGACTATGATGATGATGTGAATGCCGAGATTTTGGTTGAGACATAAAATGATGAAGAATGGTTTTGAAGAGTTTGGTTGAGGATTATGATGAGGTAAATGATTGGTTAAAGTTCTTCATAAACAGTGAGGATCCCGTATTACACGAGATTGCGGAAGGTTTGTCTACATCCTTTACATAATTATATTTTTAATGATTTCAAAATCGGAGAAGAAATTTTTTCATTTACCACGTCTTGCAAAAGACTCGTATCTCGTATTCTTAATCTGAAAAACATTATTTGAAATTTTTTGATAATGAAGGGAGAAAAATTAGATTATGAGGAGATTCCCATATCCTCTGCCTCTAACCAAGCCTAAGATTGACTGTTTCAGTAAATTACCAACTAGAACGAATCATAAATATAAATGTAGTTTGGACATCAATTTGGACATATAAGGACGAACCCTGTAACTTTGGTCCATTAAGACATGATGCAGGAGACTTCGGAAAAGAAGAGCTGGAATATCATCGAAAAATCCTTAAGTTTATGCGGCACAATGAGAAAAGGATAAGAATTTCAATAATTTATGCATAAAAGGAGACTGCAAAAAATTGGTATTGCAAAGCTATTTTGGAAATAGCAGGAAAGATTGCTAATTTTTGTTCTGATTTTCAAGGTTTTTCCTTTGTTCACATATCAGACAATGCGGTTGCGGATATTTAACTAAAAAAGAAAAATATTTTAATTGTGATTTTATTAAGGAATCTATCCCTCCCCTTTGTAATAATCAAAAATTATCAATAGTTAAATCTAATATTTCAAGTAGCTATCCATATTATGTGCCTTTACTACTACTTTAACCATGGATGCTATCGCCTTAAGTTAGTTCTTTCAATGAATTTCTAGTTTGCCATGTTTTCTCTACCCACACTTTCAACTGTGATCTATTTAACAAGGCATCCACAAAAACATCCTGAGTTAAAATTTAGAGTCGAGACTCATGCCTCAACGGAAAGTCTATTACATCATTGTACTCCTTCTAAATCAATTAGTTCATCAATTAGGACCTTATAATAAGAGGCCCAACTCCCACTTTCATCCTCGGAATCCAACCTGGACTGGTATCATAGACGCCTTTTATAGCCAAGTTGTTTCTAACAGCTCAATTTTTTTAAATATGACCAAGTCTGTTACAAAATTGCACACTTAAAAAAAAAATCCATATTAAAAGTAAGGACTATGGGATAGACTCTAAAACAGTCTATCCCTTTCAAAATGAAAGACAGTCTAGCTGAAAGAGTGTAAAATCCACCGTGGGATAGATTGATAATAGACTATACGGCAAATTGTTTGCTTTTTTTTCTATCATTTTAGTTTCATAAGGCAAACTGTTTGCCTTTTGTTTTTCATTTTAGTTTCATAAGGCAAACTGTTTGCCGTATTTTTCTCATTTTAGTTACATAAGGAAAAAATGTTTGCGCTTTTTTCCATTTTATTTTCATAAGGCAAACTGTTTGCCGTTTTTTTTCATTTTTAGTTTCAGAAGGCAAACTGTTTGCCGTGTAGTGGAGACTTTCACTCACTCCTTCAACTGAAAGAGAAGGTGATTGAGTTTGGGGTGAAAGGGGGTTTCCCTCTACCCATAGTAGGACCAAATTTGATAAAGTCTTTCATTTTAAAAGAGACTCTCAATCCCTACAGCCCTTGCTCTTAAGCAACTTGACAGATTCAAGGTTTTTTTTTGTTTTTTTGTTTTTTGTTTTTTTTGAAGCGAAAGAAGATATTATTGGAGAAATTAAACTATTACATATAAAGAGAGTCTATGAGTAACTGAGATTTTGTCCCACTTTAACACGAGAAAAGGAACAACTGTTTTTAATATCAGTTTTTTGTTTCCATTCTTGCCATCAAAGGAGCATAATGAGATTGGCGCTACATGGAGAGAATTGGGCATATCCTCGGGAAAGGCCTACTTGTGCAATTACATATTCATTACAATGAAAATGTTGAAGAATTAAAATTTTCACGCATATCTTTTTTTTGGACATATCGTGTTCCACACTTCCACTCTCATTCTTAGATGAAAATGCTCCTTTAAAAATGCAAGCATATATTTGCCAAAATTCTAATCAATGGTATTTGTTTTTGTTGAGATGCATGTGTAATGATGCAGTACAGGTTAACACAAGTAGTGGTGTAGGATAAGCATTTTTGAATTGGTTTTTCCCTCTATAACTCACGTGTTGTGCGTGTGTTCTATTCACACATGTTTATCATACGTGTGATGTATAACTGACAGTTTGTCTGTAAAACAAACTATAAGTATGTGTGTTGTGAGCTGTAAAGTGGTTGCTGTTAATGAATCTCTCTGTAATTGAATATTCACAAATTCAAGCTGATGCGCTTTCTTGATGGTTCTCATCCTTGTCCTCCACAGTTTACCTCTCCAAGAAATGAATTGAATGGAATTGAAAATCAACTTTATTCAGACTGGATTGATGAAGACTCGACAATTATCATGTGGATTAATTCCACCATTTCAGACTCAGTAATTGCTTATTTTTCCAGATCTACAACTTCTCATCAATTGTGGACTAGTATTAAGGAAAGATTTGCAAAGGCTTCTTCTACTCATTCAATTCATCTGCGAACAAAGTTACTTTCAATAACTCAAGGTACAAAATCAGTTCCTAGTCTAATACATGAGATTCGATCTCTTTCAGATCAACTAGCTGTTGCAGGTGAAGTTATTTCTGATAAATAATTAGTTGTGATTACTTTAAAAGCTCTTAATTCCGACTACATTACTTTTGCAACTTCAATGCGTCACCGCTATCCACCAATTACTAGTGTTGAATTACATAATAACCCGCTAAGTGAAGAGGTTGTTATTGGTGAAAGAATTAAGCAAGCTAATGCAGACTCAGAAGCAAAATCTTTTCTAGCAAATAGAGGTGCTTTTAGAGGTGGAGGCTATAATAATAATAGAGGAGGTTATTATAGAGGCAGGAGTTATTCTAATGGCAGACAACATGGTGGGAGATATCCAAATCCATCATTGTTTGCAAGAAATCCTTCATGGAGGTGATACTATGTACCAGTCAAAGAAGCTTGTCAATTATGCAAAAGTACAGAACATCTAGTTGATAATTGTCAACACAGGCTCAATTTCTCTTATCAAGGCAGGTCACCACCATCCAATCTTAATGTAATGTTAGCTGTTGCTGATATATTTGATGATGAAGAGTGGATTGCTGACACTGGAGCTAATCATTACATTGCCTCATTTTAAACTCAATTAAAAGAAGTAACCCCATATGATGGTTATGAGGTTAATCATACTGCTAATGGTGAAGGTATGCCCATTTCTTACATTGGAAATCTAGTAAGATTGTTCATGATCATTTTTTTTCTCTGAGTAATGTTCTAGTTGTTCCACAATATTCACATAATCTTCTATCTATTCACAAGTTTACAACAGATAATAATTGTTCATTAACTCTTGATCAACATGGGTTTTCTGTGAAGGATCATCAGTCTGGGAAGATCCTTTTCCAAGGACCACATAGAAATGGCCTTTATCCTTTGACTTTCAAGCATGCTCTCTCATCTACAACCACAAATAATGTTCCCCTTCATAGAAGATTTGGACACCCATTATTTCAAACTTTACAAAGACTTTGTCATACTCTGCAACTGTCTAATGTCTCCAATAAGCCTTTCTTTTGTAATGACTGCAAAATTTGTAGGTCTCAGAAATTACCATTTAAATTGTCAAGCAGCATAGCTAGTAAACCTCTAGAATTACTTCATATGGATCTCTGGGGTTATTGTTTCACACCTTCCACTTCTGGAGCTCTTTACTATGCAAATGTAATTGATGAGTTCACAAAATATTGTTGGATTCTTCCAATAGCAAATAAATCTAGCATCGTTTTGTCTCATTGATAAATAGAATTGAAAATATGTTCTCTCAATCTGTTATTACTATTAAAACTAAGAATGGTGGAGAATTTCTAAATACTTTCTTGCAACAATTTTGTGATCAAAAAGGAATTACTCATGAATTAACTTGTCTTCGCACTCCAGAGCAAAATGGAGTTGCTGAGGTCAAGCATAAACATCTTTTAGAGGTTACTAGGACTCTCTTTTTTCAAGCTGGCTTGACTTCCACTTTCTGGGTAGAGGATTTACAAACTGTAAATTACCTTATTAACAGGCTTCCTACCAAATCTATTTCATTTCAAACTCCTTTTGAAATGCTTTTTCAGAAAACTCCAGATTACAATTTCTTGAAAGTATTTGGTTGTGCCTGCTTTCCTTGGCTTAAACCATACACTTTTAATAAGCTTGAACCTAGAAGTAAACATTTGTGTCTTTATTGTTTATATCCTAAGTCAAAACGGCTATAGATGCTTTGATCCAGTCACTCAAATTATCTATATTTCCAGGCATGTTTCTTTTAATGAGTATTCTTTTCCATATAAATCTATCCTTCATAATGCATCTATTTCTCTTGATATACCCATTGATCCTTTTACATCTGCTTTATCACATACTACACTTCCACTTTCATCACCCTCTACTGAGATATCTTCATCGATTGTGTCCTCTATCACTCCTGCAATCTCTCCTCCTATTGCTAAGAATGATCATAACATGACAACTAGAAGTAAGAATGACATCTACACACCAAAATCTTACTATGCTACTAAACATAAACTGCCTATTGCTTTTTTGTCTAAGGTGCCAACTTGCATCTCCAATGCCAACAAGATAGCTGCATGGAGGATTGCTTCAGTTAAAGAGTACAATGCTTTGAAAGATGATGGTACTTGGTCATTAGTTGATCCAGTTGAAGGTCAAAATATTTTTGGGTGCAAATGGGTGTTTAGAATCAAGTATCATCCAGATGGCTCAATATATAGACACAAGGCAAGACTAGTTAGTATGTAAGGGCTATCATCAACAGTTTGGAATGGATTTTGATGAACTTTCAGCCCTGTTGCAAAACCAACTACTATCAAGATTGTTATTTCACTTGCAGTGCAGTATAACTGGAGTATTCATCAATTGGATGTTAGTAATGCATTTCTGCATGGAGATCTCAAAGAAACTGTATACATGGCTCAACCTCCTGGCTTCATAGATCCTGACAAACCAAATCATGTGTGTCTTCTACACAAGGCAATCTATGGATTAAAGAAAGCCCCAAGGGCTTGGTATGACAAGCTTAGTGCAACACTTCAATCACTTGGTTTTATTCATTCAGTTGCAGATTCCTCTCTATTTGTGCATAAAAATGGTTCACAACTCACAGTTTCTTTAGTATATGTGGATGATATCCTGCTTACAGAGTCTTCTTCTGCTTTTCTGCAACATGTGATTACTCAGCTGCAATAACAGTTTCCCATCAAAGACTTGGGCTCTATCAATTACTTTCTGGGTCTTGAAATTAAAAGGGATTCCAACACTCTATTTCTTTCTCAGACCAAATATGCAGTTGATCTACTTACTAAGTTTCATATGGAAGGTGCCAAGCCATGTTCTACTCCAATTGCTGCTTCTACAAAACTCTCTAAGGATGATGGTGAACTTTTGGACAATCCCACTGAGTACAGATCGCTAGTAGGGGCTTTGCATTATCTCACTTGGACTAGGCCTGAGATTGCATTTGTTGTTAATCTTGTATGTCAATATATAAAACATCCAAGAACTTCTCATCTTGTTGCTGCTAAACGAATCCTGCTCTACATAAAAGGTACTTTGGGTTTTGGTCTCACTTTTTCCAAAGGCACTTCCTTTTTATTGGGTTTTTCAGATGCAGACTGGGCATGGAATATTGATGACAGGCGCTCTACTGGTGGATACTGTGTGTTTCTTGGTCCTAACATCATTTCTTGGTCTTCCAAGAAACAAACTACAATTGCTAGATCAAGCACTGAGGCTGAGTATAGGACTTTAGCTCATAGTGCTGCAGAAATGATTTGGATTTGCTACATTCTGCAAGATCTTCATTTCTCTATTCCTGCAATTCCCAAACTGGGTTGTGATAATATTAGTTCTATATCATTGGCATCCAACCCAGTTCTGCATTCTAAAATGAAGCATGTTCACTTGGATTATCACTTCATAAGAGAATTGGTGCAGTCTATGGCTTTGGATGTATTCTATGTGTCTATTATTGACCAGATTGCTGATATATTTACCAAGGGTCTCTCAGCTTTTCGATTCACCCTGCTCAGATCCAAGCTTCAAGTTGCTTCTGCATCCTTAAGCTTGAGGGAGGATAATGATGCAGTGCAGGTTAACACAAGTAGTGGTGTAGGATAAGCATTTTTGAATTGGTTTTTCCCTCTGTAACTCACGTGATGTGCGTGTGTTCTATTCACACATGTTTATCATATGTGTGATGTATAAATGACAATATGTCTGTAAACCACACTATAAGTATGTGTGTTGTGAGCTATAAAGTGGTTGCTGTTAATGAATCTCTCTGTAATTGAATATTGTGTTTAATCAAGATGATACATTCTATTAATGTGAAATTTGGTTTGTGTTTTAAGAGAGTAACAACAATCTTTCAAGTCACATTCTTAGCAAGCTAGAGAGAAACAAAAAACTGTAACATTAAAAATTAAAGCCACCACCATAGTCACCAACATCAGAAATAATATCGCCAATCAAAAGTCCACCGAATAATCCAGCACCCAAATCCATCCCCCTGCCCATGCCTCTCATTTTATTCCATCACCATAGCAGGCTGCTATGGGTGTCCACCGACCCACCTTGAGGCGGGTACCCATACCCAGGCTGTTGTTGTGGCGGATACCCGTATCCAAGCTGTTGAGGTGGATGCCCAATTGGCGGTTGTGGTTGTCCATTCCCATATCCAGCAGTAGGATACCCAACAGATGGTGGCGGATACGGCCCTCCTGACCCAGATGGTGGTGGATACGGCGCACTCGAACACACCACAGCAGGATACGCCATAATAGGCTCTCCCATTCTATACGCCGGTGACGACTCCGGTACGTGGGCGGCTGCATACACATTTGTCGGTTGGCACACCTTCTTCTCTTCAAATTTGTAAGAGAAATTCAATTCCCCTTTAAATTTACCGTTCTTAGTTTTAACCTGATAAGAAACAAATTTAGTTCCAGGATTATCAAGAAGTTCTTTAACTGGTACATAAACTTCACCGATATGACGATCAGCACCAATTCTCTTCTTAGATTTGAGTTGCAATATTAGAACCAGTCGGTTGTGTTTTGCTAGTGACTCATCAAGCGAGAAACTCATTGTAAAATCCCAACATGGGTTTTTTCCACCGCTGTAATGTAGTGGTGTTTTCTTTCGCGTTCTTGGATCACCACCGATTGATGCGAGCACATAAACATCCCATCTCTGTAAATAGATTTACATCTTTGATGTCTCTTGCTGAGATTATCGTTACCTCTAATAGTCTGTACGCCATGATTATTAAGAACTTCCACAAAAGAGAAACAAACTGAATTACGTAACTGAACGATAAATAAACGGAGGGGGTACTGAGGGATTATATACAGGGAAAAGGCGAAATTCAGGTGGAACCTTCGACGTCAACGGGATTTCCTTTTTCTGAGACTTGTTAAGTTTTTGGCAACGCGGAAAGACTGTGGAATCGGGAACCGGCCGGAATACTATTCTTTATGGAAAGTGGGACACTAGTAGCTTCTTGCCATATATTTGCTTGCGGCTGCAAATAAAAGCAGCCTTGGGAAGTTCGAGGACTGGTCTTGTTCGCACGCAAAGGATCGAGAGCCAGAAGAGAAGAGGAGAGCCTGTACCAATAATATTTTGTGATTTATTTACGCTAACTTTTATTTCAGGCGCAGATTTTGGTGTATCTCTTTTCATGTTGGAATATATGACACATAGTCACCGAGGTGGTCAGGTTAGTTAATATCCCCAAAACCAAGTCTTTATAATTAGCTAGTAAATCTTGTATATCTTAGCTAACATGTTTTACCTAGTCAAGATAAGATTGGCTGCTATCTTCTAGGTTTCCAGGGTTTATTTATTATCCTAGAATTGTTTATGTAAATGTAAACTTATTTCTCCGCGTTTAGAGATCTTTTTAATACAATTCACTCTTATGGGTTTTATCCGTGGACATAGGTCGAAGGACCGAACCACGTTAATATGTTGTGTTTTCTCCATTTCCTATCTCTAATTTCATACACCATTCATAAATCTATGAGGAGTATGAATTCTCCGTGCCGCCAATTGGTAATCTTCATTACCCTCATGTGTAGCCTATCCCGTGCTTGTAAAATTTCATGAGACGAATGATTCAGAGGAGGAGGAGAAGGCGCGTATGATTAATCAGGCAAGACTTGCTTACTGGTTAAGGGGAGGAACTACCAGGAGATGCGAGGATCAGTCTACTACAACGTATAGTTTTGAGAGAACTTTTGCGACAAGAAGTATATGTATAAGAAAGATAGATGATCGCATTCCTGTGGAGCTGAAGATGCATACAGAGCAGTGGGTTGTGAGGTTAACTAACGTCTCAATCCTCCGCATTGTAGGAGAAACAGGTCTTGGTACCCTTGATGCGCATGCAAACGGGTTCAGATACTTAACCGAGGATTTTCATGTGGATTTCATGCATGCAAATGTAGAAGGAGGTTATTTCTTTCAACTTGGGCTAAGGGGTGGTCCGACTCTCTTGCAATTCCACTTGCAGAACCCCATCATTGTGGGGAATGTAGAGGCGAAGGATATCCAATTCTCTTTGGAGCCAATCCTTGGAGAGGTGGGATTTCTCCGCCGTGATGAAGAATTGAAAAACTTTGTCCACAAAGTTCAAGTAACTCAGTGGACTAGCGGGAGTGCACCTTTTCAATATGTAGAATTTCAGTGGCTAGAGGAGTTTGAATTTTATGGGAAGTTTCCCAAAGATGATAAACCAGCCACCTTGGCCCTGACAGATTCTGCCTAGGGATGGCCATTTGCCCCACCCAAACCCATCCCCGTGGGTACCCTTCCCGTTTGGGTAGGGTTTTACCCGCACAAATGGGGATGTGGCCGGGTATGGGTAATACCTGAAATTTAAGCTACGGGGATGGGGCATGGATTGGATTCAAGGTCCCCGCCCCGTTGCTTCCATATTATAAGCGTTTCGACTTTTATGTAAGGATTTGTATCGAATTTTATACTCCTACCACTTAGTCGAGCTTTCTTACATTTATTATATTCTTGATTGTTCTTGTATATTCATTACTTTCGTTTCTTTGTTGTGATCAGACACATTCTTTGATCGTTCTTGTAGCGAAAGGACAAAGTAGAAAAACTAAGAAGTCATTTAAAGATTCTTTTGTTCACCTTAAAACGAATTTCTGAATTTAAAATTTTAGAATGCATTATTCTTATGTTATTATTTTTGTTCGATTCATATTTAAGTTTTGATTATAAATAAATTTATGTATTAACTCCGTGTTACGGGTAACCCATGAAAAACCCGCCCCAAACGGGTATTCCCCATACCCGCCCCGCCCTAATTCATGTGAGTAACGGAGGGGGTATGTGTATTTTTTTTTACGAACGGGGCAGTGACTGGGATTGGCATACCCGCCCAATGACCATCCCTAATTTTTCCTTAGTTGTGCATACAAAAACACCCTTCTTTGTGCTTCCACTAGACGAAATCGAGATTGTTAACCTGGCACGCCTTGAACCTGAAACAATTGTTATGACAGTCGTATTTAGAGACTACAAGCGTGATGTGCTTGAGATCCGCTTAATTCCCTTGAAATTTCTCATTGGCATAAAACATGGTATGAACTCAGCAGGGGTGAAGTACTATGTTAACAGTAAAAGGCGCAACTGGAGTAACCATGTGAGAGAAATCGCAGCGTTCCCGGAGAAGTTCAAAGACAACGGAGGATGGGATTCTTTCGAGGATAAGCATACTTTGGCCTACTATCCGCCTGGATATTCACATTCATATCCAAAAGCCTCGAGAGATGATGAAATTGTATTGTGGGGAAGAAATGGAATGTAAATCCTGGAGTTGAGAACTACAAGTATCTTTAATGTGAAACCTGTTTTGAGGCATACTGAATTTTTTTGAGGCATACTTATTCATTATCCCATCTAGGGTGGTTTTATAAAGGGTGTCTAAAGGTAGTGCAATTACTAATATATCCTTAAACAATACAATTACTAGAAAGCCTTTATCCTCAAAAACCTAAAATCAAAAATCAAAATAACTTTTAAACTTAAACATCTTGGACTCCAATTCAATGGATCAATCAAAGGAAACAGAATCGAAGTGAGCGATGTTGGAGTGCAAAATCCAAATCTCAATTGCTCTTAAATGTATTTTAGAATGCATTTGTAACAAACCCATCTTGTTTTTGATTGATTTCATTTTGTTTGATCGATAAAATATGATTTCAAAGACGAAATTAGGGTTTTTAGAAGATCAGTTCGGCTGATCTTGGAATATCAATTTTGAGCCGAACCTAGTATATGATTTAGAGAAACACTATGTTCGGCTAATGCAATTTTGCTAGATTTTGTTCGAATCAACCGAACCTAAATTCATCAGTTATAGAGTGCAGTTCGGCTGATAACTTGTCACCCGAACCTATGTTTTTTGAAAATACACCTGGGTTCGGCTAACAATGATTTTGTTCGAATCAGCCGAACCTAAATTCGTGAGTTACAGAGTAAAGTTCGGATGATAAACTTGTCAGCCAAACCTCTGTGTTTCGAAAATATACCTAGGTTCGGCTGACCGAACTGTTCATCTGGTCAGTAGATCTGGGTTTTAAAAATTCAATTTTTTGTTAGATTCAACTTATAAAAAGGACATTAAACTTCCTATAGAAGTCTACCTCTGATTTGAATCACACATTTTGGTCATTTCTAATCACTAAAATCTCAAAACCCAAGTTTATTTTCACTTCTTCTTCTTCCTCTCAAAAATTCCAACTCTCTCACATAAATTTGATTTCTCTACTAATTTAACACTAATAATTTAATTTTTAATCAATCCTTAAAATTCCTAATTAATCAAATCTAACCATAATTAACACTAATTATGTAAGGGTAGTTATGCCATTATCAAAAAGGATGGATAAGGGGTGATGTTGTTTTTTATTTGGTGACCCTATTTTAGCATTATTTAGTATGCCTCAAAACAGGTTTCTCTAATGTATGCAAAATTGCACAAAATGGGCAACTTAAACTGCGAGGTTGCATTTAAGGCATTAAGCGGCCCATTATTGATTTTTTACTGCACCGTGCCATCTCAAACTGGCTCACGGTAAGTGGTGAATGGTTCTCCTGCATCCTGCCATGAAGTCAATAGCTTTACAAAAATCCTCCACCTCCGTACAAACCAGACCTCTTTACGCCTAAAGCTTTAGCTTAGTGCTTGCTTTATTGACTTCCAAAAAATATGTCTTTCTAAACGAAAGGGCGATTGTTAAATGGTCCTTGTGCACAATAAATATTTCTCAACTAATTGTCAATCACCATTTCAACAACCAAATTTCCATTATCTTTTTTGATCGATTATTTTTATTTTCACTATACAAAATTGAAATATAATCCCATCCCACGAGTAGGAACAGTATGATCCACTAAAAATTTGGGACCTTTAGCATTCAAATGGTTAGTAGCTTTCCCTCCTTGCGGATTCTCCCCCCTATGATGATGATAACTATTGTAGAGAACATATTATTATCAGAATTTGACATTTTGTGGCGGGGGGCATGTTCGACTCGTCATATCATGATCAGGTATTTTGGTCGGTCAAGATTTTTGTAACTCAATAATGCAACGTGACTAACAAAATGCAATGTACACAGCATAGGATGTGATGCTGCAACTGATTTTACTACTGGTAAACAGTAACTACATGTGGAAGTTGTCTCTTGAATGGGCCAAATTCCTGCTTCTTTTCATTAACGAACAAAGCAGGCTACAATAAAGGGACCAGACTCAGAGTCCATTTTTTTCTTTAACTTTAAAAGAAAAGAAAAAGTGGAGGTTACTAAATTCTACATATCCACTGTAGTAGGTTGTGGTTTGATTGATATCAGCAGGATTTCTAAAGTTTTTCTGTTGAGAACACTTTTTACGGGTCATTTCAAGAGTTTAAGTTGGATAATTCCACACTCCATTGATCAGAGGTTGAAGAGTCATCATCTGTAATTCCATGACCCAAATTTTGCAAAATTCGCATGACCATATCCGGTAGGATTGAATTTGCAACATAAAATTGGTCGCCATTCAAGTCCGCCAGGAGTTCAATGTTGAAAAGTTAAGAGCTTTAAGCTTGTTGTAACTTGTGAGGCCGACTGCCCGGTAATTTTTCATCCGCCACATTGAAGCATCGTTGTATGGCACCTATTTAGCCTTTTTACCAACTGTGCCGAGTTATTAAACCATACAACTTGAGTAGTATAGTGATCGCTAATTTAGTCAAATCTCTTTCCCTGGGGGGATTTCCACATGCATTGCACTATAAATAGGTCCCTCTCTATTTGCGTTTTCTAAAGGGAACATGCACTGCCACTGAAAGAATGGATCTTACCTAAAACAAGTAGTTGTTGTTGTTGCCCATCTTTAATTTGTCTTCCATTTGACTTAGCGTACAACTAGAAAAGATAAAGACATTACCTGCTCGGCTGCTCTTTCAAAAGTTCCATCGCTTTAGTTTTCCTCTTCTTATCTAGTAGCCTTGATAGACAAATCTGTTTAGGCTTCACACAGCAACAAGCAAGAAAGCTTGCCCACATTGAAAGCTTCAGAGCTAATCTGGCCGCGCAGTCGGCCAGTGATACAAAACTCAAGGCCTCAAGGATGCGCATATTATGATACTGACAACTTGATCTAAAGCCATGAAGGAGATGAACCCTCCTCAGGAGAATGGGGATCATTCTGCAGAGGCTGCAGAGGAATAGTAGTAAGCAATACAGCAACAACTAGGCGCAAGTGATCAACTGAAAAAGCTTATATATAGAAATTGAACACCCAACCCCAGCAATTGATTTACAAGAAAACTAACCAATACACAACCCTCTATCTCTAAAGAAACTCCCAAAAAGACAAAGAAAGCCAACCTACAGTAAAAACTCATAATAACAGAAGATGAAAACTGAAAAGAACCCCAAGAGTTATCATTAGGATTTCTTTTACAAAAAACGATCCATATTTTGGATCTCATCAATTAGATGCTAAGAAGATCGGTTGGTGGTGACGAAGAGGATGATGACTGATCTTTAGTACTTTTCTTAACACCAGCAATTTCTTCGCAGATATTATTTCCAGGAGACAATGGTGGTGAGGATTCGGTAACGGTTGATGGTCCTTCAGAGAGTGTTGATGAATTTGGAGTTGTTGCTGTTGTTGGTTTGGGCAACTCGGTTAGAATTTGAACAACTTCTCTCATTGTTGGACGCTCGATACTTTGTTCTTCCACACAAAGCATTGCAACATAGAACACATGCATTACTTCATTTAAGGGAACTGAAGGCAGTCTTGGATCAAGAATCTTTAAAACTCCTTCGGTTTTTGAATCTGTCATTTTCCTAACCCATTGAACAATATCGACTCCGTCTCCAAATTCACCAACTGGTTTTCTGCCACTCACTAGTTCTAATAAAACTACTCCGAAACTGTATACATCACTCTTCTCATCAACTTTTAATGTGTAGGCATATTCTGCAAATTCAATACAAAAGACAATTTGAATTCAGATACAGAAGCAAATTTCTAAAAGATGTGCAATGAAGTTGTTTATAGTGAACGAAGGTAAAACTCGACTTTCAGTTTAAACTAGAGCTGTACTGGGTACACAAAAATGAGCAATGCAAGTGCCGGTATAAATAGTCTACATGACCATAACCTGATAAAAATCTCATTTTGAAAATAATAGACCCTGCACAAGTATGATAACAAACATAAAAAATGTATGTACTGAATTTAACAATCATACCTGGTGCAATGTACCCATAAGAGCCGGCAATAGCAGACATGCATTCAGAAGTACCAGAATCTTGAAGAAATTTTGCAAGTCCAAAATCAGCAACATGGGCTTCAAAGTTGGAATCCAGAAGAATATTGTTCGACTTCACATCCCGGTGAAGAATTGAAGGAGAGCAGTCATGATGCAGATAACACAACCCTTTTGCAGCTTCAACTGCAATTTTATACCTAGTATCCCAATGCAAGTGACCTCCTTTTTTGCCATGAAGAACTTCACCTAAACTTCCATTAGGCATGTACTCATAAACCAACAGATTTGTTTCATGGTTCGAACAAAATCCTAATAACCTCACGATGTGACGATGTCTGATTCTGCCCAAAGTCTGAATCTCCGCATTAAACCCATGATCATGAGAAGACCCTGACCTACTCATTACAGAAAGTCTTTTGACAGCAACTTGATCACCATTAGGCATTCCTCCTTTATACACAATTCCAGCACCTCCTTTTCCAATTATATTATCTTCTTTCAAAGCATCTAATATATCATCGCAAGTGAATTCCAGCCTTTGAAATGCTGTAAATTTCCATGAGCGAGACTTACTTGCTTTCTTCAAAGACCTGGCTTTGATGATAGCAGCAACAGCAAATACAATTGAACAAAGAAGCAACCCCAACACAAGAAACAACTTCATGGTAGCCGAAAGTGGACCTTTCGAATTCGCATGGCCAGTACTATTTGAAACCCGGGATTTGCAAGCGCCCAAAAATGGACCACAGAGATTAGGATTACCCATGAATGATGTTGAATTGAAGTAACTAAACTGACCAGTACCAGGAACTAAACCCGAAAGATTATTATACGAAAAATCAACTGAAGTTAAACTCTGCATATTAGAAATGCTGACAGGTATATTGCCCATTAACTGGTTCCTAGATATATTCAAGTAATTCAAAATCTTCATACTAGTAATTTCACCTGGAATTTCACCAGAAAGCTGATTCCTACTAAGATCAACAAATGTTAACAACTTACATTGACTGATTTCCGGTGTGATAGAGCCTGAGAAGTTATTATTACTGAAATCCATCTTTGAAAGCTGCTGCAATCTCCCAATATCAGAAGGAATTTCACCAGAAAATCTGTTCCCATCTAGTAATAACTTCTGAACACCACTAAAGTTCCCAATTGAAGATGGCAAATTCCCAGTTAACTTATTATTAGACAAACTAATTTGTCCAAGATTTACAGAACTCGAAAACATTTCTGGATATCTTCCAGTAAGATAATTATCTTGCAACTCAACTTGAGCTAACTTTGGTAGTCCTAAGAGACCTTCAGGAATTGAACCATTAAGATAATTCTCCCCCATTCGTATCCGATTCAGCGATTCGCATTTCCCAAGAGACTTCGGAATCGAACCGAAGAAGAAATTCCCTAAAGCGATGAGAGTTTCTAACCGATTTCCTGAACACAAATCCGGTGGAAGATTTCCAGTGAGTTTGTTTGAAGAAAGATCAAGAAAGACTAGTTTCCCATTCAATCCAAGTGTTTGAGGAACTTTTCCAGTGAAATTATTCTCCCATAGCTGTAATACTTCCAACTCAGGTAAATCTCCGATGAAGTCTGGGATAGCACCATGTAATTTGTTTCTAAACAGATTCAGTAGAGTGAGATTCTTAAGCTCAGCAAATGTTTGAGGAATTTCGCCAGAGAGAACATTATTAGACAGATCCATAGATCTTAAACTTTTAAGCTGCCCCAACTCTGGTGTTAATCCCCCTGAAAGCCCATTCACTTGAAGAAATAATGTATCAAGATTCTGTAGTTTTGCCATTTCCGGTGGGATTCTACCAGATAATCCACAGTTAGCCATATCCAATCTAACCAAATCAGTAAGATTCCCAATTGCAGATGGTATTCCTCCTTCATACATATTGTAATAACCAAGATACAGCTGCTGTAATTTTGTTAAGTTTCCAATCTCTGGTGGTATAACACCACTAAGTGAGTTCCCTGAAACTGCTAAGTACTCAAGAGACTTCAATCTTCCATATTCTGGTGGGATTTTACCTTCAAAATAGTTGCCACCAAAGTGCAGATGCTTGAGATTTTTCATCTCTGAAACTCCAACTGGTAATAGCCCAGTCATGTTATTGTTATACAAATCTAGTATCTCCAAGAACTGTAAACTAGAAAGCTCAGTAGGAAAACTTCCATTGAAGATATTGTTTGAGAGATTCAACTGTTTCAGACCAGAAATTAGAGAGATTTCTCTAGGTATTGGACCAGAAAATGAGTTACCAGCAACAGTAAGATTTACAAGGTTTGTAAGAAACCCAATGTCTGGTGACAAAACCCCAGTAAGATTATAATTAGAAATGTCTAATGAAATAACCCTATGGTGAGTAGAATCACATGATACACCAGTCCATGTACAGTGCTTTGTAGAAATGTTCCAGGTTGATAATGAGTTCTCTGGGTCATCTGAGATAGATGTTTTAATAGAAATTAAAGCTTGGAATTCTGGTAAATGGGTTTGTTTTGCTGTAATTTGGCTGGTGATGATGATGTAGAAGAGAAACAAAACCTGAAGAAGATGATGATGAAGAAGTAGAAGATGTAACCTCATTTTTCTTGAATTTCTGGGGGGTTTGATTGAATCTATGTACAGAAGAAAGAGTAGAGTAGAGTCATTCAGTGGAGAGAGAAGGAGAGTAGTTTGCAGTTTTTTGAAGTTTGAAGAGAGTGAAGAAGAAGAGAGGTGTGTGAAGCTACTTAGTTAGGTGAGTGTAAGGGGAAGTGTTTGATAAGATGTGTATATTCTCTTCTCTGTCTGTCCTCCTAAACCTAACTACTATTATAATGTTGTCCTTTTTATTATTTTATTTTTTTAATTAGGAAAATTTTGGTTGTGTATCTCTGTTTCTAACTTTGAAAAGAATATCTACATGAGAAGAAATTAAGAAGAAAACAAATTGATATTGAATTTTTTTATTTTCTTTTTCAACTTCTACTTTAACAAAAAGAAATTAATCTTCTTTTTCTTAATTTTTTGCTCGACACCTTTTAACGATTTCTAATCTAGAATGGAAGGGGTGTTTAGTGGATTACCTACCTAAAATGTGTATGTGTGTGATGCAAGAATTTCATTTAAATTTCATGCATGCCTCGTAAGGAAAAAAATCATTTGAATTTGAAAAATGAGTCCATTGGTTGTTTAGAATGACGTGATGAGAAGTAGACAGTACTATGAATTTTTGTTTGTTTTTAACTTAACATAATAATAGGGAATTTGGAATAATGCTCTTTTGTGATCCATAAACGGTGTGTTTTTCCGAATTTGTTCCATGAAATTTATGAAATTAGTGAATTGAAGTAAACATAATCATGAAATTTATAATTATAGGCTATACAATGATCTTTAAATATGATTCATTGGAGAAATCAAACAGAATTGAATTTATGGAGTTGTTTTTTTCTCAAAAATAATTGATACAAAGTGCCTAGGTTATTCCTCTGAAAGCTATTTAATATTGGTTTTGTTTTTTCAAAGATGCAACTCCATTCCTCACCAAATGAGTCTCTGTTTATGGCAATGTAACTACCATCCCCTATCAGTAGCAGGAACTTTCTTTCTTGCATACGTGGTCGTGACGTTTTTACCATTCTTGAGGTGATTAGAAGGGCGCAGGAACCCATCTAGATGATCCAACATTAGAAGAATTCTCGTTGGCTAATGAAGGATAACGTAAAAATTCTAGTTTCTTGAAGATTTATTTTTGCTTAGTTTATGCCTGGACTCTTATGCTTATACTGTATTTTAGGGTTGTAAATGGTGAAATTCAGACAAGGGTGAAAAGTGTCATTTCAAAACCAAAGGAAAAATTGTAACTCCATAATTATTAATTAGGGATTGAGTCATCATTCTAAGCCAATAATTGTCTTCAAAGTCCAGCAAAACTAAAATGAGAGAGAACTGGAGATAAAAAGGGAATTCTGAAGACAAGTTCGATCCTCATCACCAAAAGACAAGTTTAGACTTATAGAAAGAATCTTAACTCTCACTGTAGAGATTCATCCCTTGGTCTTCAAAGGCACCCATAGACATAATTTCTTATATACATCCTCGCGAGACACTGTTGGTCGTGATGTCGTAACTCCTAGTGAACATCCTTGATTCTGTAGAGCGTAAAAACGTCCACGCCTGAATTATGATCCAGAACAACCATGATTTCTGCATGTCTTCACAAGGCGCAACAGGTTGTGATGCTATAATTCCTAGTATATATCCTCGACGAGACACTATTGGTCACACAGGCTCTGTAGATGCGTAAAAATGTCCACGACTGACTTATGACCTAAAGAGGAGGCATTCATGTCCTGTAAGCACGATTCGCCCCTATTTAAGATCATGACTGATTTCGTACATCATCGTGAGATGCACTGGTCACGTTTACTCTAGGGACCGACTCGACTTACTAAGACTTCTTGGATAAATCGTAGAACATCCCTGCGAGATTAGTGGTTATTCTGCCTCCGGGCCCCTTCGAAAGATTCCTTGAACATCTTTTCCAGATATAGCTCGTCATGTCGGACCTATTTCACAGACACAATGGATCCCTAGCAAATCTCCTCAAGATATGCTGGTCAAAGACAAGTGATACAAGGTCTCTCAAAGACACTATTAGAGATAGAAGTTTCCCTCTTTATCTCAAACATATTACAACGGAATCTAAGGAGACTCAATCTGATGAACTAAGCCTCAACCGAACTAATGCTAATCTGAGATGAACCACCTCGTCCGAAGAGTCTTCAACAACACGTGACTCGGGCAGAAACCTTACCTAGGGCACAAGCCTCTTTTTAAATATCTCAAACACACTTATGTAGAATAGAAAATGCTACCTTTGTTGAGAATGATGGATAATCAAATTCGTTTAGCATTTTAGAATCTAATCCAGATGAATTTGAGTCTGCTTAGGAAAAATTGAAGAATAATGAAGATGACACAAATGACTTTGCTTCTTCAGGTGAGATTATAGAATTAGGGCTGGAACATCTCTTTAAAACAAGTGAAGATCATATAAAATAATCTGAAGTTCAAGGATTTGAACTCTACTCCTGCCGCAGGTCATAATCCTACCGCAACTGACACTGAGAATAATGAATCTTTGGTGGATGATATGGATATTGTGTAGGGAAAATCTCTTGCAGATATTCCTATCAAGATTCACCAGACCAAAGCTCAACGTATTGAAAAAAATTCCGCTTTGATAGGAGATCCTAGTGGAAAAGAGGCAAATATGAGCATATTTAGTGAGCTAAATGATAAGTTTCAGAATCTAGAAAGGAAATGGAGCTTGAGAATCAAGGATGAAAGGAGGAGCCTAAAAATGACAAGCTTGATAGGGGTCACAGAAAGTCGGCAAAGAAGAAATGACTTGTTGCAGTGGTGCATTGTCTTCGTGCTTCAGTTTGTTCTTGTATTGGTTTGTTCTTGACCTTGTCTTTGACTCTTTGGAGCTTTGTTTTACTTTCCTTTTTATGCTTTTTCTTTTCTTATTTTTATGAACATATCATCTTTTCTCCTCAATATAAAAAAAACTCACGGCTAGTAAATTGAGCGTGAACTATACATGTCTATCAAAATACGTGGATAAAGGTCTTTCGAGATCCTCTTGCTAAATAAAAGGACTTACATGAAATAACACGACCTCCACGTGACATACGTGAACTAGACATATATACTAACTACATCTCTTCTCACACTCTAGACACAATCTCTAAGACCTTTCTTTCTTTTTTGCGTGACTCATCCTAGTCATGTTCATAAATCAGAGAATGTTTATCAAAATACGTGGATGTATAGAATATTTACCTCTCAATACATCATCACAAAGGCTAACTCAGCAGCACATAAATAAGGAGATATCAATTGTGATTTTGGTCTGGCGGTCTACGACACGTGTGAGAAATACCCAGCCTATTTCTCACCGCAAAACAGAGTAAAGGCGTTGTAATAAGGAGATAAACTTAGTACAATTTATCTTTATCTATTCCTGAAAAGACGGGAATAGTGCTTCGCATGGCAAGCAATCTCTATTTTGGTTGTCACGTTGTGGTTATAAAATGGGTCTTCTTCGAGTCATTTAAGGTAATATGAATAGTAATGGATGTTTTTAATGATAATGAGTGTTCAACAACTTAGTTATGTTAGCGAGTCTTCAACAACTTAGTTATGTTAATGGTATTGTGCTTACAATTTTCGTGGTTTTGGTAGAGTTTTTATTGGTATTGAGCTGGTGATTATGATATTGATGGCGGTGAGAAATGTATGTCTGCTTCTGCTGGTTTTTGGACATTGAAGACGTTAGGTCTTCTCAGATTTTATGAAGATAGTTGAACAATAACGAATGTTATTCATTTTGGGATTTTCTGTATGAGAGTCTCAACGATTATGAGATCGTTTTACAATGTTTCTGGTAAGTGGGAGTGGCGTTGATGCAGTCTTTGTCAAGCCAATCTTGAAACTGAAGCACCACCGGTTTATGAGCTTTTTCTTTTTCTTTTTAGATTGATGTAGTTTTTTCTTAGTTTTTTTTCTATTTTATTTGTGTACTTGTTATTTACTTTACGTAAAAAATTTGTACATGAAAAAAAGATTCCCTTCTAATCAAAAAAGAAGAAGCAAAGATTCATTTTAATAAAGAAAAAATTAAACCTTTCATTTCTTACATTGTTGGAGATGGCTCCTTGATGTGACAACATGATCCTAATCTTGGAAAACCTACCGCCAACGGTAACTCCATATTCACACTCTATCTAAAGATTTTAGACTCAATTAACCAAGATACCCGTGCTTGGAACCCAGCTAAATTAAGTTACCACTTTGACTAGTCTTCGTGTTAGAAGATTGCTTTGATCCTAAAGAGTCGTTTACCATTTTCTTATAGGAGAGCTCGAGGTCTTCATATGGACGGAAAATTCTATTTTAAGTCTTCTTATCATGTGCTTGAAGGTATTATAAAAACCATTTGGAGATTGATATTGAAATGCATAATTCCTGCTCATGTCCAACTTTGTTATTTGGAAATGCGCTACTATATAATGCAATCTGCTGTATTAGAAATATTATATAATGCATATTGATTATCCCACCTTCCCCTGTACCTGAATGACGATGAAACTTTAATGCATGCTCTGCTATCCAATCTTGTTTTACGTAGAGTTTTAGTTTTCCTTGGCGCTTAAACATAGAAATGAATCTTTCCATAATTTCTCTGTCATGGATTGGTTAAAGTTATTGTTGTGACACGTGTTTTTAGTAACAACTTTGCCCGTAACTCCTTCATCTATATTACTACTTAACCTAGTCAATTTTGGTATGATGGAAACCAAGTTATTTGATATAAAATAGGAGTTTCCTTTTGTTATCATCGAAGTTGTTATTTTAATGTCAATCGCTTCTTGTAAGACTTTGGCCCATGAAGTATCTTATCTCCCAGAACTCTTATATCCTTTTTTGAAATTTGGTTAACTTAATCAATTGGCATGCTCTTGCAAAGTAATTCTCGTAAACTTATATATGTTGCGATAACCAATATTTTTAAAGCTCACTATGCGGAACTAAGAGAACTGCATGGAGTAAGGAATGTTCTTGCAGAGTATGTGGACCTAATGCTCAGCAAAGGAGTTAGGACTTTCACGAAGGAGAAGCAAAATCTTCACAAGGGTGCAAGAAAACAAAAATTGGCTTGAAAGCGCAAATCCTCGGTAATTTACGTGATGGACCAGAAAATTTCGCCTCCAGCATTGTGCCCGGCAGACCGAGTCTCACCGATGCACCAGTTGTTATGGATCAGGTTGTAAAGCTTCACTTCTCACCAAGAAAATGCACTTCGATTTTGCTAGAAAGCATGATACTCACTGTATATAGCTCAACACTGTTGCAACTTACTTTTGTTCTGCTAAGGGTGCAACGCCATAAAACCTAATGCTAATATATTGTGCTTGCGTCATCGGCTTCCGAGTCCTGTGTAGGCATAGGTCATGCCTTCTACTTAAACATAGGTTATTGCAAGCCTATTTTCGCGTTATTAATCCTCTTCGGAAATGAGTTGGATGCATGCACTGATCTTGTTAGTGGAAAGGGTGCATCAGTCAGGTCCACACCTCTCATATCGTGCATCCTCTTGATGCTAGCGAATTTTATGCAAGCTTCTCTAACTTGCAATCCTGTTTAGCTTCTTTTTATGGCCATGCTCAATCCACAATTGATGCATGCCTATACCGAGTAGGTTGATAGGAAATATGAGCATTCAAGGAATTGATTGCAACTACCTCATCAAGTATGGGAACAATTATCTTTTGCCTCGCATTGCCGAGACAAATGTTATATATCGCAATCACCTCTCTATTAGATAATATGAGCGACAATGTGTTGTCCCACAAGTATTGCAACTCATTCTGGCTGCCTAAGTACCCTCCTATGTAGCTCTAAGGGATCAAAAATAAATCGTAGTTCATCCACGTAGGGTCTAACAAACAAAACCAACTCGTGTTGCAACATGCCAAATGCCAAGCAAAGCCTAGTCTGTATAGGACAAAGGTTTTCCACAAATGATACACAAAAGTGTGCACCACTGACCTTTCCTTTGGAATGCATCATACTGATGCATTCTTGGTTTAGTAACGCAATAACGACGATGATGCCTACGTATCATAAAGCTCTCCCGAGTAAGCAACACGGCATAATGATACTTTGGCATCTTATGCCTTTCGCCGACCAGGATTTATACCTTAAGGATGCATCTTCTCTTAATGCACCTTCAACTAACACCCTTCTCCTATATATATGTCTTATTGACATTTGTACACATATAAAGAGGGGAGTCATTGGTCACATATCAAGTCCCCTTGAATCTGCGACAACGAAATTCGAAAAGGTGCATCATAGTTGTACATTTCTTCTCGGCCAATGCTGAACTTGCGAAAATGCATCATTGATGCATTTAACTCCTGGCCAGCATCCCACTTTGGTAATGCACCCTGGTGGTGCAATTTCAGTTCTGGTCTAACATGCCCTGCGCGCAATACAAATTTGAGATGAAGTTCCATCTAATTCAATGACGTATCTTTGAGCATGCGTCATGCGAAAAGTCTAGATATTATAATTTGGGCTTGGGATCCAGTTGGGTTGGATGTGCAACTACACACCCTGCTTTGAACTTCCTCCACCCCTGCTAAAGCTTACACACATGCAACTGAAGTGTGATACTTGTGCATTAACAAGATTTTGGTGAAATAATTTAGGACCCTAGTGAAAAAAATGTGCAATTTTATATTTCATTTAGATAGTAGAACCTCCATATATTAATATTTTTGGGCACGCATATCATTATTTATATATAGAGGTTATCAGTATATGAAGGTCCATAAATGTAAGATTTTAAAAAATGAGACTATAATTCTGTATCAATTTGTAGAGGTTAATAATATATAAAGTATAATATATGGAGGTTTATTGTGTTAGAAATTTTAGATGTAGTTTCATTTTTAGAAGTTTCCATAGGTGAATTAATTACCTAACCCTCTGGACTAAGAAAATAAATTGTGACATCTTCTGGACGTCACTTTCTGTATGATTTTTAGTCTATTAAATGATGAATTGATTTTATGAATTCTCATTTTTCTTCATACTGGTGTTGGAGGATGAAAATGATTTCTGCTGATTTCGGTAATTTCGGGTGTGTGGGTGAGAAACGAGTCTAAACCCTAAATAATGTACTGCAAGGGAGTACTTTAGATTCAAGAGATCAATCTGTACAAATCCGGCCTAAACCAAGAAATGGCCGTTCCAGACTTGCTTCGGTCACAAAGAGGAGGAGAAGGGTTGGTTTTGGTGAGGGAAGCGAAGAGAGTGTTGAGACCAGAATAATTGATCTTGGAAGATTAGTTGTTTTGTGACTTGTGAAGAAGCAATGAGATACAACGACAACAATCATCCTTCCACTTGAGGTTAGTGATATTTGACTTGAACTGATTCATTCCCTAACGTATCTTTCAAGTCGTGCATATTGAAAACATAACTGCGAAGCTTATTTTAACTCTAGATAGACATAGTATTATGGAATACAATGCGAGGTTTATTGCTTAACCATTAAACTTTGTAGATAAGACATCGCCATAACCATTTGAAAACTATTATGATTATGTATGGGTATGAGGTGAGGATTTCATCCTAGGGAACAATGTTTTACATGTGTTTTAAGGAAGTAAGTTCATAAACTTTTTTGTGAACCGAAAAGAAAATTTCCAGGTGTTATTGGTTTTGTTATTTATTGCATATCTTATGAACAACCAATATGTGTGATTGAGTATAATCGCTCACAACTTGTTTTTGTTCTTGGTAGAACTATTCACAAAGGCCTGACTTATGTATTGGTATGACTTTTATTAGTGAAACCAATCTTAAGTAATCACCTGAGATGGTATGATCGGGTTTGTGTTTTGTCTGACCAAATTTGGGAAAGGGGAACCGATCCTAGTAAGAGGTGTATTACATCACAAAGGGGAACCGATCCTTGTATGAGGTGCAGCAAGGTTTATAGCAGAAAGGGGAACCGATCCTATGGACATGTGCAACACGTTTTTAGGCAAAGGGGAACCGATCCTATGGACATGTGCAACACATATAAGTTAGATACCATATATATGTGGGGAACCGATCCTAGTACCTAGTCAAACGAATTTTGGAAAGCTAGTGTGACTATGCACAGTACTCACATGGAGGTAGAACCGAAACTTGTTTTGATAGAACCGTTAAACCAATGATTGTGATTGAATGTTTGTTTGATCAATCACATAGTTCTTGAAAGTCGGATGAACCAATTCTAAACTTGTTTGGAAGTGTGGCAAATCGGTTTCAAGGTTGTGAGTATGAAAGAGAACTTACAAAGTTAGGATGTCGACATACTTTGAACACGTGTTGTGAATGTTTATCATTAATTGTTCAAAGATATTCCTTAACAGCTAAGGGAAGAGAATCCCAGGATCGAAACATAAGTAAGTTAAGAATCTTTTAATTAAGATTATTAATTTCATTTTATAGGGAAATATAAGAATTAGTAATGTGCATTTACTAATTAGATTTTCCGAGAGATTTCGATCATTATTTTTGGATAGAGCATTTCCACGAATTATGAGAACCGAATTTGTGCTTTAATGAATATCTTGACAATATTTTCGGTTTTGGAAATTCTTTGGTGTCCAAAATTCCTTGTCTATAAATTCTTGAAGTTTGCATTTCTAGCAAGCTAATCCTTCGTAACAACATACTTCCTCTTTTGTTGTTGTTACTGGTGTAGGACCCTATTCGGAGAGGAGAGTAACCTAATTAGGCGAAATCTCTTACGACCGCTCAGTTTAAAGTCTTCTTTGGGACTGAGAAGCTCTAGCGTGTACCGTTGGTAGGAAACTAGATAATTGCGGTTTATCTTTTGTTTTCGATTGATTTGATTGACTAACGGTGGTTGAAATCTGATTGCACCTAGTTGTTTATGCTTGAGGATCTTCTCTTCTGATATAAGATTCACTCAAACTAGTTCAGAGTTTCGACAGGGATCTTTAGAATGTTGTTAGTTCTAAAGACTATCTTGTGATAATCCATTGTTAACAGACTCCGTTCTATGCGTGATTGATCAGAAGAGATTCAAGTGATTGTGTGCAGGTTTTTATTGAAGATTTAAGAAGATTTGAAGACAAATAAGATATTAAAGATCTAACTTGGGTTTATAATCTTTGGTGTGCACAATACTTGTTTTGGTAAAAGAGGATCCAATTAATAATCGGTTTATCCTTGTGGTAGATTGGATTGATTAATTGAGTAGATCGGCATCAAAAAAATTCTTTAGATTAAGAGTGTTGTTGTCTTAATCTTAAACGATTACTTGGGTAATTGAACATAAGATAGATCTAAGGACCTGGCGGAGTTTATGTTAAGATAAACGGAAGAGCCTTTGTCCGACTCATATCACTTGGTTGAAGAGAGTTTATACCAAACATATTTGTTGTTCCTTTACTGTTTGGAATACGAACCAAAGGAATTGTTCCAAGTACGTGACTTATTTATAAGTTGGAGGCGTGGGAATACAGACGGAACTAGGTGAACTATAGGTTTAGTTGCTTGATCTCAACTATACGAAGTTAGGTGTAATTTTGTGTAGCGGCTTAATCCTGAGATTATTCAATTCTGGACAAGGTCCCGGGATTTTTCTGCATTTGTGGTTTCCTCATTAACAAAATATTGTTGTGTCATTTACTTTATATTTCCGCATTATAATTGTTTTATTATAATTAAAGTAAATTACACAAACGTTAATTTCTATTTACTTGATAAGCAATCCTATTGTGTTTCGTTAACCCCGAACCTTTGTATCAAGTAAACATACTTCGTTGTTATATTGTCTCGATCTCGTATCCATAGACGATCACACAAAGTGTGAACCGATTAGTTGTATTGTCTCGACTTAGTCCATAGACAATCACTTTCGGAGAAAGGACTTATAGGTAGAAAAAGTTTTAGCTTGAGATATATTTGGGTACCCTCGCCTTTTTCAAAATATATGTAGAAGTAGGGGTGAGTGATTTGAAGAAATATATGGACGTATATGTATGAAAAGAAGTAGTGTCAAACGAGCGATGTAATGAAAATCGACAGAATCTATGACGCCAGTGATATTCACATTATCACCAGCGCTCTAATAAATTTCGTTCTCTAGAAACTCTGTCGCTCGGTGGTTTTCCCATTATGTCACAACTCGTTTGCCATACCACTTGATATGTCAAACAATTTTTTTTTTTAACCATGTGTATAGATATAGGCCTAGATACCTTAATTTTCTTTTCCATGACGAAATGAATAAGAAATATATGAGAGATGATGCAGGCAATTCAGGAGGAGGAAAAGCAGGGCAGTCAACAACCACATACCCACAAGAAGTGGAGGATTTGAGAATGCTGCAAGATGCTATTTGGGCGAAAGAGAAAGGTCTGGAAAATTTTAGCATCGAAGGAGATTGCGAGAGTCTGTTCAAATACCTTCAAGGAAAGACATATGACATTTCTTGGCGTTCTAAAGCTTTCTTATACGAAGCTAACAGATTGGTTCAATTCTGTAATAACTTTTTGGATGTTTATTTTGTTCTTAGATTAGGAAACAATGCGGCAGATATCCTATCAAAATCTGCCAGGATTTTAACTTCAACTGTTTTATTAGAAAACCTCCCCCTACTTGTATTCAACACCAACTCTCAATAAATAAATCTAATATAAGAAAATCCGTTTGTGGATTGATATTAGATAGCTCTGCTTCTTTTGTTCCTAGGAGCCTTAGTTTGGGTAGGAAACAAAAACAAAAAGCATTGGTTACCAAGAAAGACAGAAAACTTCATATTATGCATCTCGTAAAATGCTTAGAAAATTTGATACCATAATGCATTTTGGGACCACTAGATTAGCATAAACGAGTCTTTTTAAAAACTTTATCACCACATGGAATCCTAGGACCTCAATATTAAATTCATCCAATTAGTCCATTTTCCTTTCCAGTTTAGATGATAAACTGCAGATCCGTATTAGTGGTTAACAGTTGATAATTGTAGGAACTTGATCACTCGATACCCAACAAACTTAGAGCTCCATGTTATTATTGGGTGAAAAAGCAGTGAAGTACTCTCCCTAATCATCACTTCTTCAACTTGGTTAGTGTGAGACAGGAAATTAGTTGACCAGTCAAACATTAAAGCCAAAAAGAAAAGAAAAAAAAAAGAAGAAAACTGTTTTTTTGACTGACAAAGGAAGGAGGAAGACGAGGTGTCCGTAATCTTCTCCCCATACAGGATATAACGGACGGACCCTAGTACTACTACTGTCAGAGTCTCTCTTGTTCTCTTTTCCCAGCGAAATTCTATCCCTTCAACTATTTTCCTTTTACACCCTCATGTATGACAACAAATTACAACTATGGGATCTTACAAAAGAAATAGACCGGTCTTTGGTTTCTGGTGAGAAAATGAGTGATGAGGTTTCTCAGTAGTCTCTGCTGCAACTGGTCTACTACCACCTAATCCAATAACATTTTGAAAGAGACAAGATTGTTTTCTGGTTGGTGTATAACATTACATACAATCCTTTGGTGAATCTCGAGAGCTGTACACAGATACAAAGAAAGCCGTGGTCCAGATAAATTAAACAGATTATTACAGTATGTATGGAACCGAACAGGCCTTGGTGCAGTGGGTTAAACTTTGATATACATGTATATGGAGTTCCATTCAAACCAATAAATAAATAAATAAATAAAGTATTCAAGATTCTGATTCACCCCCATCACGCAATAATTTCATTCTCTTTTATTTCCCCTGGAAAAGTAAAACATCTAGGCAGCCTACATTGTTGGCTATATATCTGAGTACGGAATGATGGAGAAGTGTCAGAATAATCCTAAGTATATGTGTAGTCCGTAATTAGAAAGAAAGATTTTTAGATACAAAATGACAGACCAAGTGAAATGGCTCTGGATTTGCTTTTTCGCAGTGTCGGTTGATTACATGTACCACAGTTTTTGTTGAGAATCTTGATTAAATAAATAGTTGATGATGATGATCAGATTGGAATCTTGATTAGACCATTTTGCTGTTGAGTACGAAAAAATGATCATCATGATTTAAACCACTACTTTATTCATTCATTAATTTAGTCTTTGATGGGATATTTCCACACCACCATGTCTGTCCATGGAATGATTCTCTCGTCTTTTTAAACGGGACCCGGTTAGTGATAACAAACGGTCTGAGAATGATGACCCCATGAATCGACGTTACTGCACTACGTTTATCTTCTGTACATAATATACATACAGCTGAAGGGAATGCCACGAACCCGATTCATTTGTCTGGAATGGAATCCATTTGGTCTCTAGTGTTGGTTTTGTCTTTAGAGTATCTCTACACTTTCGTAATCGTATCGGAATAAATCTCGATTTCGGAAGAAAAGTACGTGAAGTTAAGATTATGGACTTCGTAATGAGGATAATTAGTGGACGTAATCAACGGGATATCTATCTCGGCCATCGGGCATCACTTTGTCTTTTACAATTTCAACTTGCTTTATATTATAGATTTTTCTTGGAACTTCAATCAATCTCCAAATAATATCGCTCTCTATTTTGGATTTGGACTCGTTAATCTAAGTATTTGTCATAATTCTAGTTCATGCATGCATGACAGCTTAGGAAAATAATCATCTTTTCCATGATAATTAGTACCCTAGGACGAAATCACAAGCTATCAAGTGATTATATCGTTCGAATTCATGCAAGCCAGCTTGAGTTGGGCTTCAATTTGGTTATCAAAAGAAAAAGTTAGGCTTCAACTTGACCCACTTAAGTCTGGTGCCTCATTTTTCGATCCATTTTTCTCGTCTCACGCTCATGTCAACAAAACCACTTTGATTGTTCATTGTTGATTCATCGCGACAGAAATGGCTTAAAACCAATAATAGTCTATTCTCTAATGGATCTTCCGGTACTAATAATACTCCACTCGAGAGTTATCGGTGTTAATCAAATCTGTTTTCATTTAGTTATCTAAAGAAAAAATTAGGCTTTTCAGTCTGGCGTGTCATGCCTCATTCTCAATTCTCATGCGACATTAGAATGTTCAAAAAGTTCAACTTGAAGCCTCACAGAATAACTCACCTTCGACCCTGTTTAACAATCCGAGGTTTCCCATTGCATAAAGTTCTGGTCCATGAAAGGGAAAGAGGAGACGAATACATCTAACCATCTATTTTGATTCAACAGGACCACGTTAATCTGGAGTATCAATCATGTTAACAAACCAAAAGCCAGACAAGTAACATACACTACAAGATACCATTAAACAGCAATCATGTTATTTCTCATATCTTTTACTCTACAATCACTGGATTACATTCAGTCTCCACAAAAAAGAAAAAAAGAACAAAACATTTTAAGAAGAAAAAAATTGCTCCATGTTTCACATTTATCATATTTACAAGTTTCTAGTAAATCTCTCAAAAACAACCAGCACCTCATAAGGTAAAAGGATCATGAGGCGCCAAAACAGTTGAAGTCCTAGACATGGTAGTGTTTCCCATGATCACATTAGGAGCTACACTTTCTTCTGCTGGCAACGGATTTACCTGCACCAGCTTTTCAGCCACCATTTTCTCTCCTTCAACTTTAGCCAATACCTCAAAATGCATCTTCGCTGATTCTGGTCTAGTTCTCCATTCTGGAAACCCTTCCCAGTTAAATCCATCTCCTCCTTTCAACTCCTTTTCAATTCCAAATTCCATCTTTACATACGTCTGTGCTGAAACATCGGCTTTCAATAACTTGAAAGACCCTTTCTTGTTTGCTTTCTCACCCAAAACAGAAGTCAGTAATGTTTCTAATCCACGTAAATTTGAATTTGATCCATCTAGTGAAGCTAATGGCCACATTGTTGTAAACCTATTAGGACCCAACAAAGTCACACCATCTTTATCATAGATAGTCGAGAGTGCGTTGATCTCTTTTGTTTTTGAAGGTGAGGACAACTCAACAAGTCCAGGGGCTAAGCGCTTTAGTTTGAGCCTGTTATCAGAAGAAGAAGATGACGAGGAAGACGATGGTGAAGTGAGAGAAGTAGGACCAACAACTCGTAGAGAAAGAAGTGGAGAATTTTGGTTTCTAGAAGCTTGGCGAAGACGATCAGCTAGGGTTAAAAGGCCTGAAGCAAAGTTAGCATTGGTTCTGTTCAAGGGTAAAGGTAAATCAAGAGGTTGCCGTAGGCTAACGGATCTTGCTCCCGTAACGGTCACCACTGCTCCATCTGCTAATATCACTTTTTTCAACACACCGGCATCAACATCATGCTGCAAACACAAATCAAATTACAAGCACCACGTTAGCACAGAATCTTGATAAAATCATCAAGTATTCTTGTTCTTCTTCTCTATGTTAAGTTTTAATACATGCATCACATTAAAATGATGTAACTGATACAATTGTGTTGCATCAATTACATTTCACCAATTTCCTATAAACGAATACAAAATCAATGTTTTTTGTTATCACCATGTCTAAGTCACATCAAATTCTCAAGGTATTTCACATTAATGTATAAAGTTTGGTGATAATCAGATAACTGTACTATCTATCTACATGAGAAAACAATGCCCACTTTCCCTACACCAAAATGCCTAGTTGAAGCAAACAGATAATATGCTTTATCTAGTATAAAACAATCATCAAGTATTCTTGTTCTTCTCTATGTTAAGCTTTCAAATAGGCAATATCAATTACATTTCACCAATTTCCTATCTATGAATATAAACAGTCCTTTTGTAATCATCATCTCTAAGCTATATCAAATTCCCAGGGTTTTTAAATCATATATCTATCTAAAGAACGCCCACAATCCAGCATTTCTAAGCTACACAAAAATAGCTAATTTAAGCCATTCAATAACCAAAGAGCTCATTGGGTACCGATGGAGAACGAAGATTTTCAACGAACTTGAGGAATTATAAATGTAATTTTATCTTTCTTGGTAGTTTTGGTATAGTTTTATGGATTTTCGGCGTTGCACTCTTTTCCTTAGCCAAGGGTTTACCACAATGGGTTTTCATTGACAAGGTTTTTAATGAGGCAACAAAAGCCAGTCCTTCTTTCCAAGTTTTCAGTTTTATTTCATATGTACTTCTTATCGTGCTGGTGATTTGGGCTGATGTTGAAGGCATATCCCTGCCTAGGGCAACCTTTAATGATCAAGTTCTAGTCGCTTGGCAAATGATTTATTCTCAAAAAAAAAAAAAAAAAATAACCAAAGAGCAAAACATTAAGGAGCAAAACACTCAGGATGCATCTCAATCAACATTCACGTTTTAAACCTTTGTTGTGCAAAATACAAGCATTAGGGCAAAATCAACAGGAACAAAAAAACTGAAAGCCTAATTTGAATAAAACTACGATGAGATACTAGAGATGGAAATACTTACAGGCAAAGAAAGTCTCATATCTTTAGCATCTTGAATCCAAAGCTCCATAGGTCCAGCCAATTGAAAAGGTGCTAAAACCGGCAAACCAGAATCATCTGATCTCACTAACCCATTCAATTCCTCCTCTTTAGAATCCTCAGTTCTGAAAATCGGCAAATCAACATATTCCCAACTTTTCACATCTTCCAAAAGCTTAAACGGTAAAACCTTATTATCAATCTCTATATCAAATTCATAAGCTACAGAATGCCCAACCAACGCATCCTTCAGATCAAAACCAGATATCTTAAATTCATCACTTTGAAACCCTAATCCTTTAACAATTGCTTCTTTCAAATCAGAAATTGCTTTGGGAGTTGCTGACTGGGTTGAAATTAGGGCATTTGAAGAAGAACTTATCAAAGCGAAGAACAGAAATCCGATTAGAAATTGTGATCGAGTCTCCATGACCGGAAATCTACAGGATGAAAAAATTGCGGCTGAAAGATTCTTCGAGATGTTATTTAAGAAAGGAATGGAAGATTCGAGAGGAGGAGGGAAGTTATGAGGTCGGTTTATGGTGGGGTTCAGGTTTATAAAATTGGTGGCAGAGATTTTACGGAGGCTTACATGGACAACAACAGCCAATGAGAAAGAAGCAAGTGATGTAAACTGAAACATGATTGGCTGAAGGTTGTTGGTTTTCCTGAAAGAGTTAGTTTGCTCATGTGGATTGTGATAATCCGTTGAACGGTGACAATTCTGCTGCTAAGATGAAATCCTTGGTCGTTCGATGAGAAAATTTCGTAGGAGACTATCTTGGGCTTTTGGAGTGGTATGGTTAGAGTTTGCTTTTGTATGGTTGTAAATAAGGCCCATTATTAGTTTGGTGCGACAATTCCGACCTTGTTTGTTTGTAGCTGACTCGACGTCTGGATCTGAGTCAACCCCTGATTCGGGATGAGTCAGCAGTTAGACCGTTTGTTTTGCATTTTGAGACAGATCTGACTCGATTTCTGATTCAGACATAACTCCTGACTCGGATCCATGTGAGTCAGGTAACAAAATACCCCATGATTCACGGGACCAAACCACTGACTCACGTTTTTTGAGTCAGATGAGTCAGATCTGACTCAAGACAAACATATCGAGTCAGATCCAGATGAGTCAGGTGATTTCACTCAGATCCAGATATCCAGACGACTCAGATGAGTCAAGAATAAACGAACATGGTGTTAGTGCACCCTCTCTAATGAGTGTTCAAAGACCGTGAACTCGTGAAGTAACTGCTTAACTAATCTGGTGATGATGTAAAAATAACACTAGAACATAAAAATGAACAATTCGAGGTTTCTTGCTGACAATCTTAGGTTTTCTGTCAATAAAAGTGTGTGGCATAGAAACACTAATGGGTTAAAAGAGCTTTGTGGTTGTAAAACACAACGGAAAAAAAATGGTTTCAAATAGGGTGATTTAAATACACCCAATTTCCATAGGTGTGCTAGTGGAAAGAAGAAAAGAAATACCATTGCTAAACTTGTTATTAGCGGTGTAGAATTATTCGACCAAAACACTATCAAAGAAAAGATCAGAAGTCATTATTTGAATATTTTTACTGAAAGAAACAATATTTCTTTTACTTTAGATAACATGCATCAAAGAAGAGATCAAAACTAATTATCTTTAAACTAAACAAAGGAATATTTCTTTCACTTTAGGCAAATATGCATTTTCCTTATATTATGCAGAAACTAAGTTATGGTTAGAGGAGGATTTAAGTTATGAGGAGTATTCAGCCGGTCTAAACGGATTTACCACGAAATTCTACAAATTCCAGCTGGCACATCATTAAAAAAGATTTCATGAGTCTTACAAAGGAGTTTCATAAGTTTGGTGCAACCGATTGGGCCATAATCGTTCTTTTACTCTTATTCCGAAAATAGAAGACCCTTGCACTCTAAGGACTTCAACCTTTAAATCTAATAGAAAGCATGTATAAGGTGTTATCCAAAGTTTTGGTATAGAGACTTATTATTATTATGTCTTCTCTATTCTCATGTTTTCAAGTGGGCTTTATTCATAAGAAGCTGATTATATACAACGTTTTAATTGCTAACGAATGCGTTGATAATAGACTGAAGTCGAAAATCCCAAGTGTGCTTTGTAAAATACACAAGGAAAAGACCTTCGACAATGTTAATCGGAAGAGACTTTTTAACATTCTTGAAAAACAAGGATTTGGGTGATAACTGGATTTCCTGGATTGGTATGTTGGTGATTCTCATCTTTCGGTGCTTGTTAATGGTGGTTCAACATAGAACCAATCCTACTAAATGTTTTAGACAAGGAGATTCTTAATCTCTTTTCCTTTTTCTGCTGCTGGTGGTGGAGATTTTGAGTAAGATGATGGATGATATTGTCTTTAGAGGTAAAATTCATGGATTTGAAGTTGCAGATAATGGAATTATGATTTCTCACATGCAGATTGCTGAAGATAAACTCATTTTTCTAGATGCAAACACATTTGAGATTAAAAGACTTCTTATTATTCTAGTTATTTTTCAAGCTGTTATAAGTATGAAACTAAACCTAGAGAAAAGTTCAATGTATGAGTTGATACTGAAATTGATGATAATAGTAAACTAAAGAATTAGGTCGTAAGAAGGAATTTTTGCCATTTAAATACTTGGGTATGTTGGTTGGATCTACTACTTCAGTTCAGGATTCTGTTACCGAAAACTGGAGGTCAAGCTTGCATCTTGGAAAAAAAAGTTCTTAAAAAAATCTAGTAGAAATGTCTTAATAAAGAGTTTCCCAACAAGCATACTCGTTTACTGGCCTTCTCTTTTTATTTTCCTGTTAGGGTGGGAAAGAATCATAACAGTCTTATGAAGAGATTTCTTTGGGGTTCTATCGATAGTAAAGTTAAAATGTGATGGGTTGCATGGACTAAAATTTGTAAGCGAAAAGAAAAGGGTGGACTAGGTGTGAAAATTTTAAGACAAGTTAATTGAGCTTTAAACTGGTGTGGAAATATTCTAGTGAGAATTCAGCCATTTGGAGAAGAATTATACAACAAAAGTTTAAATCAATTAGGATATTATTTTTCCTAGCAATGATAACAAATCATAAGGGAGGAGCTTGCATGTGGAAGAACATGGTTAAGATGGTTCCCACTTCACAAGATTATGACGAATTTAAAAGTAATCGAAAGTGTATTAGGTTTTGTTAGAGAAATGCTCGGTTGATTCCAAAATTTTTGCTATCTCAAGATTGTTCTCAATATTAGATGATCAAAACTATATCTTGATTTGTAGTTTACTAAGTCAAATCTCAGACTAGGTTAAATTTTGATAGTTGAGTATCAGACATCATCCTCGAATAATGAAGATCGAAGAAGACATTTGGAAAACTTCTGCTATCAGGTACGTGAAGACTGAACCATTCTATTTTACTGACTAGTTTACCATTCTATCTTTTTGAGACGACGACGTATGACTTCTAGTAGATTTACAAAAAACAAGCATCAAGCTTGTCTTGTTAAAAATTTCGAAATATGATTTTAAGCAAAGATGTTCAACGATCCTTAAAAATATTCTTTCTAAACAATTTATTATGTGAGTTAATTTATGGATCAATTGAAAATTGCCCATGCAAATGATTTCATCATGCATGAATGTTTCAAATATCATAAGAGAGAAATATTGAATTATCTGATATTTCTGCTCAGGGTAGGTTAGCGAACCAGTTCGGAAACCATATATATCTGAGTTTTAGAAATACATGAGGGTTGGCGAACCAGTTCGCAAACTGCAAATTTAGATGGGACAGTTCATGAACCCGGTTCACGAACCATTTTGAACCAAATTTTAAAAGTTGGTATTATAGGCTAGCAGTTGACGAACCCGGTTCACGAACCATGGCCAATTGAGTCTGGTAGTCTTGTAGGGTTGGCGAAACCGATTCACGAACTATTTCACACTGACTCGTGAACAAGACTAATGGTTCACTAACCATTATACCAACCGTCCCTAAGGAGAAGGAGAATATCTTTGCACCCGAACCTATCAAGGGAAAAGAAATCTGTAGTAATACTCGTGAGGTCAAACGTTCAGATAAAAACACCGCTACTCGACGTACAATCATATAACCAGCTATTGTCACTGAATAAAACAGGGGAAGTATCCGAGATCGTAGATCCAGGTCACACGCTACTCATCCAAAAGATTACTTGCAGTTACCTTAGTCAAAGCCTCTTCTCTCAAAAAGATAGGCTTAAAAAGCTATCTCATGAGTCAGAGTCAGACGTGATAAGCGAAGGACAAGATATGACGATCACTTACAACGTTCTCAGGTCAAAACACGATTCCTCAACGTGAAAAATTACCTAGCGGATTCCTAAAGAACTCTCCCATCAATAGTGCAAACAAAAATTGACTGTACAGTTAAACCTGAGTGTATCCATTAACCCGCTGGTAATAAAAGGCATATATTACTCTCAAGTACGGTTGACCGTCCTCCCAAAAGAAAAATAAATTTCGACGGATAATTTTGTTACAGAAGTTCACATGGGTCCTTGTCAAGACACTTAGCATAGACAGAACAACAACTTTATCTTGTCCACAAAGACGCCAGCGACCAAGACTCCGATATGACTCTGTGCAGACATCTCCAACTTGCAGAGTGTCATTTTCCCGCCCTGAAGACTCAAGATGAAATGCTATGAGGGTATTTCTACAACTTCCAAGCGTCTTGAGTTCATCACACCCACATTAGAACATGTTATTACTTGAGGACTGGGGACTAGAGATCGATCTTTACAGTGGTGAGGGGCACTTATCTGTGACTCGATAAATCTCTCATATCTCTTCAGTCTCGTCGAATTCTCCTCTGTCAGTATCTTCCATGTATTCAATAATTACAACTATGTCCTGGATCCTGACTGAAGATATAATTGCTCAAATCTGGATAGTTTTGTCCCCGCAAGATATTTTAGGGTTTTACGCGTGCACTAGGACTATATCAAATACAAGAATAATTCAAATTATCCCTCAACAATAAACGAATGCATGATACAAACTAGGGTTCACAATCGATTTGAAGAGGAGTCAATAGTTTCTACTCTACTCAGACGCGACTCATACTTTAGTTATATAACTCGACGAACTGGGACAAATGGGTAGGAAATTCGACAACACACTATTGATAAAAAATATCCGTCTATGTCTATCCTACCACATGTTAAAAGGGAATGATGTTTCAAAATACGATCCAAGAGATATCATCAAAACACTTCAAGGAATTTCTTCTAAAAATCTCTGAGTTCCCGAGTTCAATTTCACATGGATTTATCACTGGAAAACCAAGCTCCAAATCCTTTTTTTTTCTCTAATAAATGAAAGGCATGCCTTTTATGTTCGATAGTTGGGGTTACTTACTGAATTCAGATGTCAAACGAAGTTTCTACAGCCTCTGGAGTGAAGGTCGCGCAAGAGAGGAACTCGTATTACGAATTTAACTTGTGGTTTTTACCTACTCGCATACCCGACGGAGCAATCTAAGGTTTTCATCAAATTAGAACTCATGAGGATCCCCTTCCTTTACTAGATGCATACGAGAAAGGTCTAGAAAGGAAAAATATCAACCCTGAAGAAAATCATCCAGCATAGGCCCCTACATAAAATCTCTTGCTCCATGTTCAGTTGCTTCACTTTGGCCTATGCATCTGGATCCACCTGCATGCTCTTCATCTAGCATACGCTCCTCCATATTAAAAACCTCTCTAAAACAAGGAGGACCTGAATTTAACTCACTCTTGCTCTATCAAAAAAAAAAAGGAATTTAACCCACTCTAACAGGCCCTGAAAGAATTGAGTCATTCTGGCAGTCATCTCACATTAAAATGAAGATTTTTATAGGAGGTCATCAAGTTTCCCAGATTCATTAGATTCTCAGAAGCAAGGTTGTTCAGTGTTATCATTCTCATGACACTAAATCCTCCAACAAGTGTCTCATCCGCAATCAAAGAAGACATGGATCCCGCGAAATTACCCTCCAGGCCGATCGGTTGTCCCTCTGCACCTCGAGACATCTCTTTATGAAGGCCCTATGAAATTTTTAAAGCCCGCCTCATCCTCATTCTACCAAAGCCAACTCGTTATCACCATGAAGAGTGCTTGTTTCCACAGAACAAGAGGAGTTAAAAGAAGCGCACTAAGAGAATAAAGAAACAGGGAGTTAGACAAGTAATAACAAAGCATGAGGATTAAAGATATATGTTTATATATATATATATACTAGGTATCACCCCGGCCTACGGCCGGGGCTCAACCTTTATGGATTTTTTTTTGTCGTTTGGTCGGCTAATCAGTATTTTCCCACAAAATTTAAGTCATTAATAAACTAATTAGATTAGAATTGTCAATCATCGAGCTGATAAGTTAGTTCGGACTTGCGACCCTAGTGTTTTGTTGGTCATGTGAAATTAGTCGGGGCTTACAGCCCCGGCCATGTCCTCTGAAACATGTCCTAGTGTTTTTGTTAACACAACGTGACTTAACCCTCAAGTTAACTCAACCTGTATATTTGGAAGTCTCTGTATATTAGGGAATTGTGTTTATTTGGGAAAGATAGTATCTTAACCCTCAAGTTAGTTATGCATATATATGCATTGAGTCTCTGTATATTCTGTGTATTCAAATCAATTGAAATTGTCTTGTTTAACCTTGTCATCTTGTCTCTCTTCTCTTTAGTTAAAATCTAATAGTTAACCCTTTAACCTAGGAGTTCTATCTTGGTATCAGTAGGTTAGTCGATCCTATTTTAGTCATGACAGAATCATCAACCACATCTTATACAGCCTCTTCTACAGTTTCTGCTATAATCAACTCTACCTTGTCTTCCCTGCAGTCCTCTACGATGTCTTCCTTTCAGTTCTCTCAGCCACATCACATGATCACCGTAAAGCTAGACGATACCAATTACTCCCTGTGGCGTGCTCAATTTCTTCCTTACCTTCAGGGACATGACTTGGATGGTTATGTCACTGGTGCAACCCCATGCCCTACAGAAACTCTTACTGCTGATCTCCCAAATCCTGCCTATCTTTCCTGGAGAAAACAGGATAAACTCTTAGTTAGTTGGCTGTTTTCTTCTCTTACCCCGGCTACTTTTCGTCATGTCCATCGATTAACAACGTCTAAAGAAATCTGGTCATCTCTGGAATCTCTTTATGGATCTAAATCTGATGCTCAAGTTCATCATCTTCACTGTGTACTGCGAGCATTACGTAAAGGTTCTCAAACTATGCGTCAGTACATAGACCGTGCTCGTGATCTTGTGGATAGCTTGGCAGCAGCAGATACCATTGTCACAGACAAAGAGTTTCGTCATTGTCTCTTAGCTGGCTTGGACAGTACCTATGATGCTATTGTCACATCATTAACCACCACGATGAGTTCGTTATCTGTTGAAGATTTTCTCACTTTTGTCCTGACATTTGAACTACGTATTGATAAACAGACAAAGCTTTCCAACTCTCAACCAGTTGCTAATCTCGCTGCCCAGAATCGACAATCTTCGTATCATTCTTCTTCATCATCTGGATCATCTTCAGCACCCAACTCTCAGTTCTCTTCCTTTCGCTCTACTGGTAACAACAGAAATCAAAATCACCATGGGCCTGGTTCATCTCAGCCTGCTCGTTTTCAGAATCAACGTGGGCCTGCTTCACCTGAAAATCAACGTGGGCCTATGACCTCTGATTCTTCTTCTCCTCGTTGTCAACTTTGGGGGCGTAAAAATCATGAATCCCAAGACTGCTGGAATCGTTATGACAAGAGTTTTCGACCACCTAGGCGTCAACCACCATCCTCTGCACCTCGGGCTTATGCTGCTTATGGACCTGGGTTTTCATCATCACCTTCTTGGACGCCTGATAGTGGTGCTACAGATCACATTACCAATGATTTCTCTCGTCTTCAATTTCCTACTGAGTATACTGGCCCTGATCAAATTCAGATGGTTAATGGTTCTTCTATACCAATCTCTAATGTTGGTTCCTCAATTTTAGGGACTCCCAACCGTAAGTTGCAGCTTCGTAATGTCCTCTTTACACCCAAAATCTCTCATAATCTCTTATCTGTTTCTCGTTTCACTACTGATAACAATGTCTTATTTGAATTTCATCCAAATTTTTGTCTTGTGAAGGATCGATGTACCGGGAAGGTTCTTCTTCGCGGCATTAGGAAGGGTGGTCTCTATCAACTTGATGTTTCGTCTCCAGTTCCTCAGGCTTACATAGGAGAACGTGCTAGTTTACAAGCCTGGCATGCTAGAATGGGTCATCCAATGATGCGCACAGTTCGCAAAGTTATTTCTCAGTTTTCTCTTCCAGTTTCAAATCAAACTATCAGTTTTTGTTCTTTTTGTCATGAGCATAGAAGTCATAAATTACCTTTTCAATCCAGTACAACAGTTTATTTGAATCCATTAGATTTAATTCTCTCCGATGTATGGGGACCCTCTCATGTTTTATCTAATGAAGGATATAAATATTATATTATATTCATTGATGCATATAGTCGTTTTACTTGGATGTTTCCTATGTCTCAAAAATCTGATGTTTTCTCTATATTTTTCTTATTTCAAAAGCATGTTGAAAATATTTTTGGTCGAAAGATAAAAATATTTCAATCTGATAATGCTGCTGAATATCGCAAACTCACTCCACATCTTCAAGAACTTGGAATTTTTCATCGTTTTTCATGTCCACATACTTCTGAATAAAATGGTTTGGTTGAACGTCGTCATCGTCATATTCGTGAAACTGGTCTTACTATTCTTAACATGGCCTCTGTGCCGTCTTCCTATTGGTATGACTCCTTTTACACTGCCTGTTATTTGATGAATCGTGTCCCTTCAACTTCTGTTAATAATTCTTCTCCATATGAAGCTCTTTTTGGTATTTCACCTGATTACACTTCTCTTCGTGTATTTGGCTGTCTATGTTATCCTCACTTGCGTCCGTATAGGTCTCATAAGATGGATGCTTTGTCTTCTCCATGTGTTTTTATTGGCTATATCCCCTCTCATAAGGGTTATAAGTGTCTTCATATTCCTACGGGTCGAATATACATCAGTCGACATGTTGTTTTTGATGAGACTACCTTTCCCTTTACATCCGCGTCGTCACCTTCGCCGTCGTCGACTCCTTCACAGGTAATTCTTCCCTTGTCTGCTCTTCATAATTTTGTGTCGTCATCAGTGCCTACTAATCATCAGCCGCAAGTCTCCAATCATCAGCCGCCAGTCTCCAATCATCAGCCGCCAAATTCTGTTTCCAATCATCAGCCGCCAAACCCTGTCTCCAATCATCAGCCGCCAAACCCTGTCTCCAATCATCAGCCACCAAACTCTGTCTCCAATCAACAAATAGTGTTTGATACAAATAATATAATAAAGACATGACGTTAAAGAAGAGAGATTCTTTTTGATACGCATTTCATACTGATTAAAGATCTTTCTTTCTTCTTGGTGTAAATGTTTATCAAGATTTACCTCGTATACCGAGCATCGTTTTTGTTCTATAAATACATCTTCTAAGGGTTAGAATTAGGAAACACAAATATTTATGCAAGCATAGTCAAATCAGGAAACCAGGAATCCGACGGCCAAAAATATCCCTCATCCAACTCTCGATCTGAGCCGCAGGATGACGAAATCGATGATAGTTAGTCATTAGTGTAGAACCCAAAGGGAACTATCAGACTAATGAAAAAATAGTGGATAGCAAAATATTGTTATCAAAGATAAGCTTTTCCAATAGAGTAATGCTGTCCCGCACCATTTTGCGGGTAACTATCCCGCTCAAGCGGTTTCTTTACCGTTAGATCATGCTAAAATCCAGATTTAATAGCCTTAAATTCTTTAGAAAAAATGGTGGGTCTTTTTCTGAAAATGGTGGGTCCTTTCCTGAATTCGATCTAACGGTTAAAGAAGCCCGTTTGAACGGGATAGCATTTGTCTTTCCAATATGTCTTTACTTTGCCTAGTTCATTAGTTAGGCACTATGTCTTTACTGTTTCCGATCGTTCACTAATGTCATTAGTCATTAGGCTGGGTAGGATGACGAAAATATCCATACAACCCATATACAGATAAAATAAATGATTGATATAATCATTAGTGGGACCCGCATGTGGTAGAACAAATGACATTTTCTTACCTTGTAGTTTATATACGATTATACGAATTAGGAGTATAAGAGATCTACCAATCCTACCTTCTTTCCGTAGGCGTTATTTCACTAATTGTTTTCTTATAGAGTGCAGAATTAGGACAACTATATTTCAGGAAACAATTTTAAGCCTCGCGTTTTCAGGGGCCACTCAAAAGAATTTAGGGGCCAATAATAAAACAAAAAAGGTCACCCAAAAGGAAAATGTAGCCAGCCCTTATCTCACGTAATTCGTAATGGAAAAATTATCCTTATATATTCGGAGGATATGATAACATTTTTATCCTCCGATTTCAATCAGAAGCCAAAATATTACCTACATTTCCGATTGTAGTCGGTGCAGTATTAGAATGATTTTTGTTTCATTTTTTCCATTTCTTTTTCATTTTTGAGTTGTTAGAGTTATAGAGAAGAAGGTGAAGGAAAAAAGGAAAAACCCATTTTATCACTACAAAAATGGATGGATATGAGGAAGAAGGTGAGAATCATGGCGAAGACGATTTGGGGTATATGTTGAATGATCCAAACTTTTGTGGAGAGGAAAACCTAGACGACCCTTTCACGGAAGAAAATGGAGAATCGCCTGATATTGAAGGTAACGATGCATGTAAAACACATGTATTGTGTTAAGAAACTCAAATACTCGATTTGCATGCGTTTGTGTGCTTTTGTAAACAAGAAAAACCGATTATTGCATGCATTGAATGCCATGAACTACCCAGATTCGGTAGATAATTTCTCGAATAAACTTATGAATATAACACACAGAGTACCAAATATGTATATTTGGTAGTTCCAAGATAGTAGTTTACTGCCGAATATGAGAAAAAACCCCAAACTGGTTTTCCAAAAAAATCTACATTCGGTAGTTATGTAGAGTTATTTACTCCCGAATGGCCCCAAAAACGAATTCCTCAAAAAATTTCAAAACTCAGTATTCTTATCCTTTACAATCGGTAATAGTTTAACATTATTTGACTGCCGAATATAACAGTGGCCTCAAAATAAAATTTCCGAAAACTTGAAAATCAGATGTTTATCGATTAAAGTTATCTCCCGGTTATTTATATTCGGTTGTTTTACTATATATTTTAGCTTCCGATTATACCATTTTTTGCACTCAGTAAACTGTGTACATTCATTTGCATAAATCGGGTGTTTTGGGTAACCGATAGGATTCCGAATATAGTATATTCGGCAGTTTGACTTATTTAATAACCTCCGATTATAGTATAATAATTTGTTGCTTTCATATGCAGGCCGTTGAAGAGTTTGTTGATGATTTCTATTTGAGGCCCGACACTTCCCTATACTATGCAAACGATTTGGTATACTCATTACTACTTCTTTTTTTCAAAATTTATATGTTAAATGGTTATGCTTATTAGATTTGTTTTGTTTTATGCACGTTTAGACATTTGGAAGTAAAAGGAGGCAAAGGAATGGCTTATGAACAAGGCAAAAGATAACATGTGCGTGGTAGTTCAAAATAATCATGTTAGTGACACTCGATTTGAAATGATTTGTGAGCGAGGTGGGATGCGAAAGAGTCACGAGGGAAAGAATAGTAAGTACGTACGTAAGACGAATAGGAAATACCGAAGCAATACCAAGAAGATAAGATGCCCATTTAAGATTGTCTTCTATAAGCCCGATGGTATTAAAGGTAAAGAGTATAAAATGTATAAAGTTGATAACGGTTGTCACAACCATGATGATCCGTTGGATTTAATTGTACATGTAATGGTTGCCAAGTTAAAACAACATCAAATGCATACGGTGAGGTCTATGCGGATCCAAAAAGCGAGTGCGATCTTAAGTAAAATAAAGGCGGACGACCCCGACAACTTGTCTTCTTTGTCTACAATTAAGTCGGCCCTAGTTACGATCAAAAGGACTGAATGGGATGGTAGAACGGTCATGCAACAATCGGAGTGGTTAGCGGAGTTACACGGCTACACCTTGAGAAGGGAAGAAAAGGATGGTATAGTGGTTCGTATTTTCTTGGCACATCCCGAAATGATCCAATTGGCTCAATGCTTTCATCAAATTTTGTTGATAGATGCTGCTTATAAGACAAACAAGTATAACATGCCGTTGTTGAACATTACTTGCCATACTTCGGACAAAAACACGTTTACCATTGCATGGGGTTTAATGGATCATGAGAACAATGTGAGTTTCATTTGGATGTTGGAGACGTTGAGGTCCGTTTATAACGGTGATAATTTTCAAAGGGTTATTGTAAGGGATAACGATCAAGCCTTAATGCATGCAATAGCGGTAGTGTTTCCGGAAGCCCAAAACTTGCAATGTACGTGGAACATTCAATGCAATCTCAAAACCAATTGCCATCATCATTTCCAATCTAAAAGACCAAGGAAGGATATCAAGAGGTCAAAGGAAGAGGATGAGCGCATTAGTAAATTAACCGTGGAAGAACGTAAGGAAGAGGATAGGTTATTTGAAGAAAAGTGGAAGGAGGATGGAATTATTTGGAAAATTTTCATGAAAGCATCGGACAAAATCGTTTGGTCGTTGACCGAGGAAATTTACGAATGTAACTTGAAGAAATTTGAGGATGAATACGGCACGGACTACCCAAAACCGGTTGAGTATTGTAAAAAACAATGATTAACGATTAAGGAGAGGTTTGTGTTTGCATGGCATATGAATATCGTAATTTCAAGAACAAGGCGACAAGCATTGCGGAGGGGTCTCATGGTCGACTAAAGAAAATACTAATTGGTAGTCAAAATGGAGTTGTGTCGATCCAAGAAGCAATCCATGAATTCACCAATCGTGATCTCGTAAAGATTAGGAAATGTATGCAATTCCCGATGGAACATATTAAGGAAAAATTGCTTCTAAGGGGAGTTGTTCATAAAGTTTCAAGATGGGCAATAAATCGCATGATGAAACAATTGAAGTTATATAAAACTTATGATGACGAGAATACGGTTTGTGTTTGCAAGGATATGATAGGTATTGGACTCCCGTGTCGTCACAAGTTGGGTAGGTATGTTGAAGTGATTGAAATCAATGATATTCATACATTTTGGAAGCAATTAAATTTCACTCCGAACACCCCGGTAGTTGATGGTCCGTCTTTCTTGGAGTCGGAATTGTGTGCACAAATAGCCGAGCGTTACGCTACATCAAACGGCACCAAAAAGCAAATATTGATGCATAATTTGGAGAAAGCCCTTCACCCTTGTTTAAGGGAGGTTGATGAACCTATTAAGCAAAAGAACACCGGTAGGACGAACACCGAAGGAGTATTTTTCTAATAAAAGAATATTGTCTAGGCACGAGCGTTCGGAAGCCGAATTTGAAGATGAGCCGGAACCTAAGAAAAGAGGTCGTCCAAGAAATGATCAAAGTGGACCAACCACCCGACAATTAAGGCCAAAGATCTCTACAGATCATTCTCAAGTAAGTCAATCCAATGTTGTCGAAGAAGTTGTTGAGAAAATGAACGCCTCGCAACAAACCCAACCAATGGAAATTCTTACTATAAAAGAGGACAAAGGTACTCTTCGTTTCCCTAGAGATCTTAATGGAAGACCAAATCGATCCACATATACAGTATACAAAGAGTATTTGGAACAACTCCCTCCATTTATCATTCCATTTGTTTTGTCGACCGACGAGGTTGATGGGGATGGAAATTGTGGGTTTCACGTTGCTACGGAACAAATGGGTTACTTTAGAGAGGCGGATATCGAAGATGTCACCCTATGCCAATATTTAAGAAATAAGATGGTGGTACAACTAGTGAAGGACAAGGGTTTTTATATGGAGATGATGAGGCAGGAGATAGATACGACAAAGAACAAGAGATCAAAGACTTAGTTGCGCGTGTGAAGTGCCGAAAGGGATTGAAGACAATCGTATCCAAGTATTGGATGACAATGCCTAAATTTGGATATCTCCTAGCGGACGTTTTGAATTGCGTGGTACATTTCTTTGTTCCTCCTATGTATGGACTTAGCATGACGTTTGCACCCACAAGAACGGCTTGCGACGAGTCGGTTAAAGATAGAAGAATCGTAATGGCATTTGTGAATGAAATGCATTTTATCGGTTTAAGAGTAAAGAAAGATTGTCCGTTACCTCCGTTGAGTAAGTGGCACGATTACTTCCCGATGAACCATTGCAAGGATTGGGTGAAACAATATGAGTCCAACATGGTTGATTGGGATCGCGTTATGGACAACAACTTTCCCGCTGAGTTACTCGAATTGATCCCCTCGGATGATGACGATGTTTGATCGTTTTTTTTTCGAACATGTAATTTGTACAAGTTTTTTGGAAACTTTTTTGTGAAGATATATGATTTAATCGGTCGCAAAAATACAATGTTGTCTCCGAATGTAGGAATCGGGCTCTTTGATACACGTTTTGATTCCGAATATTATAATCGGTTGGTAATGATACACGTTTTGATTCTGAATATTATAATCGGTAGAACTCTTAAATATCTATCTACCGATTTGGTGGGTATTTCGAGGCACGGCTATAATTTTTTTGAAACTATGTAATCGGAACAACAATTATAACACTTCAATCCGATTAATCATATTCGGGAATTCCATATTTTATCAAACCGCCGATTAATATTAAAAATTTGAATTTACAACTCCAAACATCACATGTTATTCTTTTTTCCCAGTCCGAGATGCAACAATCAACGCGGCTTCGAAATGTAGAAACGACTCTCCTCTCCACTTGGAATAAGCATCTTGTGCCGCAAACCTGTCGTCTCTGTGCCTAGCAAGAATACGGTTGTACTCGGTGCACAATTTTATAACATGGTGCACCCTTGAAGAAACATGGGATGGTTCATAATTGTGGCGTGGCTTCTTGTACTTACCAACAAAAGGACCCAATGAAACGTTAATCCAAAATAGATCGTCCTGCTGTTCTTTGGGTAGATCTTTCACAATGTAATAATTTTTTATCTATTCGGTATCTTCCTCAACTTGTTTTAATCTTTCTCTTTGATGGAATTGTTCTTGACCTCGCTTCTTAGCCTTGATTTCCTCTTCCTCCTCCTTCGTTGCCACTAACGATGGTTTAATTTTTTTGGGTTGTTTGTTCCTTTTTTGTATTTCTTCTTCCATTGATGTAGTTGTTCGCTTGCATCTTCGAAGTATGTTGTCGATTGATGATGGACTTTCCATTGAAAAGGTTTTTCATTCTGATTTTTTACTCAATAATAACTGAGAGGGGTTACCCTCCTTGTATAGATTAGAGTTCCAACGGCTCTAATTTTTGAAAATATGGCCGTTGAGGTTTCGTATCAATGATGCACTACAATCGGTTGCTAACGATACACGTATTTCCTCCGAAAAGGACATTCGGTAGCGAACTTAAATTTTTATCTACCGATTAGGTTGGTATTTCTAAACACGACTATATTATTCGGAGGCTAATTTTTTTTTGTAAAGTCCCGAATATACGATGGCCCAAAAATCAGAATTTGGGAAAAACTGATACTTTTCAAATTTTGAACTTGCAATAATCGGAAGTCAACTCAGTTACCCAAACTTCCGAATATGGGTTGTCTAACCTTCTATATTGGCCATTGGAACCACCTAGATCCATGAAATGGTTTGTTTTGAACTTGTAATATTCGGAGGCTAATTTTTTTTTGTAAAGTTCCGAATGTACGATGGCCCAAAAATCAGAATTTGGGAAAAACTGATACTTTTCAAATTTTGAACTTGCAATAATCGGAAGTCAACTCAGTTACCCAAACTTCCGAATATGGGTTGTCTAACCTTCTATATTGGCCCTTGGAACCACCTAGAGCCATGGCATGGTTTGTTTTGAACTTGTAATATTCGGGGGATAATTTTTTTTTGTAAAGTGGTAGGCCTCAAAGATATTATATTTAAATGCAAAAATGTTCCCCGGCAACGGCGCCAAAAACTTGGTGGGCCCGGGAAAGCGTGAAAATTAAGCGTAATAAAAACGCGGGCCTACAGTAATACCGCAAGTGCACGGTCGTCGGTTGTAGCTCGTGCAAGTACGGGTCGATCCACAGAGATTGGGAGTGTTTTGTTGTGTTTAGCTATTTGGGCTCTAGTTGCTATTGGGCTCTAAATTTGCTTTGGGCTTAGTGGGTTTTGAATATCAATGGGCTTTGAATACCCTTTGGAACTGTTGGGCTTGGAATTGAACTTGGGTTCAATGGAGTGAACTGAGCCTTGGGCTCAGTTGGATGAGCCTCAGGTTAAGCTAGGCTTTTCTTGTTCTGAACCTATTTCTGGGCCTTTTGTTGTGAACCAAACCTTGGGCTTTGTAGCTTATGACCTGGGCTTTGTAACTGTTCAGTGGACTGATGGGCTTTTAGAAAGTGAACTGTTACAGTGGCTTTAGTAATGACTCTGGGCTTCAGCAGTCTTTGAAATGAACTGTGGTCTTAGCTGAGCCAAGCTCAGTTGCAACAGCAGCAGTGGCAGCTAGGGGTGAACAAGGCAGCACAGCACAGCTTGGCAGAGAATACAGCAGCAACAGCAGTAGGAAGGAAAAAACAGCTGTAACAACAGCAAGGCAGTGGAAGCAGAAGCAAGGAAGAAAACAGGGCAAAACAAGGCAATAAAGCAAAGGCAATGCAGTAAATAAAACAAGACAATGACTAACAGCAAAGAACTAAACAACAACAATAGAAATGAACCAAGGCCTAAGCCAAGGGCAGGGGAGATGGTGAAACTGAAATGGTGACAATGCAAGGCCAAGGGAAGAATACAGGCATACAAAAAGAATGGGAAGAGAATTAGCTTGCTATGAGCACTAATTTCTCCCAATGCTCAATCAACACATTGCATCCTAAGCATACAAATGGAATGGCAAGATAATCAGCTTGCTATGAGCACTGATTTCTTCCATTACTCAATCAGTTCAATGCTTCAAAGGCTTCTAGCCTAGCATTCCTTCACTTCACAGTGCACAAACTTAACACTAAACTAAACATGGCACTAACAGTGACAAAACAATGAGGATTAACACATATTAACAGGACAAATGTAACAGGAATTAATTGGAAATTAAAACATGAAATTAAAACAAGCATGTTAACAGGAAAATAACAATTTTAACATATGCAGTGAAATTGAACAGAACACATTAAAGAGAAAAACATTAACATTAACAGGACATGAAAGTCCTGGATGCCGGCTAATCCAAGCATCGTCTTTACATCACACCCACAAGGCTATTTATAGTCCACAACACAATTAGGGTTCTACCAAAAATAATTCCCAAATTAAAAACAGTAGACTAGAGTTTGATTTCTTTACCTAATTTGATGTAGCAACATCAAATTGAACTCGACCCATTCTTCTATTTGTCCTCCTCTACCTCTCCATGCCTTCAATTTCACTCTAGCTTCACCTAATTCTCTACCATGTCTATCAATGCTTTTTCTCTATTTTCAAAACCCTAGACTAGGGGAAAACAGTGAAAAGAAGTGAGAGGCATGTTAGAGTGATAGGGGTTTCAATGTTGAGCAGGTGGGGAGTTGGTGGTAGCGGACATGGAGATACGGCGGTGGTGGCAGTGGAGTTGGTTCTGCAAACAGGGAGGTGATGGAGGAGAGGGGCTCGACTGTTTTGGGAAGAAGGGGGGTGTTTGGTTAGGTGGTAAGGTTCGGTTGCTAGGGTGTTAGGCGGCTTCATCAAATTGGATGAACAGCAAGGATGAGCCGTGGGATGTGGAGCTGGTAGGTAGATCGGACGGTGATGCGGAGGCAAGCGAGGAGCGACCGTCGGATGAAGGGATACAACGAAACGAACGGTGCTAGATTAGGTTAGGTGCTGAAGTGTAAGGCGGGGATATCAAACTTTGATGAACAGCAAGGGAGCAACCGTTGGATTCAACTACCATCTAATCTGAAGGCTTGGAATTTCAGCGCTGTGGTGCTTGGCAGAGACTTCAGATTTTGATGCTCTATGAAGGAGCGACCGTCGGATGCTTCTGAGAACTGATCTGATGGCTGAGAACGGAGGCGTTTTTGTGTGTAGAAAATGAGGTTGTGCGCACCATTCTTTGCGGCTTCCTTGCGTGATTTCTTCCGGCTTTTCACTACTTCTCTGCTCTTTTTGCTCCGCAAGTCATCCAAACTTTATTTATTACCTAAAAATGCAAAATTAATTAATAAAAATATTTATTCTTGAAAACAATGAAAATACAGAATATGGGATAAAATGTAGAATTAATGCATAAAAGATGAGTTAAATGCCAACAAAAAGGGATAAATATATACAATATTTGGCACTCATCAAATACCCCCAAACCTGAATTTTACTTGTCCTCAAGTAAAACAAAACTAAGGAAATCCTAACTATACCACTGTCGCTGGTCTCTCGAATGCATTTAGCGTATGCACTAAGCCTTTTAAACCACTAAGTGTCCCTAGTGGACGAGTGAAGTCTCGTGAAGGTTTGCTTAGAACGTCCTACAAAGTTCTAGGACAAAATATAAGCTCAGATTCCATCAAATGTGACATGTGCAAGTCAGTTTAAGCTCACAGCAAAATGGAGATGTCAATCTAACTGTCAAAGGCACAATCCTAGCACTGATAACAAATAAAGACATGTGATAAGAGTGTAAAGTGTATCTACACATGTGTAAAGAAAGATCTGAAGTTATGACTACTAATCACCAAGAGATAGTTTCTCAGGCTAAGAACTGAGGTCGAAATCTAGCTAGCTGTCCGGACTTTACGAGAATTGTGAATGAGTTGGAGGTATTTCACAATTACTCGCGTTGTACATCAATGGCATACACCCTCCTTGCTTATTACAAAAAACAACAAAATAACTCTTTACATGACTCTTATTTACATTGACTATTCTCTTTTTATTTTTGGAACAAGAGATGATGGAATTGATAAATACTTGATTTTTTTGTATTTTTCTGATATATTTTTTTTTTTTCTTAATATATAACATCGTTTTTTTTTTTTTTTTTTTTTTTTATGGACAAGGAAACACTTTTGATACATAACAAAAAGGAAACAAAAGATTACATGACACTTTGCAAGAGGTAGCCCTTTTTGATGCACCCAGTTAAATTCGATGGTTGTCTTTCTTAACGTAACCTCCACCTTCTATCCCAACCAACCAAAGAACAAGCTAGTCAAGTTTCGTTCAGTATTCTAAAGTGATTGGCAATCGTAACTTCCTATCAAACACCTTGAAGATCGAGGCCATACATGTATTGGTAGATCGTGCGCGTGCAAATTTCTTATCACTATGTGAATTGTGCTAGAATCAGGGTGCCTAAATATCTAGACTAAGACTCCTAATAAAAATACATATTTGCACAAGAGTCAACATTTCAAGGTAAATGAGCTCCATTTTTTTTATGATTTTTCATTTTTTAATTTTTTTTTAATTTTTATTTTTTAATTTTTTTTTGGAATTTTTCAATTTTTTCAAAAAGAAGAAGGAGTTCGTTTTCAATTATGGCAAATTATCATGGTATCTACTCTATACCCCCAAACCTAAACTAAACATTGTCCTCAATGTTTCAAAATATGGAAAGAATTAAAATGCAACATATGAAGAGGAACATGCTGAGTAGAGTAAAAGGAGAGAGAATACCCGATTGTACGGCGGAAGCTCGATTAAAACTCCGTTATTTCAAGGCAAAAATCCATCATATTAGGAGTCACAATGGATGAGCACAAAATATACACAAAAGGAAATTTAACTAACACATTATCTACAAGAAAATTTGGTTTTTTAATGGGATTGGACTTTTTGGAAAAAATTTGGTTTTGTTGGGAAAAAGACAAATTTTGGTTTTGATGGGAAAACGAAAAAGAAAATTTGGTTTAAAAATGGGAGCAAAGTAGAAATTTGGTTTTAAAAATTGGGAGCAAAAGAATTTTTTTTTTTTTTTTTAAAAAAGAAAATAAAATTTGGTTTTTGTATGGGAGTAAGCCCACTGTTTGTCCTGTGTTTGCTTTGGCTCCGCTTGGTTGAAAACTTTTGGTGGAACTGAGTCCAAAATCTCGGCCTAGAATTTGGGTACTCGGCCCACTAACGAGTTCAACTAGCGTGATCGGTTACAAGCTCAGCTGGGTTTAAAAACCCAGAATATAAAATACAAGTCCAAATTAAACAAGCTCACAAAAATTAAATACAAGCCCACAAATTAAACAAACAAGCCCACAAATAAATTATTACAAACCCAACAGAAAATAAGAGAAGCCCAAAAATTGGCTTTAATATTACATGCCCACAATTAAAAAAATTGGAAGCCCACAATTCGGGTTCTCTTAAATGGGTTACCTTTTAAGCACAGCCCAGCTGCTCTGATATTGTTGCAAAAACCCAGTTGGGTTTTGGTTCTTTTCCTTGGTGGCGTCCCAGCAGAGAAAAACAGGTTCAGAACAGCAGGTCCAACAGCAAATGAAGTGAAGCAGATGCAGATGCAAATGCTATGCAATGAAATGCAAAATAGCTAAAGAAAAACACAGATAAAACACAGCACCAATCCCCGGCAGCGGCGCCAAAAACTTGGTAGGCCTCAAAGATATTATATTTAAATGCAAAAATGTTCCCCGGCAACGGCGCCAAAAACTTGGTGGGCCCGGGAAAGCGTGAAAATTAAGCGTAATAAAAACGCGGGCCTACAGTAATACCGCAAGTGCACGGTCGTCGGTTGTAGCTCGTGCAAGTACGGGTCGATCCACAGAGATTGGGAGTGTTTTGTTGTGTTTAGCTATTTGGGCTCTAGTTGCTATTGGGCTCTAAATTTGCTTTGGGCTTAGTGGGTTTTGAATATCAATGGGCTTTGAATACCCTTTGGAACTGTTGGGCTTGGAATTGAACTTGGGTTCAATGGAGTGAACCGAGCCTTGGGCTCAGTTGGATGAGCCTCAGGTTAAGCTAGGCTTTTCTTGTTCTGAACCTATTTCTGGGCCTTTTGTTGTGAACCAAACCTTGGGCTTTGTAGCTTATGACCTGGGCTTTGTAACTGTTCAGTGGACTGATGGGCTTTTAGAAAGTGAACTGTTACAGTGGCTTTAGTAATGACTCTGGGCTTCAGCAGTCTTTGAAATGAACTGTGGTCTTAGCTGAGCCAAGCTCAGTTGCAACAGCAGCAGTGGCAGCTAGGGGTGAACAAGGCAGCACAGCACAGCTTGGCAGAGAATACAGCAGCAACAGCAGTAGGAAGGAAAAAACAGCTGCAGCAACAGCAAGGCATTGGAAGCAGAAGCAAGGAATAAAACAGGGCAAAACAAGGCAATAAAGCAAAGGCAATGCAGTAAATAAAACAAGACAATGACTAACAGCAAAGAACTAAACAACAACAATAGAAATGAACCAAGGCCTAAGCCAAGGGCAGGGGAGATGGTGAAACTGAAATGGTGACAATGCAAGGCCAAGGGAAGAATACAGGCATACAAAAAGAATGGGAAGAGAATTAGCTTGCTATGAGCACTAATTTCTCCCAATGCTCAATCAACACATTGCATCCTAAGCATACAAATGGAATGGCAAGATAATCAGCTTGCTATGAGCACTGATTTCTTCCATTACTCAATCAGTTCAATGCTTCAAAGGCTTCTAGCCTAGCATTCCTTCACTTCACAGTGCACAAACTTAACACTAAACTAAACATGGCACTAACAGTGACAAAACAATGAGGATTAACACATATTAACAGGACAAATGTAACAGGAATTAATTGGAAATTAAAACATGAAATTAAAACAAGCATGTTAACAGGAAAATAACAATTTTAACATATGCAGTGAAATTGAACAGAACACATTAAAGAGAAAAACATTAACATTAACAGGACATGAAAGTCCTGGATGCCGGCTAATCCAAGCATCGTCTTTACATCACACCCACAAGGCTATTTATAGTCCACAACACAATTAGGGTTCTACCAAAAACAATTCCCAAATTAAAAACAGTAGACTAGGGTTTGATTTCTTTACCTAATTTGATGTAGCAACATCAAATTGAACTCGACCCATTATTCTATTTGTCCTCCTCTACCTCTCCATGCCTTCAATTTCACTCTAGCTTCACCTAATTCTCTACCATGTCTATCAATGCTTTTTCTCTATTTTCAAAACCTTAGACTAGGGGAAAACAGTGAAAAGAAGTGAGAGGCATGTTAGAGTGATAGGGGTTTCAATGTTGAGCAGGTGGGGAGTTGGTGGTAGCGGACATGGAGGTACGGCGGTGGTGGCAGTGGAGTTGGTTCTGCAAACAGGGAGGTGATGGAGGAGAGGGGCTCGACTGTTTTGGGAAGAAGGGGGGTGTTTGGTTAGGTGGTAAGGTTCGGTTGCTAGGGTGTTAGGCGGCTTCATCAAATTGGATGAACAACAAGGATGAGCCGTGGGATGTGGAGCTGGTAGGTAGATCGGACGGTGATGCGGAGGCAAGCGAGGAGCGACCGTCGGATGAAGGGATACAACGAAACGAACGGTGCTAGATTAGGTTAGGTGCTGTAGTGTAAGGCGGGGATATCAAACTTTGATGAACAACAAGGGAGCAACCGTTGGATTCAACTACCATCTAATCTGAAGGCTTGGAATTTCAGCGCTGTGGTGCTTGGCAGAGACTTCAGATTTTGATGCTCTATGAAGGAGCGACCGTCGGATGCTTCTGAGAACTGATCTGATGGCTGAGAACGGAGGCGTTTTTGTGTGTAGAAAATGAGGTTGTGCGCACCATTCTTCGTGGCTTCCTTGCGTGATTTCTTCCGGCTTTTCACTACTTCTCTGCTCTTTTTGCTCCGCAAGTCATCCAGACTTTATTTATTACCTAAAAATGCAAAATTAATTAATAAAAATATTTATTCTTGAAAACAATGAAAATACAGAATATGGGATAAAATGTAGAATTAATGCATAAAAGATGAGTTAAATGCCAACAAAAAGGGATAAATATATACAATATTTGGCACTCATCATAAAGTCCCGAATGTACGATGACCCAAAAATCAGAATTTGGGCAAAACTGATACTTTTGAAATTTTGAACTTGCAATAATCGGAAGTCAACTCAGTTACCCAAACTTCCGAATATGGGTTGTCTAACCTTCTATATTGGCCCTTGGAACCACCTAGAGCCATGACATGGTTTGTTTTGAACTTGTAATATTCGGAGGATAATTGTTTTTTGTAAAGTTCCGAATGTACGATGGCCCAAAAATCAGAATTTGGGAAAAACTGATACTTTTCAAATTTTGAACTTGCAATAATCGGAAGTCAACTCAGTTACCCAAACTTCCGAATATGGGTTGTCTAACCTTCTATATTAGCCCTTGGAACCACATAGAGCCACGTCATGGTTTGTTTTGAACTTGTAATATTCGGGGGATAATTTTTTTTTTTGTAAAGTCCCGAATGTACGATGGCCCAAAAATCAAAATTTGGGAAAAACTGATACTTTTCAAATTTTGAACTTGCAATAATCGGAAGTCAACTCAGTTACCCAAACTTCCGAATATGGGTTGTCTAACCTTCTATATTGGCCCTTGTAAAGTCCCGAATGTACAACACAAATCATTGTCATTTATCTGCTCTTCTTTAATTTACGACCGTGACTACCTCCCAGTCCTGCACGACCACGGGTTTGAGCACCTTCAGTTGGAGCAGCTTCAGTTGGAGCACCTTCAGCGCTCGATGAAGCTCGAGTTCTTTTACCCGTCTTTGATATTGCCACCTTGGGCGGATGCCTCTTCGTGACTTTCTCCCCAAACTGGACAGCATAATCTTCGTTATCCATATTATCAACTAGGTCTCTAGCCTCTTTGATCTTCTCAGCTGGCATGGGATCTCCGCTCTTCAGGCATGCAGTTAACATTTTAGAAACACGCTTGAACCTATTCACCTGTTTTTTATACGTAATGACATAACATCAAACGGTAATTACCTAAAATTTATAGGAATAATATAAAATGAACAAAAATATAAGAACACACACCAGTCTATCATAACCAGCTGGTTTGTCTTTGATGATACAATTATAACTTGAACCAGCCGCAGTAGTGTTGGATTTGATTTCACGGATAACCAAATGATGTGATATGTTGTTATACCAACTCATATAATCTGGAGAACAAAGATTTCCAAACATCCAAATGTTCGGTACACAATTACTGATGCTGTTAGGAAACCGAAACAAATTTATAAACGTTCCCTACGCAACGCAATTACTGTGGGTATTAGGAAAATCTTATCGAAATCAGGAAATCCAGGGTATCCGACGCTCGAAAATATACCTCGTCGAACTCTCGATCCCCGTCGCCGGATGACAAAATCGATGGTCAGATATATCCGGATAGACAAACACCAGTTCTTTTTATAATAATTGTTGGAGAAAATGAGATTATGTATATTTGGTTTTTTGGTATTGGTGGGATTGGAACTTAGGACCTATTGGTCACTAAGGACACTAGCTCATTTTCACTATTAGTGAATGAACCTTTGGTCCCACATAGGGAAAACTAAAGATGATACCTCTCCATAAGTATTGATTTTTTTGATCTTAGAGTGGCCCTTGGGTCATTCACACATGGAGAGGACTTAGACAATGGGCTAGTTGGTGCAACCACACGTTTCACACACGCGCGATGCTTCACGCTGCCGTCCGTCCGGTCGGGCGGGCGGGGCTCGGGTGCGGGTCAACCAAGACTTATTTTTTGGAAAAATTTCTCTTGATTTATTTCCTAAACATTTTTTAAAATCAAATTAAATTCTTTCTTAAATATGGGGGGGGGGCGTGTGACCCGGGCGAATTTATTCTCTTAATGAAATTTTTTTTCTAACGGATTTATTTGCATGGATGTCAACATTTCTTACCGTTTTTTGACTGTTTGATGACAGAATTATGTCGACATCTTGATAACATTACTTCGCATGCAGAATTATTTCGCACATTAATGTGCATTGATTTCACCTCCTCTGTTCTCCTATAAAAAGAACTCTTCTTCTTTATTTCTTTTTGTGTCCAGAAGATCTACTATCCTCTTCTTTTCGTCTCTCTCCCTTTGTGTGGTCCTTTATTTCATTCTGTGCAATTGTTGTTGGGTTCGTAAGATTGGACAAGTACTGTAGTGCTAACAGTACTTGCAACAGGCAGTTTTATCCTGGATACAACTTGACCACAGGGTATAGGAATCACTCATTCTTGAGGCGTACCGGTCAACTATTGTGTTAAGGACAGCGTGTTGAACATGTGACTCTGTCTTCAGTTTGCGTTCATTTGAGTGTTTCTTTTAGCTTTCCAGAAATTTATGTTATAACATTTTTCTTTGAGTTTTATTGTTACAGCTGCAACAATCTTAACAGAATAGTTGTTTTTCCTCTGTCTGTAACAATGGGTAAGGACGATGTTGAGAGGCCTGCAAAATAGTCTGGGAAAGACTTTAAGAGGTGTCAGTCAAAAATGTTATTTTTCCTGAGTTACCGTGAACTGGATTCTTATGTTCTGAAACCTTTTGATGAATCACTGAATGATGCTGGTCGTGAGTCTGTTTTAGATGAATGGAAGATGGAAAACTACATGGATAAAAATCATATTCTGAATTGTTTAGAGGATGCTTTGTATGACTTTTACAATGCTAAGGATAACTTTTCTGCTTTTGATTTATGGGCTTCTTTGGAGGCAAAATACCAAGATGAAACTGCCGGAAGTAAGAAATTCTTGGTAGCCAGGCTTTATGAGTATAAAATGGTGAATGAAAAATCTGTGGTTGATCAATTCCTTGAACTCCAGCAAATTATGAATGAAATTCTTGCGGAAGGTATGGTGATTGATGAAACTTTTCAAGTGTCTACTGTTATCGAGAAATTGCCTACTTCCTGGTCCGAGTAGAAGAAGAAACTAAGACATGAAACTGCTGAATTTACTATGGTTGATTTGGGTAAAAAAATTCAAGTTGAAGAATTGTTGTGCTCCAAGGAAAAAAATGTATCTTCTGCAAGGGACATGTATAACAAAGCTCATGTGACTGAACACAAAGGTTCCAATGCTGAAAAGAACCGAAACAACTCCAAGAAACCTCCATGCAAGAAACGTATGTTTAAGAAACCTAAATCTAGCATTAATAAAATTAAGGGTGATTGCTATGCTTGCGGAAATCTTGGCCATATGGCGGTTCACTATAGAAACCGTAAGGACTTAAAAAGAAAAATAATGCTAATTTGGTTGAAAACAACAAAGATGAATTTTCTGGCATGGTGTATGAAGTAAATTTGGTAACAAATGTGAGAGACTGGTGGGTAGACTCCGGGGCTACCAAACATGTCTGTGGGAACAAAGATATGTTCACCTCCTACAATACGGTAGGGGAAGGAGAGAAACTCTATATGGGTAACTCATCTGCAGCTGCGGTTGTAGGAAAAGGAAAAGTTGGGCTCAAGCTCACTTCTGGAAAGACTCTAACTTTGCATGAAGTTCTTCATGTTCTGGACATCTGCAAAAATCTTGTTTCTTGTGCTATTTTAGATGATAAGGGTTTTAAATTTTTAATAGAATCTGGGAAATGTGTTGTAACTAAGGGTAAGGATTATGTGGGGCAGGGTTATAAGACTCAGGGTCTGTATAAGCTTAATGTAAACTCTGCTGTAATGAATAATAATGATTCTTCCGCTTATGTTTGTGAGTTTTTGAATGTTTGGCATGGTAGACTTGGACATGTAAGTTATAAGTCAATGCTTAAACTAGCTAATATAGGATGCATACCCAAATTTAGTTTGGAAAAGGAACACAAATGTGAAATATGCGTAGAATCAAACTATGTTAGAAAATCTTTTAGCAAAAATGTTAATAGAAATTCTAAACCCTTAGAGTTAATTCACTCAGACCTAGTTGACATGAAATCAGTTCAAACTAGAGGTGTTAAGAAATGGTTTGTTACTTTTATAGACGACTGTACTAGGTATTGTATATATTTTCTTAGAGGTAAGGATGATGCATTAGAAGCCTTTAAGAGGTATAAACTAGAAGTTGAAAACCAATTGAATACTACCATTAAAACCATTAGGTCTGACCGTGGTGGTGAGTACATAACTCCTATAGGATATTTCTGTGTAGAACATGGCATGATACACGAGGTTACCCATCCTTATTCACCTCAGTCGAATGGTGTAGCTGATTGTAAGAACCGTACCCTTAAGGAGATGATGAATCCCATGTTAATTAGTTCAGGATTACTTTCGAACTTGTGGGAGGAAGCTGTCCTCTCAACCTGCTATATCCTGAACAGAGTACCTTTTAAAGGATCAGATAAAACTCCATACGAATTGTGGAAAGGTAGACAACCTTATTTAACATACTTCAAAGTGTGGGGGTGTTTGGCTAAGGTTCATATCCCTAAACCTAAAGCAACCAAGATAGGACCCAAAACTGTTGACTGTGTCTTCATAGGGTATCCTGAGCATACACCTGCATATAGATTTATGGTTGTGAGTTCTGATATTTCTGAAATTGGTGTAAATAGTATTATGGAGTCTAGGGATGCTGTGTTTTTTAATGTTTTTCCATTAAAATACGACTCTCGTAAGAGAGGTGTTGATCCCCTAGATGTCCCTTCAACCAATCAGACTTTACCTTTAGAGGAAGATGAAGTAGAAATTGATCCTAGGAGAAGTAAAAGGGCTAGAACCAAAACCTCCTTTGGACCTGACTTCGTAACACTAGAAGAGTCTGATCCTCATACTTATAGAGAAGCCATGACTTCTTCTGAAGCTCTGTGGTGGAAAGAGTCTTCTATTAGTGAAATGGAATCCATCAAAGAAAATGATACATGAGAGATAGTAGATTTACCTCCAGGGTGTAAGGCCATAAGATGTAAATGGATCTTCAGGAGGAAACGTAACATAGATGGAACTATTCAAAAATACAAGGCTATGTTAGTAGTCAAAGGCTACAAACAAAAGGAAGGTGTAGATTTCTTTGATAATTACTCACCCGTTACGAGAATTACTTCCATTAGGATGTTAATTGCTATAGCTGCGGTTCATAACCTAGAGATACATCAAATGGATGTAAAAAAAGCTTTTTTACATGGTGAATTAGATGAAGAAATTTACATGGAACAACCTGAGGTCTTTGTAGTGAAAGGTTTTGAAAACAAAGTTTGTAAACTGAAAAAATCTTTGTATGGATTGAAACAAGCACCTAAACAATGGCATGAAAAATTTGATCATGTAATGTTTTCTAGTGGTTTTAAAATCAATGAATCTGACAAGTGTGTCTATACTAAACTTGTGAATGATGCCTGTGTGATTGTGTGCTTGTATGTTTATGATATGCTTATACTTGGTACAAACATGGATGTAATTAATTCCACTAAGAGCATGCTGAATGAGAACTTTGACATGAAAGACTTAGGCCTGACATATGTAATCTTGGGGATGAAAATTAGAAGAATTCTAACGGTTATAGTCTTAGTCAATCTCATTATGTTGAATCTATGCTTAGAAAATTCAATCATTTTGATTGTAAACCTGCTTATACTCCGTATGATCCTTGTTGTAAACTCAAAAAGAATAGGGGTAATGGAGTATCACAACTTGAATACTCACGAGTTATAAGAAGTCTGATGTATTTGATGAACTGTACTAGGCCAGACATTGCTTATGTTGTGAGTAGGTTAAGTAGGTATACTTGTAATACAGGGCAGGAAAATTGGGATGCACTTTTTATAGTGTTGAGGTATTTGAAATACACTTTGACTTTTTATAGTGTTAGGCACCGTAAAGATTTGTTCGCATTAGAACTATCAGTAGGGCTCCCAGGATTTGGAGAGGGTGAACCACTAAACAAACCAGTGGAACAATTTCTGAAGAAAGGCCCTAATGTATAGGGAAAATTAGGCGCATGTCCAAAAAAATAATTTTTTCATTGTCAAGCCCATAATTAATTTTAGATTCCGCGACACCCAAAATTATCCGAAATTATTAAGAATCAATACATTACTCGTTATGCAACCTAATTTTTCAGGGGTATAATTGGCAACGCAACTTGGATATAAAATATCTAAAAATCCGCGCCTTGGAATTTTACAAATTTTATATCATTGGAAATCTTTTTAAGAGAGCTACACAACGAGTACAAACAACAATATCCAATTTTTGTTTTTCACGAAAAAATCGGAGTTGATCATCATTTTAGGGAAAAATTTGAAAACTGACTACATATTCGTTATGCAGACTCCAAAAAAGATGCATAACACAAAATGCATACACCACAAAAGATGCATAACACGTTATGCAACTATATTTTTGTTCATGCATCAATTATTTTGGTTATGCAGCCACTAAAATGCTGTATATGCCTGAACCCAACAGAAAAAACAGACGCATAACAAATTATGCAACCATCTTCTCGACTGCATAACTTGTTATGTAGCCATATTTTGGTTGATTCTAGTGCGTACAGATAAAATTGATGCATAATGCATTATGCAGCCATATTTTCGGATGCATAACAGGTTATGCATTTATTTTCATGACTGTTATGCATATATTATTGTAGGTGCATGACAAGTTATGCAGTCCTTTTTTTTTTGTTGGTTTCAATACCAACAAAAAGGTTGTTGCGTAACGTATTATGCAACTATTTTCTGGACTGCATAACAAGTTATGCAACAATTTTTGTAGATGGATAACAGGTTATGCATCTGTTCACTGCACCAAAACCTATTATGGTGCATGACTTTTGTAGATGCATAACATGTTATGCACCTTATCAAACCCATCTGTTCACTGCACCAAAAAAAATCACATGAAATTGAAAATCCGAAAGTATGATTCATGTTATCATCCACTGATCAAACAAAAATTAGAGTATGCGTGTCCAAATTAAGCACTAATTCAAGTGATTTCTGTACTTGTTTAATTGCTTCAACAACCATACCAACAGCACCAGCATCCATCACCACCATACTTAAACACACCGAAAACTTGTGCTTTTTAATGTCATGAAAAAGATGAGTTATTCGAGTATAAAGAAGTGGATGCAAACTGATTGCGGTGGCTGATGGTTATAGAGTCTTTGATGTTTCAGAGATGAGAAGAACCAAAATGTTCGTTCAGAAAAATTATCAAATAACCTTCGTGTATTGTCTATATTCAAAAAAGTTCACTTACAACATACATGAATGCAAACTCATCATCAATCGAAACATTCACTCGATTCCCTGTTGTAATCTCTCCAAACCCAATTAAATCCTCTAACAAAAGAAGTTTTGTTGCATCATCTGATCCATCAAAGTTACGGTGCAGATCGACCAATATTATTGACCAAATGAGTTTTACAGGAGATTTTTTGGGCTTAACGGTCACATTAGATTAGATCATGAATTTTTTTTCCAGATGACCTTTTTATTTCCCGATCAGTTGATTGGAATTTTGAAAACCTTACTTAATTGAGACTGCTAGAGTTAAAGACCACCAGGTAGGTTGCCGAAATCAAACTCCAACACAGCTAAAAAAGAAATGGTGACTACCAGTTGCCGAAATCAAACTATAGATTTACATATAATTTCTTGCTTCCTTCAGATTCATCGACAATCCTAAGATGGAAAAGAACACGAAATCGGATTCCGCCAAAGGTGACCCAAAAATCCAAAATCAATCGAAAACAAAAAGGATCCGTAATCATCACCAACTCAGCAGCCGTCTGTTCTTCTCAATCTTAAATTCGAAATCAATTCCCACAACCCCATGAATCTCTCCCTTTTTTCTGAGTTTTAGGTGCCGCCATTCTTCTCTTCACTGATTTGATTTCTAGGGTTTTTCCGATGGATAATTTTACTCATCGGGATTTGACCGTGGAGTGGAGAGGAAGAAGAAAAGGAATTGAAGATAAAGAAGAAGAAAATAGAACGAAACAGAACTTTATTCTGAGAATAACTTTTCCCGAAAAAGTGGATGCGCGCCTTCAGATTTCTGGGCGTGGGTTTCACAGTAGAGAAAAACTGAAAAATGGATCTCCCTGTAGTTTTCACATAATTATTAGGGTCATAATAGCTAGGGCTTGGACCCCGATATCCAAAGAATCATGGAAAAGTATTAATCTCTGCACAGGTGAGAGATAATACCATACGTGAGAGACATGTAGCCTGCTGGATAAATAAAACAGACTGACGGAAGTATTGGTTGTGTGCATTCAAATTTGAGCTCCCTTGAATTAAAACATTTTACTGCATCGCAACAAACACGAAAAAAAAAACTATGCAGTAACCATAGAGACATTACCACCAAATCTTTAGGTATTTTTAATCCTCATCGGTTGGTATGCCATTTTTGCCACCTGATAATGAGGTGATTCTGCAAGAAATAAATTAAATAGGTAAGTGCGTAGCTGCCAATCAGTGTTCGTCATTAGATAAATAAAGACGATAAAAACACGCCATCGCTTAAGCTTCCCTAAAGGTTGTTGACTATAATCTTGTCATGTCCTAGTGAATCAAATGGAAGCCGGTCAAGTACTACACAGTTAATCAGTGATGTACATAAAGGGAGGGAGAAAGGCCCTGTTGGTATCAAGAGAATTGGTGTTTATATACGTCTATTCTTACTTGATGTTTTCCCCATCCCCATAATGGCCGTAGGATACTGTAGTTAAGTCAGAACCGAGATATCCTAAAGGGAGAAAATCGTAAAAGAAAAATAAATAAAAAATCCCATAATTAAGTCTCCTGAATGTACTCCAGGATTCCACCATCTTTTAGTAGCTCTTCCAAATCACGAACGTTAATGGCTTCGTTATTAAGATACCCTTCTATCTTCTACGGTACAGTTAAAACAACGCGGAATCCTTATTCGTTCCATTAATCGAATCTTGGGAGAAATCTTCTTCGTTATTGCTCACATCGCCATTCTTCATAATATGTCCGATAATGTCTTATCTTTGATGTCTCTTTTAATATACGTTCCGATGGTGACAAATTTGAAGAACGTCTGCAACACATGAGATGATTTTTTTTCCTTCAAAACATCGGTGTAACGATCACCAGAACCTTAATGTGGATTTCAGGTACATAAATTGTTCTCCCCAAACCCGTGTACCTCTCATGGCAAACTAAATCAGAGAAAAAACGAAAAAACAAAATAACTTCATTAGATGAAACCCTAGGTCAAACAATAACTTAGAACAACAAACAGTAATTCAAGTCCGATAATGTCTTACCTTTAATGTCTCTTTTAATATACGTTCTGATGGTGACAAATCTGAAGAACGTCTGCAACACATGAGATGATTTTTTTTCAAAACGTTGGTGTAACGATCACTAGAATCTTAATGTGGATTTCAGGTACATAAATTGTTCTCCCCAAACCCGTGTACTTCTCATGGAAAACTAAATCAGAGAAAAAACGAAAAAACAAAATAACTTCATTAGATGAAACCCTAGGTCAAACAGTAACTTAGAACAACAAACAGTAATTCAAGTTCGATAATGTCTTACCTTTGATGTCTCTTTTAATATGCGTTCCTATGGTGACAAATCTGAAGAACGTCTGCAGCATATGAGATGATTTTTTTTCAAAACGTTGGTGTAACGATCATCAGAACCTTAATGTGGATTTCAGGTACATAAATTGTTCTCCCCAAACCCGTGTACTTCTCATGGCAAACTAATCAGAATAAAAACGAAAAAACAAAATAACTTCATTAGATGAAATCCTAGGTCAAACAGTAACTTAGAACAACAAATAGTAATTCAAGTCCCACCACCATAGGCCTTTGGGGATCAACAGAAAGGCATAATCATTGGAGGAAAATAATATTATAGCTTTGAATCCTAATCAATGTAGTGAAGCCCTATTGATACGAACAGAAGAATAATCATGAACAACGAAAGTCTTTTATAGATTTTCTTAGTATAGAATTAGGAGACAACTATATCTACGAAAACACAATTACTTCATGCATTAGGAAACCAAATTATTAAAGGTACTATGACTTTACGGAAACACAATTACTGCCTGCATTATGAAACCAAATTATTAAAGGGACTGTGACAATATCAGTAAACCCAGGACATCCGATGCTCTAAAATATCCCTCGTCCAACTCTCCATCCTATCCGCAAGATGACGAAATCGATGGTCAGATATATCCGAATAAACAGACAACACTTCTTTTTATAATATAGATATATACAAAACACGACTAGGGTTTTGCTCGACGAGAATGCATCAAGTCATGTCACTGACGCGTTTTGTCCCAAGGAGATTCAAGTCACGACCTATAACGAGCTAAGAAATGGTAACTAGGTCATAACACTTCAAGGATTTGAGCTCACTACAAGGAAACATGATCAACAGTTTAATAATACAAGGATTCCTTTCAAAATTCGGATTCATATATACTCTAGCGCAAAGACTCGATAGCAGGAAAAAATATGTAAGGACTTTTGGGGTACTCTCTAGAAAAAATATGTTCCCCTATGTTTCTAGTAAAACATATCAAAAGGACACCTCAAACGGAAAAACGAACTAGGAGATGTGGACCCGACACCAAAGTAAGTGCAATCTGAAAAACTCCTGAAATTTTATATGAGATTTCTGAAGTCAAAAGTATACATGGATTTGATTGGCCAAACAAACTCGGAATCGAGTCATTCTTTTTGCATTAGAAATCTTATCCTATTATATATCAAATATGGGTCCGGGGAATCAAATCGGAGTCTGCATGAAGAGTTTATATCCATCCTACATAAGTCTCTCAAAACTGGAGTTTTCTGACAAACACCCAAACCAAGAGTCTGAATTCAAATAGAACGTGTGAAAGAAGGATGAAACAATCTTCATACCTAGTGCACACCCAAAAGAGTTGGAAAGTAGTTATTTTTTCAATCCTAACTCAAAATTGAAGCCATCAAGCAAAAGGAAAAGGAATTAGAGCCAAAAGAGGAAATTAAAGGAATTTGGCTCAAATAAGGAAACCCAGGGTTTCCTTATTCCAAAACCTCTCCAAACCATGGCCAAGCCCCCACCACGTGCATGGATACTCTCTCAATACGTTTGGACATCACTCATTCTCTCAGAATTTCTCGGAAGCACCAAAGTCGAAGAGAATTAGGGTCGACAAAATAGCCCTAATTTCAAGAATTTGATAAAGAAAAGGATTTCTCCAAAAAAGAAAGGAGCCGAGCCTCTCTCACTCACATGACCGGATGTTATGGAAGAATATTAACCCTTTTCTCTGAACACCCTTCAGTAAAAACGAGCTCATAAGGTATTTTGATCAAAATATACCCTTATTCCACAATTTTGAGTATTTTCAAAGGAGGAGGCCCTAGCACAGCCAGAGACCAACTGAAAAAGAGGTGGGGTCTAATAACCACACCCAATATTTCGCTTAGCAATGTGTATGGACTAACTCCAATATACTTTCAAGAGAGTCAACTAGACAGTCAGACTCAATCTTAAGAAAAGTATATCAAAGAGTTATATCTCAATTTCTCAATTCAATCTGCAATCAAACAAATAAGAATTTGTGATCCCGATTGATTATAAGAAATAACTTGGACGATATCAAAAATTAATATCCAAGTGTTAATCAATTAATCAACAACCAAAGGTTGAATTAACAATTAATTGAACTTACACACTACCTGTGATATTTCAATTATATAAACAAATATAATGCAGAAAAGAAATAACACAGACACCAGAAGTTTTGTTAACGAGGAAACCGCAAATGCAAAAAAACCCCGGGACCTAGTCCAGATTTTAACACCACACTATATTAAGCCGCTACAGACACTAGCCTACTCCAAGTTGACTTCGGAGTGGAATGTAGTTGAGCCCAAACCAATCTCACACTGATCAAGGTACAATTACGCTCCTTACATCTCTGAATCCCAGCAATACTTTACGCACTTGATTCCCTTAGATGATCTCACCCACAACTAAGAGTTGCTACGACCCAAAGTCGAATACTTGATAAACCAATCTGTCTCACACAGAAAAGTATATTCAATAGATAAATCTGTCTCCCACAGATAAACCTATGAGTTTTGTTTTATTTTTTGATAAATCAAGGTAAACAGGAACCAATTGATACACCAGACTTATATTCCCGAAGAACAGCCTAGAAATATGAATCACCTCACAATAATCTTAATCGTATGGTAGCGAAACAAGATATTGTGGAATCACAAACGATGAGACGAAGATGTTTATGACTACTTTTTATCTTGCCTATCGGAGATTAAATCTCGAGCAAATCTTAGAGAAGATAGTACTCAATCACGATAGAAAACAGCAAGATCAGAACACGCAACTACAAAGAAAATAGTTGGGTCTGGCTTCAGAATCCCAATGAAGTCTTCAAGTCGTTAACCGACAGGGATTTGGAAAAACCTAAGGTTAAAGGAGAATCGACTCTAGTCGCAACTAGTATTACATAGGAGGTGTGGGGATTAGCTTTCCCAGTTTCTACAGTTCTCCCTTATATAATCTTCAAATTAGTTTGCAATCAATGTTACGTTGGTAACAAAGCATTCAATATTCACCGTTAGATGTAAACCTGATTAGACTCAAGGTAATATCTTTCAATTGTTAGATCGAACTTAGCTTCTAACACACAAATAAAAAGTGACTTCATTTAGATATGAGTAACCATACCTAAATGTGTACACCTTTGTTGGCTCAACAATAGTTAACTAAAGTTAGCCATATGAACACTTTCATATCAACCTTATTCATCTTAACCCTAACTAGTTCAAATGACTCAGACGAAACTAGTTATAGAGTTGTTCAATTGTTTATATTCTCATAAAAGTATACAAGACACAATTGAAGGAAAATTGATTTTCATTCGAATCAAGTCATGAGCATTATAGCCACGGTTTGCAAAAGATTGCATTCCTTATTATATAAATGTATTAGTTCATGAAAAAACCGATTTTAGAACTTAACTTACTCAAGTATGCATACAGGTACGCATTCCTAAGTAGCCAGACTAAGTTTGGGTTCGCCAGTATGCGAACGGGTACCTATACCACTCAATATAAACCAAACTCAATAGAAAATTCCGGAACTTGAACTTACGCCAGTATGCATACCGGTATGCATATTATAGTTCCCGGACTTTCATTAATCAACTAGTACGCATACAGGTATGCATACTATGGTTCCCGGACTTGCATTACACATATGCAAGTACGCATACTGTGCTTATAATCCAATCATGGTTAAGTGTTCTAAACTCTTATTTCAACCATTGAAACATTCTTGGAAGACGACAATAGCTGTCTCATACAAACTATTAGCTTCAATGCAATTTTCAAGTAATCCAATGATCAATACGAAACATTCTGAGTCTCCATCAAATGATTGTCTCACACAAATCATGTAAGATGTTACTAGGATATTTTCACATTATCATCTTTTGACTTTCGTCAAGAATATAAGGTGAACTTGGTTAAAGCGAAAGCTTACCAACACATATTTCTAGAAATATGTAAGCGCGTTAAACTCAACTCGAAATATCAAATGTGCATAATTGAAGTCTATATAGCCATACGACTTTTGTCTCAAATAGAAGATATAGTAGATAGACTTTTGAGTGATAGACGCGTTCAAGTCCCCACATAACTTTTGTTGATGAAGTTCCACAAGCCTCCCTTAGTATTTCTTCGTCTTCAATCGATGAATGCCGTGAATTCATGCTCAACTACACTTTCTATCATAATCCAAGACTTAGCTATAAGTATATTAGAAATCAAGAATTATATTTTTGGCAACTAAACTTGACAAATAAGCTTGAGATATCAACGCTTGCGAGTTCGACCGAGCAGTGCTCTAACAATCTCCCTCTTTGTCAATTTTAGTGACAAAACTATCAATACATATGGATTACAAAATAAACAAACTTTGTAGCTTCTCATCCAAATTCTTGATCTCCTTGGTTCTTCAACATTACTCGAAATATTCGTTACTTCCAAGTACTCCAGTGATTCTGAATGTGTTCAACTCAGCATCATAGTTGTTGAAAATCCATAGCTATAACAATGAGAAAACAATAACTCTCAATCATTGTTATACAGTGTCATAGTTTTATTACACAGCATCAAAGTCCCATTGTATCACAACTTTTACAATAATACTATGGTGATATGTATCACTCCCCCTTAGTCAATACTACATCTCACATGAAAACCACTCCTCCTTACATAATGATCCGTAAACCATATGTATTTGTAGTGTGAACTACACATTATTTCTCCACCTTTTTGTCAATAAAATTGGAAAAGGTATGAAAACTAGTGGGATCCTAATGAAATTTCCATAGAGATACTTCATGACCAGATGAGAACATATCAACTTTATTTCGATTATTTCACATAGCCGAAACTAGTGTATTCATCAAGGAGTTTATAAAGATACGATAAAACTCCTACAATATTCCACAGCCGCACTCCTCACAAAGATTTGGCAATTAAGCACAAGTTCAATTAAGAACTCTCCCCCATAAAATTTCATTCCCGAAAGAACAACAAGAGCAACCTTACTTTTACAAGAAAAGAAGGATTTCAAAGAATACTTTGATACCTAACAGAACTGTTATCTACGTAGAAACAAATGCGAAATTGGAACAACACTACACCAGCATTTTAAGCCTTGTTTGCCCAAGAGATGTGAATGAGTCCAGGGGAAAAAGGATAGAAAATTAATGAACCAAAACAACACCAATAGATTTCCGTAAGTGTTGAAACGTAGCAGTATCTAAAGGTTTGGTGAGAATATCAGCCAATTGTTGTTCCGAAGGCACAAATTCCATATTGATGATACCATTTTCATAGAGATCTCTAATAAAATGATACCTTATGTCAATGTGCTTAGTTCTTGAGTTCTCAACAGGATTCTTAGTGATGCGAATCGCACTTGAGTTATCACAAAAGATCTTCATTACACCAGTGTTATTCCATAATCAGCAAGAATTTGTTTCATCCAAGAAGTTGAGTACAACATGATCATGCAACAATGTATTCTGCTTCGTATGTAGACAGGGATTGTGAGTTTTGTTTCTTGCTATGCCATGCCACAAGATTCAACCTAACATAGTAAAATCCCCCTGAAGTACTCTTTCTGTCTTCTACACATCCTTCCCAATTTTCATCTGAATAGGCAGTAAGATGAGTGTTAATATCAAAAGTAGATGATAGACCATACCCGCTAGTATGTTTGATATATCACATAATCCTCTTCGCAGCTGCAAGATGAGATTCCTTTGGATTAGCCTGAAATCTAGCACAACAACCAGCACTAAAAGAAATATCAGATCTAGTATCTGTAAGATATAAAAGGCTTCCAATGATAGACCGATAAATCTTTTGATCCACATTTTCTCCTTTCATCTCGATGCAGTTTACCAGTAGTGGGCATAAGTGTCAGTTTTGGAGTTGACTTATCAAGACCGAACCTTGTCACAAGATCCTTAGCATATTATTCTTGAGATAAGTAGATTCCATCCTTATGTTGTTGAATCTGTAATCCTAAAAAGAACTTTTGAAAAGGCGAGGGTACCCAAATATACCTCAAGCTAAAATTTTTCCTACCTATAAGTCCTTTCTCAGAAAGTGATTGTCTATGGACTGAGTCGAGAAAATACAACTAATCGGTTTGAAAAAGCGGGGGTCTCACAACACCACCCAATATTTCGCTTAGCAATCTGTATGGACAAACTCGAATATACTTTTAAGAGAATCAACAAGACTCAATCAATCAAAAGTATATCAACGAGTTTATATCTCTCTTCTTGATTTGATTTACTCAAGCAAGTGCGAGTTCTAATCAAATACAAGGAACAACTTGGATGGTACCAAAGACCAATATCCAAGGATCAATAAATATCAATCAACAACCAAAGGTCGGATTTCCAATTGATTGATTCAAATGCACAATCTGTATTATTTCGATTTTAAACAAATATAATGCGGAAATATAAATAACACAGACACTAGAAATTTTGTTAACGAGGAAACCGCAAATGCAGAAAAACCCCGGGACCTAGTCCAGATTGAAAACACACTGTATTAAGCCGCTACAGACACTAGACTACTCCAAGCTAACTTCGGACTGCACTGTAGTTGAACCCAAATCAGTCTCCCATTGATCCAAGGTACAGTTGTAATCCCTACGCCTCTGATCCCAGCAGGATACTTCACACTTGATTCCCTTAGCTGATCTCACCCACAACTAAGAGTTTCTACGACCCAAAGTCGAAGACTTGATAATAAACAAATTTGTCTCATACACACAAATCTATTGAAGGATCAGTCTGTCTCCCACTGATAAACCCTAAAAGGTTTTGTTCCATGTTTTGATAATAATCAAGGTGAACAGGAGCCAATTGATAATCCGGTATTATATTCCTGAAGAACATCCTAGAGTTATCAATCACCTCACAACAATATTAATCGTATGGTAGCGAAACAAGATATTGCGGAATCACAAACAATGAGACGAAGATGTTTGTGATTACTTTTTATATCTTTCCTATCGGAGATATAAATCTCAAGACAATCAATATGATTGTATTCGTACGATAGAAGATGCAAGATCAGATCACATAACTACGGTAAAAGTAGTATCAATCTGGCTTCACAATCCGAATGAAGTCTTTAAGTCGTTAACCTGGTTTTAGAAGAAGAAAACCAAAGGAAAAAGGAGAACCGACTCTAGTATGCAAACTAGTATCGCACATGAGGTGTGGGGATTAGTTTTGCACAGGTTCTAGAGTTCCCCTTATATAGTCTTTCAAATCAGGGTTTTCAATTAGGTTGCCTTGGTAACAAAGCAATCAATATCCATCGTTAGATGGAAACTTGATTTAGATTCAAGCTAATATTTCTTCTCAACCGTTAGATCAAAAACTTAGCTTGTTACACACACTTGACAATGCACGCTTCTAGGTTTGTTAACTGTACCCAAACGTATGCACTTGTTGGTTCAACACTAGTTAACCAAATGGTTAGCCATATGAGCATTCCATATCAACCACGTTCTTCTTCACCATAACTAGTTCAAATGATTTCAAATGAACTAGTTAGAGAGTTGTTCAATTTCAAGGAAATATAATGTACTACACAAGACACAATTGAAGCAAAGATGATTTGATTCACTTGAATCGGTTCACGAACTTTTATAGCCACGCTTGCAAACTGTATTCCTTAGTCTTTTTAAGTTTAAGTTCAGAAATCATCTTCAGATATATAACCTTTTCAAGTTCGAAGACTAGGTTCGCGGACTTAAGTTACCGGGCAGAGTTTACAAACTCCAGCAGAAATTCTCAGGAATGAGAACTTCGCCAGTTCGCGTACTGGTTCGCGGACATAGTTTCATGCAAGTAGTTTGTCAACTCCAGTAGAAATTCTCGGGTTTGAGAACTTCGGCAGTTCGCGGACTGAGTTCGCGGACTTGGCTCACGCCATTCTTCCGGTTCTCTTGATCAACAAAGTTCGCAAACTTTGGTTCAAGGAATATGACTTATACATAAACGTGTTTCCACAACAATGCTTATGTCCACCAGTGGTTATGAAATCTAAACTCTTATTTTAATTATTGAAACATTCTTAGAGGACGTTATATAGTTGCTACACTATTTCTCGTCAAAGCAATTTTCAAGATGATTGAAATATATCATGACTTTCGTCACATGGTAAAGATAAACTTGGTTAAAGCGAAAAGCTTACCAACTCATATTTCGAGATATAGATAGGAGAGGTATACTCAGATAGAAATATCAAATGTGTATAATCAAAGTCTATATATATAGCATACGACTTCTTGTCTCAAAGAGTAGAAGATATAGTAGATAGAATTTTGAGTGATAGATAAGTTCAAGTCTTCACATAACTTTTTGTCGAGAAGTTTCACCGGTTCCTTGAGTAGTTCTTCTACTTGTATGATGAATCGCCATGAAGTCCTTGAGCTCAACTACACTTTCTATCCTAGTCCGAGACTTAGCTATAATAGACTAGAAATCAAGACTTATAGTTTTGATCACTAACATTGACAAACATGCTTGATATAGCAATGCATGCGAGTTCGTCCGAGCAATGCTCTAACAATCTCCCCCTTTGTCAACACCCGGGACCTAGTCTAGATTGAACACACATTGTACTAAGCCGCTACAGACACTAGCCTACTCCAAGCTAACTTCGAAATGGACTGTAGTTGAACCCCAATCGATCTCCCACTGATCCAAGGTACAGTTATGCTCCTACGCCTCGGATCCCAGCAGGATACTACGCACTTTAATCCCTTAGCTGATCTCACCCACAACTATGAGTTTCTACGACCCAAAATCGCAGGCTTTGATAATAAACAAATCTGTCTCACATATAAAAGTCTATCAAAGGATCAATCTGTATCCCACAGATAAACCCTAAAGGTTTTGTTCCGTCTTTTGATAATAATCAAGGTGAACAGGAACCAATCGATAATCCGGTCTTATATTCCCGAAGAACATCCTAGATTAATCAATCACCTCACAACAATCTTAATCGTATGGTAGCGAAACAAGATGTTGAAGAATCACAAACGAAGAGACGAGACGTTTGTGATTACTTTATATCTTGCCTATCGGAGATATCAATCTCAAGCCAATCAATCTGATTGTACTCGTACGATAGAAGATGCAATATCAGATTACACAACTACGATAAAAGTAGTATCGGTCTGGCTTCACAATCCCATTGAAGTCTTTAAGTCGCTAACCCTGTTTGAGAAAAGAAAACCAGAGGTTAAAGGAGAATCTACTCTAGTATGCAAACTAGTATCACATGTAAGGTGTGGGGATTAGTTTTGCACAATACTAGATGCCTCCTTTATATAGTCTTTCAAATCAGGGTTTTGCATTGGTCACAAAGAAAACAATATCCACAATTAGATGAAAACCTGATTTAGATTCAAGCTAATATTTCTCAACCGTTAGATCGAAAACTTAGATTATTACACACACTTGACAATGCACACTTCTAGGTTTGTTAACCGTACCCAAACGTATGCACTTGTTGGTTCAATAATTGTTAACCAAAAGGTTATCCATATGAGCATCTCATATCAACCATGTTCTTCTTCACCACAACTAGTTCAAATGAATCAAATGAACTAGTTAGAGAGTTGTTCAATTTCAAGGAAATCTCATGTACTACACAAGACACAATTGAAGCAAAGATGATTTGATTTTCTCGAATCGGTTCATGAACTTTATAGCCACGGTTTGCAAACTGCATTCCTTAGTATTTATAAGTTTAAGTTCAGAAATCATCTTCAGATATATAACCTTTCTCAAGTTCGCAGACTAGGTTCGCGGACTTAAGAAACCGGTAGAGTTTACAAACTCCAGCAGAAAATCTCGGAAAAGACCTTCCGCCGGTTTGCTGACTGGGTTCGCGAACTAGTCTAGTTTGTCAACTCCAGCAGAATTTCTCGGGGTGAGAAGTTCGACAGTTCGCGGACTGAGTTCGTGGACTTGGCTCACGCCATTCTCTGGTTTCTCTTGATCAACAAAGTTCGCAAACTTTGGTTCAAGAAATAAGACTTATACATAAATGTGTTTCCACAACAATGTTTATGTCCATCATTGGTTATGTAATCTAAACTCTCATTTCAATCATTGAAACATTCTTAGAGGACGTTATACAGTTGTTACACCATTTCTCATCAAAGCAATTTTCAAAGTGATTGAAACATATCATGAATTTCGTCACTAGGTAAAGATAAACTTGATTGAAGCGAAACGCTTACCAACACATATGTCGAGATATAGATAGGCGAGGTATACTCGGCTCGAAATACCAAATGTGTATAATCCAGTCTATATATATAGCATACGACTTCTTGTCTCAAAGAGTAGGAGATAGAGTAGATAGACTTTTGAGTGACAGATAAGTTCAAGTCTTCACATACCTTTTTGTCGAGAAGTTACACCGGTTCCTTGAGTAGTTCTTCTTCTTATATGATGAATCGCCATGAAGTCCTTGAGCTCAACTACACTTTCTATCCTAGTCCGAGACTTAGCTATAATAGACTAGAAATCAAGACTTATAGTTTTGATCAGTAACATTGACAAACATGCTTGAGATAGCAACGCATACGAGTTCGACCAAGCAATACTCTAAGATATTGGGTACTGAGATTCTAAACCTGCTGCGCGACGGTAATATTCAACAGTTATTCTAATATGTGTCGTTGCTAAGTTGAAATATGCCACGCGAAAAACTCGCATGTGAAAGAATCTCATAAAATAAGGGGACTTTTGGATCAGAATGGGGAATTGGAAGACCAGCAAGAAGTTGTCCCACTGAAACGATGATCTTTTGATCACTCCACTCCTCAAGAGAAAACCATTCAGGTCCAAGTTTGGATGAAGGTTTTGATCCAGCAAGGGCAGATAACGAAAAAACTCGTGCACCAAATTCTTTCTTCAATCTATCAAATGCCTGTTTGTTCTTCCAACCAGCTTCAGGCATTTTTAAGTATGGGAATGAAGAATAATCAAAGGATTATCAGAGATGATCAAGAAGATCAAGATTAAAATGGGAGAGAAATAACAGAAAAAGTACGGGAAGAAATCAGAGGGACAGTAGCAGAAAAATAGTTGCAAAGAGTAAAGAAAAATCCAACAGTAAAAAGAAGTATGAAGAAGAGAAAGAGTAAATAAGATATTTACTCTCGATTCCCGAGATATTCACTCATTAATGCGATGATTAAAAATGAATGGATAAGAAAAAGCGGTTGTAAAAGACGTGTCAGATCAAGAGTAGCCGAAAAGACACGCGTAAGTTCCCACGCTTAAATTAGGGGAATACGTCAACTGAAAAGAATATGAAAGGATGAGTGAGTGCGGCATTCTAAAAATTGGAGTTTCTCATATCTCTTCCTTTCCAAAGAAACAACATGAGAAGAGGCAAAAAGTAGATACTAAATACCCCACATCTATTATGTGTGCGAAATTACGGTTCGATGAACAAGCGAAAGTTATCGCGTATAGTATATTTAATATGACGCACCATATGACGTCAGGAGAGTCACGAGTAAATTGGGATGATCGTGCGAAGCTACAGAGTACGTGCGAGAAAAGTCAAAGTAAGCGTGCGTTAACGACGCACGCCAAATCCGAAAATAAATTTTTTATTAGCTGTCGTCCACTATGTAAATCCCTATATAAAGGGACCGAACGACCTGGTAGAAGGAGAGATCTTTTTAAGAGTTTAGACTTAGAATTGAGGAGAGAGAAAGGTTGTTTGTTTTCCAAGTTAAAGTCTATCTCAAATCTTGTAACTAAGCTGAAAATTTTATGAATGAATGTATGAATTTTTGAATGATTACGTGAATTGATATTGAGATTTCATCAAGGATATGGTTGTAGGATTTCCTGCAACTAGATTCTTGATTCTTACTGCAACCATTGTTGAGATCACCATGCTAAACTGGGTTAACGTCATAAATTCAAATGTCGTCTCTATGGATACCCTTATTTGTAACTTTGATGTTGTGTGTCTGTATCAGTAAATATGGTTTTGGTTGGTGTTTAGTTTCTTGGCGATCTGGGAAAACGTGCATGAGAACGTAGTACTCACAAAAACACTAACTAGCTACGAAGGACCAACTTCAGAAACATCCTCTGCTTCGGTTGCATTTACAATTATGGTTTACAAGCACTTAACACTTGGTTCATGTTGCTGCTGGAAATAGTTGCGGCATCTTGGTGGTATATGCCTCTTACTGGATGCATGTCACTTAAGGGACTCAATTATATTAGATGTCAAGTGTCTTATCTGATTATCTCACTCGTCTAATCTTCTCATTGAGATAAAAATAAACGAGTAATGTTCATTCTCAAATATGACTAAGGGAGCTCAGTATCTAAGTCTTGAAAACGTTGATCAAACTGCACAAAATCAATATGCACGGTTCAAATTCTCGAACACTGATAGGACTTCAAGAGTCGAAGACAGGGGAAAACATGTCTTGTTCAGTCAAATTTCGTAGTCTTTACCGGAAAGAGAAACTGACTTGAGTACCCAAGCCGATAATAATAAATTATACACCCCATCCGCTGACCATCATAACTTGGCAAGCCCATTACTAGAACACAAAATTGGTTAAAAAGACCAAAATCAATAATTTCTGGGTGAAAAAGACATCAAGATTTTGATTTGTTTAAATGGACAAAAATGTAAAAATAGGCAGGATGTAAACAGTTTCATCCTACCCTTTTTCAAATATTTTTTCTTATTTTTAATTTACATCAAGATGCATCCAGTTTTATCCTCGCTATTTTTTAAGTTTTAGCCAGGATGAATCCAGTTTCATCCTTGCTATTTTTTTGGTGTCCATTTCACCCATACTAATTTTTACTCGTCCATTAGAACCATGTTTTAAAATATTTGGACAAATGACCCATTTCCCGTTACTAGAACATCATGAGGCGGAGACACAGGAGAGATCCTGGGATTGAGATCAACATATATATATATATATATATTTCTTTAATGTTCCGAGAGTACTCAATGAGGGTTTTCATTAGCGGATAAAAAACACCACAAAAATATTTAGACCAGTAAAACTCAATTCTAAAAATAGGTACCTGCAATTTTCGTGTTTGAAACGCTAAGCCGTGGTTTCCTTGGCAACAAGAAAAAATACCTTTCTTTCTCTACGCCATTCCCAACAGACGCAAGCTTGACTTGGGTTTATATGTCGAATGAAAAGGTAGTTGCTGCACTGAATAAAACAACCCAACCAACTGGCTCTTGAAAAATATCACAATTTGACTTCGAGAATTCTCATTATCCGCGGCTAGATTCTTATTTTGAAATACCAGTTGCTTTTCTCCGTCCTACCAGTCAGTTGCTTTTTTTCCCCTTAGGGATAAACTTAAGATGAAATTTGAAACCAGTACCGGGACTCTTATTTTCAGATGAGGTTTCCAGAATTTACTAGAAAGAACTTGCATCTGCGATATTATTTGGTAATGATCATGAATCAGGAACAGTTACAATCTTAGAGTCTGTAAATCCTGATGACATGGATTAAACTTGCATGTACCAATGCCAGCCATACTAGCTTGTACAGATGTGGACGGAAATAACATAACATAACGTACTGTACCAAGGGATACATACATATTGAATTACGAAAATGATTGGTATACCGTGGAGGATCTCCGGCGGCTGCACCGTGTGGGAGAGGAAAAAAAGATGGGCCCCACCTTTGGCCCACCCCCTGCATTCTTCTCTTTTTGCTTTATATATGTTCTTTGTGGACCTGCTTTCATGTTCAGACAATGGTACGAGAAAGCTTAATTTGACCAAACTTACTGAAGATATCACGAAAGTACTGGGGGTTGAAGAACAGATAAACACACCACCATTATATATGCTATCTAATGTCCCAGAAAGGGCGTTGTAAGGTCATCTCTAGGGAAAAAAGCGTAAAAACAAATCATTTATAAGTTAAATTGGAAGGTAGGAATGGCTAAATATTAGTCAAAAGCATATAAGAAGGCAAAGGCTAATCAATTGGTTTTATTCATTATTTATATGGAGAAGCTTACAAAGAAACTAGTACATTTCCATGCATTATAAACCAAAAATCTTCATCTATCAGTCGAACGAATGAATCTATATATGTTTGCGTGCATAGTGCATTGAGGAATGTCTTAACAGTAGCACCAGCAGACATGCTTCCCACCCCTAATCTTGCATTCTCCACCCCTGCAGCTTGAAATGCAGTAATCGTTACAGCGCACCATGTCATTTTTGTTGCTCAGATTACATTGACCAATGTGATTTGGTTGACAACATGCTGGCTTTGCAGTTGATGCCATAACGCTGTTAAAATCTGCATAACATATACGTTGCGGATTTACTAATATTAAACCATTAAGGCATGTCAGGAAATTGATAGTAAGAATTATCTGGAGCAATAATGCAATATGAAAAAAAAAAAAATTATGCGTAAACTTTCCAGTTAGTAATGTTGCGCTAGCTATCAGATATTCAGATTTATTTTTACCTGTGCAGAAAACCATGAACAGGACAAGGCAGGCAATAGCTGTTACTTTTCCACTGGCCATTTCAGAATGCGAAATTAAAATTTGAAGAGTAGTCTAAAAAGAATGCTGACTTTCTTGGAAGATTGTGGTTTTGGTGTGATGAGATTGATGTTCATGGCTCTCAATTTATAGAGGATCAAGAGATTATAACATGCATTCCTTGGGGGTCCAGATCGTCTGTGCCACTGCTTGTGTGTGCCTTATGTCCCATACCAATAGAAACACGCCACATCATTCCTCTCATTATGATGTGGCGTACCAGGATATGGCACAGACGATCTCGACCCGTACCAGGATATTTTGTAATCGAAGGAATTAATATGCGATTCATATTTCTTGTCTCTAAGAATATTTCTCATTAAACCATATATTGTTTGCTCTTAATTAAGGATACGAAAATTAATTTAAAGAGATAATTTCCTATATCCTCCATAAACTATGTTAACTATGACAGACTACTACTACGGTGTGTATGTATTTGAAATCTTTTTGGTCGTAGCATGATGGATCTAAACTCCATTGTTATTTAGAAAATAACAATTCAACATCAAAAGTGATCAAATACAAGCTTGATCAACTTCACGGAAATGAAAAGAATAGACTGGGATAGATCCGGATTAGTTAAAACCGGATTAGAGCTGGTATAAGTGGACAGCCGAAATCGAAAAGCTCGAATGTACTAGCACCATGCTTTCTTACGAGTTCCAGCTGTCGATTATCATGTTAGAAACACCTTACGGGTCCCAGATCAATTCAAACGATTTTGAAGTATGTAGAGGAACCAATTTAACTGAGGAACACGAAATATTTGACTGATAATTGTAGAATATATGTCCACGTAAAGTCCTATACGTCCATATATGTTGGATCCTGTATTAGAGTCCACTGTAATATGTATCCATATAACTCAATATAAATATATGTCTCAACAACCTAATAAGGTTAACTGAGAGCTTCCATAATTGTTCATGGTACCTAGAACCAGAACGATCTCTCAGAAACCCTAGCCTCAAATTTTTTTCTTCTTTTCTTCAAAATCCTAGCCTGCTCTTCGTTTCTTCTTTTCTTCTTCTTCTTCTGTTTCACCATGACAACAGTTTCAACTCAAGACTCATCTACCGTTCCAATTATGTCACACACCACAGGAACTCCAACTCTCGCTGCTTCTCAATCCATCAGCATTGGTTCTTTCATGACCTCATCGTTTCTTCCTTCTTCAACCAAAATCGTTCTCTTAGACAAAACCAATTTTCTTCTTTGGGAATCTCAAATAACACCCATTCTGAAATCTCACCGTCTCTTTAAGTATCTTGCTGATTCATATGAAATACCAGCTCCAGAAGTTGTTGATAACGTAACTGAAGAGAAGACCCCTAATCCAGCGTATGAAGAATGGGAAGTCATTGACCAAACCATCATGTCTTGGATCAACTGCTCTCTAACAGAACCTATGAAGTCTGAATGTGCTCGATGAGGTAATTCCCGTGCAGTATGGAAATATCTTCGCGCTACCTACGCTACTATCAATCCATCCAGAATTCTACAACTCAAGGCAAACTTATCAACCATTCAGAAAGGTAACTCTTCTATTTCTGAGTATATTATCAAGATCAAGGAAATCTCTGACTCGTTAGCTGCTGTTCTATAAACTGTGTCTGATCTTGAACTTGTCTCCACAACTTTACGTGGATTGGGAGCTGATTGGACAAGTATCTATACGACTGTTATTGCGAGAACCTGTCTACCAACCTTTACTGAACTTCATGCACTACTTCTTCATCATGAATCTCATCTGAAATACCTTCAGAGTCTTCAAAACCCTACATCTGATTTACACATCTCAAGTGCTCTCTTTGCTGGTTCACCATCTGTTGGTCGTGGTCAACCCTCCAATCGTGGTCGTGGCTCACCTAATGGTCGTGGTCGTGGCAACTGGAACAATAATGTTTGTCCAAATTGGAACGATAATGGTCGTGGCAACTGGAATAATGGTGGCCGGAACAATGGTTTTTCCAACAACAATTGGTCCAATACTCGTGGTCGTGGAAGCAATGGTAGTTCTCAATTCAGCAACAACCACTCTCCTAGCTCCTTTGGTCGTACATATGCTAATGGTCGTGGTTATAATGAGCCCTCAGTTCTTGGTCCACCACCTTCATCGTCTATTGTTTGTCAATGGTGCGGAAATCCTGGTCACGTAGCTTCAACCTGCCACCATCTCATGCAAGCTCAAACCATTGACTTACCTCAGGCATTCTTAGCAATGGAAGTGCAATCTATGCCATATGAAAATCATTGGTTTGCCGATACTACTGCCTCGGCACACATGACTTCAGATGTTTCTCAAATGTCGAATCGTGTCGACTACAATGATAATGCTAAAGTCCTTGTAGGCAATGGCAAGCTTTTGCCTATCACGGGGACTGGTGATATCACCATCAACTCTCCCTCATCTAAGATGTTATTAAAAAATACTCTTCATGTGCCTTCAATTGCCAAAAATTTAGTGTCTGTTGGACAACTCACTCGTGATTCTGACTGTGTTTTTGTCTTTGATAACTTTGGCACTCATGAGATTTTATTAATCAGAAAGAAAAGAAAAAGAAGAAAAGAGGAGGACAGCAAAGAAGAAATCTCAACTTCAGTTTTTATACCTCTGCGGATTTTGAATGCTTGGCACAAGATTCGACCCAGTTACTTCAAAGAGGAAAGACTGTTGGCTCACATTACTAATTCAGCTTTATACAGCAACACTCCAAGTAACTACATCGACCAAGCCTAAAGGATTTGTAGTTTAGGACTTGACCAGACGTCTTGAAGCTTTGAATCCTGAATCCATTCCTATTGTAGATGATTTTTTTTTTTGGGAAAATTGGGAAATTGCCCCAATATGGGATGCAATGTTGGAAAACTGCCCCAACGTTAAAAAAGGTTGGGAAAATGCCCCACTGTTAGAAAAGCCAGTTAAGTACACGCGTGTGAATTCAGACGTGCGGAAAAAGACCAACTTATCCAACAACGTTTGGATCATGCCACGTATGCTTATCATCTGACGGACCAAGAGGAGGACGAGACGCACGTGGAAGGCACGTGATATGCAGATAATTACTAAAACAGTATTATCTTTTCACGTTATGTCTTCTGTGTCCTTCCTCCCAGATTGCTCCACACTGCTGGTGTCGTTTCATCCGACCGTTGATATTTAACTTAACGATACCAGTTTGAATTCAGTTAAACAAGTTAAAAACTTGACCGATTAGATACGGAAGAAAAGGAAAAAAAAAGACAAGAGTAAGAAGAGTGAAACTAGTTCTTAGTTGATGAAATGAAATCAAAGAAAAAAATTGCCTAATACCATGATACTTATGTGCTCATTCTTACACGGAAAAAAAAATGTGCCCATACATAAGTAACCGATATTGAATCTGATTTTTAAAGAAATTGACATTCAGTCCAAATCCAATTTGACAAATTTGGGTTTCACCATGGAAAAATTTAGAGCTCTGGCATATCAACAACAGATAAAATGAACTAGACAACTAGTCATAAATTTATAGAATCAAAACCGATGAAAGAACTTTGCACAATGAGCACCAGCGGGACAATCAACTGAGGCAAGAACGAAATGAGTTTTTCCACCGTAGCGAATGCATGCTCATGTTAATTAAACATCATGATTTCCAGTTCACTATTATTATAAACAATAAATTACAAAAATAAAATAAAATAAACCCCCTAAATTTCATGAAGCCCTAAAATTATATTTCATTTCATTTACAAATTAACACAAAACAATTGGGTTTCATTTACTTGCTTTTTTTATCAACTGCAACTATGATCAAACTTCAAATTTCATCACTGCAACATTTTCTGGAGCTTTTAATCGTTATAAAGAGACGAATCTTCGTCACTAGCCTTTAATAATTTCCAGTTTAATCCAGATGAGATCGAAGTTGGAATGATTCACCTAATCTCCTACTCATTCTTTCTCTTCTCCGTATATATTTTGGATCTGAATGAAACGAAAAAGAAGAAATTTCTTCTCGATAATTTATGACAGAACATAAAATGTGGACCCGCTGATGGACAGGTGTCGCGTTAAAAGCTGGGTTTAAATAGTATTTCGGCACGTCACGCGTGCCTTTCACGTGCGTCGTGTCCTCCTCTTGGTCCGTCGGATGATAAACTTACGTGGCATGATCTAACGTCGCTGGGTATTTATGTCTTTTTCCTGCACGTGGGAATTCACACGCGTGTACTTAACTGGCTTTTCTAACAGTGGGGCATTTTCCCAACTTTTTTAACATTGGGGCAATTTTCCAACATTGCATCCCATATCGGGGCAATTTCCCAATTTTCCCTTTTTTTTTTCCCATTTTCATATTTCATTCTATTCTAGATGAAATTTTTTCATTTTCATAATTCATTCATTCTAGATGGTTGAATTATAGATAGGAAGAGGAGAGGAACGATCTGCTTGCAAGTGCGAGTGTTTTTTTAACAAGAATAATGTGGTGCAGACTCTCAAAAGTCAGTCCTCAGCATAGTTATAGTTATTCTATGTACAGTAGGTCTATCGATGATGCCAGATTGGCAGAACCATGGTTACATTCTGCAATTTGCCACGAAGGTTCCAGCTAGAGTATGCATTTACCTTGACATCGAATACACCCCTTTTCTGTATACTGATAGCATTCACTCCACCGGAGTATTTCAGATTCAAGTATCCAGAATATCGTTTGTAAACTGTACACATAATTAGTGTAGAATTTTAGCAGTTAGCAAGTAGATGGATTGTTCTAGGAGAAGCTCTCAATCATGTAGTACTAGTTGTACTGTTTTTTCATGACCAAAAAGATCTTGCTGTAACATTTTTGTCATTATTTCCGACTACGAAAAGATTTTTCTGGTTCAATTTAGAGTTTGTTACCGCCAAAAATTTAGCTCTGGATTGAGCAACAATCTAGTCTTAATTTATTTCTGTATCAGTATCAAACTGTTCAGCTATTTTTGAATCGCGACTTGTTCTCTCTCTTGGTAAGCTGTTCAGCATCCACTGACTTTCTAAATTTACTTTCTCTGGCTTTCATCAGCTCAATGAGTCTCAATTCACCAATGTCGTTGGGTACTTTAAAAGTACGTATCTGAGCAAGTAAAATTATCATTAGAATTCTCCCACATAAACTAGAAAGTATGCTATTCGACGGACTTCTTACAATCTCTAACACGAACATGGTCATTTAACAAAAGTTCTAGGCTTCTAGCTATACATGTGGTCTACATTATTATGAAAAACAACGACTTGTTTTTGAGGAAGATAGTTTAGAAAATTCGAAAACTAACAAAAGGTTGTCGTGTTTAGCATTACGACTTACATTTAACTAAGAACAAGGGTTAAATTTCACCATTCAATGTAATCCAACTATATTCAAACTTCATATCATCTTTAGAACTGTCTTCAAGTGGAAGGCATTAATGTCTTTGGAAAAGAACTAATAAATCACTAGTCCCTACAGCCTGTGACTACACTCAAGTGAAGAAAAGAGCTCGTATTAACTTGGAACCTCGTCCAACTTTTCATTTCGGAAAAGATGTATAGGAGTTATGAAGATTAAACAAAGCATTTACAAAAAAGCATAAAACTCAAAAATAGTTTGGTTGGTAATGGCCTTATTACCTTAAATCTTATTGGCTTAATAATCTCAATTACCAGGACATCACCATTATCCAACTTACGATCCATTGGAAATGCTTTCCATTCATATCAATGTTATCTTTCTAGCTTACCAGCCATGAGCTCACATTTGAAAGAGCCAGTGATTTAACAAAAAATGGGTTTCTAGACGTCAAACCGCTTTGAAAGCTCATGGCCCCCTTCAGTGCTCGGATCGTTCTGCTTTAGTAGGAACTCTTGTTAACCATCAGGGGTTAGCCGAGTTGGTCAGGAGCCTGACTATCAAATAGGACGTCAGCGGATGGAGTCTCCTCTCAAGAGTTTGGATATCCCATGAAATACTCCCCTTATGTAAAATCAAGTCTAGAGTTTAAGTTTTTAATGTATCCTTTCGTATTAAAGAAAAAGACAATTTGATATGTAGCTCTAATCATTTAAACGAATCTAATATCATTTTAGCTAGAAATTACACCTTGTTTCGTATCTTTTTCTCTTGAGGACCCGAGCCCTTGGTAGTAACTTGATTTTGAGGACGTGAAGAGCGTCTCATTAAATCAGAGCTCACAGGAGTTATCTTTGATTTCACTTGATTTTTCTACATTATTACAATGGTATTTATCCATATCAAACAAAGTGAAAGATTCATAAGCAGTCGAAAACTCACCCCAGAGTCTTGTTTTCTTTCTCATAACATCTAATAGACTGTTGGCCATTTTTAAAACACCCAATTCCATAAAACATCAACAAGAAATGGTTACGTAGGAGTGAAATATCGCACATTCCTTATCTATGCGAATTAGTGATGATCCAGTATGAGTGAAGATTATCGCTCATGGCTAAATTTAGATGACGTACCTGATGATGTCAGTAAAGTCACGAGTAAAGTGTGAAGACATGTGCGAAGTATAATGTATGCGAAGTTCAGATAGTGTACATGAGCGATTGTAACGCACAATAATTACGAAAATAAAGGATCTATTAGCTGTCATCCACTATGTTGTACCTTATATAAAGGGAAAGGTTGTCATGTAAAAGAAGAGATCTTTAGATTGTGTTAGATAAGGAATTAAGAGAGAGAAAGTTTGTTTGGAGAGCATGAAAAGTCTCTACATAACATTGTATGCAATTAGAAGTTTGAATGAATAAACAAACGATTTTCATTATGATTTCTTAGAATATTGTTTACATTCTTGTATGGATGTGGTTGTAGGATTTCCTGCAACTGCATTTTGGCGCTAGAAACAGCTTGATATACTGTGGTGGAGGACGACAAGAAAACAATTAAAAAGAATAATTTCAGAAAGTTCATACTCATTGTTCTGATTTTTTGTCCTTGTTAGAGCAGTCATTGTTTTAATTGAAACACGAAAACAAGAAATAGTGAGAAGAAGCAAGAGAATTGCGGGAAGGATAAGGAGTGAAATTGCAGAGTCATCTAGGATGGGAGAAAGAAATAATCAACCACAACCAGATCCTCGTCCAGATCAACGAGAACCTGTACAAGATAATGCTATTGATTATGACAGAGTGAGTGTCCATACTTCACAAACAGATTCAACTGAAGAGGCTGAACAAAGAACTGGAGCGGAAAGAGTCATACAAGGAAATGATGGAGATATGACGATTGCAGAACTTCGACAGAGGTTGGTTGAATAAAGAGGACAAGAAAATCAACAATGTGCGAATTTGATGCGTCAGAATAATGAGTTGAGAGAAGAGAATATAAGATTACAGGAGCGGAGATCGAGAAGTATGACTCGTTCAAGGTCAAAATCAAGTACATCAAGACGTAGTCAATCTAATCGAAGAGATGTCAGGCAGCAAACACGTTTGGATGATATTGTAAACAGTCAAGAAAATGATGATTTACCCGATCGACAAGATGAATATCGTATGGATCAACCACTAATAGATGATCGATATGTGCAACATGGTGAAGGACATCGAATACAAGAAGATAATGGACATAACAGGTATGAACAACGAATTGAACGACAACAAGGTGAAAAACATGATCCAGAACTAGGAAGGGTGATACTAAAGGGTATGCAAGAATTTAAAGATCAACGTGTGCGAGAGGCTGAGATAGAAATATATATGGCAGAACAGAATCACGCACAATATGAAAGAGAAAGACGCAGGAGGAGACGACAGGAAATTGAAGAAAGAGAATTTCAATATGCTGTACGCGAGAAAAATCGTGAGAATCGAATAAGAATACGCGAAGTTAATCGCACACTTCCAAACCAGATTGTGGAGGATGAAGAAGAACGGAGAAGAGCTAGGTGGCAAGAGACAGAGATGGTCAGAGATCGATACAATATAGTTGAAGAGGATGACAGAGAAAGACAGAAACGTCGGAGAGATGCTAAAGAAGAAAGGGAGTTGCAGGAGGCTATTCGTCAAAATAGACATGACAACAGCGTAATGCAAGCAAGATTAAAAAGACCTGTGCGACAGGATTTGGACCAAACTATGAGTGAAGAAATTCTTAAGGAAATGGAAGAATTAAGAGAAATGATGACTGTGCGAAGAAATGGTGGAAGGAGACAGTTAGAGGAAGCAATAGAAGAAGCTGGAAAAACACCTTTTGCAAGACAAATTCAAATCGCAGTAATACCACCTAAGTGCAATTTACCAGTATTCACTAGTATATTTGATGGAAGCACATGTGCAGCAAAACATATTAAGAATTACAGTCGATCTTTATTGCAATGGGAAGAGAATGATGCAGTGTTGTGTAAATATTTTCCGGCGAGTTTGACAGGAGAGGCTCTGCAATGGTTTGAAGGATTGCCAGTGGGAACTGTCAGATTATTTCATCATTTACAGAACGTCTTTTTGGGACAATATATCAGCAATAATATGTTAAGAACAGGTATTGAGACGACATTTGGGCTTCGCAGAAGGATTAATGAGAGTTTGCGTCATCTAACCACGCGTTGGAGAACTATGTGTAGTGAAATGGAAAGATGAGTAGATAAAATGAATATTATATTAGCCTTTGTCAATGCTCTTTTCCCTACATATTTATTATACACACAGATTTTCAGGATAAAAGAATCCATAACAATGTCAGAGCTGCGCGAATTTCAAGAGGAATACATAACACTTGAGGAGAAGCAGAGGGATATGGAATCTTACCCAGTTGCGATACCTAAGGAGAATAATGGGAATGCAAGTTTACTCCCAAGGATGACAAATGTTGTTGCGAGTACATCGCAGGGAAGTCAAGGAAAGAATATTACAGAGGTGGAAAAAAAGCTGGTAGCCATGGGTAGCGCAGATCAAGAAGAGTTCGAAAGAGAACACAAAGAAAAATAATTTCAAAATCGCGGAGGAAATAATAGGAATCAAAGAATGGATAATCCTCCAGAAGGATATGAAGGCCAACAACCATATTATAATAAAAAAACAAGGAACTGGGAAAGTGGTCTGGGAACAAATAAACTTGTCAAAATTGAACACTACAGTAGACAAAATTTGGGAAGCTATTGTATTAATGGAGGAAATTCCTGAGCCACATAATGTAGGAGATGAGTTACCACCAGGGAGAAGGAGCAAATAATTCTGTGTATATCACCGCTTTCATGGTCACACAACAAGTAACTGTAGAAATGTGAGGAAAATCATACTACGAATGATTGAGCAAGGAAAATTGGACCACTTCTTAGTACAACAGCCACATAACTTACTACCACCACCACCAGGAGGAAATACATATGGAGCATAGAAAGGAAAGAATACATATGTAATCGAAGTAGGTGCGAAGGCAAAGAACCTATATAATAATTCAATTGTACATTCATTCATGAATATAAAAGACTTTCATGACAATATCTTAAGTCGTCTGCACGCGAGAGATAATGATGGAAGAGAAATATTCAACCTTGCGAAGATATCACCATTAAAGGATTGGCAAAAACAGACAATTTCGTTCAGCGCGGAAGAAATACCAGGAGGAGGAGAACCACATGAATATCCACTAGTGGTGAGGTTAGGGATTAATCCGAAAGCAAAAGTAGAGGATGATAATGAATAAGAATCAAATACTTGGGCTATAAATAAAATACTCATAGATTCTGGAAGTTCGGTTGATATCCTCTTTTATCATACATACAATACTATGGGTGGAAGAGTTGACGAGTTAATTCCTTCAACTTATAGAATTTATGGCTTCAACGGCACTGCGAACAAGCCAAAAGGAGAAGTGACAATGCGAATTCCTCTACAGAGTCTATCAACAGAAATTACATTATGTGTTGTTGATGTTGAGTCACCTTATAATGCTATGATTTGAAGACCATGGCTTCATAGTATCTTGGGTGTGGCTTCGACATTCCACCAATGCATAAAGTTTCCATTACCCCAAGGTCTTGGCATAATAAGAAGAGACACAAAAGAAGGCAAAAATTGTTTGGAAACTGATGTTGACAAGTGCGAAGAGCGAGAATGCAAACGAAAAAATGGAAGACGCGTGCTAAAGATAGTCAAAGAAGTGAAAAGTTAATAGTAGATGTAGTGTCTAAAAGTGGAAAAATAGATAAGCAGGATGCTGATGCAAATCATTCTGCGAATAATAATACCAAATGCGCCAGAAAGATTAGTCCTAAAGAGGAGAAAGGATGCAAAGGCAGAATTTGTATTTTCAAGAAAAAAGTGAAGTGTGCTATGATTCTCGTACAAAGGAAATCGAAGATATCATGCGAAATAATGTTGTGAGAAGCATGTGCGTACTTAAAGAGATGCAAAAGACGAAAGAAGCAAGTGTCTAAGCAAAGCTGTTTTTCTTCTTGAGCAAGAAATTAATAAGAATTCTATGTACTAGAGTTGTATAACTCGAAGAATAAGAATGGAATGAAAAATTCCATTTTCATATGATGATATCATATCAACAAAAGGAAAATGTAAGTCCTAATAATAAGACCTTAATAGAAGGCAACAGAAATAAAAATTCTAATTAGGGAAGCTAGGGATCTGAATGTGGCGTGCAACCAAGTTCGCATAAATGCAAGAGGCAAAAAGTAAGACCTATCACACGTCATTTCGGGGAAAACCTGGTAAGCATGACTCAAGGGAAAGCTACATCGACCCTGGAACTTGAGTCATGGAGATTTGGGGTGAGAAAAACGAAAATTCCCATCCATGAGAGACACCTAAATCGAAAGATTGAGGTAATAATATTTCTCCTAATGAGTGCAGAAACTCGATCAGGGCGCCAAGGTACACGGTTGAGTCAAGAGTGCCCGGGGCTTCTTGAGCATACCTTGCCACTCTTGACAAGTCCTGACTATGATGCACTCGGTCCGAAGAAACCCCACTTAGGGTGCGGTCTCGTAACCATAAACCTTATCGGTGGAGGGATAAGAGACTGCGAAATCAACTGGTTGGTGCATTACCGGATGGGAGGAGCCAACCTTAACCTTGTAGAGGTAAGCTTCCTTGAAGGGGGAAGATAAGGACGACACCCTCCATTAGGGAGCTGAATTGTGTCAAAAGACATAAATGTCATAAGTCTTTTTACTCATGGGAGTATTAAGGATTTTCGTATTTACGCACATAATTAAGAAACCTGAAGAGGCAATAATACAAGAATGAGATAAGGCGAGATCAATGGGTCGATACACTACAGTGTAAAGACGTCCTGCGATTTCGTCGCACAAGAGCAAAGAAAATTTTGGGCAAAATAAGACCTTTAATTAGGAAGGAAAAATAAGACCCCATGAGAAAAATAAGTTATATGCTAACTTTGTTTTGCAGGGGTTGACAGGAAAATAAGTTTGCTGAGAATTTGTTCGCACGATAAAACAAAAGATTGGGGAAGAGAGCGACATTATGTTTATCATCCTATCAATATGTGACAACTGACAGAAGCAAGAACGGGAATGCAAACATAAGAATAATATCATTTGTCCCATTTGATAGTCTCATACATGTGTGAGAAAAAATGACATTTTAAAAGTGAGCTATAAAAACATAAATCAAAGGGAACGTATGTTAAAGGAGCAAAAATTAATACTTTAAAGGTGTTCTTTATTCCAGAAAGTATGAATATATAAAAGAGGCAGAAAAAGAATTTGCAGCAAGTGATAAATGATCATTTTTTGCCTGAATTATATTCATCATCTCGCTCGGAATCTGAATTGCTTACCTCTTCTTCATATTCTTCATATTCTACTTCACTATCCGAAATATCAGGAATAACTCCATTATGAGAAACGTCTGCGAATGCGTACTTTGAGAGAGGAATGTTATTATCAATACAGACTCTCTTAACAGCTGCATCATGAGCCCGGGTGGCGTCCTTGCCATTGTTTGAAACATTAAGTATATAATTCTCCTTCAACTTTTGATACTTGTAATTGCGAGCAGAAAACTTCTCAACTTCCTCAAGATGTTTCTTTTCTTCATCAGCTAAGTATGTAATTGTCTGTCTTGTCGTGTCGAGTTCCCCAGAGGCCCGCTTGGGTTCAAATATGCTCTGAATGGCGAAGCGTTGCTCTGTTGAGTTCCCCATCCTTCGGTGGTAGTGGCAGTATTTGGCTGAGTTTTTATCTATTTTGTTGATATCTAATTTGGTCGGGGGTAGCTGAACTTATCCTTCGGCAATCCATTGGTTCAAGAATCTAATTGAGCGTTCTTTGCCGCAGGAGAGAGGGGGTGGTGTTTTATAATCGCACCTACTTCCTCCATTTTTCCCTCGGCTTCTGCCATCGATTTGGGGTTGGTATCTATTTTCCTTACTAATATTAGGTCTTACATTTTTGTGTCTGAATTGTCCTCAGTATCTCTATTGCTAGTGCTTGATTTTGTACTTATTATGGTGTTTTTATGTTTGTGTAGGTGTTTTTGGAGAAATACACTTGTGCGGAAAAAGTTGCTCAAAAAGTGCTATTTGGACCCATGGAGGACATTTGCTATACGGACCCCAGATTTGGCTAAGGGACACCCAAGGTTATGCGTAGCCTTAATTCATCCTCAGCACCCAAATTTTTCCTCAGCACCCATCTGCTATTCGCACCCCAGGAAAGGATAGGGGCACTTCATCTTCAACATTTCAAAAAAATACTTGGCGGGAAAATATTTCCATTGACTGGCAGATTTTTCGAACGGATTTTAGAGGAGTTTTTGTGCGATTCAATCACTGAAACTTTACGGGTAGTTGTGATATGTCCTAAAAGAGCTGGTATGGGTGTTTGTTTCGATCAAATTTGGATGAAAAATCCGTGAGAAGAAAACAGGGCAGCACGTGCATGAGAGGAACAGTTCACGGGATTGCATGAGTTTTGGAGAATTTAAACGTGTTATGCTCATGTTTGATGACTCGAGCAACACTTTGGACCTTGACAAAGATAAATAAGGAGATTTTGCAGATGTAGAAACGCGTGAGAAGCTAAATCAGGGAAGAAAATATTCCCAGAATATTTTCTTTACTGCCCGAGTTCAATGAAGAATATTGAGAATTATGGCATGATCAAATGAGGCTGAGTAGTATAAATAGATTGCTGGGATCATAGAGAAGGGGGAGGAGAGTTTGGGGTCGAGAGGAGAGCTCAGGAGGCGTGAATCAAGAGTTTTCAGAACTCTGTTTCTGCTGATGCACCAAGAACATGAAGAACAAAAGACCACCAGAAGCAGTCGTTTATCAACAGTGACAACGACAGCCACACGAGGGTCGCAGAGTTACAACAACATCAGTTCTTTTCTATCGTTCTTTGTAACAGTGTTTTGCAACAATTATAAACGTTGCAAACACCCAATTTTCATCATTTTCTCCATTTCATCATTTGTACACCTACTTTGAGCAATGAAATCAATTTTTGAGCGTGTTTCCAACATCATGATGAGCTAAACCCAATCCTTGGGGCTATGGAGGAAGCCATTGTTTCGGTAAAAGTGATATATTTCTATTAATTAATTACAACAACTCTATTATGATTTTTGCATTGAACTAAAAATTGTTTATATGATTTTGATTAGTTAGGTGTATTTTCTCTTGAAAGAATATGCTTGCTTTAGGGTTTTGATATTCTATGCTTGGATTAACATCTATTCTTTTGGAAATCTACATGTCTAGGCAATACTATTAGAATTAATTTGAATGTTGAGTTGCATAATTATTGTTTTATTAAATCACTAATATCAACCAATGGTGGAATCCTAGCCCTATTCTCTCCATAATTTTCACAACATCTTTTTAATTTAGTTCTCTATTTTTATTTATTAAAAAAAAATCTGAAAATTCGCTTTCACAAGTCTTGAACGAATCATATTACTACAACAACTTTGAAAACACATCAAATTTTTGGCGCCGCCGACGCGGATCTATCTTTAGGCTAGAGCTTTTAGATTTTTTTTATTTTTGGGTTTTTATTTTATTTGTTCTTCTTTACGTTTTTGGGTTTTTGTCTGGTTCTTACAGAATTCGGAATTTGGAGCGAAAGAAAATTTTTCCAAAGCTTTTGGTGAATACTTAAAGACTTCGAGTGAAAGGCAAAGCGAAAGGAGCGAAGAATAAGATTTTTTTTTTTTTAGAAAAAAAAAGAGAGACATTTTTATTTTTGTAGATTTTTTTTTAGACTTTCTTTTTCTTTTGCACTCTATATTTTTGGACTTTGGACTTTAAATTTTTGGACATTATTTTTTTTAAACCCTACGGAAGGGTAGTTTAAATATAAACTGTTTGCAGAGAAGGACGGTGATTACGATATCACTTCGGCCCCTCGGGTTCGTACATGACATAGGAGTCGTGGCCCGAGTCGACTATAAAGGTTCATCCCCCGTCTGGTACGGGAGGTAAGTTTGTCGAAACACTCGCGAATCCCCTGTCATCGAGTTACTGTCTTCCTTCATATGCATATATGTTGAGGACTTGAAAACGACTGCTTTAATTTCTTAGTAAAGGGCAAGGACTGGCCATACAAGATAAGGGTTCGGATTTCATCACCGTTCTCTTCTTGCCCGCCTTAGGAAAACGACACCAAACGCGAACCTAAGCCTAAAATTTTGACTAGAACGAGACCGATAGGGTAACGAGCTTAACAGGAAAGTCATTCGAAAAATATTGGTTATTCTTTTAAGCATACTTCGAAGTTCTTGACGGTTTCTGTAAGTTGAATGCGTGACTACGCCGCCTTATAATACCGGTGAGGCCTTGGGTATCAAAGCTCCACCGAGCTTCCCTCGCCTCTATTCAACTTACTTTAACTCGGATTGATTCTAGAGGGGTTTGCTTAAATTGTAACGAATTCCCGTTCGAAGGATTAGAAGCTGGTCTAGAAACAATCTAAGTGGAGCCATCATGCTTTTTGTTTGCTAGAAATCAGTAGGTTTGCTGTGGTGGAGTCAGCCTTGTTTGTGTTTGCATAGAACATCCCTTCCTTTTTAGGGATTTTCTTTTTGATTTTGTTTTTCTAGTGTATGCCCGAAGTTTTTAAACGGGCTTGGAAAAGAAACACTCTAGGTCGATTGATTAGTGAAAAACCTAGTAGTTCTTCTTGTGAAGGCGGGGAGCTCGAAGACTCTTCTTTTGAGAGCCTCGTTTTTGGAAACTTCAGTTTTGAGAATCTGTCTCTTCGTGAGGAAAGTACCCCTAGTACTCCTAGTCCTTTGGTAGTGCCAGAAATGGCAACTTTGAAAGATTTGCTAAACCCAACTAGGACCTCTCGTCCGTCTTGTATCAAGTTAGCTGAAACCAAGGAAAATTATGAACTGAAACCTGGGACTTCACAGATGCTCCCAATGTTTTTAGGGAAGGAGAATGAGAACCCCTATTTTCATGTTAGGGAATTTGAGGAAGTTTGTAGTACTCTGAAAATTAAAAACCTAAGTGATGATGCCTTGAAACTTAGGTTATTCCCCTTTTCCTTAAAAGATAATGCCAAATCTTGGCTGTATAGTTTGGACTCTGAGTCAATTGAAACCTATGACCAGCTTACTTCTGCTTTTATACATAAGTTTTTCCCAAGGCACAAAACATCTTCTATTAGGACACAAATATGTACTTTTGCCCAACAAGAGGGAGAATCTTTATATAGGTACTTAGAAAGGTTCAATGAATTGATATCTCAATGTCCTCATCATGGTTTGGAGAAGGTTAGGTTAGTTCAGATCATCTACGAGGATTTAGATTATTCAACAACAACCATGGTTGAGTCCTTATACACAGGTGGGTTTGAGAATAAAACTGTTGATGAAGCTATGACATTTTTGAATGAAATCGCCGATAAGACCCAATAATGGGAAAATAGTAGGGAACCCCAGAAAACAATTCTTCTAAGTAGAGGAAATGTTAATATGGTAGAAGGATCTTATGAGTCAGATGCCAAAATAGCAGCTATAGCCAAAAGTTTAGAAGCCTTAGAATTATGTCATTCTAGTGGTAGTAGTGGTAGAAATGAGACTTTTTGGGAAGGCCATGCTGTTGAAGAGCAAGCCAATGATCTTTATAACAACACTAGGTTTGATAACCGACAGAAGTTTGACCCATATTCAGAAACCTATAACCCTGGCTGGAGAAACCATCCAAACCTTTCTTGGTCCAAGGGCCAGAATCAAGGTCAGTCTAGTAATGCTCAGGTTCCCCCAGGTTTTGGCTATACTAAGAATCCTTCAGCTCCGACGCAGTTTCAGATCCCTTCAGATAAGAAAATCATGAGTTTAGAAAAGTATCTTGCCTTGTTAACTCGGAACACTTTAGAATTTCAGCAATCGGTTGCACAAGGATTAGATGAAAATAAAAAGATGGTACAAGCTAACTCTCAGGCTATTTCCGAGTTGAAAACCCTGGTTAGTCAGATAAATGAGACATTGAGAGAAAAAGAAAAGTTTCTTAGTCAACCACAACCCAACCCTAGGGGATTCCATCAAATATCTTTAGCTGGTGAGAAATCATAAAACCATGTGAACTCGATAACAACCCTTAGGAGTGGTAAAACGGTAGACAATAAGGTAGCCATGCCTAGTGGACATACTGTAGTTTCACCTTCTACTTCCCAAGAGGAACCCATAGACGAGGAAACTGAAACAGTCTCTAAGGATTCCCAAGAAATTCCTGATTGGTCTACCTTTGTGCCTAGAGCCCCATATCCACATTTGTTAGCCCCAAAAAAGAAGGAGTCGACTTTCAACGATATAATGGAAACATTTAAGCAGGTGAACATCAACAATCCGCTATTAGAAGCAATTAGGCAGATGCCTGCTTATGCCAAGTTCCTTAAAGATCTTTGTACACGAAAGCGTAAGCTTAATGTCCATAAGAAAGCTTTTTTAGCTGGTCAGGTAAGTTCCATTCTTCTGAACCAAACACCCCCTAAGTATAAGGATCCTGGATGCCCCACCATATCTTGTGCGATTAGTGATCACATGGTCGATAAAGCTTTACTTGACTTAGGAGATAGTGTTAACTTACTCCTGTATCATGTATACACCCAGCTAGGTCTTTGTAAGTTGAAACCTACTAAAATGACACTACAATTAGTTGATAGGTCTGTCAAAGTCCCTCGTGGTGTCATAGAGGATGTTCTGATTGAGGTTGATAAGTTTATTTATCCTGTGGATTTCGTTGTTTTAGACACCCAGCCTGTTCAGGACCCAAGTCGTCAAATCCCAGTGATTTTAAGTCGCCCATTTTTATCCACAGCTAACGCTGTCATCAACTGTAGGACTGGGCTTATGAACATATCCTTTGGTAATATGACCACTGAACTAAATGTCTTTAATGTTACTAGACAACCTTCTGAGAACGATGTTTAGAAGAAGTGAATATGATTAGCACTTTAGTTCAAGATTTGGTTCAGGATAATTGGCTTAACACTTTACTGGTAGATTATTTAGATGATTTTGAGGAAACCATTCTCTTAGATCAGATATGTGATCAATCTCTATAAGAATCTCTTGAGTATTTTAAGGACTCTGAAGATCCGGAAATTCAAGAAATAGTTAGAGGTTTGTCTGTGAACCCTAAGTTCGGGGGTAGTGATGGTTCTTGTGATTGTATCGTATCCCCAATTAGAGTCCCTAACTTGGGACTCGAGCCTTCTACATCTGAGATATTACTTTAGTCTTTTCAGACTCCACAACCCGATCCTCCTGATACTGTCCAGGAGGTAACCCAGGTATTAGAGACCCGTTTTTCGGATGAATCTATTTATCGAGACACACATATGAAGTTCAATTACGCGTCGCAGATAAACCCAGTTGTCTTGACAGAAACCTTAGATGAGGACGTGCTCCTTCTTTTCATTTTTCTGAATCAGTGCAGTTGTCTCATACTGGTGTCATTTGGTCTTATGGACCCACAGTTGTTTCGACTATTGATATATGACTTTGGAAGGTGACAATCCTTTTTGAGGTATTTGATGTCTAGCTAAAGACTTTAAATTTAACATTTCCTGGGAGGTATTCATGCTTACGATAATATCCTTTCTTATTTCTTTTTCCATCCATCAAGTGGTAACAGTTTCTTATTGTTCATTTCATCTTTAAAACATTGAGGACAATGTTAGATTTAAGTTTGGGGGTGGGGAAGAAACTTTTTGTTAGCTCTTAGCTGCAACAAATAAATTCCAGAGCCTAGAAATTTGCTTATTAAGTTTGGCACTAACCAATCTAAGTGGATGGGAACACCTTGGTTGTAGGAGTTGAAGAACCAATCTGATTAGATGGAAATATCTAAAGAGTCTATTCATAAAAGTACAGAGCTCAGGTGTTAGATTAAAAAAACACATGGTAGTTTCGCCATATCTCGTTGAATCATAATCCTTCTGTTTTTATTTTTTTTAAGTGATTTGGCGGGGCACACGATTCAAGTTGTTACCTTTCCTAGGGTGGAATAGAGTGATTGAGATACCAACAAAAAAAAAAAAGACCAGACCATTAGACTAACCGGAATAAATTCAATAAAGTCGACCACTGGTGCCCTTGTATATGTCAGTTGTGTTGACCTAGAGTTAGGTTTATCGCCCACTGGTCCCCTTATATATGCCAGTTGTGTTGATATTAGTCAGACCGGTATCTCAGTCCATTAGGATAGGTTCACCTTGGCAGAGGCCTTCAGACAGATATGGGAAACACCGTTCATTTTTAACCATCTCTTTATCCATCTTCTTAATCTTTCCATGTGATTGGTTGACTCCGGTTATGATGTACAGAAACTATCTGAGTAGAGCTCTGTCACTTATATATGAATTTTAGTATGCTGAGTGCAAACTAGTGTACAACAATTGGAATTTCGCATCAGGTTACTTCCTCCTGTAGTCAATGAGAGTATGCCAACCAAGGAGATACTTTAGTGCCTTCCAAGGTTCTGTGTAGATAGCTAGGGTCTGGAGTAAAGGTTTTGTGGGTACACCTCTAGTAAACACTCCGGAAACAACACTCCGCCACTAGGGCCACCTAGTGGTTTAACGGCTTGCTGCACGTGCTAAGTGTAGTCATTTTTATTTTCTATATTAGATTTGCTCGAGGACTAGCAAATAATAAGTTTGGGGGTATTTGATAGACACATTTTTGTGTCTGAATTGTCCTCAGTGTCTCTATTGCTAGTGCTTGATTTTGTACTTATTATGGTGTTTTTATGTTTGTGTAGGTGTTTTTGGAGAAATACACATGTGCAGAAAAAGTTGCTCAAAAAGTGCTATTTGGACCCCTTGGAGGACATTTGCTATACAGACCCCAGATTTGGCTAAGGGACACCCAAGGTTATGCGTAACCTAAATTCATCCTCAACACCCAAATTTGTCCTCAGCACCCATCTGCCATTCGCACCCCAGGAAAGGATATGGGCACTTCATCTTCAACATTTCAAAAAAATATTTTGGCGGGAAAATATTTCCATTCACTGGCAGATTTTTCGATCGGATTTTGGAGGAGTTTTTATGCGATTCAATCGCTGAAACTTTACGGTTAGTTGTGATATGTCCTAACAGAGCTGGTATGGGTATTTGTATCGATCAAATTTGGTTGAGAAATCTGTGAAAAGAAAACAGGGCAGCACGTGCATGAGAGGAACAGTTCACGGGATTGCATGAGTTTTGGAGAATTTAAACGTGTTCTGCTCATGTTTGATGACTCGAGCAACACTTTGGACCTTGACAAAGATAAATAAGGAGATTTTGCAGATGTAGAAACGCGTGAGAAGCTAAATCAGGGAAGAAAATATTCCCAGAATATTTTCTTTACTGCCCGAGTTCAATGAATAATATTGAAAAATTATGGCGTGATTAAATGAGGCTGAGGAGTATAAATAGATTGCTGGGATCATAGAGAAGGGGGGCGGAGAGTTTGGGGTAGAGAGGAGAGCTCATGAGGCGTAAATCAAGAGTTTTCAAAACTCTGTTTCTTCTGCTGCACCAAGAACACGAAGAACAAAAGACCACCAGAGGCAGTCGTTTATCAACAGTGACAACGACATCCACACGAGGGTCATAGAGTTACAACAACATCAGTTCTTTTCTATCGTTCTTTGTAACAGTGTTTTGCAACAATTATAAACGTTGCAAACACCCAATTTTCATCATTTTCTCCATTTCATCATTTGTACCCCTACTTTGAGCAATGAAATCAACTTTTGAGCGTGTTTCCAACATCATGATGAGCTAAACCCAATCCTTGGGGCTATGGAGGAAGCCATTGTTCCGGTAAAAGTGATATATTTCTATTAATTAATTACAACAACTCTATTATGATTTTTGCATTGAACTAAATTTTTTTTATATGATTTTGATTAGTTAGGTGTATTTTCTCTTGATAGAATATGCTTGCTTTAGGGTTTTGATATTTTATGCTTGGATTAACATCTATTCTTTTGGAAATCTACATGTCTAGGGAATACTATTAGAATCAATTTGAATGTTGAGTTGCATAATTATTGTTTTATTAAATCACTAATATCTACCAATGGTGGAATCCTAGCCCTATTCTCTCCATAATTTTCACAACACCTTTTTAATTTAGTTCGCTATTTTTATTTATTAAAAAAAAATATCTAAAAATCCGCTTTCACAAGTCTTGAACGAATCATATTAGTACAACAACTTTGAAAACACATCAGCGCCTCCTCGTTGATTTCTTCATGGAAGTCCAATGTCAAGCGCCGGAATCGTGAGATGTATTTTCCTATTTCCTCACTTATTCGTTGCCTGCTCTTGCTCAGATCTATCCCTGTAATCTTCCTTTTATCCGAGTAAAACTTCCCGATGTCAAGAGCATAGACATATTTTGCCAGGACTCCACGCTTTCTTCCTTTAGGTTGTCATACCAAGTGAACGTTGTGCCCGTGAGCGACTTAGGGAATTATTTTAAGCATAGATTTCCATCAGTGGCCTTGTCGTTCATTGCTGATAAGAATCAGATGAGATGCTCTCGCGCGTTTCCTTGACCTTCATACATTTTGAACTTTGGAGAGATGTAGTCTTCGGTGTACGAGTATTCACGGATGTACGCGGGATATGGGCTATTCACACGAAAATAATTATCTTGTTTAACCACGTGATAATTCTGCTCTAGGTACTTGGCTATTTTTTTTTGTGACGTTACCGTCGTCTTGTCACCTTTGTGTTGTGCGCTCCCCGTTGCCTCTTCGGACGTACGTTGTCCTGTCATTACTTCCTGTGTTATCCAGTTTTCAAGCTCTCGTCTCCTTCGTGCGCTCTCATCCAATTCTTCATGCATGTTTTGCAAAGTGTATAATATGGGTTTCGCTATCCGGTCTGCCTGCTCGTTCTTCTCCTGTGATGTTGTCACTTCTTTACTTTGGGGTCTTCGGTTTACCGATTGCTTGATAACTCCCAGAATAGACGTTTCTTCCTCGCTGTCATCCTCCTCTATTGTCACTTCGTCAAGGTTAAGAGGTTGACCGACCGCTTGGTTTTCTATCGCGCCTTCTAGGTGTGTCATGGCGAGCTAGGAACGAGTCTCCGGGTGTGGTCTCCAAAATGTTGAGGGCTGAATTTGATTCATGTTCTACCCGTCCTAGCTAGCCAAATGACCTCACTTTGCTAAGAATAGTAAGAGAGAGAGTTGTCTTTCCATTGTACCTTGTCCTTCTTTATATAGACTTTCCAAAAACTCCTTCCTTTTATGACATCATGTCATGTGTCTTAAACTTCTTTAATTACTACTAATGCCATTCCTTCTCATAAAACCTCTTTCTTTCCCATTAATTCTCCCCTTGTATTTTCCATTTAATATGCACCTTCTTGGTGGACTTGGGCTTTAGTCCCTAAGTCCCCGTGTCTCATGTCGGGCTTGCCTCCCATTTGAGTGCACACTAACCCGGCTAAAGGGTTAATATTTTTCATGTATCAACAAGCAGCATTCAAGAAATCATTCATCGAAATTGGAAAATCTCGACTTAAATATTTGCAAGCCAAGATTTAACCCGGTATTTACTGGAATATCACGTTGTACTCGTATTCCTTCGTCAAGGTTCGTCCCACAGGATTTTCCTAGTCAAGGTTTTAGTGAGGGAACATATGCATGTTTGTTCTAAGTTTTTTTTAATAATTGTACTATTTTAATCCCCTTTGGTTATGTTTTGTCATTGCAGATTTTTCTAACATAGTTTTAGGACTCAGTTAGCTTAGATACAATGGTCATCTAGGGGGATATACACAAATTTATTATATAGATGCCCCCTTTAGTGGGATCACATTACTTGGGAACTAAGCATCTAAACTTTATAAATAGATCCCTGAATCTTTGTATTTTACGGACATATGAATAGAATTCTCTCTTTTTTTCTCCCGCTACTTTGTGTCTCCTTCTCTACTTTCTAGTTTCATTAAAAAAAAAGTTAAACAAAATTTAATACTAACACTTTTCCATTACATCAACAGTGAGTGCAAAATGTTTAATGATACTCAAAAAAATGGTGAACACTGTTTTTTCCTTATCCCAAAATATACTTGTTTTTTTACCAACCATAGATTAGTAAACTTTTTTAAATTCATCGACAAGATCAGTTTTAGACCGAAGGCCTATGATAAACTCGTGGATAACTTGATTATAACACAAATATAAGTGGTGGTCAGTGAAGCAGTCTTTTACGGTGTTAAATATTCATATCCTTTATAAAAGAAAGAGTCAGATTTATTCGAATAAATCCGAATCTCGCTTGATAGTAATTTTATTATCTTACATTTCCCCTGATTCCTCTATTTCCTTTATGCACTTAGAGTTTAAAACATCAGGAGTTGGACTCAAGCTAGCACTTGGAATATGCATGCCATCATTATTAGATCCTCATTCCCATTTGGGTTTGATTGGGTGACCAAAACATCAATCGCTGATAAAATACAATCACCACTACCTGAATCCAACCACGACATTATCCTCAACATCTATACTTGAAAGAAATTCTTTTTTCATACTCTTTAGTCTCGGATTCTCAAAATTAAAATGTATTCTATTTAATCTAATGTCATATACAATATACAACTTACCAATTGTTACAATGAAAAGAAATTGTGAAAAAAAAAAATCTAAGAAGCAAAAAAAAATATTATGATGAAAAAGAAGTTAATTTTATAAAAGAAACAAAAGCTATTTGATGTTACTGTGCGAGTACAAAGAAATATTTTCTAAGAATAAAATTGAGAAGAAAGAAAATGTTTTTTTTTTTGATAAAAGAAATTTTATTGATTAAGTAGGAAGAAAATTACAATCTCTTGCCAGGAGAGTACAAATCTCTTATGTGAAATTACTGCGAAGATAAACATTGGTGATTGTTTCTCTCACTGATTTAGAAATTGAATCAGCTACCTGGTTATCTTCCCTACCAACATAAGAAAATTGACATTGTTCAAAACTTAAAGATAAATATTTTATTTTCTTAAAAAGATTTCTGTTTTCCCACTGTATGAGGAGAACATTATATCTAAAATAGATTGAATGACCAATTTCGCATCAGCTTCTATATGAATCTTTGTGAAGTGTTCCTCCCTTGCCCACGTCAAAGCTTCTCGAATTGCCATGCATTCTCCCATCTCTGGATTTAATGATCCATATGCATAAGACCCTTTGATTCCTTCGCAATTGCCTGAATGAGATTGTAGGACAACACCAGTTCCAATTGTGTTAGTATTGTAATCAAAATATCCATCTACATTGAATTTCATAATATGCTGCAAAAGGTGGTTTCCACTATGAGATCCTAGGAATAACAATATTATGAGAATGAGACTGTAAATCAGGCAAATGAGAGTGCAAATAATAGTTAATCTTATGCATGGAATTAAAAGGGTTAGGAATAACTCCATGGAATGCAGAATCGCATCTATCCTTCCATATTATCCAGGCAGTAATAATCAATGTGAAGAACCTATTATAATCATCATGAATATTTCCCACCATTAGACAGTTCTCGACCCATTCTGAAACACTGTGAAAAGTGTTACTAACCTCATCAATATAAACATCAACAAGGTTCCAGACTTTCTTGGCATGCGCACAACTGAAAATTATATGCTTCATTGTCTCATCTTCTGATCCACATATAGCGCACAATGTTGTCATTATATAGTGCAAGCTTCAGTCTTGTGGAATGTGCTTCATGTAAACATTTCCATACAAATTTTTTGATCCTATGAGCGAGTTTACTCTTCCATAAATACTTCCATACTTTGCTCTGAATAACCTTGTCACTAACTATAACCTCAGTGTTTTCCATGGTAAGTTTCTTATAAGCACTTTTAACTGAAAATTTTCCATCTATTGTTGTCATCCAGATCATATTGTCTTCTTTAGAAGTATCAAGATATAAACTTTGATCTTCAGGGAAGTATTAATATCAAAGAGTTGGTTGAGTAATGATATATTCCAACTGTTTCTGTTGGGAAGAATTAATTCTTCTACTTCTTGATAAAATCTATGCAGCTTATTGATAGGTTGAGGAGGAGTAGATAAACCAGGAATCCACTTATCCAACCAAATTTTGGTTTTTTTTGCCATTGTTGACCTCTATAAAATAGTTTTGTTGAACTACCAGTAGCCCTTTAGTGATGCCATTCCATGTATAAGAGCCATTGCCAGCTTTGATGTGCTGATGTAAAATGTCACCATTTTTGAAGTACTTGCTACCCATAATTTGTGACCCCAGTGCATCTGATTCAGTGCATAGTCTCCATGCTAGATTTGTAAGCAGTGCTAAGTTTAGCATTTCAAGATCTCTAATAGCCAATCCACCAAATTCTTTAGGTTTGCACACTTTGAGCCAAGCAACAGAATTTGTGCCCCTGTTTGAACTGTATCCCCAAAGATAATGTTATTTAAAAATAGATTTTTATTGGTTATTTGTATTATTGAAAAAAATTGATGATGATAATGATGAAGATATGTTTGCTTAGTTGAAATGATGCTAGGATCGATTTGCTAACAATGACGATGATGATGGTGATAATGAACAATGCTAAAGATGTTGTTGATATTTGTGACAATGATAATGGTTTTAATGAACAACCAAATATATTGCTGATATTTATGATAATTTCTTGGATGATGTGATGATGAAGAAAATGATAATTACTTGGTGTTTTAGAGAAGATGTTGGATATATCCAAACACTTTTAACTAGTTTGTTACTATTTAAATCAATTTTATTAAGAATTTAGTTAAGTTAATTTTGCATAATTACTAGAATGGTTAATATCATTTATACCGAGAAATGATGAAGAAAATGGTAATTACTTGGTGTTTGAGAGAAGATGTAGGATATATCCAAAAACTTTTAACTAGTTTGTTACTATCTAAATCAATTTTATTAAGAATTTGGTTAAGTTAATTTTGCGTAATTAGTAGAATGGTTAATATCATTTATACCGAGAAATGATGAAGAAAATAATAATTACTTGGTGTTTGAGAGAAGATGTTGGATATAATTCAAACACTTTTAACTAGTTTGTTACTATTTAAATCAATTTTGTTAAGAATTTGGTTAATTTAATTTTGCGTAATTAGTAGAATGGTTAATATCATTTATACCGAGAAAATAATCAGTTATATACCTTGTGCTAATGTTATTTAAGTAACGTTTAGCGTAATATCGTTTTTTTCACTTTTTGTTTTTGTTAAAGAATATAATAAAGAAGTTAAAATGTACCGAGACATACATGTCATCCTTAGAGCTAGCACTATGGTGTTGGTTATCCCTTCTCTATCTCTCAAATTTAGGGAAGGGATGGCACACGGAAGGCAAGCTAGCTATGGTGCCCTCTCATCCCTTCCCTACAAGAAACGGATACTCAGTACGCGTATGAATAGTGCCAAACGGGTACTGAGTAGTCGTATTAATTTTTTTCATTTTTTTTAATGGGAAAATATCTATACAGGTGAGAAAGATTTTTAGAGTAAAAAAAAGATATCAAATATGTAAAAAAGAGTTTTAGTAAAAGAAGGGAGTGAAAAAGGAAAGTTTTAAGGAAAAACTTTAAAAACCAGAAAAAAATACGGATACTCAGTACCCGTATGATTTCCCTTCGTGATCAGATCTGATGAGACAAGTAGAGAAAGAGGTTGATATCCCTTCTCATGTAGGAATATGAGAGACCATGGGATATGGAAATTTGGTGTTTTGAGGGATAGAGAGGGATAGGGAAGGGATATCCCTCTCCATGGTGCTAGCTCTTACATATATTCATTTTTATGAAAGTTCTTAGATTACCGTGTTTTCTTTACTGTACCCTTGTTGACTATAATATCAATTTTTTTTTTCTCTCATTCATTTTATGATTAATATCATCCAATATGGGAAAATTAATAACTAGCCAAAGCACAAAGTAAAATACATATTAAAATGTTTAGATACAAGAAGAAGACGCAGTATTATTCTGGAATTGGTTTCCGCTTCTGGCTAAGCATGTCTGTTTCTGGTACTCAAACACTTTCATATCTCGATTGTGTTTAATTTCTAATTTCTGGAATTTATCTTTCTTTTTTATAGTCAGGACAACTTTTTGTTACCAACCATACAAAAGATGATAAAATTTTACGCCTCCCGTTGTAATTTTGTTTACAAGAACCTCATGTACTATCACAAAGATAAAACACAATGTGAGGATTCACCTTGTGTGTTGCTCAACTTTTGGGGCAAGGCCGGTCCTAACGAAAAAGATTCATACTTAACTGTCTCTTCTTATAGTCTACTCCAATAACCCGTCGAGCAGCAATTTTTGTCAAACCCGATGTCCATGCTTTCAAAGTTTACTTTAGATTTAACCGAGTATTCTAGGTCAGAGCATATATATATTGCTTTTTTTACATGCCATTCTTCCATTTCTAAATACCATTCTTGATTAGACTCCAAACAACTACATTGTCTCAATCTGATCTAACATTCAACTCCTCACTAATCAAACTAATCTATATGTTCAGTTCCATGTTTGATTAGTAATTTTGCTTAGCCTAGTGTCTTTCAGTTGTTTTGCAAAAGCAACCCGTGTTGTAGTGCTGCTCACGACCTGACACATATATATTTGGCTCAACGCAAAAATATGTAATTATTAGTACTCGGGTTTCCAAATCAAAATCAATTGACTATGAATGAAGTGTATCTCATGCTTATATTGTATAGTCCACGTGAGACTTATCTCCAACATGTACATCAAATCTGACATGAAGAAAACATTTAACTCTCAAATCCCTTTATGTATCAACCAAGTAGTCGTAAAACAATTTCAATCATGTTCAACCGGTCAATGAAAAGATGAATGTACCTACCTTTACAATTTAGTAGGTCTGAATTGTTACGAAACACCGGTTGGGAGAGAAAAAACATCTCTGTAGCAGTATAAGGGTAATTTAGTCATTTCGTACCATTAAGTAATAGCACAAGTGTGTACAGGTGTATATTGTTTATTCTGTTTTTTTGGACGTCCAGTGTATATTGTTTCTAACCATAAGCAATGTAGACATACTAGGTTACTATTTAGGACACCCCTGGTCTATTACCTAGACATTTGAATCACTTTTACAACCTTTTATGAAAACACACAGTCCTAATAAAACGATTCGTTGTTCATAGAAAGACTATAAGGCTCAATCCCTTATAATATGCTTTCCCGGCTTAGATCCAGACGACTCGAACGAGTCAAGAGTAAACAAATACGGAGTAAGACTCGATCCCTAATAAAGTGCTTTCCTAGCTCTCTTACTTAGCATGGAGTTGTAGGTTTCCCTTAGGGTGACTTCGGGACCGGTAATGGGGCCAGGACCACCTTAGATCTGGCATTTTTGTCCGATTTTTAATCTACAATTTGGTTTATCAATAATGTACCGATTCCTCGAAGATTTTACTATAAATAACACAGGATCTATTGATTCCACTCATGGTTTTTTCAACTTTCCCCCATCTCTGCTCAGTCAAAACATGACGTCTTTTTTGGGTTTCCTTCATATTGATTGATTATTGAGAAATCCAATACAATAAGAATTTCTATTTAGTTACCAAACATACGGAGAATTTACATGAATCCCATAAAATTATAAATTCCTCGAACCTGCCATGAGTTAGGGGTTTCCTTGCTGGACCGGTAATGGGCCAGGCCACCTGAGATCTGGCCATCTTTGTCGATTTCTAATAAACCTCTGTTTCCCAATAATTTCTTTAGTATAAAAAGGATACGGTCGACTCACAGTTCTGCAACATCTTTTCCCCTTTCTCTGCTAAACTAGACCCTTTTAGTTTCGTTCATCCTGGTAGATAAATTTACGGAGGTTCTCTGAGCTTAGGTAAATCCAATATTGTTATTAAACGATTATAATTCTCGATTCTCATATATATTTTCTTCGATTTCGTTAATCAGCAGTATATACAGTTATTAAAATTAGGTTAATTTTTTAATTTCGTTCATCAGTTTTCTTTGATGGGGTTATTATCCCTAATTGGATTGTGCAATTCGTCATAGCCGTCACTTATTAGATGATTTCTTCAGTTTATGTTCAATATGTCTTCAATTTTGTTAATCAGTAAATAACATTAGGTTGATTTTTTCGGTTGGTTATGTTTGCTAATCATCTTAGATAGAGCTACTATGTATCCCTAAAATTGGGTGTTATGCGGAATTGAGATTTCCTGTATCTGCAGTTCTAATCCTCTTACATAGAGGATTTATTGTGTTCAAATTTCTGATTCTTTATTTTTTTGATTTATCCAAATTAGTGCTGTGTTCTTAATATAATTTGTGTTTATGTTGTTGTAGGAGGATTGTGATTCTTATTCTAGTCTTCTTTCTCCGAACAGAGTCCACCAATGGAGGTTTTAACCAGTTATGATGTATCGCCGCACTTTTATCACGGTACATCATGGAACACAAGCACAGGGGTACTTATTAACACCGACTGTCATATTGTTTATAATTCTCCTCTTGATATCATTCCGACTCAGGTCAGTAGTTTTTTACCCAATGATATATTGGTAGACATCTTAAGCAGACTTCCAGTGAAGCCACTCATGCAGTTTAAGTCAGTTTGCAAACATTGGTTGTCTTTGATTAAACATGATACAAACTTGATTGATTTACATTTTATTCGTTCAAAATCATGTCCGAATCTTCTCTACATCAACCCATTGCCAGAAAAGGGCGTCCTTCACACTTGCTTAGACGTTAGCTTCTCAGCAAGCAAAACGTTACAGCAAAGCATTTCATGTGCACAGATAGTTGAAGGCAGTGGTGGTGAGGAAGATGCCATTATTAATAAGGTTAGGATAACTGATGATGAGTGGTTTCTTTATAATCAAGTCTTGGAACCAGTAAATGGTTTGGTATGTTTCATAGATTTGAAGACATATGCTATTAAGGTATACAATGCAAGTACACGAGAAGAAACACCATGGGTCAACTCAACGTTAGTAGCAGAAGAAAATGCCAAATTTGCAAACAAAGACAGCATGATGAAGATAAAAAGTCTTTGTAGTCCAATTTATCGATTTGGGTTTGATCCAGAGAAAAAATAACACAAAGTATTCTGCTTTTGGAGACTAGTTGCAAGACGCGAAAATCATCGTTACAATTCCAAGCAATGCCTTGATTATGAAAGTTGGGAGGCCTTGACCGTGGGCCATGACGCTAAATGGCGAAGGATCAATGCGGTTCCTAATGAGAACAACCGAATAAAAATTCAACAGGCACTCCCTCCAGCTAATAGTAGTCTGCGAAATGTGTATGCAGATGGTACCATTTACTGGAGTAACAAAGAAGATTATTGGGATGTATTCAATGACTCTAATCCCGATGATCCCGACGTTATAGTTGCATTTGATGTTGGAAGTGAAAAATATAGAGTTATCCCAATTCCTAATTTTATCCTCAATGAGCCTCGTGATGAAACCTTTAGGAAGCCTATCGGTATGCTAGCATTGGGTAGACATGTAGCTCTAGTACACCGTATTAAACCCTACGTTGTTAAGTTATGGATGTTAGATGATGGAGCCGCCAAAAAACTGGAAAAGTGTCGAGGAAACAAAAGTAACTGGATTGCTTAGACTATAACTCTACCATTTTGTTGTGATGACGGGTTTGGCTGTTTTGGAATTGCTGGAAGTACAGACAAGATAATATTTGAAAGCCCGGGATTCAAAGATTCTGTAAGTGTCGTCGATTTGTATTCTTATGATCGCAAGGAAATGACTTGCAAGAAGATTGAGATGGATGGAATTTCCTCGTTTACCGAACATTCCGAGAGGTCCATACTTACAACATTCACGGAAAGCCTTTTTCCTGTTCTGGACAAAAGTTAGCTGACATCTTCTGCAGAGTTTCTCTACATACTGCATGCCATGTGGGTGCCTAACTTTGTGATCTTATTAGTTAAAACTCTTCCATTTTCAGGATCCATTTTTAGGAAATACCCAATCAGTCAGTTGAGTATTATGAAACACAAGATGAAGTTAAAACTATGGGCAGTGGTAAGTCGAGCCACCTGACTGGCCATTATATGATATTATGACTTTCTTTTGGTTAATGTTCTTTTTCATTTATTTGGTTATTGTCGATTTTTTAGACCTGTAGTATTCATGGGATGTATGACGGTTATCAATAATAAAATCACTTCCATGTTTGATTGGTATAGAATTCTTTTATCTGCGTTCACTGCTTTACCCTTATTTTTATTTGTAACTGAGAGTCTGAGATGTTGTGCCTGGTGTAGGTAGTAGCAAATCTCTTGTTGCTAGATGTTAGCATTCTATGTTGTCTGAGAGGGGCAGGCTATGGCGGGTGTGCAGTGTGTGGTCTAAGAGGGGCAGGCTACGACAGGGTGCAGTCTGTATTCATTTTTGTTTGGGCTCGAACCAAAAACATTTAATTGGATCATGGGTTTAAGCCTAAATCCATTAGGGGTTAAAAAGCTAATATGTTGGCCTTTATTAAAGGTGACTAAATTCATTATATCCTAAAAATTGGATGGAATTGTTGAAGTTTAGACAAGGCATAAATTCAAATTAAATTAGGAAGTTAAAATTAATCGTGTCAATGGACTAAGTACACTTTTAATGTCTAAATACGTAATACTGATTTCAAATAAAGATGAACCTGGAGAGCATTTGGTCTAGGTACATTATCAAAATGAATACAGACAACTAATTGACTGGATGCACATCCTCTACAACCTATAAATAGAGGAGGAATTTCTCTAGTCTTTTCTGTCCACTAAAACCTGTTTAAAGCTCTTATTCATTGCGGCATCGAAGTATCCTTGAAGGTACCCCTTCTTCATTCATCAAGAATATTTAGAAAGGCAAGATCATTGGAGAGATGAGCTGGAAACTTTAACGTATGACGAGAAAAATTGCGAGTCATCTAAACGGTCTACAATTCATCCATCAGGTATAAATCTTGACTCATCCAACGGTTAAGATTATATCTTTCAATAAAAATCTCGAGGAGTGTTGTAGGAACATTTTTGCTACAACAAAGCCCTTAGGAATAATTTCACAAGACACTAATAATTCTTTGGATCAATGTAGGACTAGAAAACAAAAATAAGATGGACTAAACGAAATAAGAAAGCCATAAGATTTAACGTGGTTTGGAAATGTTCGTAGATCCAGAATCAGGTACGATAAACTCTTATTATAGAAAACTTAAAGAGAATTATACTCCAACGATTGATGAATTAATCAACAAACTGTGGATGTAGGATGTTGTTCACAAACACCAAAATAACTTTCTATGAGCAAAAAGTTTTATACTCTAAATTCTCATATTGTGAGAATTCTCTCTAATTTTGTTGTTTGTTTCCTTAAGACTTGTACACCTATTTATATAGATAAAAAAATTGGCTTCCAAGTATATGAGTTATATTAAGAAACCCAAACATAGCCAAATAACGAAACCTCTAACTTAATCAAAACTGGAAACCTCTAGGTTTACAAAAATAAGGACACACCTAGAAGATTCTAAATTGTTCTAGAATCTTCGACAACATCTAACATATCTCCATCTTGCTGATGTTTCCACTAAATTGAGCTGATCTTCAAAACAATTTAATCGTATCCTTAAGCGCTTTTAGGGCCTCAACAACGAGCAGTGTTGATCAAACAGAGATACCTCTCAAACTTGATCTTCGGAACGACTATCGTCAACATGTCTACTGGATTATCTTCTATATCAAACTTCAATAGTTGAACTACTTCGGTATCAACCGTTTCTCGAACCTTATGATAACGAACATCTATATCAAACTTCAATAGTTGAACTACTTCAGTATCATCGGCGAGATCAGTTTTAAACCGAGGGCCTATGATAAACTCATGGGTAACTTGATTATAGCACAAACTTAAGTGGTGGTCAGTGAAGCAGTCTTTTACGGTTTTAAATATTCAGATCCTTTATAAAAGAAAGAGTCAGATTTATTCGAATAAATTCGAATCTTAATCGAATCTCGCTTGATAATAATTTTATTATCTTCCATTTCCCCTGATTCCTCTATTTCCTTTATGCAATTAGAGTTTAAAACATCAGGATTTGGACTCAAGCTAGCACTTGGAATATGCATGCCATCATCATTAGATCCTCATTCCCATTTGGGTTTGATTGGGTGACCAAAATCTCAGTCGCTGGTAAAATACAATCACCATTACCTGAATGCAGCCACGACATTATCCTCAGCATCTATACTTGAAAAAAATTCTTTTTTCATACTCTTTAGTCTCAGATTCTCAAGACTAAAATGTATTCTATTTAATCTAATGTCATATACAATATACAACTTACCAACTGTTACAATGAAAAGAAATTGTGAAAAAAATCTAAGAAGAAAAAAAGTATTATGATGAAAAAGAAGTTACTTTTATAAAAGAAACAAAAGCTATTTGATGTTACTGTGCGAGTATAAAGAAATATTTTCTAAGAATAAAATTGAGAAGAAAGAAAATGTTATTCTTTTTTTGATAAAAGAAATTTTATTGATTAAGTAGGAAGAAAATTACAGTCTCTTGCCAGGAGAGTACAAATCTCTTATATGAAATTACTGCGAAGATAAACATTGGTGGTTGTTTCTCTCACTGATTTAGAAATTGAATCATCTACCGGGTTATCTTCCCTACCAACATAAGAAAATTGACATTGTTCAAAACTTAAAGATAAATATTTTATTTTCTTAAGAAGATTTCTGTTTTCCCACTGTATGAGGAGAACATTATATCTAAAATAGATTGAATGACCAATTTCGCATTAGCTTCTTTATGAATCTTTGTGAAGTGTTCCTCCCTTGCCCACGTTAAAGATTCTCGAATTGCCATGCATTCTCCCATCTATGGATTTAATGCTCCATATGCATAAGACCTTTTGATTCCTTCGCAATTGCCTGAATGAGAATGTAGGACAACACCAGTTCCAATTGTGTTAGTATTGTAATCAAAATATGCATCTACATTGAATTTCATAATATGCTGCAAAGGTGGTTTCCACTGTGAGATACTAGGAATAACAGTATTATGAGAATGAGACTGTAAATCAGGAAAATGAGAGTGCAAATAATAGTTAATCTTATGCATGGAAGTAAAAGGGTTAGGAATAACTCCCTGGGATGCAGAATCGCATCTATCCTTCCATATTATCCAGGCAGTAATAATTAATGTGAAGAACCTATTATAATCATCATGACTATTTCCCACCATTAGACAGTTCTCGACCCATTCTGAAACACTGTGAAAAGTGTTAAAAACCTCATCAATATCAACAAGGTTCCAGACTTTCTTGGCATGCGCACAACTGAAAATTATATGCTTCATTGTCTCATCTTCTGATCCACATATAGCGCACAATGCTGTCATTATATAGTGCAAGCTTCAGTCTTGTGGAATGTGCTTCATGTAAACATTTCCATACAAATTTTTTGATCCTATGAGCGAGTTTACTCTTCCATAAAGACTTCCATACTTTGCTCTGAATAACCTTATCACTAACTATAACCTCAATGTTTTCCATGGTGAGTTTCTTATAAGCACTTTTAACTGAAAATTTTCCATCCATTGTTGGCATCCAGATCATATTGTCTTCTTTAGAAGTATCAAGATATAAAATTTGATCTTCAGGGAAGTATTAACATCAAAGAGTTGGTTGAGTAATGATATATTCCAACTGTTTGTGTTGGGAAGAATTAATTCTTCTACTTCTTGATAAAATCTATGCAGCTTATTGATAGGTTGATGAGGAGTAGATAAACCAGGAATCCACTTATCCAACCAAATTTTGGTTTTTTTTTTTGCCATTGTTGACCTCTATAAAATAGTTTTGTTGAACTACCAGTAGCCCTTTAGTGATGCCATTCCATGTATAAGAGCCTTTGCCAACTTTGATGTGCTGATGTAAAATGTCACCATTTTTGAAGTACTTGCTACCCATAATTTGTGACCCCAGTGCATATGATTCAATGCATAGTCTCCATGCTAGCTTAGTAAGCAGCGCTAAGTTTAGCATTTCAAGATCTCTAAAAGCTAATCCACCAAATTCTTTAGGTTTGCACACTTTGAGCCAAGCAACATGGTTTGTGCCCCTGTTTGAACTGTATCCCCAAAGAAAATGTTATTTAAAAATAGATTTTTATTGGTTATTTGTATTATTGAAAAAAATTGATGATGATAATGATGAAGATATGTTTGCTTAGTTGAAATGATGCTAGGATCGATTTGCTAACAATGACGATGATGATGGTGATAATGAACAATGTTAAAGATGTTGTTGATATTTGTGACAATGATAATGGTTTTAATGAACAACCAAATATATTGCTGATATTTATGATAATTTCTTGGATGATGTGATGATGAAGAAAATGATAATTACTTGGTGTTTGAGAGAATATGTTGGCTATATCCAAACACTTTTAACTAGTTTGTTACTATTTAAATCAATTTTATTAAGAATTTGGTTAAGTTAATTTTGCGTAATTAGTAGAATGGTTAATATCATTTATACCGAGAAATGATGAAGAAAATGATAATTACTTGGTGTTTGAGAGAAGATGTAGGATATATTAAAACACTTTTATCTAGTTTGTTATTATTTAAATCAATTTTATTAAGAATTTAGTTAAGTTAATTTTGCGTAATTAGTAGAATGTTAATATAATTTATACCCAGAAATGATGAAGAAAATGATAATTATTTGGTGCTTGAGAGAAGATGTTGGATATAATTATAAACACTTTTAACTAGTTTGTTACTATTTAAATCAATTTTATTAAGAATTTAGTTAATTTAATTTTGCGTAATTAGTAGAATGGTTAATATCATTTATACCGAGAAAATAATTAGTTACATACCTTGTGCTAATGTTATTTAAGTAACCTTTAGCGTAATATTGTTTTTTTCACTTTTTGTTTTTGTTAAAGAATATAAGAAAGAAATTAAAATGTACCAAGACACACATGTCATCCTTAGAGCTAGCACTATGGTGTTGGTTATCCCATTCCTATTCCTCAAATTTAGGGAGGGGATGGCACATGGAAGGCAAGCTAGATATGGTGCCCTCTCATCCCTTCCCTACACAAAACGGATACTCAATACGCGTATGAATAGTGCCAAACGGATACTGAGTAGCCGTATTTTTTTTTCATTTTTTTCAATGAGAAAATATTTATCTAGGTGAGAAAGATTTTTTAGAGTAAAAAAAAGATATCAAATATGTAAAAAAAAAGAGTTTTAATAAAAAAGGGGAGTGAAAAAGGAAATTTTTAAGGAAAAACTTTAAAAACCAGAAAAAAATACGGATACTCAGTATCCGTAAAGTGCAAAACATACGGGTACTGTGTACCCGTGTGATTTCCCTTCGTGATCAGATCTGATGAGACAAGTAGAGAAATCCCTACTCATGTAGGAATATGAGAGACCATAAGAGATGAAAATTTGGTGTTTTGAGGGATAGAGAGGGATAGGGAAGGGATATCCCTTTCCATGGTGCTAGCTCTTACATATATTCATTTTTATGAAAGTTCTTTGATTAAGGTGTTTGCTTTACTGTACCCTTGTTGACTATAATATCAAAAAAAAATAATTTCTCATTCATTTTATGATTAATATCATCCACTCTGGGAAAATTAATAACTAGCCAAAGCACAAAGTAAAATACATATTAAAATGTTTAGATACGGGAAGAAGACGCAGTATTATTCTGGAATTGGTTTCTAATTTCTAATTTTTTAATTTCTAATTTCTGAATTGGTTTCCGCTTCTGGCTAAGCATGTCTGTTTATGGTACTCAAACACTTTCATATCTCGATTGTGTTTAATTTCTAATTTCTCGAATTTATCTTTCTTTTTTATAGTCATGACAACTTTTTGTTACCAACCATACAAAAGAAGATAAAATTTCACGCCGCCCAATGTAGTTTTGTTTACAAGAACCTCATGTGCTATCAAAAAGATAAAACACAATATGAGGATTCACCTTGTGTGTTGCTCAACTTTTGGGTCAAGGCCGGTCCTAACGAAAAGGATTTATACTTAACTGTCTCTTCCTATAGTCTACTCCAATAACTCGTCGAGCAGCAATTTTTGTCAAACCCGATGTCCATGCTTTCAATGTTTACTTTATATTTAACCGAGTATTCTAGGTCAGAGCATATATATATTGCTTTATGACAAAACTATCAATACATATGGAATACAAAAAAGATAAAGAAACTTTAGTAGCTCCTATTTCACATGTCAAATCTTCAACATTTCTCGAAATCTTTGTCACTTCCAAGTACTCCAATGATCCTAAAGGTTGTAAGTTTAGCATCTCCACTGTTTAAGATCCGTATCTATAACAATGAGAAAGCATCGGTCTCGATCATTGTTATACAGTGTCATAGTATTATTACACAGCTTCAAAGTTCAATTGTATCACAACTTCAATAATAATACTATGGTGATATGCATCACTTCCCCTTAGTCAATACTCCATATCACATGGAAACCACTCCTCCTTAGATAATGATTCGAAAACCATATGTATTTGTAGTGTGAACTACATATTAATTCTCCCCCTTTTTGTCAATAAAATTGACAAAGGTACAAGAATGGGATCATAATGAAATTTCCGGGGCAAGGCATTTCATGACAAAAGGAAAAAAAATACATACCAACTAATTTAGATGCAATCATAAATCCAAAGCTAAATGCATTCATCAAGGAGTTTAAAGATACAAGATAACCCCTCTAAAATTCCACAACCGCACACCCATCAAGATATGACCATTACACACAAGTTCAAAAGAACTCTCTCCCATTTGATGTCATTCCCGAAGGAACAACAAGAGCGACCTTAATTTCGAAAGAAAATAAGGATTTTGAAACAAAAACAACACCAACAAGACAAAAACAACTCTACAGAAACTGAACTGGAGTAAACCTACTGGAGTTTCAAACTCAATTGCCCAAAAGATAGAGATAAGTATAGGGGAAAGATTTATAGAAACGTTTTAATGAACCAAAACAACACCAATAGACTGCCGCAAGTGTTGAAACGTAGCAATGTCCAATGGTTTGGTAAGAATATCAGCCAATTGTTGTTCGGAAGGCACAAATTCCATACTTATGATACCATTTTCATAAAGATAACGAATAAAATGGTACCTTATGTCAATGTGCTTTATTCTTGAGTGCTCAACGGGATTCTCAGTGATTCGAATCGCACTAGAGTTATCACAAAATATCTTCATTATTCAAGTATCAACTCCATAATCAGCTAGCATTTGTTTCATCCATAGAAGTTGAGTACAACATGATCCAGCAACAATATATTATGCCTCACATGTAGACAGGGATTGAGAATTTTGCTTCTTTCTATACCACGCTACAAGATTGAGTCCTACATAATAGAAACCCCTTGATGTACTTTTTCTGTCTTCTACACATCCTGCTCAATCAACATCTGAATAAGCAGATAGATCGGTGTTAGTATCAAAAGTGTAAGATAAACCATACCCTGTAGTGTGATTAATATATCGAATGATCCTTTTTGCAGCCGCAAGATTAGATTCCTTTGGATTTACCTAAAACCTGGCACAACAACCAACACTGAAAGAAATATCAGGCCTAGTAGCTGTAAGATACAAAAGGCTACCAATAATAGATTGATACAACTTTTGATCCACTTTTTCTCCTTTCTCATCTCTATGTAGTTTACCAGTAGTGGGCATAGGAGAAAACTTATCCAGGACGAACCTTGCCACAAGATCTCGAGCATACTTCTCTTGGGATAAGTAAATTTCATCCTTATGTTGTTGAATTTGTAATCCTAAGAAGAATTTTAATTCACCAACATTGCTCATTTCAAATTCCTTACCAAGAGAGACTTAGAAGTCTTTTGCAAATATTTCAGAAGTTGATCCATAGATGATATCATCTACATAGATTTGAGAAATAACCATATCTTTCCCACTCCATTTGGTAAATAATTTTTTATCAGCTCCGCCTCTTGAAAAAGCTTTTCTAATGAGAGAAGTGGCAAGTTTTTCAAACCAGGCTCTAGGTGCTTGTTTCATCCCATACAATTCCTTTTTAAGTTTTAGCACATGATCTGGGAAATCAGGGTTTGATTTAACTCTTCATGCATTGCATTCACTCAAAAGGGATCGTTCAGAGCTTCATCAATATTCTTTGGTTCTACTTGCGAAAGATAACAACCAAAATTGCACATATTTTGAAGTTGTCCTCTTGTTTTGGCTGTAGAATCTCTTCCCCAAATAATACTGTTGGGATCATGATTCCTTTGAACCCAGAGATGTCGTGGAGGGACACGTTCTTGTTCATCAGGAATGGATTGATCAGTGCTCTTCTCCTCGTCACTAGAAATGTCAGGATCAACAACCGTTGGGATAACTTCAACTGATTCTGGAATTTCTTTGACTTTCTCAATTGTCTCGGTTGGAGGCAATTCAGCAGGAGGATTATCATGACGAAAGTTACTAATGTCGTCGATGATAACATTAGCAGATTCCATCATGACTTGTGTTCTGAGATTAAACACTCGAAAACCATGACTATCATAAGCATAGCCAAGAAAGATACCTTCATCACTTTTGGTGTCGAATTTCCCTTTATGTTCTCGATATTTCAGAATATAGCACTTACTTCCAAACACCCTGAGATAGTGTAGGTTGGGTTTCTTTCCGTACCATAACTCATAAGGAGTGTTTAGGGTTTTAGACCGTAAATACACACGCTTGATCAAGTAACATGCTGTAAAAACAACTTCTCACCAAAATCTTAATGGTAAGTTTTTGTTATGGAGCATTACCCTGGCCATTTCCTGAATATTCATGTTCTTTCTTTCAGCAATTCCATTAGCTTGAGGAGTGATAGGTGGTGAGTATTGTTGAATGATCCCCAGTTCGTCACAGAATTCAAATACCTTGGTGTCTTTGAATTCAGTTCCACGATCGCTTATAATTTTCTTTAGTTTGCGACCTTATTCATTCTGGATCCTATTAACAATAATCTTGAATTCACCAAGAGTTTCATTCTTATGAGATAGAAATGCAATCCAAGTGAATCTGGTCTAATCATCTACCATAACTAAAGCATACTTCTTACCAGCAACAATGGGTTGTTGAATTGGTCCGAAGAGATCCATATGAATTAAATCAAGTAGAGCTTTAGTGAGAATATCTCGAGATTATTTGTGGTGAACTTTCATTTGCTTACCCTTTTTACAGGCACCACATACACCTTCAATCTTTGCATTTATTTTGGGAATGCCTCTAACAAGTTCTTTGTTAATGATCTTAGTTAAGAGAAGATAATTGATGTGACCAAAACACTCATGCCAAAGATGTGTAGATTCCACCTTAGTCAAATTGCAACGGTTGCTAAACTGAGTATCAAGTAGATAACAATTGTTTTTACCATGAGTTCCTTGAAAAATTACTTTCCCAGTTTTGTCTACAATGTCACATCCATTTGCATTGAAGATAACTCGATGGCCTTTGTCACAAATTTGACTAATAGAAAGAAGATTAGCAGTCATACCTTTTACGTATACTACATCATGGATTTCAGGAACACCGGGAAGTTTGATCGTCCCCTTCTTGCTTATGTAGCAACAACTCCCATCTCCAAATGTTGCAAGACCTCCTTCATAGTCAATAGACAAAATGAACCATGTAAGATCACCTGTCATATGTCTACTACATCCACTATCAAGAAACCATTGAAAATGAGACGTATATCTTAAAGCAAAGGCACCCATACTATTAGTACTTCACGTAGTTCACATAGTTCCGTATGTATAGTTGAGACCAACCAACTAAAACTATAGTTCACCTAGTTCCGTCTGTATTCCCACACCTCCAACTTATAAATAAGTCACGTACTTGGAACAATTCCTTTGGTTCGTATTCCAAACAGTAAAAGAACAACAAATCTGTTTGGTATCAACCTTCTTCAACCAAGTGATATAAGTCGGACAAAGGCTCTTCTGTTTATCTTAAAATAAACTCCTTCGTCAGGTCCTTAGATCTATCTTATGTTCAATTACCGAAGTAATCATTTAAGATTAATCCAACAACACTAATAATCCAAAGAATTGTGTTGATGCCGATCTACTCAATTAATCAATCCAATATATCGCAAGGATAAAACGATTATTAATTGGATCCTTTTTTTACCGAAACAAGTATTATGCACACCAAAGATTATGAACCCACAAATCAGAAATCTTCAATATCTTCTTCGTTTGTTAACAATGGATTATCACAAGATCGTCTTTAGAACTAACAACAATCCAAATATCCCTGTTGAAACTCTGAACTAGTTTGAGTGAATCTTATATCAGAAGAGAAGATTCTCAAGCATGAAAAAACTAGGTACAACCATATTTCAACCACCGTTAGCCAATCAAATCAATGAAAACAAAAGATAAACCGCAATTATCTAGTTTCCCACAAACGGTACACGCTAGATCTTCTCAATCCCAAAGAAGACTTTAAAACGAGCGGCCGTAAGGGATTTCGCCTAATTAGGTTACTCTTCTCTCCGAATAGGCGGCTACCCCAATAACAACGCAACAAAGAGGAAGTTTGTTGTTACGAAGGATTAGTTTGCTATAAAGGCAAACTTCAAGTATTTATAGACAAGGAAGTTTGGACACCAAGGAATTTCCAAAACCGAAAATATTCTCAAGATATTCATTAAAGCACAAATTCAGTTTTCATGATTCCTGGAAATGCTCTGTCCAAAAATAATGATCAAAATCTCTAGGAAAATCCTATTAGTAAATGCACATTACTAATTCTTGTATTTCCCTACAAAATAAAATTAATAACCTTAATTAAAAGATTCTTAACTTATTTATGTTTCGATCATGGGATTCTCTTCCCTTAGCTATTAAGGAATAACTTTGAACAATTAAAGAAATAAATATTCATAGCACGCATTCAAAGTATGTCGACATCCTTACTTTGTAAGTTCTCTTTCACACTTAAAACCTTGAAACCGATTTTCCACACTTCCAAACAAGTTTGGAATTGGTTCATATGACTTTCAAGAACTATGTGATTGATCAAATAACATTCAATCCCAATCATGGGTTTAACGGTTCTACCAAAACAAGTTTCGGTTCTACCTCCATGTGAGTATTGTGCATAGTCACACTAGCTTTCCAAAATTCGGTTGACTAGGTACTAGGATCGGATCCCCACATATATATGGTATCTAACTTATATGTGTTTCACATGTCCATAGGATCGGTTCCCTTTGCCTAAAAACGTGTTGCACATGTTCATAGGATCGGTTCCTCTTTCTGCTATAAACATTGCTGCACCTCTACAAGGATCGGTTCCTCTTTGTGATGTACTACACCTCTTACTAGGATCGGTTCCCCTTACCCGTATTTGGTCAGACATAAAATCACAAACCCGATCATACCATCTCAGGTGATTACTTAAGATCGGTTTCACTAATAAAAGTCATACCAATACATAAGTCAGGCCTTTGTGAATAGTTCTACCAAGAAAACAAACAAGTCGTGAACGGTTATACTCAATCAAACAAATTGGTTTTTCCTAAGATATGCAATGAATAACAAAACCAATAACGCCTGGTAATTTCCTTTTCGGTTCACAAACAAGTTTATGAACTTACTTCCTTAGAACACATGTAAAAAATTGTTCCCTGGGATGAAATCCTCACCTCATACCCATACATAATCACAATAGTATTCAAATGATTATGGCGATGTCGTATCTACAAAGTTTAATGGTTAAGCAATAAACCTCGTATTGTATTCCTTAATACTATGTCTATCTAGAGTACAATCATGCTTCGCAGTTTTGTTTTCAATATGCACGACTTGAAAGATGCGTTAGGTAATGAAACATTCAAGTCAAATATCATTAACCTCAAGTGGAAGGATGATGTTTTCGTTGTAGCTCCTTCCTTCTTCACATCTTCAAGTCTTCGCAATACTTGTAAAGTCTCATTATCCTAATACTTTCAAGCTAACCTATACGAAGTTGACTCTAGTACATAATCAAGCGACTCTTAACATGAGTTTTGATTCACTAAAATATGACAACCAAACTTGACATACCGACGCTTGGCGGGTTCAACCGAGCTATGCTCTAACAAATTTAATTCACCAACATTTCTCATTTCGTACTCCTTCCCAAGAGAGACTTGAAAATCTTTTGCAAGTTTCTCATAAGTCGATCTATAAGTGATATCATCTACATAAACTTGATCAATGACAATATCTTTCTTATTCCACTTGGTAAACAAGGTTTTATCAGTTCCACCTCTCGTAAAACCTTTCCTGAGTAGGGAAGTAGTTAGTTTTTCGAACCAGGCACGAGGTGCTTGTTTTAAACCATATAATGCCTTTTTGAGTTTAAGGACATGATCTGGGAAGTCGGGATTTTCAAATCCCTTTGGTTGAGCAACATAGACCTCTTCCTTTAAATTTCCGTTTAGGAACGCGGATTTTATGTTCATTTGAAATAGCTTAACCTTAAGAAAACAAGCATGAGATAATAGTAAACTAATGGACTCAAGGCGTTCCCCAGGAGCAAAGGTTTCATCAAACTCGATACCTTCAATCTGTGAATATTCTTGAGCGACAAGTCTGGCTTTGTTTCTGAAAATTGTACCAAATTCATCAGACTTGTTCTTGAATATGCATTTGGTACCAACAATATTGATATTGGAGGGACAAGGTACGATCTCCCATACCTCTTGTCTTTAAAATTGATTTAATTCTTCATGAATTGCATTCACCCAAAAGGGATGGCTAAGAGCTTCATCAATATTTCTGGGTTCTTCCTGTGAAAGAAAACAACCAAAAATTGCAAATATTTTGAAGTTTCCCTCTTGTCTTAGTCGTAGAATCTTTTCCTCCAATAATACTATTAGTATCATGATTCCTTTGAACCCAGAGGTGTCTTGGAGGAACACGTTCTTGTTCAACAGGAATAGCCTGATTAGTGTTCTTCTCCTCGTCACCGGAAATATCAGGATCAGCGTCCGTTGGAACAACTTCAACTGATTCTGGGATTTCCTTGAATTTATCAAGGGTTAATTGGAGTTTGATACTTAGGTTTTGTCTAAAGTTAGTGTTTGGTCTAACTTTCGTCCAACTTAGGGTTTGGTACTTGGAATTCACGTTGACCCTCGTTGACTGTTCAAGACCATATTTTAACTAATTTTATTAAATAAAAATATTTTAAAATATTAAGTTTACAAGTATACCCCTTAAGTGAACCCATGATTACAATAAAAAGATATTAGCCGACGGTCTTGATGTACCCGATCAATTAACCGTAACTCTTTCTTCCTCCGTTCTCAACTTCATCTATCTATACGGCGGCGACAACAACAGTAGTAGCTTATTTTTCAAATCAACATCAGTCCACCACCCAAACTTCTGTAACTCGAGCAACACAAAACAACGACATCAAAAAATCATCTAATCCTAATTCTTCTACTCTTCTTCTTCCTCCATGGATATAATCATCCTTATCCATCTTTATTTTCTCACGGTAACATACCAAAATCAGACCTACTTCTAATCAAATCCTCAAATCCTTCAATCTTCTCCACCATCTCCATAGACCCATCTTTATCCATCCATGAAATCTCAAAAACAACAGCAAAAATAAAATTCTTAAATCAAATTTTGATATACCTTAAATTAGTAAAACAAATTTCTTCATTGCCGTATAATGGAACAATGTTTATGATTAGTGATTCAGTCTCGTTGCTCTTCTTTGATTTTATTTGAGTAGCAATCGATGAAATTAGGGTTTGATGGAATGTTTTTTTGGTCATTTTGTTCTTGATTTGATTATTGCATCTTTAAATTGGGTTGAAACCCTAGAAATGAGACGGGATAAATAGATTCCACTGGAAAGTGAAAAAGTGTAATTGATGATAAGAAGGTGAGAAGCTGGTTGTGATGGTAGTTAGTAGTGAGAAGTTGGAAGAAAAAAGTGACGGTGGCAGTGGTTGCTATGATTTTAGAGAAAAAGGAAGAGAAGATGGGTTCGCAGAAAGAAGATGACAAGATGGGTTAGTATTGGATGATTATTATGTAAATGTTCCTAAAGTGAAGGGTATAGTTGTAAATTCGTTTATTAATTTAATTTTGCGCAAAAGTTTTAACAATTTTTAAACAAAAGTTAAGATTTGACCGAGTCAACACGGGTCAACGTCAATTCTAAGTACCAACTACTAAGTTGGACAAAAGTTAGACCAAACACTAACTTTGGACAAAACCTAAGTATCAAACTCCAATTAACCCATTTCTCAATTGTCTCAGTTGGAGGCAATTCAGCAGGAGGACTATCATGACGAAAATTTCTCAGGTCATCAATGATGACATTTGTAGATTCCATCATAACTTGGTTTCTGAGATTAAATACTCGAAAACCACGACTATCAGATGCATAGCCAAGAAATATGCCTTCATCGCTTTTAGAATCAAATTTCCTTTTCTGTTCTCGATCTTTCTGAATGTAGCACTTACTTCCAAAACTCTGAGATAATGTAAGTTGGGTTTCCTACCATACCACAACTCATACGGAGTGTTTAGGGTTTTATACCGTAGGTAAACATGGTTGATCAAACAAAATGGTGTGAACATAGCTTCTCCCCAAAACCTTAATGGTAGGTTTTTGTTGTGGGGCATTACCCTGGCCATTTCCTGAATGTTCCTATTTTTCCTTTCTGCAACTCCATTAGCTCGAGGAGTAATGGGTGGTGAGTATTATTGAATAATCCTCATTTTTCACAAATTTCAAATACCTTAGTGTCCTTGAATTCAGTTCCACGGTCGCTTCTAATTTTTCTTTAGCTTGCGACCTTGTTCATTCTGGATTCTATTAATAATCATCTTGATAACACCAAGGGTTTTATTCTTATGAGCTAAAAATGCCACCCAAGTGAATCTGGTGTAATCATCTACCATAAGTAAAGCATACTTCTTCCCAGCAACCGTAGGTTGTTGAATAGGACCGAAGAGAACCATATGAATTAAATCAAGTGGAGATTTAGTGAGAATGTCTCGAGATAATTTATGTGGAACTTTCGTTTGTTTACCCTTTTGACAGGCACCACAGACACCATAAATCTTTTCATTGATTTTGGGAACGCCTCTAACAAGTTCTTTGTTAATGATCTTAGTTAGAAGGCGATAATTTATGTGACCAAAACGCTCATGCTAAAGATGTATATATTCCACCTTAGTCAATTTGCAACAATTACTAAACTGAGTATCAAGAAGATAACGGTTATTTTTACCACGAGTTCCCTGAAAAACTACTATTCCGGTTTTGTCTACAATGTCACATCCATTCACATTGAAGACAACTTTATGGCATTTGTCACAAATTTGACTAACAGAAAGAAGATTTGCAGTCATACCTTTAACGTATACTACATCATGGATTTCAGGAACACCGGGAAGTTTGATCGCCCCCTTCTTGCTTATGTAGCAATAACACCCATCTCCAAATGTTGCAGGACCTCCTTCAAAGTCGCTTGAATTCACAAACCACGAAAAGATCTCCAGTCATATGTCGGCTACATCCACTGTCAAGAAACCATTGAAAGGGTGATGTTGATTTTAGAGCAAACGCTCACATACTAACACTACTATACCGTTTGGGATTTCTTGTTAGATTTATATATCTTTTTAAAGAAGTAAGCAGTTGTTCAGCTTTCTTGTGAAGATTACTCGCAAACTTTAAACTTTTCTAAAGGATGTACATGTATGTTGAAAATGATTGTGAGAATCACAGAACATACATGGACCAACATCTTTAATCTCATATGAGTGGTTCTGAGTCCTATCAGGTTTTACAAAGCCTAAACCTCGCTTATCCCCCGACTTGCGAGAATTCTTCAAATCCATTGAAGAAACTTTATCAGACTTCAAATCCTTATACTTTGTAATTTCTGCAATAAGATCAGAATTGATCCGGATTTGTTCATCCAACTTCTTTTGGAGAATAACCAGCTCTTCAGAACTTTCTCTAAGATCAGAGTTAAATCCTGATGAAGTGTTTATTGAGACTTTACTATCCATAGAGTCAGATTGCTACAAACACATACTTATAAGGTCTTAAACGTGTTTGCATGCTCTAATACCAATTGGAAAAGCGGGGGTCTAACAACCACACCCAATATTTCGCTTAGCAATCTGTATGGACTAACTCCAATATACTTTCAAGAGAATCAACTAGACAGTCAAATCAATCTTAAGAAAAGTATATCAAAGAGTTATATCTCAATTTCTCAATTCATTCTGCAATCAAACAAATAGGAATTTGCGAGCCCGATTGAATATAAGAAATAACTTGGACGGTATCGAAAACCAATATCCAAGTGTCAATCAATTTAATCAACAACCAAAGGTTGGATTCACAATTGATTGAACTTACGCACAACCTGTGATATTTCAATTATATAAACAAATATAATGCGGAAAACAAATAACACTGACAGAAAAGACGAGGGTACCCAAATATACCTCAAACTAAAACTTTTCCACCTATAAGTCCTTTCTCCGAAAGTGATTGTCTATGGACTGAGTCGAGACAATACAAAAAATCGGTTCACACTTCGTGTGATCATCTATGGATACGAGATCGAGACAATACAACAACAAAGTATGTTTACTTGATAAAAGGTTCGAAATTAACTAAACACAATAGGATTACTTATCAAGTAAATAGGAATTAACGTTTGTGTAATTTACTTTAAATTATAATAACAACAATTATAATTACGGAAAATAAAAGTAAATGACACAACAAGATTTTGTTAACGAGGAAAACGCAAATGATGAAAAACCCAAGGACCTTGTCCAGAATTGAATACTCTCAGGATTAAGCCGCTATACAAAATCAAACCAACTTCGTATAGTTGAGACCAAGCAACTAAACCTATAGTTCACCTAGTTCCGTCTGTATTCCCATGCCTCATACCTGTAATAAGTCACGTACTTGGAACAATTCCTTTGGTTCGTATTCCAAACAGTAAAGGAACAACAAATCTGTTGGGGACCAACTCTTTTCAACCAAGTGATGTGAGTTCGACAAAAGGCTCTTATGTTTTTCTCAATAAACTCATTTGTCAGGTTCTCAGATCTATATTATTATCAACTACCAAAGTAATTGTTAAGATTTTACAATCAATACTTTTAATCACAAAGAATTATACTGATGCCGATCTACACAACTAATCAATCTAATCTACCACAAGGATAAATCGATTATCGTTGGATCCTCTTTTACCGAAACAAGTATTGTGCATACCAAAGATTATGAACCCAAATCAGAAATCTTCAAAGTCTTCTTTTTCTTCAAATCTTCTTAGATCTTCAATAAAAACCTGCACACAATCAACTTGAATCTCTTGTGATCAATCACGCACAGAACGGAGTCTGTTAACAATGGATTATCACAAGACGTATTTAGATCTACAAACAGTCTAAAAATCCCCGTCGAAACTTCGATCTAGTTTGAGTGAACCTTATATCAGAAGAGAAGATTCTCAAGCATAAACAAACTAGGTGCAATAAAAGTTCAACCATCATTATTCAATCAAATCAATCGAAAACAAAAGATAAACCGCAATTTTCTAGTTTCCCACCAACGGTACTAATAGAGCTTCTCAATCCCAAAGAAGTCTTTAAACTGATCGGCCGTAAGAGATTTTGCCTAATGAGGTTACTCTCCTCTCCGAATAGGTGGCTTCACTAATAGCAGCACAACGTACCCGCCAGACACTTCTGGTCGTGATTCCGTGACTCCTAGCACCCATCCTCGACGAGTCACTGCTGGTCACATAGGTTCTGTAGAGCGTAAAATGTCTCCGAAATCCGAATGACATGAACCTAAATAACCATGCTTTCAGCATTTCTCCGCGAGATGAAACTGGTTGTGATCCCATGATACCTAGCATACATCCTCGACGAGAAACTGCTGGTCATGTAGGCTTTTTAGATGTGTAAAAATGCCCCCATGAACTTATGACCCAGAGCGGAGACATACATGTCTCCTGTAAGCACGGTCATCCTATTTGAGATCAAGGACTGATTCCTAGTAAATCATTGGAAGATATACTGGTCATATATACTCTAAGCTTTGACTCGACTTACTGAGGCTTCAATAATTCATAGGACATCCCTGCGAGATAAGTTGGTTATTCTGCCTCCGAGCCTTTTCAACATACTCTTAGAACATCCTTTCCAGACACACTGGTTATGTCAGCCCCATTATACGTACACAATTGACTCCTAGCACATCTCTACAAGATACGTTGGTCAAAGAAAAGTGAGCCAAGGTCTCGCAGAGATATTATTAGGCGTGCAATCCTTCATTTCTCTCCCGAATATTTCCCAGATGACTTCGGAGAGAGTCAATCGCACGAGACAAATCTTAGACGGCTCTCAGTCGTGTCAGTCAAATCTATGACGACTTCAATCGTGTCGGCCAAATCTCTGACAAACTCATTCGCGTCAGCCAAACCTGGACGGCATCATCCGATCTGAGCTAGATCGTCTAAAGAGTCTTATACAGGCATAAAACTCAAACACAAGCCTCACTTCATGCCTCTTTCTTAGCGTCTCAAATATATTCATGGCTAGTAAAATTGGGCATGAACTATACATGTCTATCCAAAAAAGTGGATATGCTCCCTTGAGCTCCGCATACTTAATAAAAGGACCCACAAGCAATAAGATGGTATCTATGTGACATATGTGACTGCCAATAGAGAGAGAGAGAGAAAGAGAGAGAGCTTGACCTCAGCTTCTCTCACACTCTACACATGATTTCCGAGGAATTCCATGTATTTTCACGTGACTCATCCAAGTCATTCTCACATATAAGAGAATATATCTCTATCTTGGTCAACTCAGCTAACAAGAATATTTTTCTCTCTCAACAGATCATCACAAAGGCTGACTTAGCTTCCCACAAATGGGGGGATATCAATTAGGGTTTTGGTATGGCGGTTTACGGCACGTGTGAGAAATACCCGGCCTATTTCTCACTGAAGAAGAGAGTAAATGCGGTGGAATAAAGAGATAAACTCAGCGTACTTTATCTCTATCCATTCCTGAATAGACGGGAAAAGTGCCCCGCACGGCAAGAAATCCCTATCTTCACCAACCTGATATTAGAGAATTCAGCTATAAATAGGTCCTCTATTTCTCCAAGCTAACACACAACTTTCTCATAATATATCAAAGTGATAACTTATTCTATGATCTCTATCTTCATCTGCCTCCCTCCCTAAGACCGGCCCTAAGCCTCGTTCTCTATGACTGAAGCAACCTTTGAACAACTAACTGTGCAAGACTTAAGCGAAGACTGTTCGTGCTCGACCTTCCGTAACTCACTTTCATAAACCATAGAATCTCACTTTTAGCCTCTCACAGATTTTAGGTAACTGCATTGAGTTGGTGAATTGGCAAGTTTTTATTGTAACCATCAAGTTTGGTTTCAACATGTTACAATATTTTTGCTGGTGTTGGAGAAACAATAAGTTTATGTTGAAACCAAATTTGGTTTTAACTGATTTTTGGCTTAGTTGTTGTTGAAACCAACACAGTTGGTGGTGAAGTAAGTTTATGTTGAAACAAACCTGTCCGAAAGAAGAAGAAAACATATCTGACACAGAGTTAATACAGAAGCTATGGTGGTGGCTGCGGAGGTAGTGCTTATGATGCTGCTCATGATGACACTGGTGGTGTTGCCAGTAACCTTGGTTCCATTGGTTTTGGTGGTTGTAGAAGAGGTAGTGGTGATGGTGGTTGTTAAGGTGTGCTAGAAATGGTGCTGGTAATGTTGGTGGAGAAAGAGAGAATCAAAGAGAAACTTGGTTTTAATTATAGAAGAACGTTGTAACTCCTTGATTGGGATGAGTTAATTTAGTAGTTTTTTAGTTAAATTACTGAGAGGGATAGCTTAGAAAAATTATAAAAAGGGTATTTGTGGTTCTTTTTTATTGTTGCGGGTTTTTGCAGACGAATATATACAGGTTCGGGGTCTGCGTAATTTTTTAAAAACCATTATATATTAAATGCATGATCTTTGCACGTTTTTCATTAAATGGGGATGCTCCACAAGATATAACCATTTTACAGCATGATATGATGAATCTTGTGAACCCTTTGTGAAGGCTCTGTCAGAGATAGTCAGTGTTAATTTTGAGATTTATGAAAAGAAGAGGGTACCAAGTAAACCATAATTTTTTTGTTTTGAAAACATGTCTAGACAAAAACTAATACAATTGCAAGTAGATATTGTTGATACATGAAAAATAATCCCCCTTAACCAGATTAAGGTGCCCCAAAGAGGGGAAAGACCACACATAGAACATGGGAACTTGGGGACTAAGGCCCAAGTCCACCGAAGAAGTATCCATGAGGTGGAAGGGACAATGAAGGAATTAACAAGGAAGAAGGAGGTTATATTAGGGAATGGATGGCATTAGTAGTAATTAAGGATGCTTAGGACACATGGAAAGATGTCATAAAAAGAAGGGGATTTTGGAAAGTCTATATAAGGAAGGACAAGGTACAATGGAAAGACAACTCTCTCTCATACTATTCTAAGAAAAGTGAGGTCATCTTGGTACACTAGGACGGATAAAACCTAACGAGAATTCCGGTATTAACATTTGGAGACCACACCCGGAGGCTCGTGCCTAGTCTATCATGATGCACCCGAGTGGTACTAGCCCAAACGCGACTAGCGGTCAGTTGAATATTCTGCCCCCTAATCTAGAAGGGGAGCGGATAGGGATAGTGACGGACCCAATCACAAGCGAGAAGATCTGAAGCGACACAAGAGAAGGATAATCAACTAGAGGGCGGAAGCACGTCACTCGCGAAATCTACTTTGAAGGAAATGCAGAAAGAGTTGGAGGAACACATCCGCAGGGAGAGAAAGTTGAGAAGGTTACTGAAATAAGCTAGCAACGAGCAAAGCGCCAAGGAGGACCTAGAGAACGCCGAGGATAAAGGATAGGATCATGGTATGATGACGCAGGAGGCGATGGACAAATTTTTCGAAACGAACTACAAAGTGGTAAAACAGAACAATTATGATTTTATGGCAAGCCCGTACACCCCTGAGGTCATGGACTATCAATATCCAGAAGATTATACTTCACCAAAGTTCAAAGTGTACGATGGACAAGGGAACGCGCGAGAACATCTTAGACGATTCGTCGCTTCTATGAACGATCGAGCCTCTGATGGGAAATTATGCCTAAGAGAGTTCCCGAAGTCGTTGATTGAGACGGCCTTCTCTTGGTATGATAACCTAAAGCCCGGAAGCGTCAGATCGTGGACGGACCTGTCCACACACTTCCTCAGAAAGTTTTACTCTGCAAAAAGGAAAGTCACGATCATCGACTTGAGTAAATGTAACCAGCGGTTAGGGGAAGACATAGGGAAGTATATCACTCGGTTTTGTCATTTCGCGCTGGATTTCCATGAGGAAGTTAAAGAAGATGCACTGGTGGAGATCTGCGTACGCGGAATGATACCATGTTTCAAGAAAATCCTAGTGAACTTATGATTCCCAACCTTCGTTGAGCTGGAAGAAGCGGCAGCAAGAATCGCCGACTATGTTGAAGAGAGCAACTCGGATTATGTCTGGCGTAACACAGTCAACAATGTCTTAACAACACCAAGAAACACCCATGCAAAAAACAACCAAGATGGCTGGTGCGCGCAAACAAATCAGTCATACAGGGATCAACCGCTTCCTCCCCCATTTCCTTGTAGTAAAGAGCGGATCATCGGGCTCCTAGAAAAGTGGGTGGCGAACAAAGAAATTCAGTTTCCTCCAACAAGGGAGGACCCCAACGATATGCAGAAGAGCAATGCCAGGTACTTTCACTTCCATCGTAGAGTACAACATCCCACGGTCGACTGTTATAACCTAAGAAGAATGTTTCAGAAAAAAACTGTAAGTGGGAGAAATCGAAATGGGAGATTCCGAAGGAGAAAAAGCAACTCAAAATCAGGTAATGATGCTTTCTCATGACCCAGCGGAGACGAATGGAAACCCTGGGAGGAAAAGGATGAAGAAGCATGCGAGATCGCCATGGAGGGCCGCCCGTTTACAAATACAGACGGCGTGGCTAGCAAATTCGCGGGCACGGTGTTGGCTCAACAGTTTTTTTTCGACTCGCTAGGTTTTAGCGAAGATCAAAGCAGGGAAGCGTCCAAAGCTATAGCAGCGATTGCGGCGAGAAAGCCCTACGATTCCCTCCCAAAAGAAGTTATCGTATTCACGGACGAGGATATTTGCTACCCGGGAGAGCACCTCAGACCCCTGTATCTGACCGCGCATATCAATAAGATTCCTTTAAAGAGGGCCTTCGTTGATGGGGGCGCATCTCTAAATTTAATATCTACATACACGCTAGACTTTCTCGGAGTACAACAGTCGGCAATCAAAATTCGAATCACAACGGTGAAAGGATTTGGAGGACATACTCAGACGACAATCGGGATCGTCCATTTGGTTATGAATATTTGTTCCATTCGTGGGCTTACCCCTTTTTATGTACTAGAAGACGACACGACGTTCCATGTACTGCTAGGACGAGGGTGGTTACTAAAACATAAAATGGTAGCGTCAACGTACCATCAGTGTGTCAAGACTAACATAGGAGGAAGGAAATTTTGGATACTAGCCACGAGCCACCCCTTTGACCCAGAAGAAGCTTACATGGCAGATGCGGTTTTTTATGATTTGGCTGAGGAGGTGGATGAAATCCCAGGTGAAACTTACCCCGCTACCAAAATGGAGTGAGGAAGAGAAGATGGAGCCAACCAAGTCAGTCTTCAGCCCGTCCAGAATGACGTTCCTAGAGGAAAGAAAGCGGAAACACGAAGATCAACCTAGGTTCCAGAGTTTCTCAAGACCCGATGAGGTCACATGTACCGCTTATAGCAATTAACCGAGGGAGCGTCTACACGCACACAAAACTTTGACACACCTGATGTAGAGGCCCCTCAAACGATCAAAACCTAAGCGAGTTACCATACAATAAAATTGATGATGAAGAATTACGGGAACTACTTAATGCGAGCACACAGTCTATAGAAGAACGGATCCTAAAGACCTCACCATGGATGACGTAGAAGAAATTAACATCGTAACAGAAGATGATAAGCGACCGATCATGATCAGTAAAATCTTGGACGCGGAAGTTTTGGGTCTAGATAGTAGCCTCGTAGCTCATAACCTTGGAGTGTCTCCAGAATTCCAAGTAGAGAGTTCCCGAGGGATACCTCTCTCGAAATAAAGGAAGAAATGGAACACTCGTTGAAATCCAAGTTCATCAAACCTATCCATCACCCAACCTGGTTAGCCAACATCATCCCAGTGGTGAAAAAGAATGCAAAGATCCGATGCTGCGTAGACTATATGGATCTCAATCAGGCCTGTCCCAAAGATGATTTCCCACTACCCAACATCGACTGGAGGCAAGACGCGCTTCTCTTTCATGGATGGGTTTAATGGATTTAACCAAATAAAGATGGCCAAGGAAGATGCAAAGAAGACTGCTTTCCAAACTCCATATGGGAATTTCTACTACGTTGTGATGCCCTTCGAGCTATAAAACGCCGGTGCCACGTACCAGCACGCCATGAAATCCATATTCCACGATCTACTGCATCATACGGTAGAGGTATATATGGACGACATCGTAGTTAAGACCTCAGAGACTGAGAGCCACGAATCTCACCTAAAGATGGTCTTCGAAAAATGTAGGAAGTACCAACTCAAGATGAACCCGCTCAAGTGCGCCCTTTGAGGTAACATCTGGAAAGTTCTTGGGATTCATTGTAACCGCTGAAGGGATTCAGGTGGATCCAAGTAAGGTCGAGGAGATTATGACACCACCAAGTAATGCCAAAGAGCTCCAGGCATTTATAGGACGAATATCTTATATACGGCGCTTTGTGCCCAGTTTGGCTCAGATAATGTCGGTGAGGAGGAAACTCAACAGGTCGCATTTGAAAAACAAAAAAAATGTCTCCTCAGCCCCCAAGTTCTCAAACCACCAATGAAAGGAGTGCCTCTTTATTTATACACGGCGTTCACGAGTTCAGCCATAGGGTCAGTCCTGTCACAAGATATGGGAGGAAAAGAATTATCACCCATCTACTACGTGAGTCGGGTTTTAAGAGACGCAAAATTGAGATACACACGAGTGGAACAAGCATGCCTATCCCTTATCTACGCAACACAGAAACTAAGGCCATATCTTCTGACGCGTAAGACGATCTTTGTATCCACGGCAAACCCCATAGATTACCTCGCCTCTAAGCCTATCCTGACTGGGAGAACAACCCGATGGCTGTTGCAGCTATCATAGTTCGAACTCGATTATCAGCGACCTAAAGGAGTACGAGGGAAAGCGATCGCCGACCTAATGGTTATGTTTTCTGGAGAAGGAGATGGCGAGATTCACGACCGGGTGTTGGGAGAGGTAGCTGCCGCCGATATTACAAGCCTTGGCCCATGTTTTTTTATGGATAGTTATATGATACCTTCGGAGGAGCGGGAGTAGTGTTCGAAGCACCATAAGGAGAATTACTCTCATATTCATTCAAGTTGGACTTCCCCTGCAGTAATAATGTCGCCGAATATGAAGCTTTGATCCTAGGGCTCAGAATGGCGAAGGAGCTTGGATTGGGAGGAGTCAAGATAAAAGGTGACTCGAGGTTGGTAACTAACCAAGTCAACGGGTATTTCCACGTCAAAGAGCCACATTTAGCTCCATATTGAGCAGAGGCTCAAAACCTGATAAGTCAGACAGGGTCGACCCTAGATCATACGGGAAGAGGCAAGAATAAACACGCAGATTCCCTGGCAACACTAGCTAGAAAGATGCAACTAAATGATAAGGAAGAGGGTACAATAACAGTTAGGAGGAAGGAGCTGCCCAGCACATGGAAAGAAGACATGTCCTTCGAAGAGGAAGATGATTGGAGGCGAACTTACATCGACGATCTGACCAAAACGAAAGAGGATCGTGTAATACCTACCCGACACTAGTGGAAAACAGACATTCCGCGACCCTCATGACAGGTCATATATAAGAGTTAAACGACCTGTTATAGGGTTCTATGAATGGATCGTTTATCACTAAGTCTTACAAATGAAGCAACTTACCGTTTGCCATGTCAATGGACTCAACATTCTCTTGCAATTCAACCAACAGATCTAGCAAATCAACAAACCATAAGCAAGTTACTGAAACTGACACAATGATAGCAGAACGAAACCCAAAGCGATAACATTTCATGGTTAAGCTAGTATACCTTCGATGTCTACGGAAGTAACACCTTGTTCTTCCAATACATTCTCAGGAGTCTTCATACCGAGAGTAATCTCTTTCATCTTTTTGACCACATCAACCGCATGAGCCTGTGTAGCTTCCATGAACCATCTCTTATCCTCCTCACTGCAGATTCAACAACTAACAAATTTCAACAACAAAAAACAGATTCATCACTTCTACTAAACTAAACTGAAATTAAAAATTAGCCATGCTTTGAAACCACAATAAAACACAAGTAACATACAAAAAATAGCAAAATCTTTACAAAATAAGTTATATCAAGATAAAACCACATCGATCTGTGAGACCCTATTAATAGATTTAGAAGTCAATACCTTACAGCCTCTGTAGCTAAGATAAAACCCACCAAATTATCTACATATAAATTGATATCCATTGGTAGAAGTCAATATAATCCCTCTGCAAATTAAAAACAAATCCACCATTATCTAAACAACAAAGTCCTTATCCAAAAAATCAAATCCTAAGGTCCCTAACTTAAATAGTGAAATTATAGGAAAAAAAATTGCAAGTCCTAACATCACCTGATACAGTTTGAAGAAAATCAAACACTAATTAAATGGCATCGTTTACAGAAAATCAGACACGACCCAAAGAATTTTGATACGAAATCAAAAGAAAAATGAATAGAAATTTCCACAAACCCAATTTAATGAAACCTTAACAAAACCCCCAAATTAAATCCTTAATTTCATTCCAAATCTAAGCAGAAACCCTAAATTTTATAAAAGAAAATCTGGCTCTAATAACTTCGTTAACAGAAAATTGAATTGAATCAAGTAAAAATGAGGGAGAAATTATACCTGGGGATTTTCAATCAATTTAAATCAAAATATACATGTTCAATTGAATTGAAGACTAGACTCAAATAAATCTAAATCTTCAAAGAGCGGCCCCAGATTCTCAAACCCTAGAAAAGCAAAAGCTGTAGCAGTAATCATTCATAAGATTTTATTTAGATATAGTTAGAGAAACCCTAGAATGAAAACCAAAAAAACTTGGATTCAATTTGTTCCCAGCAGATTTGAGATTTACAACTTGACCAGTGAGTTGAGGGATTTTAGAAGAAGAATCAATAGAAGGGTGGATTTATTAGTTTGGTTGAAACAACATCCAAGGTTTACTTGATTTCTTCCGAGTTTTTTTTTCAGTTTCGCTTTCGTGGTGAGGGTGAAGAAGATGGATAAGAGAGGCGAGGAGGATACCGAGAGAGCAAAATAAGAAAGTTAAATGGTAGAGAGAAAGAGGTATTTATATGCTCTATCAAATAATAAAAAATTATCACATCTAAATCGGTTTTCATGGGTCGGGGGTTCGGTAGCAATTTTAGGGAAAAATAGTAATTATTCAGTGACCTCTATCAATCATCTGGGAATTGTTCCGTGTTTTTATCATATCTGGGACCGCTATTTTTGGTCCATAGTCAATTGACGGTCAATGAGGGTCACGGATGTGGGTTATAAAAACCCCATTTTCCACTAGTACGGACTCTGAAACAATTCATATTGATCCAAGGAGCTCTTTACTATCGAGCAACAGGGGGATCTCTTGCCAGTGCGTAAATAAGAGAGAAGCGGAAAAAAAAATACTCCAGGAGCTACACGCGACAACATGTGGGCAAACTGCAACAGTTCACCTCTACAGAAAGCTTCAGAGGAGAGAATATACTGGCCTAGTATGTCAGCGCAAGAAGCGTCTCTCCAAGACAGTTGCGCTGATCTCCAAGCCCCACCACAACCCGCCGAGGTCTGCACAGTCGACGGGGTATATTGGAGATAACCATATATGGATTTCATACAAAACGGAAACTTACCGAGTGACAGGCAGGCGGCCCTAAAAAAAAAGAAAGTGGCGCGTTTTTTCATACATGAGGGGATCCTCTACCGCAGAAGCTATAGTAACGCTATGTTAAGGTGCTTATCGGACGAGGAGGCCGCTGAAGTAATGACTCGGTCCCACAATACGGAACATCAAGGAATGCGGAAGTGGTTTCTACATCTATATGAAGGCGGGTTCTACTGGCCCACTATGGAAAGCCGATACCGCAGAACATGTGAGAAGATGCCTCAACTTCCAAACACACAGATACCTAATCAGAACACCCCACACCCTGCTACATAGCGTGGTAACACCATGGACGTTCCACAGTAAGGCTTTAGACATTATAGGGAAGATTAAACCGATGTCCTCGAAGCGCCACAAGTACATACTAACCTCCACCGAGTACACCACGAAATGGGTCGAACCGATACCTCTCAAAGACTATGTTCTGACAACTATTGCAGCGTTTATCAAAGAATATATTATTTGCAGGTTTGGCGCGCCCATGATTATCAGGGCGGATAATCCAAAGTCGTTCGTAAACAAGGACGTAATAGATTTGATACGCCAATATAATGTGAGGCTTCAAACTTCAACCCCCTACTATCCTCAAGGAAACGGGTAAGCTGAGGCGAGCAATAAGACACTCATCTGGATCTTGAGCAGGACAGTGGAGGACCACCACAGAGAGTGGCATGAGCAGCTCCCGCTCGTGGTATGGGCATACAAAATCTCGAAACGAAGTTCCACGGGGGGGTCGCCATATTCTCTGGTTATGGATAGGACGCGGTATTGCCGGAAGAGATTTCAATTCCATACGCGAGGGTAGCAATTACTAGTCATACGACACCAAACGAAGTAAGAAGCTTTGCCCATTTAGATACAATAGAAGAGAGGAGAGCCCGGAAGGAACAATTTGCTTAGGCGTACATGAAGCGCACAACAAATTATTATAATCAGAATGTAAAGGAAAGGAGTTCTAGGTAGACGATTTGGTTCTTAAAATCGCTCCTCATGTGCAAAGAATTGCTAGTGCAGGGAAATTCCCGCAAACTAGGAAGGACCTTTCAGAGTAAGGAAGGTAGCAGAAAGCGGGTAGTACAAGCTCGGACGCATGAATGGCATAAAGGTTAAGTCACCGATCAGTGGTAAATGGCTAAAGAAGTTTTATACATAAACATATCATTATAAAAACTCTCGTTTCGAATAAAAGCCAACTTTTGATATATGATTCGTAACATCTACAAAGGTCGCAGGGATGCCAATGACACCCAATCGACTGACAAAAGGCTGCGGGAATGCCAATGGCGCCCGATCGGCTGACAAATTTACTAAAGGTTGCAGGAATGCCAATGGCGCCTGATCGACTGACAAAAGGTTGCGGGAATGCCAATGGCGCCCGATCGACTGACAAAAGGCTGCGAGAATTCCAATGACGCCCGATCGGCTGTCAAATTTACTAAAGGTTGCAGGAATTCCAATGGCGCCTGATCGACTGACAAAAGGTTGCGGGAATGCCAACGGCTCCCGATGGACTGACAAAAGGCTGCGGGAATGCCAATGGCGCCCGATCGTCTGAAAAATTTACTAAAGGTTGCATGAATGCCAATGGCGCCTGATCGACTGACAAAAGGTTGCGGGAATGCCAATTGCGCCCGAGCGACTGACAAAAGGCTGCGGAAATGCCAATGGCGCCCGATCGGCTGACAAATTTACTAAAGGTTGCAGGAATGCTAATGGCGCTTGATCGACTGACAAAAGGTTGCGGGAACGCCAATGGCGCGCGATCGACTGATGAAAGACTGCGGGAATGCCAATGGCGCCCGTTCGATTAACAAATTTATAAAATATTACGGGAATGCTAATGGCGCCCGGTCGACTAATGCAAAGCTATGGGAATGCCAATGGCACCCGACTGGCTGACAAATTTACTAAAAGATGCAGGAGCGCCAACGACATCTGATTAACCAATTGAAAGACCACGGGAATGCCAATGGCACCTGATTAACCAATTTAACATATAAACCCCGCCCTCCCAACCCCCATTGAGAAAACCGAAGGGGGGAGTAGGCGCGTTTAACATACATCCCGCCCTCACAGTTCCCTGTTGAGAAAAAAAGGGAAGAGTATGCGCGTTTAACATATATTCCGCCCTCCCAAGCCCCATTGAGAAAAAAACGAAGGGGGTAGTAGGCGCGTTTAACATACATCCCGACCTCCGGATCCCTATCAAATAAAAAAGAGGAGAGAGTAGGCGCGTTTAACATACATCCCTCCCTCCCAACCCCCATTGGGAACAACAAAGGGGGGAGTAGGCGCGTTTAACATACACCCCTCCCTCCGCGCGTTTAACATACATTTCTCCCTCCCAACCCCCATTGAGAAAAAACTAAGGGGGGAGTAGGCGCGTTTAACATACATCCCGACCTCCGGATCCCCATAAAATAAAAATAAAAAGAGGGGAGAGTATGAGCGTTTAACATACATCCCGTCCTCCCAGTTCCATGTTAAGAAAAACAGAGGGGGAGTAGGCGCGTTTAATATATATTCCGCCCTCCCAACCCCCATTGAGGAAAACGAAGGAGGGAATAGGCGCGTTTAACATACATGTCCCCCTCCCAATCCCCTCTAAAAAAAGGGGGAGGAGGAGAGAGGGTCAATACGCTTTATCACAAGTTCCTACCCAGCGTCCCTGTTAAAAAGGAGGATGTAATAAGCATATCCTTAATTAAACCCTCACAAAGAGAGGGAGAGAAGGAAGGAAGACGGAGTGAAATACACTATATAGAATAAATACTCGAGTACAAAGGAAATCTAAAAAAAAAAAAAACCAATGACAACAAGTCGTCTGTCACCCATTCATCATCTGATAGTAACAAGAGACAATGAGCAATGTATGCATCTACGTACTGCACCATTAAGAGCGCTTCCTGACGCTGATAAATAGCAGTATCCAACGCATAATCGGCTTCATCATCCAATTCAGCGATCTCATTTATTTCGCTGGGAACCTTTGATTTACGAGCAGCGGCTAGCATTTCCTATCGATCATGATAAATCGTCCGCATCTTGTCCACGCGCACCACTCGAGAATCCAATAACATATCTATCTCCCCCCTCAGAAGGAGCAAACGCCTCAATTTACCAGGAATATCAAAGGAGAGAACAAGCAAGAAAACCGCTGCAAGAGTTAAAGTACACCCGTGCAAGTGAGGGAAAGCCCGCTTAGAGATAGACAAACGACATTCATCTATGGCTTGATCTATACTTTCCGTGATAACAACGGACTCTTCAAAGAGATGATCGGCAGCTTGACGGATCTCAACCGTCTCTTCTAATGCACATCGGATTTGGACAACGCGCCTCTTCGCCAGAACCCTTTCAGCCATCTGGAATGTATCGTTTTGATCAGAAAATTGGGATCGTTTTGCATCCCTGTCAATTTCCCTCCGCGCCTTGAGCGCTTCAATCTCCGGTTTTAATAACAAAAGCCTCGCGAGTTGCTCCTCCTTGTATCGAAGGTCAACCGGCGAGGGTATTGGTGCCAACGAAAGAACGTAACCATGAAGAACATATGTCATTTAGAACAAATGAAAGAAGCAGACAACTTGGAGCCCAAAGAAGCCAATATTGCATATTTATAAAGAATCATGAAAGTATGAACAATTACAACGATCACAAAAACCATGGCTGACAAATGGACAACATCGAAGGGGGGCCGTATCTCGAGAAACCACGTCTTTGGAAAATCAGATACCTTCACAATTTCAAACCCTAAAATTCTAGAGAAATACTAAAAAAAAAGAGCGAGAAGCAACAACAAAAAATAAAATAAAAATAATTATTTAGTCTGCCAATAATGAACGGCAGCGAGCAATATCCATGTCCAGAGCCTCCCCAATCAAGCGACAGTCGCTGACTTGTGTGTCGTCCAAGCGCAAATCTTGATCAGCCTCGTGAACTCGCTTAATAATTTCTTGAATGATCTTATCCTCGACCCCAGCCCCTTGGGCAAGTGAAAGGGTGTCTTCATGTTCATCGTATTCTCTACGTGTTTTGTTCCGGTGGAACGAACGAAGAGTCCATAACATTCCCTCTTCCTCCCTTAGAACTAGCAGACGAGATAGTTCGTTCTCAATGTAAGGATGAAGTACAAGCAAAGTGGTCGCTGTCAATACCGAAGTGTAACCGAGGAGTGGCCGCATCACTCGGTTGGAAATCCAGAGGCGACAATCTGAAATAGCCCGGTCTATTGTAGCCACCATCGTCAGGGAATCTGCATACAACTGATTAGCCGCGCCATGTGCGGTAGCGGCATCATTGAGAACGCGTTGAGTCTCTGGTGACACACGACCCGATGGTTCCATGTCTAGCGCGGTTTGATAAGCTTCAGACACCTTCCTAAACTTAGTATTCGCACCATGTCTATTAGTAATTCTCCGCTCCCGTAGCGCTTCGACTTCAGCCTTCACGAGCAGCAGACGGTTCAGTTCATCATGTTTGAACATAACATAAGTTAATGCAGGAATAGGCGCTAAGACTAGCACGTACCCGTGAAGAGAGTCAGCCATGCGAGTCGAGTAGCTCACAAAAGGAAAAGGGACGAAGAAAAAGATCAATAAAATGAGAAGGTACCAGTTGTACATATATATATATATATATGTATATATAAGAGAGATACCATTCACGAGGCAGTAACCAGTGATCTTCTCCATGCGGAATGCGTATGCTGACTCGACCATATAAGTATGACAATAAGGTTATCTTACGACTAACCTCATAGTCAGGGGATTAATGTTGATACATGAAAAAATAATTCCCCTTAACCAGGTTAGGGTGCCCCAAAGAGGGGAAATGCCACACATGGAACATGGGGACTAAGGCCGAAGTTCACCGAAGAAGTATCCATGAGGTCGAAGGGACAATGAAGGAATTAACAAGGAATAAGGAGGTTATATTAGAGAAGGGATGGCATTAGTAGTAATTAAGGAGGTTTAGGACACATGGCAAGATGTCATAAAAAGAAGGGGCTTTTGGAAAGTCTATATAAGGAAGGAAAATGTACAACGGAAAGACAACTCTCTCTCATACTATTCTAAGAAAAGTGAAGTCATCTTGGTACACTAGGACGGGTAGAACCTAACAAGAATTTCTGTATTAACAGATATAAATTAAAGATCATTAAACAATGTGTATATAGAGTTTTTCTCTTTCTATTTTACAACTAATATGTCTAGACAACAAAGTCTGTGGACCTGATTGTGTAAAAGAGTTCTTGGATCTCAAAAATCAATATCCAAGATCGATATAGTCTTATCCAAATCAAGAGGATTCAAATTCTACTCAATCTTTCAAGATCCGATTTCAACAAGAACAAATCTTGTGGTTGATCACAATTAATAAGAACTTAAACTACCTAGATTAAATACGTAATATTTGTGCTATTAATATTATAAAGATAAAATAATATAATGCGAAAAAGAAAAAATACAAGACACCAAAAGTTTTGTTAACGATAAAAACCCTGTGCCAAAAATTGATGTAGTTTTTACAGTGATAAAAAAAAGTGTAGATTTAACTCGTAATGCTAAAACAAAGAAAAATCAATTGAAATTTGATTTCAAGATTTTAGAGAGACTGGGGCTAAGGATTCCACTATTTTTTTCAATTTCAAAGTGATTTAAATTCACTAATTATGATCATGCAATTTTAGATGTTTAATTTGATTCTCAAATATTGCAAAGTAGATTTTTAGAAATAAAAATTATCAACCGAGGATATCAAAACCCTAAGCTAAGCATGTTTATCAATTGAAAACACAATTGTTTAAAAAAATCATAAAATCAATTTTTATCTAGGCAAATAATCATAAATATAATTGCACAAATTAAATAAAATAGGAAATACCACTTTTAATTGGCGAAATAGCTTCCTTCGTCGCCCTAGAGATTGGGTTTAGCTTCTCATATTTTTCACGTGCTCAAAATACATGTTTATCTCTCAAAAGCTGATTGAAAAGAAGAAAAGGTATGAAGCAGTGTGTTTGTAACAGATATAATTGTTAGAGAACCCACTGTTTTAGAGAAACCTAAAGGTGACGGTTTTTCCGTTTTCTTCTTCCTCGTTCTGCAGCTTCTTCTCTGTAGTTTTTCTTTCTCCTTTGTTCTTCTTCCTCGATCTGCAACTTCTTATATGTAGTTTTTATTTCTCCTTTGTTCTTCCTATGCTGATCTCTGCAACTCCTCAAACTTCTCTGCAGCCACCCCCAATTCTTTTAAAAAACAGAATTTGGCTGGAAAATGTTTCAGTCGACTGCAGATTTTGGCTTTGATTTTTAGGCAGGTCTGGGAGATATTCAGCCCAGATATTTATTAGGATGGACTAGTTACGGATAAACAGAGTTAGTAGGGGTGATTGGAATGATTGAATTGCTCCAGATATTCTGTTTGAACTAAACAGGGATTGAAGAAAGTTTTGGAATACTACGAAGATCATGTGATGATATTTGGGAAGATTTTGTGTGAGTTAATCGTGCATATGGATTGGGATGAAGTTGAAGCAACAAGGCAGGGATGAGTGACGTGTTGGAATCAAAAAGAGGGTATGAAATCTTCTTTATATTTGGTAGTTTGTTAAAACAGGAAGGAGTTGGTTCACGGGTTTGTTATGGAAAGCTTTTATTGGTAGAAGATATGTGACAGATGGGAAATAATATATTCCATAGGATTTGACCTCGAGTTTAGAGAGTTTTGGAACAAAAGGAAGGCGCGTAAACAACATACCATGAAAGGAAAGTCAGTGACTTTAGGAGGAAGAAAAAAAGATTTTAATTGGATGATTTCTCGAGATTTAGGGACCTGTTCAGCCTATATAGAGTGATAAGACCTAAAAAGGGGGGGTATCAGGAGTTGGGGGACCGATTGGGATTGGGAGGTCGCAGTGAAGAATAGAAGGAGTTGCAGAGTCGAGTTGATTTCTTCACCAGTGAAGAACAATAATAAGTACAGAAAGACACATAATAACAGTCGCAAGGAACTGTGGTAGTTCAATAGTGCTTATTTTCCTTGTAAAATACCTTCTACGACTACAATATACTTTCAGCGACTAATTGTTGAGAAAGACTTTCTGCAATTGCTATATATTCTTTTTCATTCTTTTCACCTTTGTGAACACTTTTGAGTAATGGAAAAAACTTTTGAGCGTGTTTTTGACATGAGGATCTAAACTCCAACACTGGGCCGACGGAGGAAGATATATTTCATGCGACTGTTATTATGTGTCTTTTTGTACTTATTCTTCTTCGCTGGTGAAGAACTCAACTCGACTCTGCAACTCCTTCTGTTGTTCACTGCGACCTCCCAATCGGTCCC